>NC_134367.1:110664811-111337936 GCF_035582795.1 Mycteria americana
AGGTCTATTAGATTCAGACACCAAAGTTCATTTGCTGCTGATGCTCAATCACCCTGCTCAGTGAGCTGACCAGTATTTTACTTCTCAAAGAGTCATCATGGCGATATTATTTTCAAAGCACACAGGTATTTTCTGGAAAAGCATATGAAACACATGACACACTCGTTGGAAGCTATGGGAAGTTTTAACTTGCTGCTACGTTTCCATTCCCGGTGCATGCTCCAGGGAGAGCCCTGCGTGTCGTGGGGGTGACGAAACACGCTCCTGGTCGGGATGGGGGAACGGGAGACGGCGGATGGCAGAAAGGAGCCTGCAGGGCCTGTCCTGGAGCTCTCTCAGGTGGCTTCAGGAGCTAGGACATTAGGTGAAATGAAGGGAGAAAGGAAAATATGACAGGGAAGTATTACAGAAGGGGCATTTTGCTGTCCCCGAAAGGACAGGGCTTTTGGCTTAGAGGAGGAATGGACCCCCTTCGTTAGCTTTCCCCACTGCTCCTCATGACTTCATCTGTTGAGCAAGCTCCTTAGTTTCTGCTGGGAGAGGAGATGAAGTCACTTATGAGGCCAGGATGGGGAGAGGACTCAAAGGCCTCTCTTGGAGGAACGCTCCATGGGAGAGTTCAAGAGACATAAAGACGAGAAAGTGTCAAAGTAAATCAACATTCAACTTAAGAAATGCGTAAGACCTCCTGAAGTTAGACTCCACAACAGCCTTCGTCACCGGGTCTGGAGCAGGAGAGGGCTCAGCAGAGGGTACGCTGGTGCCAAGCAGGGGCAGGAACCCAGGACAACCACATAGGACACTGATCTCACACTCTGGCAACAGCCCATGATCAACAACGACACGGGGAAACGAGTTACGCCAGCCCCCGGAGACAGAGCCTGAAGGAGGGACTACAGGTTTCCAAGCAGAAGTAGTACAGTCCACCATGTCTCCGCTCCCACATCACCGCGGGGACACTTCTGCCCCCCAACTCTGCTACCCCCTTGAGACACGAAACACCTCCTGGCACCTTTGAGTGTTGCCCAGCAGGACTGGTGGTGAAAATCAGCCTTTATGAAATGCACGGCCATCCCATGAGGCTTGCCATTTTGCTTCAGAAGTGCTGCCGCTCTTCTCAGAGAGGCCAAAGCCATCACGGCCTTTGCTGTGTGCATGGGGTCACTGGCTTACAGCGGTCTCCGTTGCGGCAGCATCAGGGCTACCAGACTGGTCCAGGTGAGGGGGCCCTGCTCAGCCCCCGTGTACAGACGCTTTAATGCACTCATCGCTTTTCACGACCTGAATAGAAAGCCAAGGTCTGGCAGCCTTGGGAGATGAAGAGAGTCACTCAGCAGTCCTTAGACAACGCTGCAGATACAACAGCTGGGTTAGGCACCTCTGGCAGCCCTGGGGACAGCAGAGGGGACATAAAGCTGCTTGCAAAACTAGCGGCAGTGCTGCTCATGTAACGTGTGCAGTTGGGAATCATCCCGCTATAAAGGGAGAGTTTAAAAACAGCCAGACATTTTTCCTTTGTTCTTTATTTTTCTGCCATGACACGATGCAGAGAGCAATGTTATACAGATGGTCAACAATGAAGCCGTGTAACAAAAGAGAAAAGTGGTTGGCCTAAAACATCTGACAGGGGTCCATCACTATTAATCAAGCACCAGAAATACAAGTGACCCCCACAGCATTGGTAGGAGAGCTGGGAGCTGATTCCCCAGCGTGTCTTATATACCATATCAAGAGGCTACCTGAAAATCCCTCACTGGAGGTAGCCAAATTATTTGGGGACCTCAGCCAACTCAGGTATCTTCTGCTTTATGAACCTTGAGGACCCTAAGCCATGTGCACTGCTGCTAGTCGCTGCAATGCATTCAGACTGGCTCTCTGCTATCTATATTTATCACGATCCCCTCAGGAAGTGCTTTGGCAGGATTTTGTAATGAAAACCCTGCCCGGAGCACTTTTTGGCATGCAGTGAGCAGCCTTAAAATAGCACAGTGACATACTGCAATAATTACTCATATTAACACTCTTCATTGTGCTGTGTGACGCTTTGTCCCCGTCGCCTGGCTCGTCCCACTGCCCGGCGCGTGGTGGGATGGCAGGGAAGAGCTGGCCTTTCCTAAAAGGCAAAGTTCAGCTCCGGGCTCGGACCCGAGCCCCTGAAAACCACTCAGACCCGGCTGCGGTCTCATCCATCACGCCAACAGGGAGCCAGCGCCAACGCCCCGATTTGCTTCCAGATCCAAAGTTCGCAGGTGTTCAGGCAGGATATTTTGGCTCCTCTCTAGCCCATCGGTGTTGTTTGAGGAGAATGTTAACAACAATAAGCATAAAAGCCCAACCAGAGGATAACTTTGAGCCCGCGCTATAGGAACAGGCTGCTTACTTGCCAGTTACGTGCTGGCTTCCAGTCTAGCCCGCATTTTCACGTTTTTATACCCTTTGGGTATCTTCCTGCACTGTGCTAACAGTACATCTCATTTTACCTTAAATAGTAAGAAAAAAGTAGTTTTCAGTCAGAAGAGAGATGGGGAAGTGGGGACAGCCTTGCTTGAAGTTGATAGAACCCTCAAAGTTTCAGTATTTTCGAGAAAAGGTTTTTCTCTCTGCAAAAGAAAAAAAAAAACTTCTTGAATTGCTTGAATTGTGCATCCTGAGCATCTGCAGTGCGTTTTTTCTGTTGATGACAAAATGAGCTTTTGAGAAACAACTTGTTACTCATGCCTATTTACCTAAAATTGCTGGATTTCAAGAGCTCAATCTAAAACCCATCCAAGTCAGTACAAAGAATCCCAAAGACTTCAGTGGGCTTTGATTAAAACCTCAAGTCCTCTAGGACTGCTCAGGGTACCCCACAGGCATGGTCCACATGTTTCAAGAAGACACAGTCCTATAATTACAGAGGCCAGGATCTCTGAACAGACATTGATGTAACTGCTTAATTATGGCTCCACAAGGAGAGGTAATACTGCAGTCCCTTCAATAGACTCTGCTACAGAGAAAGAGAAGCTACGGCATGAAGGCTCCTTTCAGTCCTTATTTTCAGTGACTGTACTGTCACTGTGGGGAAAATTATCACCTGATAATACACATCATTTCATTTGCTGGTACATGGTGCGATCACTGAGGAAAGACCCCCCACACGTGCGATTTGTGTACGCTAGCCCTTTGTACTTCCCTAGCGTTATCTAAGGAGCTCCAAGCCCTTCCTGAAGCTTAGCCATGCCTGCGCAGGGAGTTACGACCACACTAACATCTCTCCTCTGCCCCCTTTTTTAGGCTCAATGAATTCAAAGATGTGGAGAGTTATCAGAGCATTCACAAACAGCAAACAGAATCAACGTGTAAGGCTATTTTTTTCATTAAGAAAACTCATTCAGGCCACATGAGTTAGTGAATGTGCTCACAACCACTTCTGTAACTATGATGCCATGGAAAAATGCTATTCCAAGAAAGCATCTGGCTACATACAACAGACTCCCATTAAGCGATCCTACACTTTTGTCAAACTGCAAAACATCTTTCAGAATATATCAAAGAACATTTTCCAAAGCTGCCTTTTTCTAGCGTGTCATCGAAGCTAGCCTGAAAGCACAGCACGGCAATGAACTCAGTATCTGAATTTGTAACGGGATAGGTATCTGCCAAACGTATCGTCACCAGCAAACAATGCACTAGTCATATGGATTTCTTTTTCCATGCACCAGCCTTTATTAAAACTTTCTCAATTAATTCTGTGGTCTCCAGGACCTTCTACCAAGGTCACCATTCATGGCTGAAAGGGCTGCTCGCTGAGTAATGAACACTAACTTCTCTGGAGACTTTCTTGTAAGCGGTAATCAAACACAATCTTCTGTTAATTGCTTACACATACTCGGTGCATTAACAAGAGGAGCTTTAAATATACATATATATAACCAAACACAACTGAGGAAGGCAAAATTTAGATATTAACACCATAGGAGGATTCTGTTGATGACTTTTCTATTAAAGCCAGATCTGATTATTGACATGGGAGAAATGTTTTATTTGGAATAAAACCTTTGCTTCAGAAGACCATGTCTCAAATGCAGTGTTGGATGTCTACTCCTGTTCTAGCATAAATTCTTGCCTGTGAGAAGAGGTCAACAAGAGGCTCTTGCCCTAACTACTGCTCTAGATCTAGCTGTCTGCTGAAAATTCACTCCTAAACATCTGATTTTGAACCAGACTGGGTTGGTTAGTCACAAAGACTTCTCCTTTGATGTGCAACTCTCTAGGGCACAGCCTGCCTTACCACATTCAGAAGAGTAAGAGGTCTAAGGAAGTGCTGTCAGGAGCAAGCAGGACCTCACCAAATCAAAGCAACCCACTCACATAGCATCCCACTCACCCATAACATTGGGTTATTCGAACTTGTGGAAATGCTGCTACTTAAAACCAATCAGTCAGCTTGGCAGTTATCAGGGATGGCTCTCAGCCCTATCTCACCATGGCCTCTGGCTGAACAGAAGCTGATGGCACAGCTGACGAGCCTGTCACTGAGCTAAGCCACAAGTGAGCTCCCCTCCCCAAAAACTTCCTCAGCCTGACTTGTGATCCAGAGGAACTGATAACCTCTGCTGAAACACAGCATAGGGCGGGCGGTATCACTGACAGCTCCAGGCACTAGCAGAGCTCAGCAGGAACCCAGGAGGGGTCAGTGGTCAGGGGAACATCTGTCCTGGTCTCTTAAATGCCAGAGTTACATGAGGGAACCTGCACAACTCTAAGCCTTCCTCTGCTGCTATCAGCCCTCTGCTCTTAAGGGCACTTAATTTACTCATAAAAGAAGAGCTTCTGGAGACAGCGTATTTTAGTATTCAAGTATCTCAGGTGAGGCTACAGGCCACCCTTCGTACACCAAGTGGACAAGACCAGGCATCTTTAAATGTCTTAAGAACATTGCTTCTTATCAAGTGTGCAGAGGGGCAACCTCTAGTCACCGGGAGGAAAACCAGAGGGTGCAGTGATGGAGAACTAGCAGAGACTACCAAAGACTTTTTCCCTTTGAGACACTGGCGCACGAGTCCTTTAGACTCCTGGTCTGCCCAGAGAGTAATTTCAGTGGGTACTACAGCTTTGAAAGAGGATTGGATCAAGGTCCTGGAGAAGAATAAAAGAGATCCCTAGGTCTCTTCTCCTTGCTTATGCTTTATGGTCCTTCTGTAGGTTAAGTTAACAGGTTTTTCTAGGTATGCCACAATCCATATTACATTATTTTTCCATTGCTAGTTTCAAATTATACTGCTTCTCCCTCTAAGCTCATAAAGTTCTTTTTAAAAGCTCATAAAATTTCACCTGTGTACATTTACAGCTCTCAGGATATGAACTAAACTCAATTGATTTAGCCATATTTACCACTGCTGAACTTCACACTGTGTTTCACCGCACTACCTTTTCAGGAGGAATAAGTCACTTCCTCCTCCTTTCCTCTTGCTGAATTCTTCCAGCACAGCCACTGAATCCAGAAGACCAATCCAATATTTTCCCCCTTTTGTTGGAAACCCACCAGTACAATTCTGGCTTAAAATGTAAATAAGTGTGTCTACACTGACAGACAGCTTAGTTTCCTACCTCTCTCCCAAGCCCTAAGTCTGTGATCATCCATACCACATATTCATACAATCATAGAATTATAGAATAGTTTGGGTTGGAAGGGACTTTTAAAGGTCATCTAGTCCAACCCCCCTGCAATGAGCAGGGACGTCTTCAACTAGATGAGGTTGCTCAGAGCCCCGTCCAGCCTGACCTTGAATGTTTCCAGGGGTGGGGCATCTACCACCTCTCTGGGCAACCTGTTCCTAGTTTGCTCAAAGTACTTCCTTCCAGAAGGGAAAAACGAGCACAGCTGATGGGACTGTCACCCCACATTTCCCATGAGGCAGGCAATGCAGGGTTGGAAGGCCCTTGTTTTGGTCCCTTCTCCTGGGATGGTCCTTCAGTGCTCCTCTGGGACCCTCCACACTAACCTCTTCTGAATATTCGCACACGATAACCCAGAGAACGCAACGCATACCATTAGCATCACGTTACGAATGCACCAGCCTGTCTGGTTACAACACCCCCACACATATTTCCTCAAGCTTTTGCGGGGGGGGGGGGGGGGGGAAGAAACCCACAGAAAAATAATAACGATGTGTCAAGGCCATAACTTGTGGCCCAGGAAAGACCTAAGCCAAGAGCTATGCAGCGTGGGTGCTCCAGAGGGACTCAGCCTCCAGCAGTAGTGGCACCAGCCGCTACGTACCCCGGTAGTCTGGGAACACCCTGGGGGGTGGCTGCCTTCAATAACAGATACAGCCAACGAGAGAGTTCAAATGTCAAACCCAGCTCCAGCAAGTACCCAAATCCATGGCAGCACCTTGCAGACCTCAGCTCTGAAAAGCCTGAGAACCTTTCTTGGTCCGGCAAACCTAGGTCAGGTCTCTATTGGCCTTGTCAAGGTTGGACAAAGAGGCCTTAGCCAGCAGAAGACCAACAGCAACCATGTCTCTAATGCTGGCAGAAATTAACACCCGTAAAGTAACATGGTAGCCAGACATAAACCCAAAACTAGCAGCAAAGTTTATCTAAACGCATTTGAGTTGCCATGATTTCTTTTCCCATTTTAGACAAGACCATGAAAACAGTTTCGATCTCTAGCCCTTTATTTCCTTCATGGCTGGAACATAAAGTGAATCAACATTTCGGGACCACCAAAATATTTTGATTTGCTTTTGATATTTGCTTATAAAAATGATTGGCGTTTGTCAGAAGGAGTGGAAGAGCTGGGTTATTTTTTGCTGCTTGGGGAAGGAATGAACTTGCACGGGGTACAACAGGAATTGGCTCCAGCCTTTCCAACTTTGTGGTTCGTTCTCTTTCTCGGTTTCATAGTAAATTGTTGCACTGGGCTGGAATGATCCAGTGCTGCTTGATTTCTCACAGCCTTGTGATTTTGAAGCCAGTGTTCAGCCCTGGTAGCCTCACGCCTTGGCAGTGGTCACCTCTGCACAGTCCTGACCTCCCCAGAAGGAGCGCAACCCCTCTCCCACATGCACCTTGTAGGGCACACGGCTGCCATGGGAGGAAGAGCAGTGACAGTAGCATCCTACGTGATGCACGGGGACCACCAGCCACCTGCTCCTGAGAGGGAGGCAGCAGGTCCTGGTTGCCACTGAAAGCAGAAAGCTGATTGATTTCACCTAAGTGTGTTATACAGAATAAAGGCTGATGAGGGGAAAAATCACCCCAGTGTAGAAGCTTCTGCTTTTTCTTCTCCTAAGAGGCAAACAATTATGCACTTGTTCTGTCCAGGGAGATCTGAAACAAGGACTGGGCTGAAATCAAGACCCCAGGTATGAACATCCCTGAAGTTTAGGAGAGTATCTCCTCTCCTAAGATGGGCCATCTTAAAAACCTCTCTATAATGGCCAAACTAAAGTCCTAGATTCCAAGCAGAAATGAATTTGAGAACGTTACATCCAGATGCAGATCTTAATTTAGCAGGTTTTGGCCATAGGAAATTACTGATGTGGCACACCAGACCTCAAAACTCACAGTTTTTCTTCAATATCACATGCACTGAGACACCTCAGTATAAAGACTCTCACCCAGGACATTTTAAAGTGAGAAGAAATAAAATGAAACATGGAACTGTCATCTCGTTTGGTTTTATACAGCAGACACTGCGTGCGTGAAAAGCAGCACACCGCTCCTATTAACAGTCTCACACTTCTGGTCATGCTTCCTGGAGGTAGGTGGTTCACTGCTGTCTCTTCTGCTCATTTTGTATTGTTGTTTTAAAGGTCCTATCATTTTCTTTAGGGAAGAGATTGATTGGCCTTGATAAAAAAATGGACCAACAGCCCTTTCATAAGAGAGCGCACAGGCAGTTGTATGTGGGAGCACGAGGCCAGCCACAGCCATCAGGTCATAGTGAGGTGCAACCACCAGCAGCGTGGGCACAGGAGGAAAACATCACCTACTGCTCTCCAAAGTCTTTCCTTGAGGTCCTGGGGCCGGAGATGCCATCTGTACTGCAGCACTGAGGTGACGGGGGTCAGCCTGGTCCAACTTGTGGGCCGTGTATGTGCAGTCAGAGAGCAGCTAGTCCAACTCTGACTGCTCTTCACAGCCTCCCCAGAGGAGGTTATCACCGTCTCAGATCTGCTCACTGAGCTACTCATGGGAACACTGCCTAAGCCGCTTCCCTCAAAAGACGTCCTGCTTGCAAAAAACCAAGAATTCGGCTATTTACATTAATGTGGTTCAAACTGCTTGGGATCTTTTGCAGATAGTCACACCATGAGCAGATCTGAAGGAATCAAAATATTTAGGGGAAGTCAGTGACGGGCAACCAGATGCAGTAATTTCTTCAGCAAGCAGAGGTGCAGCTGGAAAGATGTACGTGCACACAGACCTGGTACCATCCCCTCAGCCACTGCTCTCCATCATGTCCTCCTCATACAGGCAACCTCCTCCTGCTCTAAGCTAACATCAGTGTACTGAGTCACTGCTGCAATGGCATCATACGCACAGACTGCACTCAGCTGTGTCATCTGCTGTAGATGTGGTCATCTCGAGCAGGGTGGGCGGCAAGACCTTACCTTAGCGAGGTTGCAAAATTAACCAGTGCTTGTCTGTCGGAGCTACTCCCAGAGCTGGATGCGTTTTCCTAGCAGAGCTATAGGTCCCATATCACATCTCTGTGCCACCGAAAGGCAACGAGGCTTTATCTGCAGTCCTTGCCGACAGACACATGCGTGCTCTTTTGGTACGCCAAGCCAGCTGGAGGGGAACCAAGCTAACCGCGGCTACGTGGCTTTCAATCTGAACTGGCTCATGTCCTTCCAGCTCGGGGAGCAGGCAGTGCAAATGCATCTGCCTGCACGAGACCGTGCAGGCAGAGAAAGCAAGAGGCAGACGGAGAGTGGTGTTAGTCTCTTAGAAAGCACCTCATGATCCCTGGAACAAGAGTTTCTGTGAAAAGTTAAACTCTCTTCACCCTGTTCTCCCTGCAGTCCCAGTCTGCCCTTCTTACTGCTAGCTGTTTTCAAGCTGGAGGCAGGTGAACAAATAAGCATGTGGTATCTGAAGCTTTGATAAGCAACGTTGTTTACGTTAAAAAAATTACAAATTAGTCTCTTTCTCCATTTTTAAATCAGCCCAAATTAAAAAAAATAAATTTTCTCCTTTCAGTGGAAACTTCTTTGACACATTTAGGTTAATAAGTCCATTTGATAGATGACTTATCACTCACATTCCCGTCTCCTAATCACTTCCTTGTCTCGCAGCCGCCCTGGCTGAAGACTGATGAAAGCTTCTAATAGCCGCCGCAGCCGCCTTGCTCCTGCCAGCACCGGGCATGGCACCAAGCGCTGCGGCCACTGGTGCTGGGGCTCTGCGTGCTCCCTCTGCGGGGCGGCCACGGCTGGAAACCCAGCTGAAAATAGCGCCTGCTCCTGGGAGCTGGACGGCGGGCATTTTCACCCTAGTAATAGCCTCGTATTTTCAGAGTGGTGGAGGAAGCCTACAGCGACGCTTTGCAAAGAGCAGCGGTTTTAGAGCAGCACCTCCTGCGGGGCACGTCTCCATGGGATGGATGAAGAGCACTCCAGCCCCATCGCTGGCCTTGCAGCTGGAAATCAGCCCCGCGGCTCTCCGACTGGGGAGGGTGTCTGGGCAGGGCCAGCTTGGGGCGAGGAGGAAAGCCTGCGGTTGTCCTCAGGTGCTCTGCCTTGGTGGAGGAGCACCCGTGGGTGAAGCGTGGGTGGTCGCAGAGCCTCTGCAGAGGGAGTGCCGGGAGGCCATGACCCAACTTGCAGCCACCGCTAGCTCGATGAGCAGCTTGATGAGCAGCCAAAGCCGTGCCCGGTAAATACTTGCACGTTGCGGCTGCTGTGATGGATCATCCCTGTGAAGGCGGGGTGGGCTGTTGGTGCCTGGAGACTTCCGCAGGCGCTCCGCCTGCTTCGTCACCCTTCCCACAGGTGCCCGTTAAGGCAACACAGCTCCTTGCCTGCCCTGCCCCGGGTCCTGGGCGTGATTTCACACACAGTTCCTATCTCAACAGGCCCTTGTTATCAAAGGGAAGAGGCTGGTATCATGGGGAAATATCTGGAATTTGTGGGAATTGAGCTCTGCTTTGTTAGAGGCCATCCAGCAGTGGAAAACATGAGTGAGAAAGCGCAGGGAGGTGCCGTGCTGCTGCTCCAGGGTAACGCCAGCTCTGAGCCGTGCTTTGGTCACCCAAATACACAGGCAAAGACACAAAGCTGGACCAAGCTGCTGTCTCTGGTCGTGGGCTGAAGGGTACCAGCATTTCCCAGGACAAAACAAGTACGATCTACTCTAGCCAAGGGAAACTGCACCTCCACGAGCGTTCTTCTCGTGGGCTGTATGCAGAAACACTCTTACACAGCAGCTTAAGAGACAGAGCTGCTGGAGACCCACCTGAATCCTGCACGTGTCTGATCCTTGCAGCATGTTTTTTCTTGCAGTGCTCATTACACCAGAGACAGAGGCTTTTCATTTCAAGCAGCTCATCATCTAACATACCTTGTTAAATCCGCTCTGGCATCAGAACGGGAGTTTGGGGATGCCCAGTCCCAGAAGCAACGCTTGTGACTATACTTCGTGACTATATTTGATTCGATTGCTTTTATCACGCTTCCCCTTCCATCCTTTCTGCTCAGTCCCAAGCAGGGAAGCGGGACACCTGCCCAAGGGTGCACTCTGAGAAAGGGGAGGTCCCTCCCTCGGAGACGGGGCTTTCTCTCTGCCCCACATTTGCTTAGCTTTCCCGTAAAAGAGGCTGGCAGAATAAAGTGGAATAAAGACTTTTCTTCCACCTTACTGACAAATGGGCCTGCCTAAAAGAAAATTCAGCATACCCAAACTCATAAAATCTGAGAATTTGCACATAAAATGTTGGTTTGTTAAAATGTTGGAATCCTGAATCGTTTCTATCTTTTCACTCAACTGAACCAAGCTCACCAGCCTCAAAAGTCACAGTTTCCAACCTACGAGCTCCTTGGAGCGAGCTCCAGGGAGGAGAGCGAGCACCTCTCTGCGCAGGAGTCGCAGCGCTGAGCACGAGCGCGGGTGGAGACAGAGACTTCTGCAAAATGTGGCCACGCTTCAGTTCCTCTCCCGTACCCAAACATTTGGGCCTGTACCCCTTTCCATTTCAACTTTCCTACACCACTTCCCTTACTCAAATGAGCACATCAAATACTCATGGCCGTCTCAGTAAAAGCCCATATGCATAAGTCACCCTGGAGCCGGGGTGAAGGCACTTCTGCAGAGCTGGCAATTTGGGTTGTCTGGTTTTGGGTACCCACAGCGAGGTTTCAAAGGGGCCTGAGATGCCCTGATGCTGGGCCCATTTCAGACCAGGCCATCTAAGGTATTTGGAGCTGAGATTATGAAAAGCCTCAAGCTCCCAAAAAAATCACAAGCGTCCTCTGAAGATTGAGATGGGTCATGTCACACATGAAAATAAGGTCCAGGATATTCAGCCTGTTCCCTCAGGTGAGAACAGAGTGGAAAACAAAGATGCAACCAACAAATTTTTGCAAGCAAAAGTTTTTGGGGTTTTTTTTTTTTTAAGGTCAGTTGGAGCAAAGAACAATATTAACCTCCTACACCTCGACCCTTTGCAGAAAAAATATTTACAAAAGTACCTGAGTTGTTTACCTCAGTTCAGTTCCCATCTCTTTTTCCCTCCCATTAAACAGTGAAGTTCTACCCGTCAGTCTGCAGAGACCGTGTGACAACGTGACAAACAGCAGAGCCGCGATGTGCTAAGACAGCTGTCACCGAGGAGCTGAGGACGGACCTTTGCTCTCTTCAGTTTGGACAGCATTTATAACACTTCAGGTGAGCTCCATCTCCTAGGGAAACTTCAGCCTGCCTGAATTGTCCTCCAGCAAGAACCTGGAGCTCCATGCCTAACAGGCAGCATGTTTCTAGCCTAAAAATGAGCAGAAAATCTCCCAAAAAAGAGAAGTACAGGCACTTTTGATGATGCAGCTACAAAACAGAAATACAGCTCACTCTCTGCTGTAATTTTTCCCATGTCAACTTTACTGGTAATTCCTAGATTATCATTATCTTTAGCACCTAAATGCAAATGCAACAAGGCACGTTTTCCTTATTTTAGGCCATCCTTCTTCACAAGCCTCTTCTTTTCTGCCGGCCGGCATCTGATGGCTGCAGGCTGGGGAAGGGGGCTGCGGGAGGGACGCCTGCAAGCAGCCGGTGGGAACGATGGTCCACCTTGCTGCTGCCCGCTTCTCCAAGGTCATCCCGTGCGCCGGTGGAGCACCGCCATCCTGCCGCTCGCATTTTGAGATCTGTTGCCATGGCACCGGGGGACAAATCGCTTCTTGACTCTGCCCTGCAAATCTCTCCCAGCAGAGCCGGGCCTGGACCTGCAACCTTGGCTATTTTTAGCCACGTGCTGCATAATGCAGAAGCTGATGAACATCTGCAGATCTTCATTAGTCAGCCATTTCCAGGTGTTCGGTGAAAGCAGCAGATAGCCAGAGACAGGAGAAAGGCTGGGATGAAACACTGGGTGAGGGCAGCCGCTTGCCGTGCCTTTTGGTGAAGAACTCTGTCTCAGTTTCACCTGAAATCCACCATAATGGAGCTTGATGGAAAGCGACCTTTGTTACCCGCAAGCTGGAGGGACACGGACCCATCAGCCTCCTTCCCTGAGGTGCCCACACTGCCCGAGACACCCAGGCACCATGTCGGGATGATGGCTTCTCCCCTACGTTCCCTCATCCCATGACCTGCTCCCCAAGCCCACCTTGTGCTTGCAGCCCTGGCAGGGGTAAACCAGGGCAGAAGGTCCTGAGGGCTGACAGGTCCTTGGACAGGGACCACGAGGGACATTCCCAGCGCCCCCCAGTTTTCCCTCCCGATGCTAGCCTCAAGCTAGCAGCATGCCCGGGGCACGTCACGCTGATCCAGCCAGAGGTCGGGTGACAGCATGAACCCCTACAGGTGCCCAAAGCTGTGGGGAAGGTGACAGCGCTCCAAGTGCCATTAGAAAGGTGTCACATGTCGGTCTTTAGGAAGAGCTGAAATGCGTTGGAGATTATCAAATCAGCAGGAGTGCTGCGTGATGAAGGCTTAGACTGTGCTGGAGGGGTCAGACACCTGCCCAGCAGCCCAGCCCGACCTGGTATGTCGACTGCCAACCCACCCAAGCAGCAAACCGTGTTATTAAAAGTAATTCAGAATAGCAGGTTCTTTTTCACATGACAAAATGAAAACAACTTTACAGACTCTCAAATATCTATACTTCGCAAGGGTACGCTTGGGTTTTCTTTAGCCTTGTCGCGGGCTAAGGGCAAATCTGCCAAATCCTGAGTGCTCCTGTCCAAACACAACAGGCTACCGTGGGCAACCCCCCCAGGCCGCCTGCATCCTAAATTCATTGGTTTAAACCAAGCTCAAGAGCAGTTTCTTCAGTAGCAGGGCCAGACTCTGGGCTGGCAAACCCACAGGGCTCAGGGATGCTCTGGTTGAGAGGTGTGGTGTAACCCATCAGGAAACCACTGACCAAACTCCAGCTCCTGGCTCGGATGTGCCCGGAGCAGAGGGGGTGTTTAGGTCTGAGGTTATTGCACAGACTTCTCTCCCCATCACCCTGAAAAAAAAGATCACACTGGCTTTATCTCCCCGCCTGGCAAGCGACTGTCAGAGAGAAAACACCAAGACCAGAGCTGCTGAGGCAGCCTAATTCCCTCCAGTGCCTCCCAGTCATTGCCCAGCCAAAATACAGCGAAATGGCACTGGGGCAGCCCCGAGACGTATGTGCTGTTCCTGCTCATCCTGTTCCTGCTCTGCTAAGGACGGCCAACTTGCAAGAAAAGCAAAGCAGCGGCTGGGCACAGTGCTTGTAAAATTAAATATTGCTGGCCAGGTCCTTGTGCAAGGTCTGACACCGAGACAGGTTTTAGAGGAACCCCTCGGTCGCACCATCTCTGCTGCGTAAGGGCGTAACTCCGTGGAAACCCAAGGAGCTGGGTTGATTTACACCAGCTGCAGAGTTGATTACTGAGAAGCAGTGCTGCCTCACTCCATATTTTTCTTATTTTGTATAACGTCAGGGGGGGCAAATCAAGGCCATGTGAGGCTCTGCACTAAATCACTCGCTGGGATTTAGGAAACGTGTACAAACGCAGGCATGTAGGATTACATGAGGGACCAGCGTCCTCTCTGAACGGAGCCAGTAGGTCAAAGATGGTACCAAAAAACCCCACCACCAAACTTGAAATGAGCTGTTACGGATCAACCTGCTGCTGAAAGGAGCTTCCTGCCAAGCAACGACTTGTATCCTGGTGCCCACAAGTTCATGCCACCTGCAATATGCTTTCTTGGGGGTTGGTTTTTTAGCTTAATGAGTGCTGTGCATCCTCCCTACGCCCAGAAAGGCCAAGCTAGCGGTGGCAGGGTCAAAGTGCTAAGCAGGGTGACGGCCACACTGGGAGGTGGGAAGAAAGGGGTGGCCCAGCTTGGGCCAGGCAGGAATATGCCCATTAGCACAGAAAATGGGAGCCGTAGAGCCAGGCTGGTGTGGGCGAGATCATTTCACACGAATGTCTCATCAGACGTTGCCAGTGGCACTGGTGGCCTTCCAGGTGCTGCGGCAGGACCACATCCAGATCAGTGACACCCAGCAGTGGGACTTCCCATCCGTGGCAGCTTCCCGAGGCCGTGCCGCACAGCAAGCCAGCATCACAATGCATCATTTCCCCGGCCCTGATTACCCACGGCTGAATCAGTGACCTGGAGAGGAGAAGCATCGTGGCCCGAGCACCCCAGCGTGTCCCTACACGCAGTGTCCCAGTCCTGCCTTCAACAGAGACGTCCTCAGCCACCCTTCCCAGCCCTCCTGCTCAGAGAGGGAGCTGGAGAGGGGGAGACTGATGGCCAAGGAGGACCTAGGAGTCAAATTCAGGCAGCTGAAAAAAGCTGGACTGCAGCCTTCCCCATCACATGCTGGAATTGTTTGTTTATCTTCCTGCTTCCTCTATAAAACAACTCATCCCAGCTGGGTCATAAGGAAAGGAACAATAGCCATATATTTTTAGGATCTATCTGTGAATCATTGGTGACTAGTTTTTCCATTTTGTCACCCAGACCATTTTGTTTTAGCAAGAGACCCTGCAAAGCAGTCCAAGGCGTGAGCGTGCAGGAAGGGGGTAGTCCTGGCAGTGAGGGATGTCCCCAAGCACCCGACAGCCCCAGGCCTGCCTGGTGGCATTGCGTTTGTCCTACGTCCGAGAAGTGAGGCACCACAGGGACCTCCAAGTGGGTCATAGCTGTAGAAGTTACCCATAACCTGCCAAAGGGTTTGGACGTGTGGGTGCCCAAGCCCTGCCTATGATAAAGAAGGTTTGGTTTGGGGTTTTTTTTTGGGGGGGTCCCCTTTCTTTTTGTTTTGTTTTTTTTTTTTAAATAAAGGATACCTCTTTCCTATTTAGAGGTCAAACAGGTTTTTACCCGGGTGTTTATTTTCTCTCCCCTATTGCAGCATCCTTGACCACACAACACAGAGACACTCAAAGGCTGCCACAGCCCACGAGAGGCAAGTGCTTGGTGCAAGAGGCAAGTGCTTGGTGCAAGAGGCAAGTGCTTGGTGCAAGAGGCAAGCCGCCTGCTCATTAAGACCTGCAAGTTAACAATGCAAATCCACAGCCTAAATATAGTGTGTGACAGAAAGTCCCGGTCTGAATACAGCAATACAGTACCTCAGGGGACTGTCAGAGGCAGGAACAGCCCAGCCACGATATACAGGCGCATGTTCAAAGGTACGGCGAGAGGAAACTCAGCAGCTTTTTGGCCCCTGGTCCCCAGGGGCCCACGGCTTGCATGCCCCACTGGGTAACCTCAGTGCTACCGTGAGGCCTCCGGCAAGGCAGAAAGAAAGCAAAGAAGTCACAAAAGCCAAACCTCCTACTTCTCCTCCATCACCTCAGCCAGTAGCAACGTATGGGAAGAAATTAGGGGTGGGTTTCAAAAGCCCTTAGTGAGTCAGGAGCGCAAGTTTTGCTGCCTGTGAAACATTAAATAGTGGATGGGAATCATTTCTCCTTAAAAAAGGGAAAAAAAGATTACTAGATCACACGTTCCCCCCTGCCCAATCTCTTCTAGGTGTCCTCTGAAGCAGTAGCTCCCAGTAAACTGCAGATTTAGCCCGCGACGCTCCTTTTCGGCAGCAGTTTCTTTTTTCCTGTTCCTAGATGAGGTAGTGTAGGTGCAGAGAGGTGAAGAGATTTGTTTCAGCTTGCATGGAAAATCACGGGAAATTCTGTCTGCGTGTCCTTAATCATAACTCTATCAGCAATCATCCAGGCTTCTAACATGGCTCTCTTGTTAGCCCTGGGGACTCTCCATCCTGTGGTTTCCCCAAGTCTATCTCACCCTCCTTACTACCTCCTGCCGAGGTCTTTAATAAAGGTGTTTTATCTTTTCCATGCTTAGGGGCAGGTCTCGGGTGCTCATCGTGCCCCAGCCCTCTCCCACTTTGCATAGCACTGATTCATATGAAATACAGGCACATCCCGTATTTCACATGAATCATTCCCTTTTCAGCTCATGTTCCCAACGATAATATTTTTGTGGAGCAGTTTTATTCTATTAGCCCACAAAAAGCTCCGTTACTCAGGCCTTTCCCAGCTCATCTAGCGTGTTTCTCTAAGGAAGCTTTTTCCACAGTGCTGTCTTAGAATAAATCCCTTTCCTCTCTAAAATGCAGGGGTGGAAAGATGAGGGGGAAATGAGTCTACCAGCGAATGGATGGACTCGTGCAGTCGTTTCCCAACAGCTTACGCTCAATAATTAATATTTCTGAGGACATACATGGATAAGAGAGCAGATAAAGCTTACAAAAGCGTGTTTCTTTCTTCCTAGACGCATATTGGTGCGGTGCAGGGAAGAGCACTCATCTGCGTGGCTCTGCGGGTGTGCACATCGTCGTACATGCATGCATGCAAATGCACGGATGGTATCTGCCAAAGCCCTGCCCAGCCTCCCCGCTGCTCCCAAGCTCACCTAGCCCAGCGTGCGCACAGCCAGTGTTACACAGGCTATCTTCCCCCGGGGTTTCTGTCACAGCCCCCGAGTCAGGAGTGGGGGGAAACCAAGGAGAAACACGTCAGCTTGTGCCTCCCCAAAGAGGGACATCCCATGGCAGCACCGCAAGGAGTCAGGGGGAAAGGGCAGCCACCCTCTGCAACTAGAAAAAAACCAAACACAAAACCAAAACCAACACCCCCACCCCCACCCAAAAAAAAAAAATGCTTAGAAATATTTCTTCTTCTTCTTAAATTTTCCATTCTGGACCTTGGCCAGGAGGTAAGTTTCTTGTTTTGGAAAAACTGAGCAAATTTCAGCAAGTGTAGGGGAAGTATTACACTTTCCCCATTTCCAAAGTGCAAATTGTGAAAGAGCCACTCTTACACATCCTTAAACTGATCACGAATTTAAAAAAATTAAATAAATAAAGCGCAGGACATACTGTTATGTCAGAAGAGGGTCCTTAATGCCCCTTTAGGGACAACATCCTTGCATGGCCTTAAAAGAGCAGCTCGGGAGAGCGGCGAGCACGGCTGCCGTGGCTTGCAGGCCACCTCTCCCCACTGCCGGCTCCGGGGGGACAGTTGCCCACACCCCCCCGTTTCGGAGCAGAGGTCCTAGGCAGACATTAGACCTCCCCTTAGCCGGTCAGAGCAGACGAGCAGCTCCAAGCTCCCAGTACAACCCTGTAGCAAAAGAGTGAATGAGCCCCTAACGTGTTGGTGATGGGGGGAAAGGAGGGACAGCAGGGCTTGGTTTTACCCAGCCCGTACTGATTATGTTGGGTGCTGAGGTTTGCGATTTGAAAAGGACGCTGGAAAGGTGGGAGTAGCCCAGAAGCTGTAAAGGGAGGAAGAACCCCAAAGGTGCAGGTGAACCCAGGATGTGGTTTGGTTACAGCTCATCTGCTTTCATGGAGACACCGACGGGACTCTCTAATCCAGCACAGAAATGTGGCAGATTAAACACAGGAAAATGGGCCACGCTGGGCTAAAGGGCAGAGGATCTGACCCATGTTCCTCGCTGGCTTTAACGTGCCTGAAGAGAGCCCTGATTTTATCTAGACGGTAGAAACCCACAGCTTTGGTCTCCAAGTTCCCTGCAGCGTAGGCAGCCAAGCTGTGCGGCCAGGGTGCACCCGAGAGACCAGACCTGCCGAGAGGGCTTTTGCAGAGCGAAGCCTGCTCCTTTTCAGCAGCACAGAAGGGGAAGCTGGCTCAGAGGCTGCTGAACCAGAACGTGTAAAAACCTCTCCTTAAATACAGCGTAGGCTTTGGGGAAGATGAGGGCAAAAGGAAAAAGAAAAGCAAAAAATTAGTTTAAAAAAATAACTCCCCCTCCCTCACATGGAAACTGAGACTGCCGGATACCAGGTTTTAAGCATTTCCATGGGTTTTTAGCAGGTCCTGCCCTGCCATTCCTAGCCCTCAGTGTCTTTAAGGAGCGATGTCCCTGCCACACGCCAGTAGCAGAGAGCCTGTCTGGGAGAGGGTCTCCTGCTGGGCACCGCTCTGCCTTTGACCTGCTGGAGCTGGAAAGGCTTCAGAAACCAAATCCATTTTTTGAATCCCTGCAGAAATGCCGAGCTCTGAGCTTTTCGCACGCGTCTCCGCTCCCCACTACAATGCGCACGCTCGCATCCTCCAGACCCACGCCTCCTCCGAGCGAGCTGCTCCCTCTCCTAGCCGGGCAATCCCTCGCAGACCCCCTGAGACCCCTCCCGGGATGAGAATTTGTCAGCGGGTGAAGCAAAGCCCATCGTCTCCCCCCCGCTTCCCCCTCGCAGGATGCCCCTGCGCCGAGAGCACCTCGCCGCTGCCAAGCCTCCCGACCCACCAGCGCGGAGAAGAGCCCGCGTATGAGGTACCCCATAAAAGCATCCTCCCCTCCCGAGCTATTCCAGCTCCTTCTACGGGAACGCTTGCCTTAGGAAACCTCACTCCATGTTTTTTGGTTGAGACTTGCCGGTGCCTCTTTTATACCTTTTTTTTTCCCCCCCCTCTCCAAACATTTGTTTTTATGAGCTTCTTGTTGAGGTCATAAAATACTGGGTTGGAGGACTATAAATTCACAAGGAGGTATTCTTTGAAGGGAGCTTTTCTTCTTACAATTAAAATAATAAAAAAAAAAAAAAGAGAGAGGGAAAAAACTCCCCATCCCTCCCTCTCTTGCAAACACCCTCCTATTTTGCAGCACAACATCTAAGTAAGGATCCGGGCCCCTACATGTCATCTTGCAGCTCAGATCTAATTAGAGCAGATTTTTGCAGCCCGAGAACCGCAGGTAGAGGTGAGCTGCAGCCAGCCCTGGCATCGGGGCTGGGGCCTGGGGAAAGCAATTTGTTTTGCAGTTTTGCAGGGATAATAGTTGCCTGTTCGTGCTGGGTCAAACTTCCTACCACGCTTGTGTCAGGAAGCACAGGGCAGTCAGCCGGAGCTGAGGGTGCCTTGCTTCACCTTCACTTCACAGAGAGATCACCGTGAGGCTGTCAGGGGGATGCTCAAAAGCCCAGCCCCCCGTACACGGTGATAACATGTCATGTGTCCCCCCGAAAGACACACACTCGATTTAACCTGGCGCTACAACTACCGCACGTTCACTGCGGGACACGCCGGGATGCACACCGTGCCTTTCGGGAGCATCGCTGCTTTTGCAGGTGGGGAAACTGAGGCACGGGAGCTATGTCACGACTTACCTAGCGGCCGACAGACCTGAGCTGCTCCCCTCGCTGCCGTGCTCCAGACCCACGGCCTCTCGGGTCTGCCGCTTGCTCCATGGTGGGTTTGATTCAATTAAGGGCTGTCCTGCCCGCAGCGTGGGAAGAGCTGAGGGAGCACAACTGCCCCTCGAGGTAAGGAGCACTCTGCTGGGATTTGGGGCACTAACAGCTAAATCTCGCAGCCTTTATTCAGGCAAACCTTCAGCTCAGAGGCATTCCTAACGTGCAGCCTTAATTGGCTTATTTAAGATTAACTAGGCCAGTTGCCCCGGCCAGCTGAGTCAGCAAGGGAGCCCAGGGGTTTTCCCCCCTCGTCTTCAAACAGGCTGTTCAGGGAGCGAGTCCCATCCACTCCTGGGGCCTTGCAAGCCTTGACTCGGCTCCAGATTAACTCCAAACCCCGCAGACGGCACAGGAGCTCGTGGCTGACTTATTCTGAAGTTGCTACCGTAAAATGCCTCGTCGCTGCCGTAGGGTCTGGCTCCTCCGTCCAGCGGGAAAACGGGGGGCAAGGGGTGCCTGGCTGCCAGCCCCCTGCCCTTGGACGTCTCCCCCGCCACACGGACCGCTCCCTGCCCAGGGATCAAAGAAGGGATTTGCAAATGGCAGGGCTGAAGGCAAGATTTCTGCAAGGCAGCTCCCCCGGTCCCCCATTATCGCTGTTTCTTTTAAAAGCAACAATTGTGCGCAAGGAGGAGGAGGAGGTCACATGAAGGATGCCTGAAATTCTTTCCAAACCACAGCCATTTCTGACCCGTCACAAATTTCCCCGCTTACTCTGGCCTGTGAACTCTGGAAAATGCAATTAAAAGAGAAAAAGCAGAGGCCTGAAACCTCTGATTCAGGCGGGCTCTCTGACATTCATTAATGAGGCCAGCCTTACACGATGCTGATTTAATAGGAGCGACTGTCTTGCTTCCAGCCCCGGTTCATCAAAAGGTCATTAGCCCTCCCTTCCGACAGAAACCCGCCCGAAATTCGTGCCGCCTTCCCAGAAGTTAAGGGAGCAGCTTATTTAATGGTTTAATGTGGCTGAAATTGCCATTTGCTGGGCTAATAATGGTGATGAGCAGCACATATATATACTTTTCCATATATATACGTGTACTTATATACATATATACTATAACTTCCCCCTTATAGCATCTTCTTTCTATAGCTGGATGCACCATGCACAGCCCAAAGCCCGGCAGCCACGGCAAGGGGACGGCAGGCAGCTGCGGCTCCCACCCCGGCGGGGCCAGCCTTTCGGGGAGGGCACAGGACAAGCTGCCGGCGTCACCAGAGCCGAGCCAGCCACCGCTGGGCACGTTGTCCTTCTCCCCTCCGCCCACGAGTCAGCAAGCAGATCCTGATACCGCCTCACTGATTTGTTATTTGACATTTGGTGTCCCCCCCAGACACGCACAGCCACAGACACACAGCTGCCTCTGAACCAGTTGTTTTGAACTGTGGAGCTCGTTTCCAGTGGTGGCAGCGGTGGAAAGCAGTGGCAAGAGGAGATGGAGGGGGATGAATGGCTTTGGCACGTTCAGAGGTGGCCTTGGGCTGATGAAGGGTCTGAGCAAGAGGAGATGGAGGGGGGTGAATGGCTTCAGCAAGTTCAGAGTTGGCCCCAAAATAGTAGTTAAAATATTGCAAAATGAAATGAAGCCCTTGGGCTGAAACAGAGGGGCTGCACACCTGGGAATAAGTGGGGTTTATTGCAAGCAGTCCACCCGTTCCCCTTCCAGGGCATTAGCCTCCTTCCCCAGTAAATCTGTCCCCTGCCCGCTGGGTCCCCATGACATCCCGGGCCTCTCCGCGGCACGACGGGCTCCCGCAGGTCACGGCGTACAAAGCTCACCACCTGATCCCCGAGGTAGCATTAGCACCCTCTGTTTAATACCATTAAGCAAAACTACCTGCGTGGGGCCACCAGCGTAACCGGAGAACCTCCTGTGGCCACGCACCCGGGCGTCCCCTTCCTGCCCGGACCCGCTGCCGGGGCAGGACGGGGACGGTCCCGGGAACGGACGCCCTGCTGCTCTGGCCCGTGGGTTACTCCAGCTGCTGGAGAAGTGGGATGGAGCCCCGTCTGCCCCGGCTCTGCAAAGGGCATTGGCAATTCGGGGGGGTGATGCATCTCTCCCCGGCTCCGTGGAATGAGAGCCCAGACCTGCCTGCTGCTGTGAAGACGGGTGGGATGACTTCTCCAGAGCGGTCGGTCGGGCTTGATTTTGGGGACAGAGTCCACCTGGAAAAGCCAGGTGATTCCTCTTTGTGCTTCAACATGCAGGAGCGTGCCTGGGTGCCTGAGCCAGCGCGCTCCTCTGCAGAGGGAGCTGCCTCTCACCGCAGGGTGGTATTTCCTCCCCAAAGAGCCTGAAATATATCCTTTCGGATGAGAAGCTTTTTATTGCTTTCAGTCAGGAACAACCGAGATGAGAAAGCACAATATGGCTGGGATGAGAGCCTATGTCTAACACTGATACTTGGTTTCCACAACAGAGAAATGCTGAAGCCCCACAATTATAACCAACAGCAATATTGCTTCCATCAAGATTTGGTCCAGTGCAAGGCTAAAATGTTGTGGGAAGAATTTATTTTTAAGTTTTCCACCATACCAAAATTATAGAGCTTTTAAAAACCATCCCCCCCAAAAAAAGTTGAACATTTCCATCCTTCTCTATATTTCAAAGAATTAAGAGAAAACTGTCACAGATTTGAAAGATAGAAACTCACTCAACTTGGAGCCCACTGGCTGGTTTTTACCCCGAGCTCTCACATCACTTTTTAAAGGGGATTAAGCAACAAACTCCATTTTACAGATGGGGGAACCGAATCGTGTTTTGGATAAGCATCTGAAAGCTGGTTGAGCAAAGTCAGTAGCAGCGTTGGAAAAGCTATCCACATCTGTAGAGAAGTGACTTCTCTACAGGTTTTCCACCCCGAGACTAAACAAGCAAAACAGACCTCAAACTGGTCATGAGGGAATGCAGAAAGCGCAGATGAGATGCTAATTAAAAAGATACTAAATTGTACCCGCCGCAACGTGCAGTTAAAGCAATGAATTCCTTCCACGGGCAGAAAAAAATGGTTTTGAAGTCTTGTGGGTTTGCTGGCAGACTCCTGCCTGTGACCTGCAAATGGGAAAAGGCGGCACCGAGGGCCGTTCCCCTGCCTGGCGCAGCGGTCTGGGGAGCAGGAGGTGCTGGTGATGCCACCCAGGGCTGCGTGGAGGAGGCTGGGTGGGCTAAAATGCCCCTGCATCAAGGGTGGGGCTGAGGTGGGGCGAACTTTTGATCTTAATTTGCGTGGGGTTTTTTGGAAAAGTGCTGTGGTCAGATTCTAGTTGCAGCTTTTGAGCTATAAGAAATTATTTTCACTCCAAGCCCAACGGAGAGGACATCACCTGTCAGGATGGGGAATTAAAAAAAACACAGGGAGAAAACTCATGGTGGGTATTAGGGCCAGACATCCATCTGTAACCAGGGTTTTCGGAGTCAGGTTGTGGCTTCCCCACCTCACAATATTTCCCTGCGTAGCTCAAATGTCTTTTAAAAAGGTGCCCTGAATTGCAGGGCATGCTAATGTGTATTTAAAAGCAATTTCTCGTGAGCCACTGCAGGGCTGTTGGGGCAGGAGTGGCTGGAAGGAAGGCTACAGGCTCCCTCTTGTCATCTCCCGGAGTTCAGGTTTTGGTTATTCAGGCCCATTACACGGAAAACGACTTTCTAGAAATACTTCACTCTTTAGATGTTCGGTGTTGGTTGCCTGTCCAGCCCCCTAATTCAGCTGTCCTAGGAAAGGTCAGTGCTAGGACCAGCCAGCGTTTGCCGCCGCAGGGCAGGGGTTGTGTACCATGGCTTCACAGGGCAGCAGCACCACGGAGAAACGTCACTCAACACGCACGCCCCACATAGGGGATGGATTGTAGTTGGGCCTGTAAAAAACAAAGAAATAGCCCCAGCAATTCTAAAGGATCGGTTATATTTTCATTTACACTAGCTTGACTTTTTTTTTTTTTTTTTTTTTAACACGTTTCTGTCTACAGCCGTAATTGGATTTACTGGGTCTAACAGCTGAGTGCCAATCGTGTTTCCATGGAGAAAACAGTAGGTCCAGCTCATTCTCACGTGTACTCTTATCTCCAGCTCCCTCGGAGGCACTACCTTTGCCACTGCCCGAGAAGCTCCTTTACACCGAAGATAGGAGTCCCAGGGAAATAATCGGGAACACAGAGACACGGTGTGCTCGCAGCGTCCCAACGACCTTGTACGTGGGTCTGAGGCCTTTCCTTTGCAAGCCCTGCCAGGAGCAGACAGCACAGAGCTCCAAAAAGCGAGCATCCTGCAAAGACCAAGCCTCCCCAGCTCCGCTTGAACCCCTCTTCAGCACCAAAGGTACCTTACGCAATAGAAAATGCAAACCAGGGGTTCCCGGGCTCACAGGAGCTGACATCAGGGAGTTTACACTCCTTTCTCCTTGGTCTGGGCACCTCGCCTCTCCCTGCTATGGGAACTAGCGGCAAATGCTTGCTGCAACCTCCACACAAGTAACACATCACTTCAGACCCCTCTCGGCGTGCACTTTCACATGCAGCATCACACGAGTGAAGCTGCCCTTCGCCTTTGAGGTGGGGCTGCCAAAAGCCCCGGCCAGTCCCGCTCCACCTTTCATGCCTCATTGTTAATGAAACCGGGCTTTGGGAATCGCGACAGGGCGGGCTGGCGTCCGCAGCCTGGGTCTGCTCTGCACTACTGCCGCAGGAAGCTGCTCGTCACTGCCCTGTGCCAGCCCGTCCTCCTGAGAGCATCGCGTGGTACCCGCGGGGCTCAGACGCCTGCCCACACGGAGCGGGGCTGGCAAAACCAACGCGGTCTGCTTAGGGCTGAGCGTGGCTCCCGGCTGCACAGTGGCTGTCGCCAGTGACCTCCCTCCGTGTCAGACGTCCCTCACCTCCCGGCTTCCTTAGGTTACCCCGGCAAAGCTTCTTCAGGTGCACTGATCTGTAATCCACGGCCACCTTAGCTTTCTGTCCAGAGCTGCTCATAACCCCACCGCTCCCCCCATTCGCCAGGCCCCAAAAGGCTCTCGCAGGCAAGCTTCGGCGGCCGTGGCACGGCGGGAGGAGAAGGCACCCTCTTGCCTGTGCCGACAGGGAGAGGACACAGTCTGCGGGGCGGTTTGTCCGGGCTTTGTCCCAAGCCAGAGCACAGCGGCGGTCCCGCGGCCTTGGGCATCCTGCCCCCCGCAGCCTCTCCTTCCACTGGCAGCCGCTGCCTCCCGAGCTGCCTTTGCAGCCTGGCTGTGCACCCGCTGCCACGAATGCCAGGCAAAGGGTGTAATCAATGGTAAGCAGGCTGCATTTTAATTACCCTTTATATAACGCAAACGTGACTGTATTAATAATCCTTGCAAGCCATGCGACTGTCTTACACAACCTTTAATTACTCAGGGAGCTCAGCGTTTGCCATTGTCGTACAGTTTGCTTTGCCTTTTATTATCTCGCCGGGCTGCCAGGCCCTCCAACACAAAGAGAAATACTTTCTGCAACTTCATCCAAGCCAGGCGTCTGAAAGCTTTGTACCTGCTCCAAGACCATCATGTTTCCCTCCCTTTATTTCCTCAGAGCAGAAAGCCAGAACATCACCCAAACGCATGTCATTATTAGTAAGTGCATATGCGCAGGGTGGCTTCCCCTCCAAAAGAGCCCCACCTTTGTGTTGAAAGGGTTATTTCCGAGGAGCTATCTATATTACAGCGATAAAAGATGAGACTAGCGGGTGCTTGACACATTGCATGGGGCCAGACCCAGCAAAGCACTTAAGAAAGCCAATAAAGCTCTTAAGCACATTTTCCCATTGACTGGAGCTTACCTTTTATTAAGCACTGAACACGAGCATATGGGTGTTTGCAGAAAGGAGAATTAGGCTCTGACGTGACATCCTGGATCAATCAGATTTTTCCAGTGGCTTCAGCAGCAGCAGGAAAAGTAACTACTCATCAGCCTGCACTGGAAGTTGTCCTCATTTTATGGTGATTGGCATGCTAAAAAGCCTCCACGGGACAAAAAGCAGAGCTCCTCTGTCCTCTTGCACTTCACACCATCAATAGCACTCAGGTGCTCCTTAAGATTCTTTGTTCTGCAGGTCCCGGAGGGTAAGATTTGCTCCATTTCATTCCCCGCTTCCCAACGCAGTCATGACGGGCAACTTCATGTGATCCTTTGCGAGTCCTGCCAGACTTCCACCTGGGGTCTGCTGTAACGCTTGCAGGTCTGCTGAGATACCGGATAGTATTCGATGCAAAGAAAATAACCCTTCATCACATTTTCGCAAAGCATTGAAGTGGCCATCAAAAACCGACGGATCATAATTATTTTGCAAATTTTGTGCTGAGAAAAAGCAGGAAAAATAAAAAATAAAAAGATGTTCCTTTCTTGCAAGGGGGTTCCCTCCAGCGCTGCCCGACCCATGGCCCAGGTCCTGCTGCCATGAGGTGGACAGAGATCCACAGGGGGCCCTCAACCAGGGCTGCCTGGAAACGTATCCAAACTCTCAGACCCACTGATAAAGGGACTTCCTTGAATTTCTCCCCGCTTAGAAGTTTCATACACCTACCGATGACATTAAAATAAGGTCCCAGCTGGCAAAACGGTCATAGAAAATTTAAAACACTACTTCTACGGGCCTGATTCTGATACTGGTTTGCACTGGTACCAGAGATTTCATCAATATTACCGCTGATGTGTGTCTGCAGAATTGCAACCAGGATCAAGCCTAAAAATAATTAAATAAATAAATAATAAGAGAAGCAAAATTCAGTATTTAAAGCATATGTTTATGCTTCCCACCACCCCACCCCCAAAGCTTTTATATACAATTAGCTCTCCTAAGGTCCCTATTAGGGATCATTTCATTAAATAATAGGTCAATGTTGAGTTACAGAAATGAGTCTATAAAATATTATAAGGCATGTTAAATGATGCGTGAAAATAAACTAGGTCAGTTGGGGAATAGGGATTTCTGTTCCCTGGAAGGTCACGTATCTCTCTCCGAGGGACACGACAGCAAGCACCGATACGTAGGAGCTGCCATGCCGGCTCAGGCTGGTGGTCCTTTTCCTTCTCTACCTTGGCCGGGCAATCACCACTGCCAGATGTTTCGCTGCACAAACCCCACCAAACAACCTTCCTGAGGCAGAACTTCTCCTAAGCCCCCACAAGTTAAGGCTGCCAGAGGGTTTAAGGACTTACAGCTCTCTGAAAGCTCTTAAAAAAAAAAAAAAATGGTTATTCCTGCAGATATCGCTGTTATTTGTGGATATTTTGCCCTGCTTGGCCTCACTTTTATTTTATGGCAGTGAGTTCCAGATAGATTAGGTAGGGAAAAAAAATGGTTTCCTTAAATAAGTTTTGAAATTATGCCTTTTCTGCTCCTTTTAGTGTTCAAGAGTTCAGTGCGATACAGGTAGGAGGGGAAAGCAGAGAAAGAGATACAGGGAAATTGCAGATGAACAGCAAGCGATGCTGTAGCACAAAGTGTTAACAAGAGCCCTACATATACATTCAGGAGAGTTCTTAACCTGGAGCTAAAACACAGCATCCATGTCCTGGTGCCCATGGTTGCAAAAAGACACAGTAAAATTGAAAAGAGGGCAGAAGCAGGCCACAAATGTAGCTTCAGAGCTGGAGAAGATGCCTACAGGGAGGCATCCAGAGAGCCATCTATCTTATTGAGATGGTGGATTCAATTACAGTGCACGAGCACATAACTCCAGGCACTAAAAGGCTCTGTCAGAAAAAGGGAAAACAAAAACAAAAAGCTGCAGACTGAAGCTGGACAAACCAAGTCAGAAATACATCAACGGCACAAGCTTGAGAGTCGGAGAGAATCGCCAAAGGAAACAGCGGAGTCTCCATCTTTTGAAATGCTCAAAGCCAGCTTGGATAGCTGCCTGGAAGACATATTTTAGTCCCCCCCAAAAAAAAAGGTTACAGGCTTGGTGCATGAGGGATGAGGTATGGTCGCATGGCCTCAAACATGGGGAAAGTGGGACTGGCCGTGCCTTCTCACCTTGTGCTCTGTGGACAGTGTATGGCAGACTGTAAGGGAGTGGTTGAGTACAAATCACTTCCCAAAAATGCATCTTTTCCTCAAGACTGCAGTGCTGTAGAAGCCACCAAACTGCAGCTATCAAAAGAGGATTGATTTCATGGATAAGGGTGTTGAAAGGAAACAGAAACACCTCCAGCAATGTGTCATGGGACAAGAAGGGTCATCCCCACCTCTCACAAGGAGGCAAGGGCTGGGGACAGCCAAGTTAGATGGCTACACCTCATCCCTTCATGCAGGACAGGAAAGCAGAAGGTTTCCAAAAGGCATTTCTTTGCTATAAAGCTTCAGCAGAGCTGGCGGTTAGTGGCAGGGATGAAGGGCTGGGCTGGGAAGGACCGCCCTGGTGCCTTGGCATACTCACCTGCAGCATAGTAACACCACTCGCCTGCCTCCCAAGGTACTGGGAGACTTCATTAACTTCATCACAATCCTCTGCTTTAGAAAGAAGCACAGAATCACAGAATCGCACAGGTTGGGAAAGACCTTTAAGATCATCGAGTCCAACCGTAAACCTAGCGCTGCCAAGACCACCACTATACCACGTCCATGCGGTTGGCTAGACTGGTGCTCTACAAACAGTAGCGTCGATTAATACCATTAACTCCCAAATTGTAGTTAATACCTAACTGTGGTCAGAGCCTTGCACATAGTTACGCTTGCTAAAAAAGAAAAGGGAGCCCTGTCCACCCCCCCAGCACAGGCTCACTCAGAAGAAGACTTCAGCACTGATGCTACAGGGACTCCCTTTGGTCCCAAGCCACCGTGGTGGCCAGGGTTAGCTCTGCCTCTGCCAGAGTGGCACGAGTGCTGCCCTGAGCTGCTGGGCTCAAACCCTGGGGGAGCAGCACCATACGGCCCTCACCCACAGCCCTTGGAAATGATACAGATGTAAAATACCATTTTTATTCAAGGATGCAGAGAAGGAAACTCGCTATGCAGCCCTCACCCCTTGCACGAGCAAGACAGACCAGCTCCAGCAAGCTCTCCCTTCTCCTTTAATTAGTTTTAGGCATGAAAATGGTTTCCTGCTTCCATCAGCTTTTCCTGATATAGTAATTAATGTGCCTTCCTGCAGAAGGAATACCGATTGAGAGGTAAAGCCATTGCCTGGAGAGAGCTGGGCTTCCAAGGAAGTGCTAATTAGTCTCTATTTGAGAAATCTGGTTAAAGCAAGTGAGCAGGTGTTGCTAGAAATTGGAAATAATCTGTACAAACATGTTCTTTCCTATGTGACAGCAGAGCTAATTACACCTCCTTGGGTCACCACTCCATTTTACATAATATCTCTCTGTCGAAAGTGTATTACCACCTGGCACTGGCTGCCAGATGAAACACTTTAGCACTTCGTGTCAGCAGCGAATTAACCCCTTCTCCCATCACGGCTTGAGAGGAAGGATGTTGCTATCAACCCCACTCAATCCGAGGACAGGGAAAGCATCTCACATCTCCCTTTGGGCACGTGAGGCACTGTGCAGTGTACCCTGCCTTGTGCCCGGCCGTACCGCTGCCAGCAAGCTTTGATCTTACTTGGCGTCAGCGTTGGAAGGGTTTATGGATGGTTATGTGCTACGTCCCACTACCGTGGCATGCAATCAAAGCTTTGCAACCTCCTGGAAAACCGAAATGTTCCCTGGGGGAAGGTGATGATTGACATACCGAGAGGGGACGATGCCGCAGCAGCAACAGAAGTAATCACAAAGCTAATTATTTTTTTATATAAGATGTTTTATGTGCAGGCTTTTGCAGGTGCAACGGTCTCATTGCATTGTCTCGATCTCAGGCCCGTGTGAGGTGTCCACGTACATCTGAAAAGCTGGAACCGAGGAAAATGGAAAGCAATTGCTCGGCACAAGCCAGCACAGGAGGAAAGCAGCCAGCTGTGGGCTTATTTGAACAGGAAGAATTTCCTAAGCACCCTCCCAAAATTGAGGTATCTCTGCATTAGTTAGCAAGCGTCATGCAATCTTAACTCCTGGTTTGCACCACGTCTGTAGGAAGAGACAGGGGCCCAACGCAGATGGCGTGGACAGAGAGACGTCCGTGAGTCACTGCCTGACCTGGGAGACGTGCGCGACCCCCTGGGCCTCAGTTTGCTGTTGCAAAGGGATGCAGGGATGCGTTGGTAACACCTGGGACGGAAGAGCTGTTGGAGGAAGGGAACAGAAACACCACAACTACGTTTGTGAGCAAAAGTCTGTTTCTAGGGTGCCTGCTGAGGCAATGAGGTGTGCTCTCCCTGCAGGCAGAGTATGTTGGAACATCCATGGCAGAGGTAGCAGGGCTTCTGCTGCTAGGCAGAGCTGGTACGGCCACGTGCCTCCAGCCTTTTGTACCAGGACGAGGATGCACCTGCAGCCCGGGATTTGCTCCTGCCACAGGGACACCCTGGCCCTTCCACCTCTTATATATAGGATAATAAATCAGGAGAGATGCAATACTGAGGTTGTGGTAAATCAGCTGAGCACAGCCAGAATACGCTCCTGACAGCAGCAGTTGTAAGGCTGGCCGTGGGACATTTCAGCCCAAAGGTGAAATACTAGCCCAGATAGCTCTGATACCCAGCAGGTCTGAGGAACGGAGACAAATTCTCAACATATTGCAGGATAATGTGAATTTTGCCTCTGTTGCAGCTTCAGTCACAGTGCAGACTGAGCAGGTGAGAGCTTTCAGTAAAACGCTGTGTATTTAGCCAGCCCAGGGAGCTTTCACAGAAAGTCCTTTCTCTAAGGGCAAAACCTGCTCAGCGTCCACCGCCGAGCCACCTTTCTAGCAGCACCGCGTTCCCCAGCCGTGGGCACTTACGGCCACGTCTGCAGCCAGTCCTAATGAAAGGGCAGCTGAGCCCAGAGCCTCGGGGACGGCGGCATTGCCGCGGGACCGGGGGCCGGGTAGCCCCGGCCGAAGCCGAGCAGAAGGGGGATGCTCCTCGGCAGCGCAGCTGCCCCTGCAGTTGCTCCCAGCTCTCCTTGTCCCAGCAGCTGAGCACGGCCAGGCTGGATAGGGAGGGAACGGGGAGACAGTACCCCTTTGTAAAGCCGATTCCAGGCATACTGCCCTACACACGCACCCTGCAAAGAGGGCCCGTTAGGGCTCAGCTCACCGGAGCTGGGATCACACTGGGGATGAAGCGGCGAAAGCATAATGGGAGCTGGTATTTAAGACACAGGAATGAATTGTATCCCTATAGAAATGTTTGGTTTGGGTCCTCTTTTCCTCCCCTGCCCCCTGTTAACTGCTTGAGAGGTCCAGGGGGGATGTGCATTATTGCCTGCAGAAGAAAACGGGCACAGCTGATCAGGGCGGTGTCCTTCTCCACCCGTGGGAGAGCCCACGCTCATGCTCAGTTTTTCCTAAAGCCACTTCTGACTTCCGACTCTGCACCCACTCAGAACTATCAACTTACATATCAGAGGGACTGACGTGGCCCTGAAATTATAACGTCTGAATACTTGGTCTCTTAACATGCGTAAGGCAGAACGATAGCGATGTTCCCATTCCTGGGATGAGGAGCAGAGATACAGAGGGAGTAAAATATCTCCCCAGTGAAGTCTTTGTCAGAGCAGGGGCTAATGCTCCGCCACTGCTCCATCGTCCCTTTTCAATCAGGCACGTCCCCGTACTTGATCCCACGGATGTGGGAGGCAGGTGTCTTAGTATGACAGCAGAAATGTGTCTCCCTCTCTCAGATGTTCCCTGGAGACACGTCCTTCCCTCAGCTTTCTCTTCTTTCAGTTTCAGTAGGTCCAGCTAGTTTGATCTTTTCTTGTAGACCACATTCCTAGTATGATGTTTGCCTTCTTCATAACATCGTTACGATGCTGACTCATGTCAAATTAAAGTTCAAGTATTATGCAGGAGGCTTATAAATGTCCTACTTGAGACATGGGAACTGGCTCCAGTCTGAAGACGGCTGCAATTCAGGCCTCTCCCAGCTATGACGCTGGCTTTAAAAATAAATCTTGTGGGTTAAAATAAGAGCATACCTTGGATACACCTTCAGGTTTCTGAGCCACCTAGGGCAAAGCTGCTAAGGCTGGATATGTGATCATTTTGCTTAAGTGAAAGCTGAGTTTCATCATTCAAATGACATCTGAAGATGGGATTTGAAGCAAGTACACACATTTCGTAGGGCTTCTGATGAGCTGCCTCCACTGGCAGGGACTTATGTCCAGTGCAAGGAGTGGCCACCATACATGACTCACTCCAGCCCCGAGGCCCTGCTTTATCTGTAGGTGACGTACCGGCTCTTGCAACGATGGAGAAGCCTGGCCAGCAGCAGCCAGGGCTCTGTACTGGTGCAGGACTCTCTGGGCGTCCTGCCTTTGTAACGTGGGAGACAGGGATGGTGAATATAAATCTGCATTAGCTCAGCTTAAGAGATGAAGGACGCAGTACGGACTCAGCAAAGCTTATGCGAAGAGTGGTTTCGGGCAAGTCCATGGCTCTAACTGCTGCTGGCGTGCGTGTGCATGACACTGCATGAAGCTTTCTGCTTACCAGCTCCTCCTGCCCCTTAATCCTGCAGCGGCTCCTGTTTGCTGCACGGCCATGGGATCTGCTGGCGCCCAGAGAAGAGCTGGGAGCCAGCCTGGACGGGATTTGGGATTGAGGGAGAAGATCAAGGAGCAACCCTGCTACCTGCTATGACTGCAGAGGCAGATAAAATAAAAGCACACCCTCCCTTGCTCCGACAGCCACCATCCAGCTGCGGAGAAGCGTGCTTTTCTCCTGCAAACAAAACCTCTTTCCTCCGCCATCTCCGATGCTGCTTCAGTTTGCGAAGAAAGGCTGCTGCTGTGCTCACCCGTTGACAGAGCAGACTTGCAGGATAGTTTATGGCACCTACTGTACTCTCAGCTCAGAGCCGTAAAACAATATTCACTGTAGCTACTGTGCAGGGCTTGGCTAGTACAGCCACATCCAGAAGTATCCAGCAAGAAAAAAAATGCAGCTATTAAAAACACTCACACACAAGCCAGGAAACATCTTATTATAGATCTTGGTTTGAAGAAGGGAAATTAAAAACCCATACCCACACTCAGCATATGCCCAGCTATATTTGTCTGATCCATTTATTGTCTTAGCCAATGCAATTTCAATGTTGCACTACTCCAGTCTTTCACACTAAAAAAAAAAAAAAAAAACAACCCAACGCACAAGATGCCATCGCTGGTTTACAGCTGCAGCCTATCCTGTTTCTCTGAACATTTGCTGATTTGGCATCAGCACAATACCGAGGAAAGCGGAGGGTGGGGGTTGGGATCCGACGGGAAGATGTGGATCACAGCAAAACAGGCTCTTCCTATATTTATAGCAGTGCTCTGTCGGAAGCGCAGCAATTTGTTTGTGCACTGATCTTTAAAATTGTGGTGGTGAAGGCATCACTCTGAATGGGTTCCTCCACTAAAGATGTACCTTGTGCACGCATTTCTTAGGCAGCAGAATTGAAAATAAAAGCTCTGGCAATGACACGCCATGCATACAAAGTTAAATATGCAATGGAAAACATTACAGCTTGGTTAGTTATTGCTCCCATAGCGCAAGGACTGGAAATCGATGCTGCAAGTACTTTACGAAGAAGTAGGAAGCTTGGCGCTGGATTAAAGAAGCGTGCACGTTCATGGGCGAGCGTGGAAGAAACCCGGCCGTGTTGTAGGCTGAGATTCTCCAAAGCCAACCGCGGGTGTAGCCACACCGAAATCAGCGGCGAGCCCGCTGCCTCCACGGGAGAGGTGCCACGGGGTGCTCCACCGTGTTTCAGCGGGAGGGAGGCCGTGCTGTAGCCGTGCCCCTGGGGCAGGTTCGCACCAGCTCCTCTTGCACAGAACAGATGCCGAAATGTCGCAACTTCAACATGGGCTGGAAGAACCAAAATGGTTTGGGTAACTACTTGTGTGTCCTTGATGCAGCAAGCTTACACAAGGCTCTGCAACACTCGTTTTTATTAATAGCCTGGTTGTCCTGAGCATTTTTCTTTTTTGGTTCTCACGAGTTATTTTCACTGCACAGCTTCCCATGATCACTCAATTTTGGGAGCTGATTAGACCAACTGGTGGGATAAATCCCCACAGATGAACCCACACCCAGAGAATCAAGAGCGTTTCTATAAAAAGTTAGGAACATGTGCATGGCATTGTGGGTACAAACAAGACTCGGCACGTATCTGCCTTTCCTCTGCTGAGAAAAGCTCATTCAGTTACGTGGAGTTTTAAATAAAGACGATGCTGGCCACTTTTGATGGTACCTGGCCCTTGACTAGCCCCGCTTGCGCAAGCACTCAAGGTATTACTCAGTGAGGGTAAGGGAATTACATTTCCATGCTAGTTCTGTTCTGTCGGTAATGAAGTACTGGGATCAGATCTGTCTGTGACTTGCTTTTGCATGAAAATCTGCCCTCTTTTAATACTTTTGAACATCCAAGGAAAGACCATTGCGCCAGGAGAGAAAGTCCTCTCAGATGCAATTGGGGTAAATGGGTTCACTTTATTCCTGCAGCTGGCCTAGGCAGAGATGTAGAGTTGCACAGCTACAGCAGTGATGTTAAACACCTACGGCAACATCTTGGTCCTGTAAAAATCAATAGCAAAACCTTCTTGGATCCTGGACTCTATCCCGGCTGTGGAAACAGCAAATTGGGCAGAAAAAGCTAGCGTTAGACAAGAGCTACAGGAGTCAGTGCTCAATAAGAGCTTCCAAAAGCCTTTGGGGTTTGGTCCCTCCAACAACGAGGTATCAAGGGAGCTTGCAGAACGGATTTAGGCAACTACAGTGGGACTTGGACAAAACATGGGTCTTCATGAAGGTCCAGCACAGACTTTCTGGGGGTACAGAGACACGTGCGTTGAGCTCTGTGGAGTATAAACCTGCTACCAGCACTCACACACCCTCCTCTCACACATGTACCAGCAGGACCAGCTTTTATAGATACACGTACCTACGTTTTTATGTGCAGACAAATTCCCGTATCCACTAAAATACAGGAGCCATCCTAAAGAGCATGTATTGTACACATCTCTGGGGGATGTGCACGCCGTGTTATTCATAGCAGCCCACACTGAAAGACAACAACTTTTGCCTAAGCTATGAAGTGAAACATGCGGGAGTGTGCTCCTTAACTCCCTGGGTAGGTAGTACCAGATAATCATCAACTACATGACTGCAGACTACTTCCCCCTCCTACATTCAGTTCCTATTCTGGATCATGATCACTCACTGAATCAGAATTCAGGATTTCATTTTACGCCCCTCCGTTTGTCTTTTTATTGTACCATACTCTGACTCTGCTCTGAAGACGGGTCTATGAATATTCTCGGGGATTTTTGTTTGATTTTTGTCATGGTCTGAGTATCAACAGCGTGAACACTAACAGCAGAGGAAGAAAGTCTTCTTGCCTCCAACTCAGGTATTTGGACCCGGACCTGCCAGCTGCCAAAGTCTTACTCAGTCCCTGGCTTGGACTTGCTTAAAGCATATAAAAACTTCTGGGAATTTCTCTGTAAGATCCATATGAGCATATGCAAATTACTTCCCCTTCCCCAGAGGTTGAACATAGTAAAACCTAGATATACTAGGCTGGCAAACAGACCAGCCCCCCGCCCCCCCCAACAAATTTCATAATTCCCAGCAGTATGACTATTAGAGCTACTCTAGAAGAAGCTTGCCAGAATATAAACTGGGGAAAAACACTGAATTTTCACTACATTTGTTTTCAGAAACATCTGAACTTCTCTAAATAAAAAAAATTTAGCTGGAGGTAAAACCTGCCAACATGAGATATGTCAGGCTGGTGGCTGAGTCCAAAGCAAGCGATGGTACCTGCGTGCAACATCGCTCAGCCTTGCTGGGCGAGAGCTATGGGGCTCCTGATGGCACCTCTAAAGCAGCTATGAATCCTGTCGTCACAGCCCACCGGGGACACAGGGAAGGGCTCCCCACATTTTGGTGCCAGAGCATTGCGTCTCTAGGCAAGCAGTACACCTGGTCTATGTATTGAAGAAAAGTAGCGTAGAAAGCAAATCTGTCTAGTGCCCAATCTGCTAGACGATGCTTTCTCCCTGATGTATATGACCAGATATGCATCCTATACACGTGATGTGTATGTGTGCCTCTGTGAGAAAGACAGGAGAGACCTGATTGACAACACCATCCAAAGCCGATGCTGTGGAAAAAACAGGGAACGGGAAGATACTCTCTTCACCGTCACTAACAATACGGATGTTTTAGCACCGCCCTCCACATAGCTAAGATGAAAATAACCTTTCTATAAATGCACCACTGTATTCTGAGGTCGAATAAGACTCCCAGTGAAATCACTCCAAGGCGTTCAGAAACCAATTTACTGTTTATCACACTGAAGAAAGCTAGTCCCTAGTTTTTCCTTGTCTCTCCTCGCTGGGGCTCTAAAGCCCCTGGAGGGTAACTATTTTGATAAATTACATAACAAATTACGCTTCAGGGCTGGACATCTCCATCGTGGCATATGGAAGCAGCGTAAGGCCGCCTGTTTTCATGAGCTGTTCCAAGACACAACGGCCAGCCTTGGCTTTCTCAGAATCCATCAGCATCGCAGTAAGTGTCTGTTCCCAAGCAGGCACACGTACACGTACCACCGCACGTCTCTCATTGACCCGACGGCTCCCACATATCCCCCCCAAACAGACATTTCCCTTCACACCAGAGGATGACCAAGAAGGTGCTTCACTTGAGAAGGTCTGATAGCAAAAGGAAAGAATTCAGCTCATCCCCATGGTGCGCTTCCAGCTTTATTCTCCTCGATAATCACCACATCTGGTGACCATCTGTTGTTAAAAATGGCTTCCCAGGAAGAAATGCTTAGGCTCAGCATGGGGAGGTCGGTTATTTTTAACCGAAACCTATTCCACCTTGGTGTCTCAGGAAAACAAGCATGTTCAGCAGAATCGGTCCTTCAGAGTCAACGTGTGCTATCACAACCTAATGTTACTTTTGGCAAACAAACCAGTATCACCTACTTGCCCAGGCTCATCCATGTACAGCATGGCTGCCAAGGGAAAATAGGGTGAAGAAAGGATGACACATTACTAATCTCTAACCACGCACGTTCAAAGTGCAAATGGAAAGAACGAACACCCTTGACCCTACACTCCCCTCTTTATCACTGGAATAAATGAAGCCCCAGCTGTGACCAGGTAGCTTTCCCCACAGCATGAGTATGCCTCTGTCCTGGGCAGAGGGTCAAGGAGAGAGCTGTGACTCCAAACTCTTCACCTCTGGAGCTTCTTGGCTAGGACTGTTAATCACAGCAGCAGCAGGGATGCAGGGACACTAAAACTGGCCAGTATCAGACGACCAACGACTCCCACTGCAAGGCAACAGAGAGCAAGGGCTCGGTGTCTGGACTCTACCTACTGTTCAAGAAGACCTAAACAAAGTAAAAACGAGGAACCTATAGAATGAAAATCCTTCCCTCATATCCTTTCTTCCCCCTGCCCACTCTTGGGCAAGTGGGAAGAAGGAGAAGCATTGCCCTGTCCGCATCTCTCCACTCTGGTCAACACCCTGACTTGTCTTTGAGACGGTGGAGCTAGGATGCTGCTTTGCATTTGCCATCACATGCCTTGTGCAGAGTATGCTGTGTAAACACTGCAAATCTTGACTTTGCATTGCTGAGATGTGCGTACGCGCCTGAGTCATGGCTTCGGTGTGATTGACAGTCCTCTGCTCCAGAAGCCTCCAGAGAGCTTAAGCTGTAGGAGTTTTGTAAGCAAGGATGTTATGTAAATGGATAGCTATTTTTGTCCAAAGTGTAGTTCTGTACTCTACGAGACTAAAAATACATGCACACAAAGCTAAAGAACATGTTTCTAAAATTCATGCCCTTTCTCCTATGATCCTCTTGCCGGTGGTGGCAACTGCCAGAGGTTTTCTGCGCACTATGGAGAGCGAGGCTTCTCCTTTATAACCAGCCGCCTCCTCTGCCTTCATCTTCCTCTGAGACCACAGTCCAGCACTCAGGACACCACAAGCACTTGTGCCACAAAGAGTGTGGTAGCAACGCTGGAGCAGAAAATAAGATTACCTTCAGGTGGCCACAGGTGACTGCTGCAGCTGTGAAACCAGACCATGCTCAGCATCCGGGGCAGCCCCTACCTGCCAGCTGCAAAGTCCCTTTTGCAAAGTGGTGGTGTTGTGACGCCAGATGAGGAGGAGGAAGGATGTCCTGCCAGGCAGGTGAGGGCAGCACAAGAGGTTGTGGGCTACTGGGAGAGGAAAGGCAGCTTCATGGCTAGCAGTGGCTTTGTTTTAGCAGGAGTCAGTGCTAGAAGGAAGCAAGTCCCCCACAGGTCCATACCCTGGTCTCAGAACAGCATGCAGAGACGACCTGGCAATGCAGCACCATCACTTCTCTGCTCTGCCCAAAATTTTCTGAGCGATCTTGGGTCAGTGCCTTAAGAACAGATCCAGAGAGGTCTACAGAAAGGTCTTCAGAAGGTGGCCAGACAGCAAAAGTCAGCATGCCTGGCTTCCTCCCCCTGTAGAATTCAGATGGTAGCATGGCCCTACCTCCCCCAACGTCACCATTATACATATCTTGTTGGCGGGGAGGTGATCAAGGGGGTGGGAGCGGGAGCCAAAATGAATAGAGCGTAGCTCAGGCACAAGCTAAGCCTTTGCTTCTGTCCCATGAAATTTTTTAGACTGAATAAGTCAGGCCTGTTATCATTTAGATGCTTTGAAAAAAAAAAATCCCACTGAACTTCTAGAAGATCGTCTACTGTTAGTTAAAGACTTCAGACAGTTAAATGATACTTGCTAATTCTGGTGCTCCGCTAGGCCCAGACGTCTATCCCTGCTGGCAGGCCTAATGAGGACTTTGGTCTGCACAAGAAGTGGTTATTCATCATCAGATCTCCTTGCCCCTTATGTAAATGTTCTGCTTCATCTCAGAAGAAAGGAAGGGGGGAAAAAAAAAGCTATAAATAAAAAGTAAGCGGTTATTTTTGGAAAATAATTTTTTTCCTGGTGTATGTGTCTGTGTGCATATGTAAACAATTATCTTCTGCATTTCTGTCAGTTTATCTAATCTCTTAAGCAAATACCAAAGTTGTTGGGGTTTGGTTTTTTTTTTTATGGCCTGGTTGTCTTCATCAGTCTCTCCAAAGGACTCCTTCAGGGGTCAGGTTCTCCAAGCACCGCAGCGTGTCCCAGTAGTGCCCATCACGGCAATCGAGCTGCAACCGATACATGAGGCAAAGTCTGGCCCTTGGAGTCATCCAAGGATGTGGATCCACGATCCAAGTCATCCAAGATCACGGACGCTTGATCCAGCGTCCTGTAAAGACATAATTCCCTACAGCTACCTACCCGGATATTTATACCTGCGTATTGCACGTGCTTTAATTTCACTCACCATCGTGCTCAGGGGGTACATGGGGGTGATTTTTGGCTGCAGGGAACTGCTCCCTGCACCACCAGTCCCCCTGTCCGTCAGCATCCCCTGAAGCACACACCTACTCCTGTCACTCCCTCAGAGAAGGCTCTTTCCAAAACTATTAGGTGGGGAAGGAGACTGCCCAAGTGCCCCCACAGCAAGCTGGAATAGCCTGCCCTAGGCTTGCAGGAGCAGGCAGGCCAAAGGGACTTCAAAGAAAATGAGGTAGCTGCAGCTACAGATGGATGAGTACCTTGCGGAGGGGAACAGGCAGGATATGTATGAAACAAAAAGCAGCTTTAGGAGCAGAAACAAGCTGCTGATGGCAATGGAAAAGCTCTCCACAAGACACAGCAGCCTCGTGTGTGCTGATAAGAGATAGGGTTAAGTGAGTGGAACATCACATGCCTGGCCCATTCATGGCTCTCCTTCCTACGCAAGCAACAAGCTCTGGAGGTTGATAACACTGGAATGTCAGTGCAGAGTTAAAAAAATACCTCCTGTGTGCTGCTTTAAATATTCCCAGGAACTCGGGGCTTGTTCTGAAGGCATCCGATTCAAAGCCTAGGGAGGGCTCTTCACTTGAGCTTGTGATAACACTGCTCACCACGCTGGAAGGCAGGCAGAGGCGAGGAGGCTTGAAACACTGCCTTGGCCTTGCTGTGTGTCAAATCGTTTTCACCAGGAGCAAAGAGATAACCAGGAAGGGACAGAGAGAACAGAATGACTCAAATGCCAGATTTGCTAAGATGATAGCAAGCACGTTATGAAAAAAATTAAGAAGTGCTTGTCCTACACATGCCTTGTTCTTTATGTCCTTATCCCTCAACCTCTCACTGCTGCCCGGCATCAGAAAGACAGGCTTGTGCGGACCTCGGGTCCAACAACAGACGTCACCTCCTACGAGGAATCATCAAATAGATAGTAATTTTTTTAACTATTTAGCTGAATTCCCATCCTGTTGAAGTCAGAGTTTTGTCATTGCGTTCAGCAGGGCCAGAAATCAAGTGATTCGGCTGTGGTTGTACTGAAAGTCTGTGGCAGAGGGAGACTTCAGTCCAACCCAAGCTCCTAAACAAACCTAGTTCTTCATCAAAGCCTGTAAGCTTCCTTCTTGCAGTGCAAGAAGTCTGTGTTTCCTTCATCTGCTTTCCCATAGATCAACAACTGTTGAAGGTCTTACGCCAGCGTGGAGAATACTTTGAACACCGGTCACCCAAAGGTCCGGACTCCCTTGTTCTCAGAGTTTCACAGAGTCCTTCAAAGGCCTCGAAAACATAGCAGAGAACAGGACTGAAAACAGTTGCCTTTCCTGCCACCTCTAGTTTTATGCTTTATGCAAAGCTTGGTGCCTGTGGCTGAGCGCAGCCTCACCATGGCTAGCGCTGTCTCTGCCCTGCGGCTTCCAGTGCACTGCTTCTGGCTGGGCTCCTTGGCCACACCGTGCAGGAAACTCGGAGCTGCTTCCAGCCAGAGCTGGCTCTGGAAATGAGCGTCTGCGCTCACTCTGCACGGGTGCACGCTGCAGGGACCAAGCTCCCCACGCGCTAATTTGGGGGCAAAGTAGATATCTGAAATCAAACAAAAAACCCACCAGGCTCTCCTGTAAGTCATCCCTAGGATGGCAGTCTACGGCAGGGTCTCTGAAGCCCTGAACTCTTGCTCTCAGGTACTGACTTGTTTTCTATTGCATAATGGAGCCTGGCCAAAACCCGCACTGCCATTTACCATGCCGGTGCGCAGATGCCTTTGCTAGGATAGAGTTAAGCCAAACAGAGCTGCATGAAAATCTGCAAAACCTGAAGGGCCAAAAAGCAAGGTTGCAGCAACTTCTCCTCCCCCACTTTCCAGGGCTCAATTGTGAGCGTACATTCGTAGGGGCTGGCCAAACCCAGAACCGAGGTGTCTCGACTACCATGGGTTTTAGAGCCAAAGGCTAAATTCAGCTCACACGCTGAAGTCAGTGTGGTTTTGTGGGCGCAAGCTAAACTGGAACTTCAGTTTGGTGGTTTGAGAAGGGAGGAACAACTTTGCTCTGATTTAAAAAGGAAAGAGAAACAAAATAAAATGCTGCCATTCCCTTGCAAATCCCAAGCTCTGTAGTAATTCTGCTGCACTGGGTTGCTTTCCCTAGGTGACAGGGCGCTGGAGATCATTTCTACCAGGTTTAGGAGCTGGCCCCTGTGGGACATGAGCACTCTCCATCCTGTTGGATGTTTTGGCTCAAGACGTTCAGCCCCTTTCCTAGGGCTCCCTCTCCCTACAAACCCCACAAGGGGCTTTCACAATGACAAAGGCAAAACTTTAAATTTTGTGCAATATCACAAAGGCTGTTTTGTACTCGCTTATCTTACAACTGGAGTTTAGGTCTCTGCTCTTAGTTCTGTTTGGGTAGGGACTTCCTATCCCTGTTTACTCTTCTCGAGCACCTCCAGGCAGCCCCTGGGCGTCTCGCAGCCACCCACTCACCATTACAGAACAAGCATATCGCATCCCAGTTTCAACCACGTTTGGTGGATTTCCTCTGCTGTTAAAAGCAAAACAAGTTCTGTCTCACCCAAGCAAAACTACTACAACATGGAGAGGAAAACCAAGGGAGATGGAAGGAAAAGCAAGGGGGAGTGAGAGCACCTCCAAGCAGGAGGAGGATTTCCAGCAAGGAAGTAACCTGCTGATCATGTAGTGCAGCACCCAGCTAAACACCACCTGCTCTCCGAGGCTGCCCCAGGACCCTCTCTGTGGCTTCAGCTCTTTTACCCCACCACCGTTTATCCACGCTCTGCTACTAGCTAAGATGACAGTGGGGTGAGATACACCACTTTGATTTTCTCCCGCTCATCGACTGTGTAATTTCTTTTCAGACGCTGTCTGCAGCTGTAGCCCATTCTCAAGGGAGTACTGGGGAAGTAGGAGGGTCTGGTAGGTTGGGCAGACTCTAACCAATGCCTCACCACTCGTATCGTTGCCCTCATGTCACCATTGGCAGAAAATGGAAAGCCTACATTTGCCCTAATGCTTTCTCAGCTAATGCGATCCCTTCTAATACTGGTTGTGCTGTTCTTGGCTCACACCCATGCAGGGGTCTCGCAGCAGTGCCAGCATGGAGAGCATGGCATATCCATGAGGCAGGCTAATATGTGACACTTCTAATGACATCCACTTTGTATTTCTTTGTCACGGTGAGTGGTCTTTAACAAAAGGCGTGCTTATCACCAGTGGCCAGCAGTCAGTGTCACTCGGGAGCTGCCTGGTCGCCAGCTGGGAGCATCCAGGTGTTGAGCCCCCACATCCATCAGCATCACCGGTGAGACTGGGAAGGCCAAGCCAAGGACTGCCTGAGCGACGCTGTCCCCCACACCGTGTAGAAGTGATGCCACTACTAGTCCTGAAAGTGAACAACCCCAACGAGTTCTTCACCTCTCTGACTCTGTAGAGAGGGAGGAGGAGGCTCGAGTTCCCCCCAAGACCTTTTCAGGCAGCAACATCTTTACTAAAGCTGAATTAAAGGAGGCCAGTTAGATCACAGAGTGGGACGAGACCAAGTCTCCACCACACAATTTCATATGGCAAAGTAGCCTTCAAATACTAACTGTCCTCAGACATTTTGTACACAGGCCAGAGCAAAACCAGATGCCAATACCTTCAGATTCAGTGATAAATCCCTTTCCCATCTGGCCTCCTCTTCTGAGAGCTTCAGAGAAGGACTGAAATAACTCAGTGGTTTTCTGAGGTTCCCTGGTTACAGTTCTCCTGATAACGGCAATAGCTCGGTGGCCTCGTTCACACTGCACAGGTGTATAAATATACCTTGAGCAATTCTGCCAAGTCACTTCAAGTAATGAATGCTGGTCTTTGCATTGTCTTGTGCAGCTTCAGTTGATACTGGAATTAGCAACTAAGAACTAAGAAGAATTAAAGAGGATTTCTAGTAACTGGGGTGCCACTTACACTAGCTCAGGGGCACAACTGAGTGAGCTGACCACTAAGTGAATTATTGCAGAATTAATTTGTGTCAACCATCTCTGTTCTGTGCTGCAACAGCGACCTTTCAAAAGGCGGAGGAGTCAAGCTTCGGCACACAAAGACCATCTCCACTCAGACACCCTTCCAAGAACGATGAAAGGCTTGACCCAAAAATGTTCTGCATAAACTTTAAGAGCAAGAGGAAAATCAGTTTTCCAAAGTTATTTTTTAGAAGAAAGGTACAATACAGAAAAGTTAGAACATATGCCAGTGTTTCAGTGGAGCCTCATTTCCTTTCAATCACATATTGTAAATTGTCTTCAGCACAAAGGGCTGAATACCCCCAAAACTAAACAAAGAAAATAATTCTTCCAAGATTCTGTATTTATTCTATATATTTTATAGATCCACTCTCCTCTTAGACAGAAGAGCTCTGTTATATATGCACACACAGCTTACCTTTGCACTTCCCATTGCAGCCTATGGTTATCTAATTGTTATTTAGACCAACATGCTTTACTTCTACCATGGCAGAAAATCAGGCTGCAGAGAGGCAGGATTTTCTCCAGGTGTGCCAACTGACCTCTCTTCCAGGGCAGAGGGTGCAGGGAAGTGTTACAGCCGAAACTGCCATAAGCACCGTAGTCCCAAGTCTGAGCATAACCCCAGCCTACCATCTTGCTCTGCTCCACAGGGATCCCTAATAAGCCTGATTCATGGCCAAAGCTGTCCCTTTCACACCTCTCTGCAGATATTTCTGGGCAATGATTGTTGTCTATTCAGGGAAACGTTTCCAATTAATTCCTTTACAGCCACTCCTTTTCCTCGCTCACTCCCTGTTTTTTTTCCTTTCTTATTTCAGATCCCAACCCTGCTGCTGGGCTGCCATAAAAGCCCTCAGGGGGCACAAGCATTAGGATGTTTTCCTTTGGACATTTCCCTTTGGGCATTTCCCTTTCCAGCCCCTCGTGAGCACTCACAGGCAGAAAATACACACCAGGCAGCCTGCTTCTCCATCAAACCCAATCCCTCTTCGCCCAGCATCCCCAACCCCGCAGCCATCTCGTGCCTGGAGAAGGCAGCCCAAGTGAGCTGCCACCTCCCCCTCTTGCAGCCCAAGTGACCTTAGCACGAAGAAATGTTTTCCTGTTATTCAGCCTACGTTTCCCCTCACCCAGGTTATCCCATTGTTTCTACTTAACCCTTCCTCAACTACTCCGTCACCCGAGACCTCTAACGGTGTTTAGCTGCCATACACATTTCTGAGACATTTTTGGTGCGAGTAATTCAGGTTAACAACTTACGTGGCACCCCAACAGACATGGTATGTGTTCACATGCCCTTCAGATGTCCCTTATTTCAGGTCTTGAATTACCCAGTGACTTTCTGTTGAAAGTTAGTGATAAGAAATGTAACATCAGTGGAACAAACCTACTTGCCACTTGCACACAAGGAATGAACTCTGCATCCCCTCCGAGCTTTCTGCAGGAGCTGCTTGGTTTGTTCACCCCATGTCTGCTCTTTGTCAGACGTGGTATCCCCCATCGCAGCCTTGCTGGTGTGCACGTAAGGAATCGAGACGCAAGCATGGCTTCTGCTTCAGATACAGCAGGGCCGCAAGAGTTAGGAAGGGGTCAGTGAGGAAGAGGAGTATTGTTTGGAGACTGCAGTTCCAAGGTGAGTCTTTGCAAACCCTTCTCCCAGGAACAGGGGTATTGCTTCTGGTATGGGGCAGTCCCTCTGAAGCTAGGTGGGACACCTAAGGCACAAAAAGCATGGTTGTAACCCTTTTATATGAAGGCACAATCCAGTTGAAGGTTATCAACAGAGAAGGCACTGGGATGTTAGAAGACACAGGCGTGTTGTGACTGCATGACTGACTACTGCTATCTGCAAAATCAAAACCTGTTCTTAGGAAAATTCCTGGAAGTCAGTTTGAGACTAGCTTTTTCATGTTTCCCATGAATTTCCATTACTTCCCCATACAAATACAAAATACTTCTTTAAGAAAAGTGAGATGTGGAGTGACACAGGAATATTGCAGAATATTGTCTTCTGTGGGCACCACCTGACTACACTGAGCATCATTTTGTAAAGCCTAGAACTCCCTCTGCCTTTTTATCTTTTTTAACCCTTTAATACTTGTCACACTCTCTCCAGAGAGGACTTCATGTCCATACCCTTAACATGGGCACGTGAGACTCAGTAGCCTCATACTCCAGATCTCCCCCAGGCTTCCTTCCCAGTGATTTGCCTCGTTTCAGCCATTCAAAGTTATGTCCCAGGAACTTTCTCCTTGGCCCTAGCACTTCTATTTATAAGTATCAACCACAAACAGAGCATTTCTTCGGCAAAACATAGTCCAAATTGGGCCCTGTGCAAAGTTTTCACTGGTTTCTCACTGAAAGAGCCAGTTTCATTGAAGACTCCTGGGCCAGACCAGAAAGTTTGGGTGAGTTTCTCATTTGGAATGAAACTCAAAGGTAAGAGAGCTTCCAGTCTCCTTGAAATGGCTTTGCAATCTTCCCCACCAGAAGGCCTGTCCTTTGCAGGGATACGCCTGCTAGGAACCACACCATTGCCTGCCAGGACAGGTAAGGAAGGGTAGAGTGGTGACGGATAACCCACCAAAACCTTCAGGACTCAGTTCCCATCTTCCTATTACATTTATACAAGCCTGTGGATTACTTCGCAGATTTTCAAGGCTTGAGGATGCTCAAAGCACTGTTAAAGGGTTAATACCAAGACTGTTTTCACAGAGTGAAAGAAGGTCTGGCTACAACTTCCCTTTGTTTCCCTCCTCCCTTCCCCACCTTCCCTCCTGCTGCTTCTTTTATGAACAGGTCTTTACTGTGCCTCAAAAAAAAATTGCCTCTCTGATGGCCTTGCTTTCCCCTGACTGCTTGGGGCCATCAGAGAGCCAGTCGGAGGGTGGCTTTTGTAATAAGGAAAGCTTCTTCCAGGCAGAGGAAGACACTGCCTGGGGCTTCTATATTCACAGCCTTTCTATTTCTGGCTCTCCCTTTTCACAAGGCTTTGTTTGCTAACCCCTGCTCTCCCCCCACGGGACATTAGTGAGCATACTTACCTCAGAAGCAGAATAAACTGTAAAAAAAAGCCCAACAACTCTGGCAGAGCCCACACCAGAGATGAGGGGCTTTGCGTCTTACCTCTCTGTCTTTTCTTTTCTCCTTCCAGGGAGTTTGCTGGAAAGGAGACTAATTAATAGGAATGCCTTAACGGCTTAAATCCTGCTCTGCGGACTCCGATTTGCCTCTTGAGGTGGAAAGTAGAAAGTAATCCCATTTTCAATATAGACAGAGGTAGGCTGTGCTGATACTGAGCCCAAAGCAATTCCAGAAAGGTCACCGCAATAATGCGATGCATAGGCTCGGAAAGCCCCGAGGAGCTCCGGGGAGCTGGCACAGGATGTTAAGGTAAAGGAAACAGCCCCAGCCCCTCCCCTGATCCCTGGCAGAAGGATTTCGGTCCATGGCGTCAGCTCACAGCAGCTGCCCCAAGCCTAGCATCAGAGATGCCACTGCAACCTGCACCCACACAACAGTCTGGGCATGCCATCCCTTCCCTCCTGCCTTACGCCGTGCGGCACGGCTGGGTACCGGCACCACCAGCAGCAAAGGCACGCGCTGAGCCAGTGGCCAGCCATCGCCATCAGTCACCACCTCTGGGGGCTTCCAGGCTCTTCAGCCAGGTCACAGCTTTGCCAGAGCGCCCTGCTCAGCAGCTGCCAGCCCCTTTGGCTCAGTTTGGCTGCAACCCTTCGCCCCCTTAACCCACACACCTTGACGTCTGTCAGCACGGATGGTGCTGTAAGTCCAGGCTGCAGCCATGCTTTGCATACGAGTACCCATGGGCTTAGTGCTTTGCCATCTCTCATCTTCCCAGTTCAGAGAGCTTCTGAACACCAGGTTTTCTCCACGCCTGTCTCACACGCAGGTACAAGGATCCTGAACCAGGCACCACCGGTTTAACTTTACACTACGTTGCAGCATGGTGACCTATTCTAAAAGCAGGTGACTTTAGCTCGAGCAGGGTCACATGCCCAGCTTGACACCGGATTTTGAGGCAATGCTTAAAGTTCCTTGTCACCGCGTTGCCAAGGTGCCTAAAATACATAGGAAGGGTAAAGCACTGCAGTCTTTCAAGATCTGCATAGGAATATATTTACCAAGCTGGATATTACCACTATCTGCCTTTCCACATTAGCTCTCTAGACTCAACATGTCTTCTTCCTGAACCTCTTTCCTAGAAGTTTTCATCATTTTCCTGCAAAGGTCCCTTCAGGCCAGTCTCACCGGTGAAGCACACAGTTAACTGCTCTCCCATCCTCTCAGGGCTACAAAACACCCTCCTGTAGATTTTCCATCAGTGGCTCCTCTGAACATTTCTTTCCAATGCCTCTTGAAAAAAGCTGGCATTCGAGCACAAGCCTGTCTGACACCTATCCTGAGGTCAAGCCAATTATCTCACTCCTTGCCCACCGCCACCGAGGCGGTCACACTTTGCACCAGCCTTTTAGCATTTTGACCAGCTCCAGCCGACTGCAGCCTTACCTAGGGAGGTTTATGCCTTGTCGCTGTTGACCGCTGCAAAGTCACCAAAGCATATGCCACCTTCCTAGCATTCTCCAGTGCTCTCCTGAATAACAAGTGTTTATTCTATTGCTCCCTTTCTGAACTTCAAGCCAGCTGGTCCTTCAGCTAGAAAGTCTCTATCTTGGGTGCAAATTTCTCCAGGATCTGGCACAGCAACGTTTTGATAAGGTACCAGTAACAAGAATGTGTAGTGGTTTCCATCAACACATGAAGTCATCCTTTTCCCAGGACAGGACCATCAGGGACTTGGTTGTAATCTTGGATGATTCTCCAGGCTCCCCCCTACCACTGACAAGGTTTGATCTGCCCACGTGAATGCAGTCCCATTCACTTCTTGTCTTGCTGGCCCATCCAGTTACTGCTTTTTGATATCCAGCCCATGTCTTCGGTTCTTTTGATTTGAGCACACACATTTCCTCATCTGGCGCCAAACAGACGAGAAAACATTTATGTGCCCAAGTCACAAGTGCGCACCAGTATCAGCTGGTCTGATTAGAGCCATTTCAACTGGTAATTTCCAGTGGGGCAACAACGGTCTTGCCAAAACCGGCTCTCGGTTCCCTAAGCACTTGCTAGGGGCCACAGCAGGAATAAGGCTTCCCAGAGCAGTGGTGAGTCCTTTTATTTTCACAGAAACCACCAAGCAGCTCTGCCAGAGCAACAATATTCCCTCACTGCTGGCCAGTGCCTGGATAAACACTGCGAGCCCAGAGGTGAAGGACTTTCATAGCCCATTACCCAGCCTCCTGAGCCATGCAGTTCCCAGCTGCCACTGCTCTTGACAGATCACCATGCTACACAGAAGCTTGGTCCCTGCTCTTTTTCTCCTCCAATCTCAGCTTGGAAACAGAGTGTGAAAACACATTTCCCTGTCTTCAAGTGTTTTTTCTTTCCTCCTCAGCAGATCTGCTCCTAGCCCATCACCTTGAAGGTGCAGGGAAGACGACACTCAGCATTACAGGAGATGTCATGTTTAACCTCGTGCATGACGGAAGCTGGGTTTGCATTATCAGTAGCACTGTGGGCAAGAAGCTGAGAATAAGTGGTGTTGTAACTCGGAAACTTCAGGCACAGCCATGGGAGGATGCAGTGATGTGTTCTTTTATCTCAGCCTAACTCCCAGAAGGCCGCTATCCTACAAACCGCTTGCTGAAAACTAGATACACCTTCATTCTCACACAAGTAACAAGCTCAGTCCCTTCTCCCCCAGTTAAAATAAGGATTAGAGATGGTTATTGGAAGTATCAGGAAGCCTTGCTCCCATCTTGAAACTCTGCAAGCTTGGTGACCCTCCTGACTACCTACATACGCAAGGCAAGCCTGGCAGATCCTGAGTGCCAAGGCAGCAAACCCTTCCCCTACCATCCGTACAGTAGTATCTTATGAGTGTTTTCATCAATAGGTACCAGCGTGCTTTGCAGATGAAAGAAGCGTGTTATCACTACTACACTTTTCGGAGAGCAGTCAGGAGGTGGCAAGGCCGAGGTTAAAGAACAGCAATGGAAATGAGACAGAAGCACAGAAGACAGTCAGGGAAGTGAAGCAAAGCTGTGTCCTCTGTAACCAACACAGGTCAGGATGTCCCCGTTTTCACAGAAAGCCCCTGGAAATGGGTTTTTAAAGGGCTGCCTGAAGCCATCCAAGAAGCCAGGCTGGGGCTTACCAAACCTGGTATTCTTCCTCCATGTGGATCTCCCCATTTTTTTACTTCCATTTGGTTACTCAGGGCTAACCCTAGGAAATACCAGAAAAAAACTGTGCTAAAACATGTCAGTGTCACAAAGGGAGGAACACATTTGCCTGTCCCTAGCCCTCTGAACTCTTCTCCTAACCCAGCAAAGCCTAAAGCAATATAGACACCAGTGGAGAGACTCAAGATGGGTAGAGGCAAGACCTGCTGTGCTGTCAGGTAGCCAGGTTGGCAGGGGAGGACATGCCTACAACTCCATGGTCCATCTGTACACCCACAGCCCAGCTGTGCATCGGTCTTCAGGGAAACTCTGATGGGTCCCTGAGCTAGGAAGCATACCCCTGTCCCCCAGGAAAGCATCATCACATCCCTCTTCACCCAGAGAGGGAACTCAGCCGCACACGCTGGGACACCTTTCTTGTAACCATCTCTTGTTGTTATCCCACAGGCCCGATAGACTGCATCGTGAGCATCTCTTGTGAGCCCCTTCCCAGCTCAAGCACTTTCTACTGAAGTTAACACCACAGATTTAGCTCTGGCTAACGTGGCTCCTGCCTTTATACCAGAGGCCAGTGCTACAGGCAATATCTCACTTCCAGCATAAGGAACTTTATTGCTGCGCAAAGACTAGGAGACTGGACCCACTCCAAAAAGCTCAGTCTAACAGATAGACACCCATTCTCCTCATTTTACCAGGCAAAGCTTGGGGGACAAAAGGATTTTCCCGAAAAGGCTGTGGCAGTCCTCAAGTCCACGTGCACCACTACACCGCACCACCACCCTTCTGCACCCGCTCAGCACCACTGACCCGCACAGTGTTATCTCTGCGCCACTGACCAGCACATGCTCAGCACCAATTAATCTTCTGACATCCCAAATCCTGGCACTGTCACATCACTGCTGGACTGGGGGATGAGGAGCAGCAGGTCATGATGACCGAAGCCTCATTTAAATGCAGCGTGCCCACTCGCAGGAACTGCAAATACACCAAATATGAAGGACGAGCAAAGGGAGGAAGGAGTTTGCTCTGGACGCTCAGGGCGGTTTAAAGGCAGCAGGCATGAAAGTTTTGCTTTAGCAGAGGTCCTGCAATCCAGCTGACACATCCAAACCCTCCAGCCGGGGTGTGTCCTCACTTGGATCAACACTTCACTCCTTACAAGGTACCTCCTAATGGTCTATTGATTTCAACAGACATCCCAGTAAAGGTGTTACTGAGGGAACAACAGCCCAGCAGCAATTGCAAGTTCATGTGCTAACGCCCCAGTGTTCAGTGCAAAAGGGAAAATGAGTTTTGAGAAGGTAGGTTATTGGCAGGTCAATGCGACGCTTGTAATTCTGGCAATGAGCAGCCCACCCCAGAGCAGAGGTAACACGAGCAGGCACAGCACAGCCTCCCCTCCGTGATCCGTCCTCAAAAACAGTGTCACCTCCTGGTTCAGCTTCCCAAGGCTCCTGCCACCCTCCTAACAGAGCTCCATCTTCATATGAAACATCACTTGCCAGCCCCAGCTATGCCATGGCAAGGCACGTCCCAAAAACCATCTGCCTGCCGGTCGCAGGTAGGAGATGACCTCCTCACGAGCGTGGTCCAGCCAAAGCACCGGGCCTGGGGAGCACAACAAGGGGCAGAGCGGCTTGGCCACGTGAGGAGGGATCTGGCAGGCGGCATTATTTGGGAGCAGCCTCTGCTGAGGAGCGGAGCGAGGACTGAATTTCTATTCTGGGGCTGTTTGCGCTTCCTGTTTGGTGCGACAGCCTCAAAGGGGAATTAGTATTTACAGGGCTCCGGTCACGTCATCCCATTGTTCCCATGCAGCCAGGAGGCTGCCAGGAGAGAGGAAGAGAGAGCAAAGCATCCCAGCAGGCTGCCCCAGCCGCAGCTCCCTGCCAGCAGTGGCACTTTGCAGGGAGGCAAAGCGAAAGGCGCGGTGGAGTCAGTGATTTCCCACCTCCTGCCAGGGGAGCAGCGCAGAGGGGCAGTCAGACAGCTGAGAGCACAGCTTCTCCCTCCCCAGGCATCTTCTGACAGCAGAAGAGGCAAAAAGGACAGGGGAAGGTTTTTTCTCTGGCAATCTAGAAGATGCAAATGCACTCCAAGGTCCTTGTAGACCCCATGGCAGGAGCTTTAAAAGCCTTTTGAGGGATGTTAGCTTCTCAGCTGGTCCAAAGCAATCCCTTTTCCAGAGCCATTATGTTTTCTGATGCACACAGGTCAACGTCATGCCGCCGAGAGGCCCGGTGCCTTCTGCAGGGGCAAGGAGAGGAGCCTCCTGCAAAGGGAGGGCATGCCAGCAGGGCCCCAGGGCACCCCAGGAGGAGAAAGCGGAGCCCTTCAGCCTACCCTACCCAGCTCACGCACATCAGCGGGGATGCTCAGCAAAGCAGAGGTCAGGAGAGAGAAGAAAACAGGAGTCTCACAGAGGGAGTTTGCGGAGGAGAGGGGAATACAGGACGGGAGGGCAAAGCAGATGAGGCAAAGGGAAACTGAGAGCAACTCCTGCACATACAGGAGCCTTCAGCAAGAAGCAGCACAGCACGAATAAAAGCCATTTTGGGGGGGTTACCTCAGGATGTCGCTCTTCAGTATTGCACAGCATCCCTACTAAAGACAGAGGAAACCATTTTGCTCTTGACGGGAGGAAGGGGCAGAGACAGAAGAGAGCTGCACCAGGAAAAGGTCTTGCATCAGTACTAAGCCACAGCTGAAGACAAAGGCCTTTTATAGGCAAGACCAGGCAGGCTAAGGGATGTCAGTAAATCTCTCTGATTATATTCTCCACCTGTGCCAGGAGAGACCTGCATCTCCTAGGGCTGCACAAGAATGAATGCAATAAAGACGACGAAGCACTAAGATGATAAAGTAATGGGGGTTGTGCAAGTTACCACATAAGTAAAACTCTCCGTTTCAACTCAATTGGTAGCGGAAACTGCCTTGGTGACCACTTTTTCCTAGATTTTGAAGTCCCTCTGAATTTGTACTTGCGGGACCACCTTGACTTACTGCTGGTTGCATCTCAGGCACTGTTTTTCCATGGATCAGGACTCAGTCTCTCCCATGAACAGCATGAAAGCAGCCTAAGCATTTTAAGCAAAATGAGGTACACATGCACAGCTTGGTCTGTGAGAAAGATCCAGCCTCCAAATTTTGACAATTAACTTCAGAGGACCCAGAATTTCACCTGCAGTGTTTGCTGACCTATCGAGCAATCACGTAACGCTTCGTTGAATGAGAACTTCTGCTTCTCTATATGTTTGGCATGGGCTTATACGTGATATTTTAATTTTTTTGTTTGTTTCCTTTCCCCATTTCATTTCCTCTTTAAATTCCAAGACAACTGCCTGTGTGCAAGGATAGCAGCTGTTTTATTCCTGGAATTTGCACTCAGTTACTGGACAGACAAACACTGGGCTGTCTGCAGGGACTCGGCTTTCCTTCTTTCCTGATTTGTTGCTGTTTTCCTTAGGCTGAAGCTAATATCTCCTCAGAGCCAGAACAGACATTTGGGGTTTTGTCTATGGAAAGAAAGAGTTCACTCCTTGTCAGCAGCAGCATGCGTCCTTTCAGAAACAGAAATATTTTCACTCTTTGATTTCAGCAAGACATTTTGGCAGCGTTATGAATCCAAACCTTTGGCGGAGCCGTGCAGGCAGTGAGACAGAGGGAGGCTTCACTGAAATACGGAAGAGCAAAGGGGATCGCAAGCTCAGCGCTGCGTGAAGGGCGCAGGAGTCCTTCCCGCACAGCACTGGCCGTCCGCAGAGCTGCTGGCACAAAGGTAGGGCAGAAAAGGGCTCAGGCCGTTTTCACGTTGAACGGTTCCTCACGTCACAACTGCTACAGCTCCGCCAGCGGCCTGCAGAACGGCAACACGTCATGCTTCCACACGCAAAAAGAGTGAAATCCATTCTGCACGTTTGGGATTTGTATTTTGGACCAACAGCAAAGCTATGGAGGGAGCACCCTACGTGTACCTCCTCTGTGACAACCAACAGCTCTCCGGGAAAAGATTAAAGTCACCAGCTTCCACGCATGGGAAGGCTTCTTGGTTAACCAAAGGGCTGTTTCCGAGGGCTGGAGGAAAGCGGCGTTGTGCTTGCATTGCCACAAGCCTGTTGGAAGCAGAAGGAATGCTGTGACAAAGCTTATTTTTTGCCTCCAGGAGGTTCAGTTAAGTCCAAACGTGCTCAAAATAAGTGCTGAAGCCTTTGGGTGCTGATCCAGTACTGAGTGAAGCTTCTAAAACCGTGAAGTTTCCCCATCCCTGGCTATACTTATCTTCAGCCTTGCTCTAGTGACCACTCTGAGGAATGAGGGGACAGGCTCACGCTGCTACTGAAAGGTGCTGTAAAGACTCACAGCCTCTATACAAAAAAGCCCAGTGCCATTTTCTGAATGGAAGGGTGCATTGCTTAAAAAAAAGACAGTCCCTTCACTTTCAGTTCGGGCATCCCACCTCAGGTCTTTATAACGACCCAGCCAGGAAAGGCAGGTAATGTCCTCTGGTCGAGTCAGATTCCTCTCCTCCCCTCGCCCTGCTGCTCACCTGCCTCTCTCCTTCCCTTGCCTCTCCTCCACGTCCACGTGCAGGCTTTGGCTGGCCCTCAAGCCTACGCTCCTCTTGCAAACGTGACCCTCCAGCACTTACTCATGACTAGTATCTGCACAAGCCTGCTCAGGAAGGTTACTCACATAGTGAAGGGCCCAGCTACCCTGCAAGCATAACCATGCCCTTGCAGCTGGTTTTCAATCCCCTCACCTGACCTTGTTACCACAACACCGAGGAGCTACAATCCCTCCACCTTCCCCCCATGCTTATCATGTTTTTAACTTTGCAGCCGTGACAGAGGGCAAAGCACAGCCAACTTTCCACACCTTTACTTTAGCTCTCAAAAAAATGTCCACATCTGCCTTAGCAGCCTGCTCTTCCCTTCCCAAAGCACCTTCAAGCCTCCCCATGAAGGTTCGCTCTCCTCAGGTCTCATCAAATTCTCACCAGCTCTGGTGAAGCTGATGTCCTCCACCAGCCATCCCACACACCCTCACCCCGGGTGCCGGACACCCAGGGGAGCAGATCCCGCTCCTCCATGGGTCCTGGGGCTGGGACAATGTTCACGATGGGTAAAGCTGGGCGGGCAGCTAGGTGGCAGCTGAGGCCAGGGGACTCGTGCAGCGTGTGTGCCGAGACATCCCTCTGGATGTGAGCTTGGATGGAAACACGGAGGAGAGCAGTGCCTCGGGGAGCACAGCAATGCCGGCTGGGCTAAGCCACCACACAGAGAGGTGGAGGGGATGCAGGACAGCGAGCCATGCTGGATGCCACCATCATCTACACTGTGAGGGCTTGCTGTGCCGGACAGCGAGGAATACCTAAGCAGGTATAGCCCAAAGACAATATACGAGTAGTCGACATGGCCAGTAGCAAAGCAGTAAGAGTTTGTGTCAGGACACACAGACTTTTAGGGCTGACAATGCCCCCGAGAGCTGGAGAACTACAAGTCACGGGTGAAAATGGGAAGAAGAGAAAGAAAAAGAGCAAGAGTGGAGCCTCAACATCTCCTCCTGCTCCATCCTGGAGCCACCAAAGGCTGCCCGCTCCTTTGCGAGGCAAGGGCACAAGGCTGGGCCTGCCAAGCACAAGTGTCTGCAAGTTGGGGGTCCAGACAAAAACGGCAGTAGGTTTGGTTTTGGCATCGAGTTTTTCAAAAAAGCCACTGAGTGAGCATGTTTTTGATAATGCATTTTTGTGCTTGTTATATATGACCTGGGTTATGACCTGGGTTCTCTTTTCCTTCCATATCTGAACCTTCCTCTAGGTTTTCTCTGGAAAAGAAAAAAACAAAAGGGCTGGGAACGTTCCTTTTCATTTAAAAGGAAGCTGAGACTCCTTGACAATGGGATGACTCCAGCAGCTGGGCTTTTAAGGACACTCTGGAAATTACAAGACTCCTGATAAAATCGTAGGAGTTGGCAAGGCCGTATTTCCCCTGAACAATTACGATTTCTTTGCCTATGGGTATTGCTGTGTTGAAACGCCTCTAAAGTTCCTGCTATGTCATTGAATTTGCATGCATTTCTTTTCAGTTCCTTCCTTTTCCAGCCCCTGCCAGAGAGTAGACATTCCTGAAAATCAACTAACCACACTCCCATAACTTTACAGCCTGAAGACCTTGAAGCAAATGAGCCTTGAAGAGTAATTGTAGCATTACAGGCACCAAATGATGCTGAATTATGCAGCACTTAGCGGACCCTGCTTAGTGGATTGGTTTGGGGAAAAACGTTGGATAGTGTGAGAAAAAAAATCACTTCTCCAAATAATACAGCAATGCTAGCTAGAACTCTCGCTGTTTTCAACTCCATTAGCAAAAAAAAAAAAAGGGACTCCTCCTTTGGCTGCGTGGTGGGGCTGGACTGGAGGAGTCCCATTTTAAATAGGTAAACCTGCACTGGGAAAGGACCTCTCCTTTCAGAGAACATTTCAACCCACCAGATTTATACATCCCCCTCTGGAGCATCTCGCGTTGCTGTAAGAGGTGCTGAGAGTGACGACACACCAAATCCAAGCACTTCAGGTAACAAGCATCAGCCAGGATGAACCAGGTCTTGGAGGCAGGTGTGAGCTAACATTTCCATTTTGGTGGCTCAGATGCTGTGGAATCCATGGACCTTAACCAAGATGCATCTTCCTAGCATGATAAAAGCTCCTATTGACCACAAGAGAGAGAATTTTTTTGTTTAAAAACTATTTAGAAAACATCTCGGTAGCATTATCACTAACGAAGCCAAAAGAAAAGTAGCAGCAATAGAAATAATGACGCAAACGTGATGGATATGCATTCAGTGATGTCTGGTGATGTATGTTCCTTGCAGGGGGGGTGGACTAGATGACCTTTAAAGCTCCCTTCCAACCGAAACCATTCTATGATTCTATGTTCACTAAGCATTGACCATCTCTCTGTGTTCACGTGCAGGGTATTTCTGCACGCTCTACGAATGGGCTTCAGTATTATTATTATTTCCGTTCTTAACGTATAGGAATCAAGCTGAAATTAAGCATTAAGTAAGAAATTAATGTAGAAGATAAGCAGCTTGCTCAAGATCACACAGGAAATGGGTGAGGACTGAGGGATGGGAAGTAGGTGTTCCCCCGGCCAGGCCATCACGTGGTAGTGGCTTCCTACCAACACCTTAGCATTGCACAGGACCTGGAAAACACAAGGCTGCTGTAATGTTTGGAGGTCCTCTTCCCCAAAACTTCGGTATTTTTCAGGGACAAGAACTTGAGAGAAGGTGGGAACGGAATGGGGGAAAGTCTATTTAGGCCCTCACCTCTGCTTCATGGGTACTGGTTAGCAGTGAGAGTGATGGACGGGGCAGCGGGAAGAGCAGGAGCTTTGATGGGTTGACCAAGAAATCCCCATGCAGCAAGTGCGTGAAGTGCCTGGCATTCCTGGCCAGTAACGATGGGCAGCCGTGGCTCAGGTATGCCAGCATGAGGGGCCATGTTGTGGCACCACGAGAGCAAATAACCCTGCCGCTCACACAGCACCGCTTCACCCCAGCGTATAGACTCCGGGCATCCCCAAACTGGGGGAAGTGCCTGCTAGATTTCCCAGCGCTTACCCACCACACTCTGCCACGTCCTTCATCCTCCTTCCCGAGCTTCCCACGCAGGCAGGCTGGCCGGGAAAATAGCGAGCGCCACGGCTTACCCCTGCACGCGATGGAGCAAGAGTTTGAGAGAGGACGGGGAGGAGGGAGGGATAAGTAGGTGACAGTCTAATTAAGGAACGCACGATAACGCCTCGCGCCGGCAGCCAGGCTGCAGGCATTTCCTGACCACGGGATGCTGCCAGCTTTGCCACCTCTGAGCTTGCTTTCACACGGCTTTTAGGCGCTGGCTGCAGCCCTGCTCGGCTCACGGAGAGGTGTCCAAGCCCATCGTCCCGCTTGCGTGCGTGCGGGGAGGTGGAAGCGGAGGCTTTAAGTTACCTTTTGGCTTGCCACTCGTTGTTGGGTGTTTAAACACAGGTGTCTGCTGCTGTTGACACTGAGTGATAACTGGAGACATTTTTTCCATTGGAAAGAATCTCAAGAATTTCCCCGTTCTCTTTTTATTCTTTTTTTTTTTCCTTCTGCCTCGTGGTAAGGAGACTGTTACCGGGGGGTGCGGGGCGGCTGGCACGAGGCAGAGGTGTGACGGTGCTTATTTAAAAATTCGATCCCCCCTCCATTCTGTTCTCACAAGCACAGCCGCTCCAGCCCCAAGCTTCAAATGCTCGTTTAAATTGAAGTCTTCCTCCCTTTCCACACCCCTCGCTGCCTCTAACAGCTGGTCCTTAACGCTCTATTCCCTGTCTCGTAAACTGGTTCCCCAAAACGGCAGCCAGCAGCCACCTCCAGGAATTAATTATCCCTCCAAAAGCAGGAGGAGCTGTGGTCCCTCAGTGTCGTCTGCATCACTGCGGCTGAATTTGCACCGTTGCATCCAGGCTCACAATTCAAGCCCCCCCTTGACTCCCTCAAAGAGAAGAGCAAAACACTCAGAGCTTGGGGCGGCAGCTGGGAGAAAAGCATTCAGATGTAAAATATATAAGAAATGCCTTCCCAAAAGGGAAAAAGTGGGCACGCGCTGGGAGAGGGGCCCCTTCCCTCCCTCCTTGCCCATCTCGTGGCACTGATCTGCCACCATAAAACAACCCAGGGCCCAGGGTGCCATCACCAGAAAGCTCCTATTATTTATTTTCTTATGCTTAACTGTGTCCCAGCTCTGTTTCAGGTCATTTCTTATGTCATTCAAGCTGGTTAGATTTTTTTTCCCCAAGAGAAACCCGGCCTGTCTTGCTGTGGTACACCCTGGGGAGCAGGAGGAAGACCCAGCGAGCCCACGCGCGTGTGCTCACACACCCTCCCAGCACCACGTACCATGGGAGAAACCTTGTCTCGCAACGAGCTCGCTGCGCGGCCGCACGTGCGTTTGTGCAGACACGTGTGTGCAAACACAAGAGGCTGAGATGCTCCTACACGCACGGGCACGTCCCTGCGTGTGCAATCACTGCCGGGCGATGCTGCCCTCCCCCTGCTCCTTGCTCTCCTAGGACTTTGTTGGAAAGCACGAGCGCGGCCAACGCGCCGCCAGCCCTCCTGCTGGCACCCGTGCCTGAGTGCATCTCTCCCTCTTGGGGTGACGGTGGCACTAATAAGCAGGCACCATCCCCGCCATAGGACGGAAAACATGAACACTCTAAAAAAAAAGCCCTGGCAGAGCGGAAAGCCAGGCCCAGGGGGACTAAACCAAGCACGCTGGGGCACTAGCTTACCTAACACGTTCGATGGGGCTTGGCCACCGCACAAGTGACTAATTGCCTGTCTCTTCAGCTCCCCGCAGCAATTAGCAGCTCCAGTCGTTGGCCACTCTCTGCCCCAGGAGCTGGGGAGGCACGGGGTCCCCGCCGCTGTTGCCTGGGAGCCTGGGCCAGCAGAAAGCCAGTCCATCCAACAGGCATTATTTTCACGTTATAAAAAACCTCAAACCCTCGTTGCAATGCAACGTTGGCCTCTCTTGACGCATCTGGGGAAATTTTGGTGGCAGTGAAGCAGGAGGGGTTGAGGTCCTCGCTGCAGATGCTGCCAGCTCTGCTGGAGAGGATACAAACCTGGGGTGCAAAACTCATAAACTGCCCTTTTTCTTCCCAGACGGACACCTCCCCTCGCCCCCAGCCCACTACGTGGGGCTGCACATCCTTGCCCTCGGGGAGCCCGGGAGCCGCCCCACGCATCCCTCCCATCTCAAGGGAGGGGGGTGATGGGGGGCACAAAGGAAAAGGCAAACAGGCATGTTTTGAACAAAAGGATAAAGAGGCCAAACCGCAGATGAAACATTACCACTTCAAGGGGGAAAAAATAGATAACGACGTTAGTCACCACCCAGCGAACGAACTACAGCCTCCTCAGCCTGCGGACGCTATGAGGAGCCTTCCATCCTCCTCCTCCTCCTCCTCCTCCCCGTCCCCCTGCCCCTGCTCCTGCCTGTTTATGATATGGCTATGACAAAAACAACCTATTAAAGGAATTACGCAACTGAGCCCCTAACCCTTTCCACGCGGGATTTTTCCAAAGCCTTACGCTTATCAGGTAATTGTGCTGGAGACACCAGCTACCTGTCACAAGCCCTGTTGTGCGGTTGTTTTTTTAATGAGGCCTCAGCTCCTTAATTGCTCGCATGCTTTGTTGGGAAAGCTTAGTCACATGGGTGCAAAGGTAATCCAGGAAAAGCACTATCGGCGTGCCCAATTACGGGGGCTGGCACTGCCTTTGGTATTGAACTCTGCCCACGGCCTCGGGACCAGCGTCCCGGGAGGTCACTCGGCAAAAGGGCATCTTTACACCTCTCTGCGCAGGCTGGTGCTGGCTCTCCAGCTCCTGGTCCACGTGCCCTGTGAGAAACTTGGCTCATAGCAGAGCCCGCACGCTTGTTGCCCTGGGATTGCCCAGGAAGCCCACGTGATGGCCGAGGAGGTATGCGGGAGCCTGTGCGTAGGTACCTACTGCCTTCTGAGATGCCTTTGAGCAGCTGAGGCACCTGCCCAGGGCTGATAGACACAGTCCAGGACCTACCAGAGCAGCATCCTCTTGCAGAGGCGGCTGTACCTCCAGCGTACACCACCCAGACGCACCGGCATGTCGGACAGACCTCCCCGGGTCTGCCGCCCCTCACCGAGGCAGAGGGACGGGCTCACCGTCAGCGGGGACAAGCCGTGCCCCGACTTGCACAGTCGCCTCAGTTCAGTCTGGGAAGTTTGGGTGCCGATGCTCCAGCTCAGCCTGGACCAGCGATTGGTTTCAATGCACCACTTCCACTGCCAGCAAGGGGCTGGCACACACGCAGAGCAAAATTGTTACCTGTGTTGGAGTAAATCCTGAGGGACCAAGCACCGTGGCAAGTTTTGAGCCAGGCAGCGTACAGAGACAGGGTAGCATGAAGCACACGTGCGTGAAGCAGCTGGGTGGGTGAGCTGTGCTCCCATGCGCTGTGCTGTGCATCGAGGCTGGGAGAAAATCATTACCTACTATTTCAGTTTGCTTGTTTCAGACTTTGCTCCAATTTCTGTAAAACAAATTAAGTCACCTACAAAAAAAAAAAAAAAAAAAAACAAAAAAAACCCCAACAACAACAACAACAAAACAACAAACCAAAAAAACCTAAAACCCAACCAAAAAAACCCCGCTCTAACTGCAGCCCACTGGACCATCTCACCCAGCCTCAAATCTTCCTGGCAAACAACATGCATAATGCCAGCCACCAGGCTTCTCCAAGCAACTCCGCACATTTGTAATATGTAACGCAGCGTATGAAATCTATATCTCCGTATAATTAGGAGTGCTCAGAGCGGTGACTCAGACATTCCAGCACGCTTTCTTCTTGTTGTCGGTGTACAAAATGTAACTTTACTCATTTTTTCCAATGACTTTGGACTTTAAAAACAGTAATTAGCAAAGTCAGCTTGTTATCAGCTCCTGTCGGTAACCCGTCCTCATGCTAGTCCTCCGCTGTGTTTTGGTCACAGGCAAAGCTTTGGCAGTCATTTCCCAAGGCTTGCTTTTGTCCGGAGGATCAAGGCAGCTGAGCGAGGAAAAGAGGTCCTAAAACTGCAAGCCCTTCCACACATCTTCGTTTTAAGCACTTGAATATTGAAGTAGCTCCAGACTGGGTCTTTATGTAGTGTGCTAAATAGTAGGCAAGACATGAAATAAAACTTCAGAGGCATCATTTTCTCACTTCTCTTTCTAGTTACGGCTAGGCAGGCATTGACAGATGCAAAGTGAAAATACCGTCCTCGCTAATGATGCTTCTCCTACCGTGCTTTTACGGTGCCTTTCATCTGCTCTGCTCACAAAGCGTTTTACTACCCGTACGTCGCCGCGTACCACTGCATCTGCAGCCAGACGAAGGGCGAATGGCAACCTGCTACTTACCGCCGCTCGCGGGCATTCAGCCCCTGAAACGTTTCAAAGGGCGTTACGAAGCCTGCGTTTCGTGAGGGGACAGGGGAAGCTGCTGTTTCCTCTAGCATGCTGGTGCTCCCCATATTTTCTTCCCTGGTGGGACAGACTGGTTGCAAGGCCCCAGCAAAGGAGGCTGGAAGATCAGCATCCCCTTGACATCCATGGCAAGTCCAGCCAACCTGCACAGGTGAGCCGCTGCTGACAGTATTTGGACCGGCATGCATGGGAGCAGAAAAATGCTCCAGAGAAATACTTAAGTCCGCAACTTTTTAATATGAAAAGTTAGAGTGGAAAGAACAACTTTTCCTGAACAATTCAGGTGATTCCTGGTAAGCAGGCTGTGCTCACCTGCCGTCTGTTACAGCGAAGCTCCCATGCACTCAGAAAGATACCAAGGCCCAGCTACAGCCAGAGGTTTCTCTGGGAGGGAAAGCATGCCTATGGGAGCGAGGCAGCAAACAGGATCAGGCCCTCCAGCTGTGCTGGAGCCAAAAGCTGGGGAGCATATTTAACCTTCTCAGTCTAACTGCTCTCCTCAGCTCATGAAGTTCAAGGGTTTGTGAACCTCTCTAGCTAATTTTGGGTTCAGACAGTTCAGACAATGAGTTCGCAAACCCTTTTTTCTTACAATTTAAAGTAATTCCCCCCCAAGGGAGACTGATGCCATTTAGACCACATGTTTTCCAGGCTAAAGGGAGGCCTGTGGCCTGCGGCCACACTTTGGGAAAGCTGTCGCCTACGTCAGGTAGCATCTCCAGCACACGCCTGACTTTCAGCAAGACCGAAGTCGATGGGATGTCCATGGAGCGGGAATGAATGTGTCCTTGAACCGGACCTTGCTGGGAGGCAGAGGCCGGTTCTGCCTTCCTCCCTCCCCGCCTCCCTCAAGTTAAGCCAGCGCAAGCAGCACGCAGGTGGCACAAGCCGCACGTGCTTTGCCCCTGCAACCTCTCCTTCCACCTCCACGGTCTTCACTGCACAGTCTTGCCGCGTTTTCCTCATTCTTCCCATTCCCCATTGGGTTTTTTTCACCCTGTTGTGTCACTTCATGTCACTGACACCCTGCCGGTTTGGGGGTTTTTTTGTGGCAATCGAGGAATGTGAATTTTACAGCAGACTGCTGGGCGCACGCAGAATGGCTGGCCATGGATGTATAGGCCTTTTTATGCTATAGAAACGGAGGCACTGACATGTGAAGACGCAAACCCAACAAGGCGAAAGCACAGAAGAAACTTGGGGTGAGGTTCAGCTCATCTAGCTTCAGCTACCTGAAAGCTGGGCATGCAAACTACATGGTTTGCTACATCTTCTCGCTAGTGAGAGCCGGAGGACCTCCAAGAAGTCATTCTTTCCAGATAGGCTGTTAAAATGAGTCACCTTCTGGAGGTGTTTATCTCCTTCCGTGGAGTACAGGAAGAGACTAAATCATTATCTCAGGCTAGACACCCAAGTTTTAATTACGACGGAGGCAGTTCAGCGTGACTGGCCCAGTGCCAGGGTGGGAGGTGGCATCACAGGGTCTGCAACTGGGAGCTTTTTGCTGGTTCCCTGGGGGAAACTCAGCCAAATAAACCATCTCTCCTGGCAGCAGTGGCTCTGGAGATTTCTTCTGAGCAGGGGTCCTCAAAACTGACTGCTGTTTCATCACACCGGGAACCTCCCCTGTAGACAAATGTCTAAGGTTTGTTGGAAGAGGAAGGTATGGAAAATCACTGATGGCAAGTCCCTATAAAGTACCAAATACTCACTTAAGTTAAATATTATACTTCATGCAAACTGTGGCCAAACATATTTTACAGGTGTCAGTAATAGTTACAGAGATTTAGCTGCTCAGATTAAGCAAGGCAGAGATAGGAGGAGGCCCTGGAGAAATCTCTTGGGCTGCCAGTGGGAAAAACTAGAAAGGATGCTGCATGGAGAGGAGCACATGGGCAGGATGAAGTCTGTGAAACGCTGCAGCAAGCACCTGCCGGGCAGCTCAGAAGGGCCCTGGAATGGGCCAGGACAGCCTGGGTGTCCATCCGGGAGCGCCGGCGGGGTGCACGGTGGCACGCAGCGTGGCTCTTGCCTGCCCCATACAAATGCCCGCAGGCTCTCCCCGCTACCTCGCACAGGCACCCACAGCAGACCCAGCCAGGAATCGGCATCCGAGCGCTGTGGATTGTGGCAAATCCCATTTCAGCTCAGCTGAGCGTCCCATGGATAGACAGGTCATGAGATTGAACACTACGAAGTCCCTTTGTCCTCGGGTGCGGGGGACAACAACCCCAGCATGGATCAGCTGAGCCTGGCGGGGACTGACGAGCCCCTGCAAAGCCTCCCCTCGGACCCATCGTTGGAGCAAGTTTACGCACAAGACCCTGCTCTAAAGCCCCCTCTGCCTCCCCCTCTTGCAAGGGTATCCCAAATCCCATCGGCTGGATATCCCAAATCCCATCAGCTGGAGCATTGCTGGATTAAACCCACCAATTCAATGTCGGAACGTGCCAATTACTTCAAAGGCTGTGCGGAGGGTAAAGCAAGCTGCGGGTGCCAGAGCAGGGGAGGGTAGGGGAGCTGAGAGGCAAATCCCACATGCACACCCGTGCACACGCACGTACACACACGCGCAGCCCTCTCAGCACACAGGAAAGGCTTTCCCCACTCGAGGGTGCACGGAGGGTGCAGCTTGTCCGACCAGCCAACTTCGGCCAGCTCACCTCCACCCCGTGGGATGCAGGGCTGTTGCCACCCCGGCCACCAAACAGCCGCTGTTTTAACTGGGGGAAATCCTGCCGCAGCTCTCGTTGAAGCAGGGGTCGGTCCTCACCCCCGCAGGCAGCATCCAAAGCAGACTTGACAGCCGCAGCACTGGCAACAACCGCAGTGGAAAAGAGTTGTCAAACACCGCTTAGGAAGGCTTGCGCTTGACAAATATTTGCCGAGCTGATTGTAACCCGCCCGGCTCATGCTCCTGAATGCAGAGAACCTGTGGGGAAGAGTTTAAAACCCCTGTAATACGGCCGCCTTCTTTCCCCCCGCCCCAGCACAGCTGGAGAAAGCTGCAATCCTGGGTCATCTCCTTGCCCCAGCCGAGCTGCTCCCAGCGTGGAGCTCAGCAGGAGCAGGCTGTTATGTGGCGGTGACCACTCTAGGATTTTATTCCCATGTTTTCCCTTGTATTGATCCCCATCTTTGCAGGCCAGAGCCAAAGGCGTCGGCCGACGTGACCCTGGAGGAGCCCGGGAGCTGCCTTGCTGGAGCTGGCCGAGGCACTGGCTGCTGCTCCGTCCCTGCAGCTTGCAGCAGAGCTGTAGGCTGCGTGCCTGTGGCTCCCAGCAGGTATGGAGGGCCTCATGGACACTGGCATGTGGCCACCAAGGCACCTGGGCCAGGGGCATGTTTGGGAGAGACGTGCTTAGTGGCAGGACACACTCTGGGACCGATGGAGCAGGAGATACCCGGGCTCCTGAGCCGGCTGAGGGCAGAATAAAGAAGGAAGTATTGAAAATAAAAGCAAGGCTGCTGTGACATTTTCATGCTTGGCTTCTGACATCCTCTCCGTCTCATGCACTTGACTTCCTTGCTTATTTTTATCAGATGAAGCTGATGGTCGCTGCTACGGTAACCCTGCGCGGTTACAGCTCTGGCAGTGAACAAGTGCTCAATGCATGTTTCCTTTGCGGCTTCCCTCCCCGCTCCGGCTTCCCACCCCTCAGGGCTCTCAAAATAGTGTGTTTGACTTTGTTACGCCTTAGCTGTGAACGCTGCCTGTTGTGATGGGCAGGGGTTCACTCCTCCAGGCTCTGCTCGCTTGGCCCACCAGCCACTACTGTCTTCCCCCTCTTCTCGTCCTACCTTTGCTGTCCTTGGTGGGAAAAGTACAGGTCTCTGACCCCAAGTACGGGGCTGGGATTTTTGTTTTAACACGGAAAAAGCAAAAAACAACTCTCCCAGGGCTGATAATGTGGGGCGGGGGAAAAAGCTCTTCATTGACAGGACAAAGTCTGATTTGAAACAACAAAAAAAAAAATACTTCTCTTGCCTCGAGCCCACTCCTTCCCCTTTTAGAGTCATCATGGAGAAGGTGGGACCAGAGGATAAAGGCTGGTGCTCTCTCCTACACCGTGGAGACCAGTTCATCTCCAAGGGCTTCCCAGCTGCCCCAGGTAGTGATGACCGACGTCTCCTGGGCTGGTACCAGAGCCTCATCAGTGGATTTACCAGTGCTCCAGTCCCACCAAAATCGTTTCTGTTGATGGCATTTCACTAGCAAGGGTCATGGCTGGTTGTACTTGAAGAAATTTTCATGTTCTCAAGCTCTTCCCCAGCTGGTCTGTCTCCAGTTCTGGTACCCAAACTGTACTGGGGCATTACAAGCAGCTACCCCAGGCTTTCAGCTCGTGCCATGGCCACCGGCACAGCACGACAAAGCCAAGCCCCACTCGCCCCTTCCTCCACGTGAACTTCCACTGAGCAAACATTAGGAGCTGCGGAGGGGTGCGGGTGCCCCGGGGTACATCCCGGCTGCACGCCCAGCCCTTGGGGCATGAAACCACGGGGTCACAAAGGACGTTCGGCAGCACAGCCCCCTGCTATCGCACCTTACAACCCCATCCCATCCTCCTCCCCTTTCTGCCCCTAGCTAGCAGCCACCCACCGTGCCCTTCCTCGCTTCACAGCGGCTCTCGTTTTCCCCAGCTCTGCTCATCACCGTGTTCACACATGCTGCTACCACCAGTCCTAGGTATTTCCTGGGCAAAGCAGGTTTCTCTGAACTCGGTTCCCCCCTAGGTGTTGGGCCTGAAACCTCTTCCCCCCCGCCCCCCCAAAAAAAAAAACCAACGCTGACAAGCTTTCATTTTTGTTATGACCAGCTTGAGCTTACTTCAGCAGAGCTGCTCTCCAGCCAGGCTTGCACAGCCCTTTCTGAAGGTGGATGATAGATGTAGCTGTAGAAAAGAGACACCTTTTTAACCAGAGTTGCCGAAAAGCCGAATCCGCTGTGCTATCGACACTGCTGGCCTCTGGCAGGGCCTGGGCAGAGCTGCAGCTCAAGGGATGCCCCACACCTTCGCACGCAGCCCTTCTGCTGCTGGGAGCCCTGGCACGCTTCACCCCATCCCAGCATACCTGGGCAAAGAAACCCCGAACGGGTCACAGTGGCACCCACCTTCTCTCACCCTTTAATTCCAGCTTTTCACCAGGAGACCTGAAACACAGCAGCAGTGACCTTGCAGCAGGACAGGTAGACGGGTACCCACAACGTACTCCTGGAAGCACAGATGCATTTACACAGATGCTGCTGACCGTGGCGACATCGGGCAGGTGCATAATTAAAGTTTCTGGTGCTTCTGTCAGGTCCAGGCCCGGCTCTTTGCTTTTCTTAAACCATTCCTTTTCTGTCCAAACATAAGCAAAAAGGCATCATTCGAAGCATAAAACGCCCAGAGCTTTTCTCCTCAAACAAGGATTTAGGGATGGTAATTGCTTTTGTTTATATAGAGATGTTTGGTACCCAGGGTTACTTTTGGAGAGCTCAGAGCACATGCATTACAGGCCATTGCTCCTCACATCCCTCGTTTTGTTCCAGGTGACTAGGCTAGCGGTTGGTGGATTTTGTTTTGGTTTTGATGGTGCTTCAAGACATCTCGAAGCAGAGCAACACAACCGGGATGAAACTCCTTGTCCTCAGCTGCTGGGAGCTTCCTACAGGAGGTAAAACGGGAAGCAGGCAGCCCAGGTTATCCTCGCCCGGCAGCTGGAAGGCAACGCTTGTTCTCTGTTGCTTGCAATGACAAGGAGGAGCGTGGTTACACCAGAGCAGGACTTGGACGTGCACTAAGGGGACCTGTGTCCAGGGGGTGGCTGCTGCCCGTGTACAGTGCTGGTGGTGAAGTATCTTTGCAGCCCTGCAGAGCAACAATTTTGCCTGGCTGCACCCAAACGTAGGCAAAGCCAGCTGCCAAACGTTCATCTGCGCAATGTGTTTCAAGTGACCGTGTGCTTTGGTGAAGCCAAACAGAAGTGGATACACACTGAAAACAACAAACCAAATATCTGGGAGAGCGAACGCAGGCTGAACTAAGCAGGGCAGCAGTGCACGGCTTGCTGCGTCATCAGTTGCAACTACAGGGCAAAGCTTCGAGGAGGACAAATGCCTCAAGTCTAAACGAGAGCCAGAAGAAGAAACATTGCTCTATGTGGAAAGAAAGGTCCTTATGCCACCCATCAAGTTCTTGAGATGACTCAGGGTCACCCATTCAGCAGCAAGCCCATTTTCATTTGGTGATGATGCAAGTTCCAGTTTGACCATAACACAGGGAGCCAAGGACCAGGAAAGAGCCCCCTTCCCACCGTCGCTCTCCTGCCAGCACTGCTCCAGGCTGATGCAAGGCCGACCCCCCGGCAGAATGAGCCCTGCTCAGAGGCCAGCCCGTCTGGTCTGGCCCCAAAATAGCATGATGCATCAGGAAACAAAGCGAGTGGCTTCATTCTGACATGAGCCTGAAAAACCTGTTCATGTGGAGCACATAGAAGCAGCAGACGAGTTCAATTCATTTGCAGTTTCCCTAAGCAGTGCTGTATTTTAATCAGAAATGTTGTGGGACAGGACTACACATCTTCAATGATTTCAGGCCAGCACTTCCTCTTAGAAGCGCTACAGCTTCTCCTGCAAGAAAAGCAACTCCTTGCCTAAGGAGGAGAAGAAATCAAGGCACCTTAGCTAGAGGCCGATTCCAGAAAAGGAGAGGCAAGCTTCACATTGTATTTATGTTTCTATGGCATAAAACATCCACGAGGGCTGAACACAATACAATTAATCTTTGAACTGTGGGGCTCATGTAGAACATGCCCTCAGTTCAAGCATTAAATCTGAGGGTCATTAGTTAGTGTATTTAAACCAGTCTCATGCAAACATAACGCTCTAGCCTCAGCCCAGCTTGTTTGCATAGGTAAGATTAGAGTACTACTTGCCAAATCAGAGACTTCTTTCCACGTATCTGAAAGATAGGGGTATTCCAGGATATTTGCTTATCACCTGGTTTTAGTGGGAAATTTAATCCCATTAAGTACACAATTTGAATTACTGAATCCTGGCATGGTCAGATTTCTACACCCGGGACGCTGCCTTGGTACCAAACAAGTTCAGAATCACACTCAGAAATGCGGTTTCCTCCAGGTCTTCCTCTGGCAGCACTGTGAGCTGTAGCACACAGCCATCGCTGTGGGGCAAGACGCAACGGACTACTCAAGAAGACTTGACCTCTAGACCCAAAACGGCCAAAGCAGCCAACGCCAGGTAGCTCAGCCGAGACCCTAACAGCCCACAGCACGGCGAGACTTATCTTCACGCTTGTTGCTCAGGGCAGGGTAAGAGCACGCACAGGGAACACGCACAGGTACCGTATCAGTACTAAGAGCAGCTAAGAATAGCCTCCGCTCTCCATGACTTCATGCTCTGTAAGGTTAGGTAAGGGGTTAGATATAGATTATAATTACAGATATAAATACAGATTTTTCAGGACCAAGTAAGTTAGAGCACCACTTTGCCGCGGCCTTTCACGCAGCAACAGGCAACTGTAGGCAAATGGAAGGCAAAGATGCTGCCCGTCAGTCCAAGTTGACTTGGGTTTACAATCCCATAGGGCATGCTCTGAGGTCAGCCACATGCATGAAGCACAACTGTCTCCAGGTTCACAGAAAAGCATCAACTGATAGACCCAAGTCTTTTAGGATATTCGCATTAGCCTTGCAAGTCAGCACACCTCAGACCTGAAACACAAGGACTGGCCATTATCTGGAGGGTTGACCATCCGACCCGCTTTGGCAGTAAGAACGAAGCCAGTATGTTTGGAAAGCATTTTCAAACTTTATTTACAACTGTCACAGTGACAAAAATGTAGTTTGAAAAAAATGCTAGCTTCTCCCTGAGGCTCAAAAAAGAATTACAGAAATATAGAATGTATATCATACAACAGGAGGAGTTTTACTGGAGTGCTTTGTTCTTTAGATACGTTCAACGACAAATAGAAATATACACAATACTTTCAAAAAAGGATGCAGACAGAAATATGCAAGTCTTTAGGGCAGACAGCAGGTCTGAAGTCCAAGGATTGCCATCTCATTGCTGCCCACATGGTAATATCTTTGATACACAGCTTTGACTTGGTGGTACAGATGGTAGAGACCAATAGAGTAACACTTAGAAATAAGACAACTGGCTGGTATGCAAGTGTACAAGCTCATTCCAGCAAGACAGCAAGACTAGAACAAGTGTTACAGATACAACAGCTGAATCCATTGCTAGAGAAAATGGTATCACCACATCATGACCATTTGGTGATCAACCATCCACCAAGACAGGCAGGGAACATGTATAACCGGGTCTGTGTTGCTGGACCAGAGACTAGCCGCAGTGTAGGAACGCTGAATTTCTCCTGCTTTGTGCTAACTCATCTCCAAACTCCTATCTGTCTGAAACAGTTATGCAGAGCTGATAAATTATTGCCATTATGTTTAAACACAAGCAAGACAAGACTAAAACAATCCTGCCAATATTTTAAAAGCAGTTCCCAACCCCCACCAGCGTTTAACTACTCATGAGGTATTAAAAATACAAATACACACATGTCCAAATATATTTTAAAAATGAAACCAGTTATAAGCAAAGGGGGGGGGTGGCATTGGGATTATTATGAAAGTTTGGTTAAGGCCTTGACATTTCTTTTTCTCTTCCATGACCCCAAATTTGGTTTAGGTGGCAACTGTTCTCATCCTAGCCCAAGATCAACTGGCTCCCGAGCTGGTCCTCGAAGCTGTGAGATCATCACTTTCCAGGAAAGCAGCGGGTTACCCCGTCTGGCAGCAGACCGGCCTCCTCCCCAAACAGAGACAGATGACTTCTCCTTGGAGCAGGATACGGCGAAGAGGACAAAGCCACAGACTTCGCAAGCCGGTCTGCACTTCATTAAACACCCATGAGTTTCACCCCGCTATGAAGCGGAAACACATCTTGTCTCAGGACACCCGGGCTAGTCCTCTCCCAACACACCCCTCCTGCAAACCCCACTCTCCCGCTGGTGATCCACACTAGATCTGGTGTTTCGTCTTCGGATTACCTGCAGGTCTGGCGGTACTCCCCACCACGCACACTCCTACCAGCCTGGCCTGCACTGCCAGGGCTCTGAGGAGACCCTGCAGTGCAAAGCTGGAGGAGATCCCCCACCCCAGCCCTCACGAGCCCATTGACGAGCAAGTTGGAGACATGAAACCTTACAGCCTCAAGGACACCCAGGTAAGGAGGCGTAATCCCCACCCTCTGGCTTTGGGCGCTGTACAAGACGAGACCGACCACAGCAGCCTCAGCAAACAGGAGAGAAAAATCTGAGGTGTTCAAACCTACACGAGCTCTTGCTGCAGACAGAAGCATCTTTACATCTGATGTGCATTACCTCACGCTAACCACCCGCAAGATAAACTAGGGCCTCGCAGGAGAGATGACAAGCAGCAGCCTAACATTATCCTGCAAATACAGCTGCTCAGCATCGAAGAGTCTAAAGGCAAACAGAGGGGGAGAAAACAGCTTTGGGAAAAGTGGCTGGAAAAGAGGCTCAACAGCGAGAGCAAGACACCCAACTACTCCTACGGATGCTCACATTACCCTAGGAGGTGCTGAACCGGGGAGAGCTACAGGCCCCTCATCAGTAGAGCATTTAGCCATGCTTCGCTACGGACACCCTTCCACCCCCCAACACACAAAATGGAAGCTGTAAGAAAGGCAAATCTGAGAGATGACGGCTCTGTTCTCATGCTTTTAGCCGGAGGCAGCTCCCAGCCGAACGCTGCCGCCTCCGACGTTCCTCCCCCTCCCCAAGCTCCCCCCTCCAGTGGTCCTCGCGTGGTCACCCTCTGCCATGTGCTTGGAATTTCACCGCTGCCTCCGCCTCGGAAAAATACAGATAGTGATCTTGAGAACAGCAAACATTTCTCTGCGTTACTTCCTTCCTTCCTCAGGAGGTCTGGTGACACCGAGGGCTTCAGTTCTCAATACAGAGAATACAAAAAACCTAAGATCTCGCAGGTGCAAAATTGAACTTGTCTTTTTTTTTTTAAAAAGACTTTCAAAAGTGTGGCTCTTCCTTCAGAAGGGTGCCTTTCCTCAGATACCATTTATTGCTCCTTGTTGTCCTTCTTTGCATCTTCACAGTTTTCTTCCTCCTCTTCCTCCTCCTCCTCCTGCACAAGGAACTCTTCGGGTGGCCATCTCAGCTCGCCGCTCTCCACGTCACCCTCCGTCGGCTCCACCACAATCGAGGGCAGGCGGTCCTTCAGCTTACAGTAACGGTCAAAGTCCGAGGGATCGGGGAAGATCTGAAAGAGCCAAGAAACAGTCTGTGAAAGGGGCTGCATTCAAGCAGTCTTAGCCAAAACCCAACTCCCAAGACACTTGGGTCTTCAGGGCAGACTAGTCTGGACACAGAGTAAACCACCGAGTGATGGGAAGACTCTTGAACTTGCAAATAAGCTTCTCTAATCTCCGAGTATTGGAAATAAGCACTGCTCAAGATGCTTCCAAAGCACATGCTTGCTTGGCTAGTGCTCAGCTAACGGGCATCTGCCCTTAGATATTTATCCAATGCCTCACCCCCCCCCCACCACCGCTTTTGCATTAATGCTCATGAGTTTGCACACTGAGCTATCTCAATCAGAGAATCTGAGATCTCATTTCCTGCTGCTGGTCAAGCTACACATGAGAACAGGCTTGTGCTCCAGGCTCTGCTGCTAGAAGGGAGAGGAGGCATGTGGCAACCCAGTGCTAGAGCAGTCCAGACCCTTGCAGCGAGGGCCTGCATCTGGTATCGCTCCAGGGCCACAGCACCAAAACGAAAGAGAAGTGCAGCTGCATTTTGGAGATAGCGTAAAACTTAGCAGGACACTCATTTTGTGGAAGGGTTGGAGACCGGACCGTATTTCTTAGGACAGGAGGTACCTGTGGCATAGCTAGCAATTAGGTACCCCAGTGCAAGGAATATGAGGACCCCCTTATCTCCAGCCCCCCAAGGTGCACAGAGCAGTACCTCTTCCCTCCCACCCATAGCTTGCCACAGGGGCGTACATGCTCTGCAGCAGCACCAGGGCCCAAATTTGCCAGCAGTGCCACTGGGGATGCACGCTTTGATCCTACTAGGAACTGAGGCAAAGACACAGGTACAGGAAAAACTGCCACTGCGGTGCTAGCAGGAGGTTTGCATCACTGAATTGCAGTGTGAACAGAAGAGGTTGCTGTTACTTATAGGGATGCCCTACTAGGGGAACAGCTTAAACCCCAGCTCGTCCAGAAGAGAACCGCTGGGTGACAAGAACCAGTTGCCACATCAGATCCCCTGGTTGGTAACCAGAAGATGAAACAATCACCACCTGTTTATTTCAAACAATTTTATCATTTCACATTCCAGTTGCATTTAAAGACCCCAAAGAAGGTAGTCACAAAACACATTTTCCCCTCCAGGTTGTAGATGAGGTGAGGAGTCAGGCACTGTGCTTTTCTTTGAACACCAGCTGCGTTCAAGCAAGCCATCAGAGCATCCTTGCAGAGAACGGTACTGCCAGCCTCAGACAGGCACACCGCTCGTGGGTGCCTCAGTTTGACAGCAAGATCTCATCGGCTTTGAGCTTTGTTGTTCCAGTTAAAGGCAGGTTCCTCAGCCAGGAGCCCTGAGCATTAACCACAAAGTATCATACTCCTCATGCCAGTTATGCAGGTACCCACCACCTTGGGAAGCCCTGGCCCAAACCCTAAAGTGAAACGTTCTTCAGCCTAGCAACTATTAACCACACCAGTACCGCCTTGCCAATATTCAGCCTTCTACTGTTCAGCCACATTTCTCCCTCGCATCCAAAGCTTTGCGGCAACCGAGTTACCAACCCAAGAAAGCCATCGGGTTGCTACTTAATGCAAAGTCGGGCAAGGTAACTTTGGGAGGGGGTGCTCGGGCAAGCAACTCGGCGTGAAGGTAACGCACAACAGGAGGGCTCTTTGCAGACAGCCATCTGGTCCCGGGGACAGCGGTGCAGGAGCCCAGCTCCCACTACGGCACCCACCATCCGTACGCTTTTCAAGCGCACAGGAGCGAGGTCTTTGAACACAGCCACGTTAACATGGGCATTGCAGTATGAGCTACTTGCTAGCAGTCTCTCCCAGCGCAAGTGAGACAGTCACCGTTTCTTAGAGCTTTGTGGCTTCTGCTTGGCCAGTGCCTTGGAAACAAAGGCCGTTTCAGACACACAGTGCGTTACTGGAAGTACAGTTGGTGGCTCTTAAGCATCCACTTGTTATCTAAACTCAGGATAAGAAAAAAAAAATACCCTTGACATTACATGGTTTAGAAGGTTGCAATGGAAAAAGTAGTGTGGTTCAGGAGGTTACATAAGCTGAAAATGTCATGAAAATAGCCTCCTGTGCAAGAAAAATAGCAGTATAATAATTAAACTAACCTTTGGCTGCTATCATTTCAAGCACATTAGGTCAAATTGGAGCAATTTCTTTGAAAATAGCCTGCCAGATTTTTTTCCAGAAACTAAGTACTAGTCATTTCCTTACAAACAAATATCCCTGAAATGTGGTGTGCAGCTTTTTTAATAAAAAAAAAACCCTAGCACAATCTTATCTCAAACAGCTGCAGGACAGGCCGAACCCAAGAAGGTCAGGATTTTTTCCACTAAGTCATGCTTTTTAATCGCCGAGGCAGCACGAAGTGAGATGTTGCAACTGCACTTTCAAGGGGTGTGGACAGTCAATGGAAAAAATACACAAAGGCAAATTTCCTTGCATGTGATGAGCAGGGCAACACAGCAGGCCAAGCACAGGGACCGGAGGAAAAAAGGTTTCAGATTAAGTCTCCATTTACACATCTGGGGAAGCCGAGTGGAAAAGTTACCCCAACTAGCCTCTCCACTCACTCCAAAATAAGCTGTGTTGCCAAGCTCTTTATAAAAAGATAAGCAAGCACCAGCTTTCTGCTGTCCCAAACCAGTAGTGCCATGCTGCATTTGTTAGTCCTGTGTGCCTAATCTGGTCCCACTCCAGATTTAGACAATGGGAAGAAAAAAAAAAAAAAAAAAAACAACAAACCACAACTCTAAAACTTGCAGCAAGGTCCCCACTGGGACTACAGCAGCTCAGCTCTGCACCCCATTTTGCACAGCAGCCAGGACAGCTTGTCTAGCAAAACCTGCCTACAAGCCTTTCTGCTCACGTTCCTCAGCTCAGGCATGCGGGAGGAAGACTTTGCATCCCCCGCCACCCAAAGGGTACAGCACCGACAGGTTAACTTCTCCCCCTCATTTATCAGAGGGAGCCACCTTGCACACGGCTGAAGCAAGATGCCCACTTCAGGCTGAGCCGGACACTTGATGGGGACCAAGTGACAACCACCAACCAGCGGTGAAGGCTACCTAAAAGCAAGTTTAGCAGCAATTCAAAGGTATCTTCCTCCCCCTCACTGGCATGACACAGCACGAGGGGCTGCAACTGCTTCCACTGAGCCCCCCATTCTGTTGCTGAGCCCCAACTCCTGGCCCGTGGAGAGACATATCCGACACCTTTAGAGCCCACAGAGGACACGTGTATTGCTTCTTACACTACTCAACACAGCTTCTCGCTCACAGCAAGGCTAGTTTTCACAGGCCTCTCCAGATTATGTTTTGGGAACTGCTCTAGATCACATACAAATCGACCGAACTCTTGCCTTGCAGCTAGAAAGGGCAGCAAAAAGTAGAACTTGAAATGAAAGCTTGAAATGATTTTGGAAAGATCATGTTTGCCTCTGTTTCGGATGATCTAGCTCTACTATCCTTGAATGAAGTCTTGGCAACAAGAATGGAAAGTTTCCATTGCCCTGGGGAGGCTCATACCCTCTCTCAGCGTTCACAGGGATGGAGAAACACCAAAAGCAGGAGAGATGTCAGACAATTAAGAGGATTAGCTCAGAGCTACCATAATCCAAGTGACACTTGTAAATTTAAAACAACTTCCACATGTGTACTCCATACCAACACCCATAGTTAAAATGCTTGTCTCCCCTCTCATGGGGCTGAAAACTATTTCAATTATATTACAGGGAGAGTAAGGTAATGAGATCTTTCCAAATTAAGTTACTGTTTTGAGGGAAGCTTTGCTTCATTGTAATACTATACAAGACTGGAAAGTCTGCACTGAGAGGCATACCACTTCAGATGTAGGATACACCCCTGATGTACACGTATCACTCATCCTCCCAGTACTAAAAACCTAAGTTTTGTGCCACTTCAGCAGTATCAAGTCAACATTCCAAATCAGCATTTGAGTTCTTGAAATAAAACTTTACTGCCACTGAGAAGCATGGCAAGCTCATTTCAGGAAATACTTAAATCATCCCTCTGTGTCCTCTTTGGAGGAATTTTTCAGCTATAAGAAGCAGTGCTAATACATACATTTACTCATACAGTAGTCATGACTCGAAGCTGAGCTCCATCTAGTATGCACACAGCAGCCTGTGACTCAGGTTTATGAACTATGACAACTCCCCAGTCACGGACAGATTGCCCTATCTTGAGGAACGGTAGCCGGGAAATTTCATACATCATAACAATTTTCCAGAGTAATAAGGCATCAAGTAGGGAGGAAAAAACATGCACCAAGATGTTCTGATTAGCTGCTGTCTTCAGCCTGTGTTTCAGTGGAACACTTTTTTGCATAGCATAGCTGCAAACGTGATTAGTTTTGGCTCCGTTTATTGCATATCCTCTTTCTGCCTTCATTTAAGGCCCCAGACCCTGGAATATACATTGACTCAGCCTACTAATCTTGTCTAGTAACCATGCACTGGATGTGCTACGTGAACAAGTTATCCTAAACTCGCTTGCTATCACCACTTTTTTGCAGCCCACTCTCAAGACCTCCCACAGTAGCAAGCGCCTGCTCTAATAGAGGACTTCCCCTGCACAAGTCAAGGCTGCACAGACATGAAGCACCTTACAAGCAAACAAGACAATTAGAGAGGAAGCTCAATTTCTACCCTTTGCCATCAGCCCCGGGGTCAGCGACATGTTGCTCCCTCAGTTCAGTTGGGGGGATGCAGCGGGTGCAGCTCAAACCCCTCAGCACCCAGCACCACAGCTCCTTGGGAAAGGCAGTGCTTCACTGCTGCTGGTGACAAGGTGTTGCATCCACCAAAAATTATTTCCCCAACAACACGGGTGATCCCAACTTTCACCATAGGCACTGGATGGAGCATGAAGCCCATTTATCCAGATTCAGTCAGTCTGGCAGGATCCACAGCTAGCTGTGACTGTGATTAACTTAGACAGATCCCAGCATGATGCGATCATGACTTAAAGAGCTCAAGCTCCCCATGACAACCAAACCCCAGCTGATGGCATGAGGCAAGCTCAGCCTCCACACGCCAATCTCCTAAAAGGGAGCCCAAGGTCCCACAGGACCAGCAAGCTGTCCAGACAGCTGGTGAAGTAGCACACTCAACTCAGGACACAGCATTTGCTCAAAATAAACACTTTGGGCACCAAAGCGTTTTCAGTTGTGCTCAGACCCCCCTCCACTTCCAAGCAGCAAGGCAGGATTCGGGTCGAGGTACTGTTTTGACAACAGCTCTGCAAAATGATCAATTCAGCCTCGCTTTCAGGAGCGTTGCTCGTGCTGCTGTGAGATGGCATCAGAGGAGAAGCTGGCAGAGTGCTGATGAGGCTTTTCGGAGAACAGGTATATCTAGGGGCTAGAAAATAGCAAACAGCACATTAGCTCCAACTGGCAGTGAAAAAGGCCCAGCTCACCAGAGACCGCCAGGCAGGAAGCGCATGAAGCCCTCCATAGGCACATCTGTTTGTAGCAGGGGCATCTTGAGCCATCAGCTGCATTTCAACGAGTTTTTTGTTTAGTAAGTCCCATGGGAATTATGGGACATCTATTAAAGATCCAGAAATAGCTCTCCACTGCAGGCACAAGACCCAGCATGACATCATCTCTTCAGCTGCATCTTCTGTTTTGTCTATGCCGCCCTGCTCTGAGGCTCATGCCCCCATTTCACCATTCACTTCTGCTCAGGCCCTTTAAATCTCTTGGCTGAACCATCTTCAGGGGGCTCAGAGAACACCTTGACACCGCAAATACAGTAAGAAAACTGCTTTACATAGAAAGGTTTTGAAATTAGCACATTAGCTTACAAGCATTTTGCGTATTAACTGGAAAAAGGCATTTCTACGCTGAGAAAGCGCATCTTGCAAGTCAAACGGTACAAACTGCTAAGCCTACACAGGCAACTCTGTTATCACCGATGTGACTTCTGCAGTCTTGAGTTTTCACGTCATTGCTTAAAGATCAGTGATGGCCAGCCCCCCAAAGGCCAGGAAGCTTCCCTAGGGGGGTGCACACCTTCAGCTGATGTCTAGACAGACAGACACTCCAGAGCATGAGCAGAGGCAAGGGGGTGGAGGAGGCAGAAGGAAGAAGTCAACAAGCCAAGTTCCCTCCATAACCAGCAAGACAGACAGGAGCCCTGAAGTTCAGCGAACTCCATGGGACAGAGGAATCGGCTTGCTGAAGTTTATACTCTGTATGAGTTTGTTTCCTCAGTGTACTTCCAAGTAAAGGCAAAAATACTTTGACACAGTACTGTTGGTTGGGCAAGTCTGTCTGCAGCAGATGCTGATGTGCTGCTTTACAGGTCCAGCAAAGCTGCTGGACCACCTCCTCTGGTCCAGACAGTTTCATGCCTGCATACAGTGCGAAGCAGCCCCCAGGCTCACGGCTAGGATCCCGTGGACCAACTCCCAGGCGGGCCCTGCTCTGCACAGCCCAAAGGGGGACATTCTGAACCTCCTTTCGAGGTCACCTCTGCAGTAAAATAAAGACAAGTTTTACCAGAACAAGAGAAACTTCTGAAACTAAAAGCTTGCTTCTCCCAGTTCTGGCTCCACTTTTTTTTTTGCCTCTCATAGCCAGCCAAGGGCTGTTACACTCACATTGTGAGTGCCCAGCTCTGCAGACAAGTGGAGGAAGATGTTGCAGCCTAGCACAACAAGCCTCAGTGTAGGAGCAGTCATGCTCCATTAGCCCTGTCTGGTTTTAAGTTATTGCACTACAGCCCTCAGACTAGCATACAATTTTCCATGTACCAAACTCTCTCCATCAGCAAGATGAAGCACAAAGTGCCAAAGTCTGAGGTAGAACAAAGAGTTCATGGTGCGATTTGCATCAGGTTTGTCCTTGCTGTTCTAACTTGAATTTTCAACCTTTTAAGGATGCTTTCAACTTACCTCGATGTACACTGTGACATTCTCAGCCTAGCAGCCAGGGGAGGAAGGCTGGAGCCTGCTCCCCAATCCTCTCTACACTAACCTGATTTAGAGGCAGACCTCATACACAGCCCACACACCACCAGTACCCCAGTAGGATCTTCGTTGCAACACCTCAACCCTTTCTGCCATCAGTTTGGTTTACAACAAAGCGAGGTACCAGCAGGCAGTTCCCAGCTCTTGCAGGCATTTGAAAAAAGTCACCTATGACTAGGCCACTACAGGGGAGAGATCCAGGATGCATAAACCCTACACAGATATGAGTCGTCAGCATTTATGACTCACGCACCTTCAGGTTCAGATGATCCACTCAAAACTGAACAGGCCTGTTCCCCAGTTGGCCCAGTAAGCAGACTTATCGAGGTCATTAGCACTTGGGGAAAAACCTCACTGAAGCAATCATAAGAACAAGCAGGGCACCTAGATTCTGCCTCACTGGAAAATGTGGATCAGTGAATAGAGGCATTTGACCTGACTGGGTTAAGCCTCTTCATATGGTGACCCATAAAGACAACTGAACGTCCCATGCAGGCTAGTTTGATTGCTTCAAGTTTATAACCATTCTCATTGCTGTACACTCCCTCTATAGGAGAGGAAAGAGAGGCCATATGCTTTCCACTAACTCAAGCACTGAAGCACAGCACAGCTATTTCCACACACAGGCAATAAACCAAACAACTTGTACTATCCAGATCCAGAATTCGGACCAAAAAAAGCAATGCATCCCCTTTTCCTCCCGCAGCTTTGGCTTCTGCTAAGGACTCAGCTGTGGCCCAAAGTTCAGTTGATTTCATGCTTCAGTGCACTGTTACTGCCTTGTAGCTCATTTTTCAGACATAAATATGCAAGCATACAGCAGCACACCCCATTTGAATGCACAGTTAGAGCAACTGCCTCTGTGCAGGTTGTGTAACATCTGCAAAGGAAGAACCCTGCATGGGGATCTGCCATTAAGAGTCACCCAATGCACAGCCCAGATGCAAGTCATCTGCATGCACTCGGTACCTGTGTTAAATCTCATCAACAAGTCTCCTGGAAGAGTAGGAAAACATGGAACTAGTAGGCCAAGATGCACAACTTGGCCTTTGATAAGCTAGGAAATGAAAGGGATATTGGGACTAAAGGATTAAGGCTCAAGCTAGTTTCTAAGACCACCTCTTTGCCCCAGTCATTGATCTAGAGGTTAATAGCTACTTACATTGTTCAAAACTTTCAGAATTAATGCAGCTCATGCCTTCAGGTACTGGTATCTCCAGTGACATTTCAAGGCTTGTTTTGGCTGTCCCTGGCCTCACTGAATCTTATAGAAGACTGTCAACCCTCTCAAACAGGCCCATCAGTCAGGAAAACCAAAGAAATAGATCAAAATAATTTAAGTGCCATATAAACACCTCCCTCCTGCTCTAGGTAGATCATTTGTACGCCGGGTTACAAAGAGATGCCAGAGTCCTCTCAGCCCGGTGAGTGGGGCAAATCCTTCTTTAGCCAATCTCCCCGCCTCCCGCCGAGCCCCCGTGAATGCTGAATGAGCGGGGGCTCGATGGCTTCAGAAACAACCAAGTCCTTTGCCAATCCGGTCTGATACCGAGTGATATTTTAGACAACCGGCTCCTGCCAAGCAAGCATTCCAGTCTGTTGACTAGTTCTCACTACAGCAAGACCTGCTATTAGGTCAGGCTATGGAAAGGTACATTAGACCGAGTTTGCAGTCCAGCCCAGGCAATTCCATAGGGGATTACCGCCTAAGCAGCCAGCAAAGCACTTACCTGATACGACAGGCCATCCTTGCGGGGGCTTAGCCCAATCTCATCCATAGCTGGGGTGTTCATCATCACTTCAGTCATTTCAGCTGATCTCAGATAATCAGGGCTAGAAACAAAAGACAGCATTCAAATCATCTGAGGGGCTCCCGAAGGGCCGAGCAATATTTAAGTAGCATCAGGAAAGAAAAGCAGGCAGAAGAGGCTGTCGGCAGTCTATTTCTGGTCCCTTCCTTCCTGCCGCCCCTTGGAAGGGGGTGGAAAGAGCTAGCAAACCGGCGCTTCAGCCCCTGCCCCCTGGGAGCAGCTCCCTGACTTTCTCCCCAAGAGCACAGCTCAGGAACACCTCGGGAGGCTTTAACAGCAGCGGTTCACTCTTAACTCCGCTTCCTCCAGCTCTGCCCCCTAAGGGGGGAAAGTAAAAAAAACACAGTAAATAAGTGCAAGCACTGGGGGTTTGGGTTTTTTTTTTTGTTTTGTTTTTTTTTTTTTTTTTTTTTTAAGCTGGTGTGCTTTAGCTCCTGCCGACTTATTTTACAACCTCAGGGACTTCCACACCAGCGGAGCGCACGGCGCCAATTCCAGCGCTGCTTTTACAGCCTTAATGGCATTTCCAGCTCGAGAAAGCGAATTCCCACAGTTCGCAATTCCTCTATTGCGGCTCATCCCGCTATTGCTCGGCTCGCACCGCCCGGCGTGTGCACCCGCCGCTACCAGCCTCTTCTCCCCCGCTTTCCGAAAATCACGTCCCGGGGCTCCACGCCGCCCGCTGCATCGCCTCCTCCCGGGGCACACGCCGCGGCGGCGGCGGCGGGGGGGTGCGGCTGAAGCCCCAGCAGACACGCGGGGGTCCAGCTTCAAACCCCGCTCGGCCACGGCAGCAGCCTGCTGGGGTACAGCCTCCTCCCGCCCGTGGGCTGCGACACCCCCCCCCCCCCCACACACACACACACACACGCGGGAAGCGCCCACTCACCAGGGCAGGGGACACAGCACAGACATGAAGTCCCGGCGGAGGCTGCCCCGCGCCCTCGGGGGTGGGGGGTGGCGGGAGGGGCACCCAGGCGCACGGCGCTGCCCCGCGGGCGGAGCGGCTGAGCGGCACCGGCGGGCGCTGCGGGTCGCTGCTGCGCTGCCCGGGACGGGACGGGACTGCCCGGCCCCGCCGCTGCCGCCGCTGCCTCCGTCTGAGCCCAGCGGCCGCTGCCGCGCTGCCTTAAATGGCCCCGGGGGGCGGGGCCCGACCCGCGTCCCCGCCCCCCTGCTTGACGTCAACTTTTTCATGAATGGCTTCGGCGCACGCTGCCTTGGGGGGGCGGGGGGGTGGTGCGTGTCCCCGTGCTCGCCCTGTCTCGCGAGCGGGAGGCGGTGGCGGGCCCGGCCCGGCCCGGCCCGGCCCGGCGGGTTCATCGCCCTGGCTGTGCGGGCCGAGGTGGGGTGCGGCCCCCCCCCAGAACGGCCACTGGGTGCCGGCCGGCGCGGGGATGCGGCCAGCACCACTGCGGGCATCACCCGGGCCGGCGCCGGGCTGCATCTGCGGGAGGCGAAACCCCCTTCCTGGGCGGGATGGCGGGCGGAGGCCTGGGGCAGGCCGGGGGCAAAGGCGGAGCGTGAGCCGGCCCGCCGCGGCAGCCAGGGAGGGCTCCGGCACACGCTCGTGGCCCGGAGAGGTGGCAGCGGCCGCCCATCCCTGCTGCTCTGAGCACCTTCTGTGCCCAGCACCTCCAGCTGGAGTAGAAGCGGAGTGAGCAGCTTCGCCAGGCCGAGCTATATTTGGCAAAACAATGCGGATCAATAACGGGAAGGCGCAGGAGGAGAAGGAGGCGAATCCATTTGCTGCCCGGGAAGCGCGAGCAGCGCGGGCAGCTGTAGGTGAAGCACGTTTCCTGCCTTCCCCTCCCGGCATGGAACTGCTGGGAGGCCAAGCACATCTTTAGGCGAAAGGCCTGGGCACCCCCAAACCCAGCTGAAGTCCTGACTGTGTGCCTCGATCCCCGATGGTGCTCAGGCAGCCTCCTACGGAAGGGGCTCTGCGGGCATGGCGCTTGGCCACGGGACGGGCCAGGCCCTCCAAGGCTGCTGAGAGATGCTGGGTGGTTTTGGGGACTGCTCTCCGCTCTGTTTGCTCACCCAGTGAGCAGTATCGTGCTGCGTGCCGGCAGGTAAAGCTCCGCGCAGGGACAGTTTTTGTTCCACCCGTCGCTCCGTGCTGCTGCTCAGACTTTGCCAGCAAAGTGGATAACCAAGCACGCAACTGCAAACGCTTCTAGCGTTACCGTGCCTCACCTTCAAATGCGGAGCACCCAGCTGCCGCAGCACTTCACATACCCCTTATTTGCCCCAGTGTTTAAGTGCTAACAAATGCAAGTTCAGTGTTTCCGAAGGGAAGCTTTGCCCTCAGCTCCACTCAGCCAACCCCCAGACTGTATATAAATGTGTACATACATACGTGCATGCGTTTCCTCAGACCGGATAATTTAATCTTCTTAGATTCATATTATATAATGGCAGCGTATGTGGGTGTTTTACATCAGGCTTCAGCAAGCTGCTGCTTTGTGCCAGATTAAAATGAATCACAAGGAGCTGATCTAGCCCCTGCGGATGCGTGGAAATTCAGGTGGGTGCGGGTGAGCTCGCTGCAAAGGGCCACCGGTAACCTTCCACAAGCTTAATGGGAGGGAGGCAGCAGGGTGGACGCAGTGCACACAGTCTCCTTGCCCCCGTCAAGCCTCCTGACAACGGGATTTGGAGCCGGGGAGAGGAGTAAGAAGACAGCCAAGTCTCCAAAGCACTGGGGAAACGGCTCCCCTGCATTTCGCTGGCCTGGCCGCCGGGACCCCCTCTCCCTGCTGCGTACCCTGGGATGCACGTGCTCACGCTTACTGGCTTTGCTAATTTCTGCCCTAAGAGAACACAAAGACTTGGCTTTTAAAAGACTTTTTTGAAGCTGAATGGTCTACGTCAGTGCCTGGTGGTATGTGCAGGGGCTGGCAGACCACTCTGGGAGAAGGAGAGAGGCAGAGTGCTTCAGGCGATGCCAATCCATATTATGAGGTCTCTTAAAGTTAACTTTACAGCCTGCCCTGAGTGCCTTCATATCCCACTGTCTCCAGCTGAAACGTGGGATGCGAGATGGGGCCATAGCTCAATTCCATGGGATGTTTCATCAGAAACAAGCCTGCCTGTCTCCCTCAGACATACACATACTTGCTATGGATTTCCTGGTCTTGTCCATAAAAAAAAAATAAGCCAATGAAAAACCCACATGCCCCCAAGTCCCTTTTGCACCAGGCACACCGAGTTGTCTCTCTAAATGCCCTCCTACACTCGGCAGTGCTTGAGGTCCAAGGTTTTCCCCTCCTTGGAAAGCATGTTCTTTTAAATATCTAATTCTTGATACACCCGAGCCCCTGAAGGAGACCTAGGGACAGGACCGGGGCTCGCCCTCCCCTCCTTCCACCCTCCAGGGCTCCCGCAGCCACCGCTGAGAAAAAGCAGCTCAGCTCAGCTCTTCACCCGTGTCCTCTGGACCCATGTTTTGCCATCCCAGCTGGCACAGGCAGATAGTTTTGTGCTTCCACCTAGATAACAGCCTTTGGGGGGGGGGGGGGGGGGGGAGGGGAGACGACAAAAATCCCCAGGCACGTACGTGCTGAGGGCGCGGATTACTTCGCAGCGACTTGGTGAGAACATCGGCCCTGGCCCTGGCCAATTCCCATTGGGAGGCCTGGGGATCGGTGCTTTTATTGCTCGCTTTGGCTCTAAGCCACCACGAGATTTATTCGTGTGATTAACCATAAGCGCGTTAATAGTCCTTTTGAAAGAAAAGGCACACCTCCCGTGATTTCCATCAACCGCGCTTGGGTGCTTTGCTGCATCAGGCGCGGCTTAAACCCCCCCCAAAAGTGTAATGTTTCTTGGGTGAGGTGTGTACCTGGAATGCTGCACCTTTGGCCCTTCCCTTAGGGGAAGTCTTTGTGAAGGTATTCAGGTATCCCAGGGACAGGGGACGTTTTATAAGCCTGGGGAGGTGTCCTCCATGCAAGGGAGTTGTCCTATAATAGCTATGCCTCCTTCTTCTTTGCTTGCCCCAGCCGGGTATGAAAAGCTGGGGCTACAGAGGTGGAGCAGGAGGAGCTGTTATACCCTCATCTGCAGCACCTACCTTAATAAGAACAAGCTTTCCCTTGTAGATAAACCTTTATATCAATGTCTGGGCTGAAAGCGAAGGAGCCCCATTAACCCTCAAGCTGCTGAGCCTTAGAAATCCGCGTGTCCAAGCAATCAGTTTTCATTAAGCCCCAGATCCTTTTGGCCATATTCTCACTCCTCTCAGGGGGCGAAGCAAGAGGAGTTTCCCGCCATCCGTGGCTCCACAGCCACGAAGCAGTACACGGCAGGAGAGAATAAAATGGGATCTGATCAAAGTATTAATTAATTAATCAATCGCAAATGAGAATGAACCACTGTGCTCTTCCTCTGCTCCAGTGACGGGAGCAAGATGTAAGCTCTTCAAAGCGCCATTTTTTTGCCTCTTGTTTTCAGCCAGTTCTAGTAAATGGAGCCCAGCCTGCCCTGATTTCCACTTCTTTCCTCATCTCAGGTGCTCACCAGACTCCTGTTTCACTCCTGCCTGCTTTTGCATTAAACACTTGGGACTACCTGGTCACCTGGGGGTAGAAGCAGCAGCACTTGGACTCTCAGCTGGGTAAACTGATTTCCAGGGCACTGAGCTGATTGAAACCAGATGAGCTCTCATGCCTTTTTTTTTTTTTCTTCAGTTAATTTTATAAATCTCTGTAATGTTTGGGGTTTTGGGACAGTATAAACCAACGGAGGAGAAACAAGTGATAACAACCGTTCACTTGTACATTAAAAATCAGCAGCAATCTAGCAGGAGCAGCACGCCGGAGAAGAACAGACCATCGCTATCCCCACAGAAGGCACTTGTGCATAGCCAGAGCCGAGGAGAAATAAAACTACTGGGGGGTCATTTCCCCAGGTTTTCCCCTAACCTGCTTGCAACGTGTGAGGTTTTCGTTGCATTTACCTTCAACCATGCAAATATAACCATACTACTCGTCCAGATTTAGATCCAACGGCCACAGGGGCTAACCGCACGGTAGCCATGGGGCTGAGCGTCCCTGCAGCGGGGCTGAGCATCCCTGCAGCAGCGCTGGCATCCCAGACCCTCCGCAGCCATACACGCTGCCACCTCCCTTTTGCTGGGGGGATAAGTAAGGCTGCGTGAGGCGACGTGACCGGCACAGGGTCACCCCCGGGGTCACCTCCATTCGGGAGCGGAGCTCGCTGGCTCCTGTCTCCCAGCCAGCATCGCGAATCCTACGGGGAACATTTCCTAGTGAAAAAATAAACTCTTCCCACTCGGAATTTAAAAACAAAACCATGGAAACATTGCTCTCCATCCTAATGTTCCGCAAAAAGTTATTTTAACAAATTTAAATTTGGGGCTCGATTTGACCGGCTGGTGCCCTTTGAAATAGTTGAATCCAGGCCATCGCCGCAACCATGTCAGAGCCAGGCCTCGAGCTCCAGCTCGCCTGACACCCCTGCCAGCACCCGGGACGTTAAATCCCCCCTCCTCAGTTGAGAGGGCAGCGGTGGTCAGCCTCTCCCCGATTCCTGGTACCTGCACCCATGGGAGCTGTTGTGCACCATGCAGGAGCTTGCTTTGCTCCCCCATGTTTCATGGCCTCCTATAAATAGTTTGCGTACCCGGGCATGCTACGGACAGGTTGAAACCACTGCCATCCACAGCCTGCCACCTCGGTAGCGTCACCGGAGACTGTCTCATAGGCCTCTGCCCAGCAAAAGCTTCCTAAGAGGCAGTGCCTACTGCTCAAACAAACCCTGGGCTGTCCCTGCACGGCCCTATCTGCGCCTGACCCAGCACGAACCCTCTCCTCTCTGTGCTTGTGGCGCACGGTCTATTTATTTCCTTGGAAAAAAAAATAGGCTCTCACGGTGTCACTCTTTCCAGCCACTTTCCACGCAACATCACATTTCACGGTGACTTCCAGATGGTGCTTGAGAAGAAAAAGCCACTCAACGTGCAGCCGTCCTGCCCCGCACGCCTGGTTGCGAGGCGGGTTGGGGAGCAGAGAGGAAAAATGGGGTTTGTGCCCCAAGTCAAGAAGCAAGGAGGATGGATACAGCTGGCAGAGCAGAGGGTTTGATTTTATGGACCTGGATGGGCTGCTCAGGGGCTGGGAATTGGATCTGCTTTTGCAACGTTGCCTCTGGTTTTATTTTACACTGATGCCCAGGAAAGAAGGGGCCGTGGTGGGAGCCGAGCCCGCAGCCCTCCGGCAAGGCTGGCCCGGGAGGGCTCAGCAAGTTTCAATCCAGCTCTGCAGGCCCAATTCAGCAAAGCCCTTAAGCTTGTCCTGATAATTAAGTTTGTGCTTAAGGGCTTTACTGAATTGGGGCCTTTGCTTGCGCGGTGACAGCTGCTGTAGATAACCGGGAGGAGAGCGGCGGGGGCGGCGATGGAGGGGAGGAAAGGACAGAGGATACGGTCGCATCTCTGGCTTGAGAAACCTAAAATATGATGACCCTATTTTGTCCATGGTTTTCCTCACTTTTCTTCTCCGTTGCTAAAGATAGTGCAGCTCATTAGCCCCATGCCCATCCTGGCCAGTGTTTCACCCAGCGCCTGGTCCTGGACGTGCCCCCACGTAGCCTACAGGCTTCCCGGGCACGTCCGTCACTTGGGGCTCGTCGCTGGGAGGGGGACAAGGGGAAGGCGATGCCTGCAAAGCTCTTCCCTGACTTTCTGTGTGGGCACAGCATAAAAATCCTGGAGGACGGGGAGAGGGGCAGAGGAAGGGGGTATAAAAGCAGTCCATGCCCTTGTTTTCTGTGCTGTTAAAAACTAGCGATTGCTTGGGGGGGGGGTATCTTTCTTGGAGCCCACAGCTGAGAGGCTGAAACAGCACCATCTTTACTCTTCCCTGGCCCTCTCCCTTGCCCGCTGCTCCCACCAGATGGGCACAGTTGTTTTGCAATAAGGTGAAGTCCACTGAGCAGCAGCGAATCAGTCCCGAAACCCAGGGCATGGGGGTTTGATGGGGACCTCACGTGGCTTAGATGTCCCACTAGCACCTCCTTCAGGTTCCTGCAAAAGGAGGTGTCATCTCCATCCTTCTGCTGAACCCTGGCAGCACTCGCAGGAGATCTGCTCTGAAACAGCGTGGATAAGCAGCAGAGCCCATGTTCAGGGGAGGAGAACGCGTCCTCGCTGGTCTGCTCTGGAGATGCACCGAGGACCCAGCGTCCGCAAGGAAGCCAGCAGGAGATGCGAGCTCTCAGCTCGCCTCCGGATCATGCCAATACAAAAGGACACATTAAGAACAAAGAGTGTCTGGGTTAATATTTATATTCTGTCAGGGGAAGTGAAATGCATTTTGGCTGAAATCAGTGTATGGAATATATTTTCATTTAAAAAATTGAATCCCTTACTAAATCACTGCATTTCACCTTTTCATTACACTAGGGTTTTATTTGTTAACGGGTTTATTTTTTTTAACAGGGTGTCCTGCTGTTTTTATTTCCCTTTTTTAATCTGTTGGTCAGAGGAGTAGTTCCCTGAGAAGAGCTGACCCTCGAGGCAACACCAGCCCTCCCCACGTTCTGGCGGGTCACTTGCTAGCACCAGGGAGACGGCAGGGGCCTGAGAAACGCAGAGGCGAGTCCCCTGCCTAAGAGGGAGAGAGGCAACGTGTAAATCCAAGCATCAAGAAGGCCCCAAAACCCAGGCGCTGACTGGGGGAATTTATTGCTTCTGTAGGATCTCGTCTCTGCTGTTGTACTTGTTTGGCTCTGCTGCCGTAATTAAAGCAATGCGGCTCTCCGCTGTGGCTGCTGCTATAATAGCACAAAGCAGCTTTTACACCAGTAATACTATTTTTGCAGGGAAAGAGGACTAACGTTATCAATGTCAGGCACATCTGTCCCAATATAACTGAGCCAACGCTCTAGCTTTGGCTACTCTAAGTGCAGGTAAACCATCGCGTCCCCACCACAAAGTGTGGGAGAGGCTGAACGGGTGGGTGCAAGGCAGCCCCCAGGATTTTCCCCAGCGGGGTTAGCTTCGTTAAAAAGAGTTGAAAGGACTGAGGAGAGAAAATCAGTACTGAAAGTTTAATGAAGTTAGGAGGATAGTTGCTCACCCAGCATTCAGCCCCAAGCTCCACTGGTTGTTGGATAAAAGCCTTTTAAAGGCAGACTCGGAAGAGCTACGTCCACGGTGCAGATGAGGGGCAGAGGACACCTGGACCAGGATGCGCTGGGAGGTCTGACTCCGCGCAGGCATCCAGCTCCTCTGGGTTCGTGGTACGTCCAGGCTCGGGGAGTGGATCCAGGCACTCGGGAGAGAGGGACTCTGACCGCACGGGTCTTCGCGATGCTTGTCTCCCTGCTCTCTCCTGCGTGTGTGCAAGAGCCAGCGTGGTCCCGTATGGTCATGAGCTTGTCCCATCCCGGTCTTGATGAAAGGTTCTTACTGGCGCCTATTAAATCAAACCACGATGCTCAGCACCGACCTTAACTCTAACCTAAAAAGACCTACATCTGTCAAGAAGCAAGAAGCAATCCCATGAAATCCTCAGCTTCCTACTTAGGAGCAGAGGCTAGTTATCCTTTTGCCTTCCGCCCTGAGAGCTCGCTAAGACGGAGTTCAATGCAGTAATTGCTTCTTTGGGGACTCGAGGAATGAATAGCTAAAGTAGCTCAGCTCTGCAGTCCTGCGCCTACCCAGCGGCAACTCTTCCCTCCCTTTCCGAAGGCTGCAACCTGGCCCCGACGGGGACAAGTGTTCCTGCTCCCGGTGAGGCATCTTGCTCCCTGCTTCATGACCCACCGCCCAGAATAACCATGTAGCAGGACGGTTCCTCCCTCCCCTCGTCCACCACTACTCCTGCCGCTCCCAAAGCAGCAGGGAAAGGACCTCGGCCCCAGGTCCTCACATCCCGTACGGTTACAGATGTGGGGGTGGGGGACAGTCTTCACCATGTAACCCCTTCTTCCAGCAAGGCCCCCAGCGAGGGTCACTGCGGTTAGTTTTGCACGGCTCTGGGCACTTCCCAAGGCAAGAAGCGGCCGATGGCTGCTGTCCTCTGCCAGCTGCATCGTCTGGTCAGCCCACAGGGGAAGGGACGGGCTTTGTCTTAAATCTGTCACTGCTGTTGAAAAACTGTAATCAGCCAGCTCAGTCATGCCACAACAGAAGAGACAAATTCTCTGCTCACCTACCTCTACCGACCTCGGTGCAATTGCACCAGGGGAAAACCCACCCCCTTTGCCCCGCTGCGGGTACCGCTCCCAGCTGCTGAGGGTACCCAGGACAGGCGGTGGCCCCCGTCCCACCCCGTGCCCGTAGGTGGGGGCAGCTCCCCTACCTGCCACTGAAACCTGGGCACTGAAACTCCTGCCGATAGCACCTTAGGGGAAAATCGCCTCCAGAGCTGCACCAGCGGCGCGAGCTGATGCTCGCGCAGGGCTTTGAGTCATTTTGGAGCGATGTCAGGCACACTAAAGCTGCACCTGCAGCCCTGGTGAGCAGGGCCCCGGCCTGGAAAGCGGCTGGCTGCCGAGGTCTGGATCCACGGTTCTCCTCCTCCTCCTCCTCCTCCTCCTCCTCCTCCTCCTCCTCCTGGCGTGCGAGGCCGCCTGCACTCGCCGGCGTGTGCGGGACACGCTCTCTGCCGGGAACGCGCAGCCCTGCAGCATCTCCACACCGTTGCCTCTGCGGGATGCGGCCGCAGCCCGGCCCTGGGTGGGCGCACGCACCGATTTATCTTCACGTACGGGACAGACGAGTCACGCCGTACGCAGAGCTGCTCGGCGTTTCGCAGCTACGGAGGAAGCCTGCGTGCTGGTTTCGTGGAGGGGAGTCCCATCTAGGAGGCAGACGGCGCCAGAGGGTTTGTGGGTGGGAAGGTGTCTTTCCAAACTCAGCCTCAGCCACCACCAGCTTTGTCTTGCAGTCAGGGTGTTTCTGCAATACAGAGAGCTATCGCCATGGCTTCCTTCCCCCCCCCAAAAAAAGAGCATTCGACAGCCGAGGAAGCAGGTTGCGAGCGCAGTCACAACTGATGCTACAAGAAGTGGCACTCATCCCACACGCAGCCTCTCAAAATGCTCTGCGAACCCCCTGCGTGAGCATTGCCAACGCCTCCGTGATGCACAGCCACCCCTGCGGGCGGGTTTGCTGATCAGGCCAGGCTAGCTGGGCTCCATAGCAGTTTGACAGGCGTGGGGAAGGACGAGGATGGCCTTCTCCACTTGAAATTGAAGGCTACATAAGCAGGCAGGAGGACTAGGAGCCACTTCTGCCGGGGCTGAGCGAGGTGGCTGGAGCTGGCATTGGGTAGCAGATGTCCCTGGACCTTCAGAGCATCTTGGATTGTGTGGAGGAGGAATCATCCTCCTCACCCAGCCATGGACCACAGGGTCTCACCACTGCGGGACACGTGGAGGCCAAGCTGGTTCACAAATGGAGCCAAGAGATTCGCTGGGGTACGTTGGACATGGTCAAAACCTGCGGCTCAGCTGCGGTGCCTGGATGCAAGGGATGGGATAGGGGCCTGGCCAGGGATGGTCTTTCTTACAGTAGTCCGAGCTACTGGACCACCACCAAAGCCAGCACCTCGCTTGAAACATGGTGTTCCCTGACCTGGCCAAAATCGCACTGGGTTTGTAAGGTGGGACTGGCTGGATGAACACGGAGCTGCGGAGGAGTCAGGCGCCCGCATCCGTGGCTGCATGCAAGGAAGCTCCTCTCCCTTATCAGCACCTGGGGTGGCCCAGCCTTGCCAGTGCCTGCGTCTTGAGAGCTATCAGCCTCGCCATCCTGAGGGTGTGCCTGGTCCCTGCAGAGATAACCTGGCTCTGCGGCGGCGAGCGTTTCTGGAGGCAATGCTCCTGGGCGCCGTGGTAAGCCCCACTTCTTGTGGAGAGCCCTTGGACCAGCAAAGACACCCGTCGTTAGGGAGATGGGAAGAAAGAAAGTAGAGCAGCGGGGCTGGCCAAGCCTTGCTGCAGGCTGCTTTGATAGAAAAGTAATCACTCACGCTCCACCTAAAGGCCTGTGATTTAATCCTGGGGGACCAACAAGGGGAGATCCAAGATAAACAACATCTGTGCATTCACAAATAGGAAATGGACTCGCTTTCATGTCCTCAGCCTGTTGATTAACCGGGGTTATTGTTTGGCTTGGCGCTCGCCGCTCGGTGACTTGGAAGGAAGGTAACTAAAAGGGATCATTTGGTTGCACTCCCGAAATTCAAGTATCTTTAAATAGTGTGCGGGTTTGCGTTTTGCCTGCAGAAGACTGATGGGAAAAGGTAGCAGAAGAGTGCAGATGGCTATCAGAAGGGAACCTGTGTTTAGTCTGCTTGTGCCAGATGGGAATGGAAAGTCCGCTCCCTTGCCAAGTGTTTAAAAGAGGAAATAGGATGTGATATTCTGCCTCCCACTCCTTTCTCTCCCCTGAAACCAGCCCGCTGCTCTACTTCCATTTGTTGTAAAAAGGAAAAAAAAAAAAAAAAAGGCAGCTTGGCCCACGTAAAGCCTTGGAGATGGTTAGAGACACACCTCGTTCCTTTTTAATGTGTTTATTATGTGGAGATGGATGGAACAGTGTATTTTTATACACAGCTGGGTCCAGCACTGCGCAGCACCTGTCTTTCAGTCTCTCATTAATCTCTGTAACAGAAACAAAACGGCAAGGTCCCTGAACCACAGAGATACTCTGCTGTCATCTCCCTGCCTCTGGCAAGGAGGAGATGAACCCCTACCACAGCTCTCTTCTTCCAGCTCCGGAACAAGATTTGTGTCAAACGCCATGGCTGACAAACCTACCTGTGAGACAGACCACAACCTCTCGCCTGAAACTCCCATGATTTCCCCTGGTTAAGAACTCCAGGTCTGCCCGCGGCTGCCTGCGGGCCTTGTGGAGGTGGTGGAGGCTGAGATCCTGCGGGGCTGAGGCTGGTTTAGGGCGTTGATTTAGGGGTCCTGGGGGTTAAGCCCAACACTGCCCCGTTGGCACGAGCCCTGTAGCAACCTCGGTGATGTGGTGCATCGGGAAACCCTCAGGTCAGCTTTGGAACTATCTCGTGGACGTGGATGCCATGGACCACAGGCTCACAAAGCAGCTTTGGGCAGAAGGGACCTGGTCCAGCATCTCCTGTCCAGCCCCTGCTCGGAGCCAGGCTGACCTGCAAAGCTGGAGCAGGTTGCCGACGGCTGGTCCAGCTGAGCTACGAGCACTTCCCAGAGCAGAGATCCCACCGCCTCCCAGGGCACAGGTTCCAGGGCCTCACCATCCCCACCATGAACGTTTTTCTCTCTAACCAGAACTTCCCTCACTGCAGCTTGCGCCGGTTGCCTCTTGCTATGTATCTCCAAGAAGTGTCTGGCTCCAGCTTCTCACCAAGCCCCCGTGGGTGGTGGATGACAGTAGTGAGCCCCCCCCTTTGCTTCTTCCTCTCCAGATGGGACCAACCCACCTCCAGGTAACTTAAAACAATGTCCCAATCACAATAACACCCACCCAGCTGGTCTCAAGCATGGGTATTTCAGCAGTGTCCTGCAGCTGTAAGTTCTGTAGGCTAGCTTTAATCACTTATTTCCCCAGATAATTAAAGAATATTTCTATGAAACCTTTTCACAGAGGTGAGCGGCCTCTTCTGCTCCAGCCCCTCTCTGTGTGCACCCAGAAACGAAGCCACGACCGAGTGGAGCAGCAGCGTGCGTAACAGCGGAGCCATCAGGAGAAAAAGCAAGCGTGACTTTTATCACATCTTCCCGTGCGGTCTCCAGGCCACCCCACCAACACGCCTGTCTCACTCGCAAAGGCACGGGGCTCTGGCTCTGGGTACGGGCCCCACCACCGCAAAGGCCCCCGAGGGGGAGAGCAGCAAAGCCCAGCACGCGCCCGGCGGAGGATGCCGCAGCCGCCGGGCACTGACCACGCAGACATCTTCAGCCTGAAAAGGACGCAGCTCCTCGGAGGGGAGACGGGGCACCCCGCCGCAAGGTGAGGGCTGAGCCCGGCGGCCGAGGTGCGGGCAGGAGGGCGGGCAGGGTGCTGGCCCAGCCCGGTCCCCAGCTTGCCCCTGCCCTGCCTGGGAAGCCGCCAGCCAGCTGCTCGGCTCCGAGGAACCAGAGATTTAACGAGCAGTTTCGGGAACGCTCTCGGCTTTCTTGCAGAGCTCTTTGCTGTCTCCGGCACTAATTACTAAATGTTTCCGAAGCTGCCGTCTGCGGAGGCCCTTCGTTACAGCGACGTTGTTGTGGGTAGCAGGGCGATACTCGGCGGGTGTCTGCTCCGCCTGGGGGCTGCGTGGATGTTATTCCTATCTTTTTCTCATGGGGAAAGAAAGGCGAAGGCCTCCCCCTCGCCCTGGAGAGAGGTGCTGTTGCTTGCCTTGCCAGGGGACGGGGTGCCCTGCCTCTGCTCTGGGAGGACGCAAGGCTGCCCAGCGCGGGGTGCAAGGGAGGGGGGCAGAAATAAGCCTGCCCAGGACACGTGTGACAACCTGCCTCAGACAAGGCAGGAAATCCACATGGAGACTGGTGAGACCAGTTTAGTAGAGACAGGATCCCAGGAGAGGAGGGGAGAAGGAAAGACAGGGCGGGGAGAGATGAACGTGAGCTGGCTGGGTGGCTCGGACCTGCCTGGCAAGAAATGGGAGCCGTGGAGTTAGGACAAGGCTGGGTTCACGTGGGGACAGCTGTGGGAGAGATGCTTGGGTAGTGCCTGGCTTTTTTGCAAAAGAGGTGCTGTGGGGAATGGGCAGCCAAAGGCCAGCCTGACCCCCTGCGAGTGCCTGCCTTCAGCCAAGGCAGGGCGCAGGCGGGCAGGAGGCAGGCTGGACCCCCGCTCTGCCAAGGAGCCAGCCACCTTCCTGTCCCTTCTCCCTTTCCTTGCCCGTAAGAGGCAGGGAGCAGTGCTGAACTGCATCCGGAGCGGTGTGAAGCCCTGCTGCTGTGCCAGAGCCGGTTTTTCTAAGCGAGGCTCCCCAGCTCACAGCCGCCTCGAAGCTGCTGGATGGTCGCATCCCCCCAGCAACGGGCAGCCCCGCAGGGTTTCGCTCCCCAGCTGCACACCTTGCTCTCAGGTACGGAAAGGTAAAACCTTTCCAGTTGCTCTGGGCTCCTGAAAGGTAAAGTCCTGGTTAAGGAGAGCTCGCAACAAGCAATTTGACAAGCCGAGTTAGAAACGCAGAGAGCAGCAGCAGCCGAGCGGGATGCATCTGGGGGGGCCCGAGTGCATCCCTGCTGCAGGGCTGCTGCTGGCTGCACTTATGCAGGGAGGGATTTAGCCCTAAGAGTCTTAGTGACGCATCTTGGGAGACTTAGGCTGAGCCTGGCTTGCAGAGACGTGACCTGTGCTGCATTTCCCGTGGTCACCTGCCAGTCGGCATTATGTGAGCTGTCAGCCCGCTCCTGGGCACAACACGTGAGCACGGTAGCACAAGGGCTTGGAAGACAAGGAGGGGGGGAAACCAGCCCAACCCCTTACTGGGTCCAGCCTTGCGTCTGCACCGAGGCTGCTGAGACAGGACGTGGGATCGGTCCCAAAGGACAAAAACCGCTGCTTACAGCTGGCAGGGAACCAGCAGACCGCTTGCTGTTGCTTTAACTGGAAAGAGGATTTGGCTCAGGGACACCTCATCTCTCAGTCATCAACAGGACAGTCCGTCCCGCTGCCTTGGGGTGGTCAGCATTTAGGATGCGGGAGAGCCAGGACTGCGGTCGCTGAGCGCTGGCTCCTGTTTGACCCATACTTGCAAGAATTACAGTATGAGTCACTGCAAACAGAGCAGCAAAAACATGATTTAATGAACATTGTTGTTAATGATAGTCCCGTCCATAGGTGTATTTTTATAGCTGGGGAAAATGAGAAAAGGAAAGTAAATGTCTGTCTTTGTCTTGCAGAAAGGCAGCCCCAGGGCCGGCCCCAGCAGTGGGAAGGAGGGAGCACCCGCAGAGAGCACCCGGGTGGTTTTCTCTAAGAGGACCGGTACGTACAGAGTCTGTCCGCCCCGAGAACTGACCTGACTTTGGTGACCATGTTCAGCTGAGATGAAAGTTGAAATAAGGCCGACTGTAATCCCCAAGAAATCAGGCCACTCTCAGGACTCAGGACAATCAGGTCCCATTAAAAAGCATCTGCCAGTCTGATGTCCCGAGGGTTTCATTATCTTTCTTAGCTAGAAGTCATCGGTGAGGGCTGATCTCCTGCGGACTTTGGAAAGAGATCGAAAGCCGCTGCATGGCAGCATCGGCACAGGGCAGTTTCAGGTGCAGCAATGTCCATTTTCCAAATTTCTCGGCTCCCAAAGGCAACGGGACGGTGCCATCAGCAGGCAGCGTGCTCGGCTGCACTGAGACACATAGAAACTTAGGAAGAGAAATCTGACAATTTGGGAAGTGAAAAGTGAAGTGCTGGAAGTACTCGGTAGAGGACAGGGCAGAGCAATAAGCAGCAAAGAGGACACCATGGAAATTCCCACTGTTGTTTGCTTCTTTCTTCAGCATCCATTTGTCTTTTGACTACTGCAAAGTCTCTGAGACATAATTAGGAACAAAGTCGTTGCAAGAGTTCCCAGATCTAATTGAGCTCTCTTGAAACTAAACCATTTATAACAACCTTTTGCAAGGACAAAACACGATGTACTGTCCTTTGGTGCAGCCAAGAATATGCTGTCCTGGGGCCTGATGAGTCCCGCTGCAGCACGCGAGTGATAGGCAGCAACTCAGAAACCGGCTCCTTGCTCCAGCAGGCAAACAGTTAAGCGGCTTGAACCCAATCTCATTGAAATCAATAGGAATTTTAAGATCCCTTAAGCAAGGGTCCTGGGATGCAGAGCTCGGGTCTGGGTGCAGGGGGTATCGTTAAGGTAGAGGAAGCAGAGCGGGCTGTAAGGAAGAAGATGTTTTGATTTCCCGTGCATCTGACTTTCAAAAGGTAGTGACATCCCCTTCAGTCCCTAACTGAAGTGCATCTAACAGGACCTTTATTTTCTTTTTTAAGTGGCAAGGGACACTAACTGCCCCGCCTCTTGGCAGGCCTGGCAAAAAAGCTCACATTACAGTGGCGGAAGCATGCAAGGCCACATCCAGACTTCGGCTCATGTTCTGGACCTCTTGCTCCTCCTCTCTCGTGAACAGTGAGACCTGAGTGACAACTGAGGATTTCCTAGTGTATTTTTGGAAGAGAACTCTCCTACCTGTCTAGAAATCATCCGTTTGCCTTTCTGCCTGGCTGGGGCAAGACCACATGATGCCAAAGTCATGAGCTGACCCTGGGTGACACTCGAGCATCCCTGGCTAACACTTGAGCATCCCTGACTAGCATAGGAATAGAGCTCATTAATTTATCCATTTATCCAATCATATATCCACTAAAAAAAAGTTGGTTTGGACTAAAGAAGAATGTTTGTAAATGCCACTCTAAGTCAGCAGGCAGTTACGGCAGTGTTGCAGACAGCAGGGTTAAAACCAAGTACAAGGAAGCCCTCCTGGTTGGCCTCAGACAGTGTCTTCTGGGGACGATTTTTCAATTTGCCGAGAAACCCAAACCACCAGAAACGTTCGCTTCAGATTGATCTAAAATGAACCCGGTTGACCTTCTTTCTGATTTGATTAATAGGAGGAAGACTTTATTATTTGTACAGTTTTAATAACAAGCCATCAAGGAAAAGTCTTGGACTGCGGGTGAACCGTGCCGGGAGCCTTCTGGAGAAGGGAAAGGTGTCCCAGCCTGACCTGCGCTGCCTGCAGCACCATGAGCTCAGCGGGGCTCCCCAAGGCTCACCCAGGTGCTCGCTCCTCCCGATGCCCGAGCCCTGCACGCCGCAGCTGGATGGCACCCCTCGCGGCTGAGGGGTGCTGCCGAGAGCATCGCCTGATCAAAAAGGTCCTAGCTGCAGCAGGCTTTGCAAGAGAGAGCAAAGCCCACCTGGAGCGTTTGGAGCGGGGATGGAAAGAAGAAAGACTCGCAGCTTTTTTTTTACTATTAAAGTTACTTTAAAATGTTGAAGTGTTTCTAAAATGCAAAAGGCCGCTATGTAGAACAGGCCAAAACCAACACGATAACATACCAGGAACGCATCTGCCCTTTTTTATGCCCCGCTGCCCTCCACCTTCAGCAGGCAAAGCCAAATGTCGGAGAACTAGCCCCATGTCCAAAGAGGTCACGATTTGCAAGAGCAAAGGGATTTGGCAGAAGCTGCGGTTGCAGAGCAGCTTTGTACGGCAGCAGCTCATTTCTTTTGGGAAAGGGGAAGAAGGGGCGTTACTAAATAGTGACCTTTATGCCTCTAATGCTCATTTCCTTCTTCTCACCCTCAATCTCTTCCCTAGCAGCAAATTTACCTGCCATCACCCACCCAGCTGGCACAACAGCGATCAAGGCACAAGAGCCCCCACACTAAAAGAACGGCCTGAGCAGCAGCAGCCTGTGTCTAAAACCAAAACTGACTTTATCCAAGGGCCAGAGACCTCACGTGTTACTCGAAATGAGCAGACCTCGCTAATGGCTGTTCCTCCTCTCCCCGGCACAGACTTCTTTATGCTTTAACTGGAAAAATGAGTCCAGCTGGCTGCATTTTGCAGGCAGGCTGAATGACCTGCAAGGGCTGGGGTTTGGGTTTTTTTTTTTGCTTTGCCCCCCTCCAAGAAGGGGAAGAGCCGCCGGCGGTGCGCAGGGCCTGTGCCATCACGGTTCCTGACAGCAGAGGGGGTTGTTGGGCCGCTTTTCCTCCGCCTCCCGTGCGGAGCCCGGCCGGCCGCCTCCGGAGCGCCCTGCGGGGCTCGGCCCCGCCGCCGCCCGCCTCGCCCCCGGGGGCTCCCCGGTATCCCGGGGGCTCCCCGGCACCCCCGCGGCTCTGCGGGCCTTGGCGTCCTGCTACTTTCCGTACCCACGGGAGGGACACGGGTGGGTTTCGTTGCCCGTAAATCCGGTCTCCCTGGCGGGTGGCACTGGCTGGTTGGGCTTTTCACATCGCCCGTGTCGGGAGGGACGGGCAGGTGCGTGGGTGAAGCGGAGGCATCGGTGCAGCGGCTCTCTGCCTGGGAGGGGGGTCTGCGGGGGCTTTTTGCCCCCTCCTCGTCTCCAAGGGGCTGGGGTGGAGAGGGAGGTCTCGCCCCGCAGCCGTGGGGAGCCCACCAGCGCTGCCTGCAGCTCCGCGGCTGCTCTCGCCCCGTGCCGGGGCAAAGCCCCACGGCGGGCAGGACTCGGGAGCGCAGCTCTCACCTGAAGGATGTCCCCTGACGGGGGGCTTCATGCCGAATGGAAATTCATTCCCACGGCAGAACTGGAAGTCCTCAGCTCTGTGGGACCTCGGGCTGCGAGCGCAGCCGGGCTGGCCCGTCACTGTAATGCAGTAAATGCACTGAATGCACGGAATGCACTGAAATGCAGTAAATGCACTGAAGTGCACTGAATGCACTGAAATGCAGTGAATGGACTTTGCTCCGGGCAGGTACCAGAGCGGGACAGTGGGACACAGCCCCCCTGTGCTGCTGAGCTATACGCCCTGCCCAGTCACCTAACTGTCCCCATGAAATGGTGGATTTAACGGCAAAAGGAGACCAAGCGGGGCAACAGTACACCTTTTATAAATTGCTTTAGCTCCTGGGGATGAAGGGTATTCTATGAAGCTAAAATATTAAAACTACCCTGGATTATTCATTAAGCATCAATTATCATAATCACATTTACTGTCAGATGTTTCAATGTTGCTATTCTGCTCTAGGAGGGAACATATTTTTAGGCTGCTTTCCGAAGGAAGGAAGTTCTTGGGGTCAGTCACGCAGTCTGGTTGTCTGTCTGTTCTCACCGATTTGGGAACCTCTGGGTTCATTTCGGCTGAAGTTTACAGAAGGCTGGAAGTCTCCAAAATACTATGTTCCTGCAGGTTAATTAGCAAAGGGGATGGTGGGGGAGCCCCCGGACCCAGCTAGTGGCGTGGGTGCAGGAAGAGCAGGCACGTGGTGGGGTGGGCACGGATGGTCCTGGCGGCAGGAGAAGCTTCAAGCAGGGCGGCATCGCTGCCGGCACCGGAGAGCTCAGCCGTGGGACACAACCCCACAGGAGACTGGGCTTCCCTAGCTCTGCTGCCCACTGAAATCCTTTACATAAATACCTGTCGGATATGAATTAGCTATCTATTACACATTGGGTTTACTACTTCTGCCTCCCCTTGTTTGTACTTTTATAGCGTTATAAAGTTGGAACAAGTAGTTTTGGTTCAAGAATAAAGCCAGCCTCATCTGCAAAACGGGATGTTCGAAAATAAGATCTAATTCTCCTTTGCGAGAACCTAAGGCAAAAGTAAATTGATATCCACTCTAAAGGCAAACACAAACAAGGACTTACTATTTATCATTAAAACATCTTTAAAAGGCTCTAGAGCCCTAAAAGCAAAAGTTTGATGCTGTATAAAAGAATTATGTTACTGAGATGTATCAGTTCAATAATTAAAACAGCATCTATGAAATATAAATGTAAGATATTAATAAATTAAATTAAATTAAAGCCACTGAAAACCAATTATCTTGTAAAAGATCTCTGATAGCTAAACTAATGAGATGTAGAAAGATTAATTTAGATCCCCGTTTTAGGAGGTGATTATAAATTGCTATAATGCCATATCCAGTTACTAGGTTGTTATTGAAACTTGTGAAATACATTTGGAAAGGCTTTTAAATATTCAGAATGAAGTAGAAATTAGAAAGGAGTTAGAAATAATTAAAAATTAGCTGTCTTGTCACATTGCAGCTTTAATCCTATTACATCTTCTAGTTTACAAAGCTTCAGATGTCTCTCAAAGTATTGATCTGTGGGGATGGTGGGGCTTACGAGCAGGGATTTATGTGTTTTAATAAGCACAGAACTTCAAATATTTCTCATTTTTTCACTTATTTGGGGAATTGTTTCTTTGTAGGATTATCGCGCTTGCCACCGGCACTGCCTGATGGATTTCTCTGGCCGTAGGGCAGGTCGGGCCATCACCCGTGGTCCTGTAGAGCCCCCAAAGATGCACCGCTCTCCTTGCAGCTCCTGGTGAAAATGCTGAGGAGCATCAGTCATGGTCTTTTGGTCAGGGCGAAGCACAAGGCCTTCGCTCCTCTATTCCCACGGCTGTTGTAGCACTAAGCAAAGCACAGGGCTCCTGGGGAAAACAGAGGATGGTGGTGGTGCAATGCATGCCTATATCCCACAAAATATGGTCTTGCCACTGCCAGAGCTTGGCCACAGAGGTTCGCCAACCTTGCTTTGGTTGGGACTTCCCATGTGGGGAGCTTCACGTGAGCTCCGTAGCTGTAACAGCACCTAGCTAATGACCCAGGGCCCTCACCCGTCTGCGCTCAGGTTTTGCTTCGCCTGATCCAAGGGGTGCCGAAAGGCCTCCAGCAGCACGGCTTGGCTGTATTTCTGCAGCGCAGCAGGAGCAGCTGCGGGCACAGCGATCGGTCCCTGAGCCGGGAGGAAAAACACAGCGTGGGGGTGCGGGCAGGGGAGAGCAGCGGGGCCTTGAAACCTCTGGCACGGGGCGATACCGGCAGCCCCGGAGCTACGAACTACTCCCCCGTAGGCAACCGCTGTGTTGTCAGAGGAACGTGGCCTTGGGGCTGGGAAACACCGCTCTCCGGCAGCAAGGAGGGTGAGGAACAGGTCTGCAAGGTGTGCACAGCTCTGCCTGGAGGGTCGGTGCGGATGTCCGCAGCTCTGGGGACTGAGGGGCACGGCGGGGAGAGCCTTAGAAACGGGCTGGAAACAGCCCCGGGTGGACTCTAGCAGAGGCGGCGGCAGAAACCCCACCACCACCACCCTGGAGGGGCAGGCAGAGCAGCCCCACCATTGGCATTGCGCTGCTCGGAGGTGAAGGACTCGGGAGCTGCGACGCCTGCAGCCCTCCCCGGGCAGCAAAGGGGTGAGCATAACCCAGGGGAAGCTGCAGCAGCTAAGGGAGGGGGTGGTTTTGATGCGGATAAAGAACTTTTTTTTCCTTTTCTCCTCTTTCTCTCTAATATTCTAGATAATATCATCTATCATTGTAAGTGGATTGATGAGCACTCTTTGATCAGACTGTTAAAACTTTTAAATAGTCAAACAGCAGATTCTCCTGTGTAAGACGTGTTTCGCTCGCCCACATAAAGGCAGGAGTTGCAGTGCATGGAACTAGTGGAGAAGGCAGCAGCCCTCCTGGGAGCCCTCAAGGCATTTTTGTGAGCAGCCTTTCTGGGAGAGCCTTTTTCAGGTGCCATCCTGAGGCAGTCAGGGACAACCAGCAACAAGGCTACCCTGTGTTTCCGTAGCCCAGCAAGAGTCTTGCTTAAAGCATAGCACCCAGTTTTGGGGGAGCAACAAGAGGCACCCCTTTAAAGACTTGTTGAAAATCTGGAAGGGGGAAATCCAGCGGGAGGGAAAGCCTTCTGCCTAGGAGGAGAAATGCTCAAGGGGTGCATCTAAGCAACGCTGGGCAGGGGAACGAAAACCCTCTGCCTTGTCTGTGAGAAGAGCTAAATTAGAAATCCCTGCTTGGGGGATTTCTTGGTTGAAAAAACCGTCTGGAGGGAAGAAGTACACTAGAAAAACAACAGAGGAGCAGCCCAGACTTGGGTGAGCCTCTGCTATCTTCTCTCAGCTTGCTTGAGTTGTAGTTTGGAAGCAGCCCTTTCTGTAAAGGCTGAAATACCTTTAGGGGAGCCAAAAAGATGTCAGAGCTGGCAAATTGGGTTATGCAGTGGGGACCAAACCCCTGGGGTCCAAACTCTTGCAGAAGTATCCAGCAGGCAGACCTAGAGTTTGCCAAATTAAAAGAGACAGCTAAGTCTAAACTCTTCTCCCGAAAATCCTTAAAATGTGCAGGAGCATGGGCTGTGTGGTTAGTGGCCAAAAGTTTAGTTGAAGAAAAACGGGCAGCCCAGGTAGAAATTCAGAACCTCAGGGAGGAAAACAACAAACTGAAAGCAGAAATAAAGGCTCAGCGACTTAAACTAGAGGAGGGTAAAACTCGAGAAGGAGTTGCGGCTGTGGAGCAAGTGCGAAGCGTTCTCCAGTATCAAGAAGTGTGTGAACAAAAAAAGGCCATTTTGAATGAAAATCAGGCACTGAAGGAAAAACTAGCTGTCAGCACAAAAGCTGTAGAGGAGGTGCAAGGAGCAATCCAAGTATTAATGCAAAAAATAGAGATGCTAAAAGAGAAGGGCACGGACCACCGAGCCTGCGAGGCCAAGATGGAAAAGTTAAAAGCAGCATTAGGGGCGAAGCGCAGCGCCGTCACGGCCCTTACGAAACCCCCCTACCAAGGAGATGATGAGCAGTGGGACGGAGAAGGGTGGTTTAATCCAGATGGCAGCCCCTCCGTAGAGGACTGCAAGCCTGCGAGCCCACGTGCGCTAGTTTTTGAGATGCCGGAAAGGTGTAAAGCAAACCCCGTTTCGCTTACCAGTGCTCAGGTGGCTGTGAAAAGGGAAGGTGGAGGAGCAGAGGGGAGAAGCTGGGGAAATGGGCAGCCACAGGCAGATCAGATAATCGGGGGGGAAACAGCTCCTGCTGAGCCGGCTCCACACCAACTCAAACCGGGGAGCGCCCGGGGAAGGAGCAAGCAGTCGGCAGGGAGAGCTTGGGCAAGGGAGGATGGAGGGGGCTGCGGGGGAGGAAGGGGCAGCAGAGGAAGGGAAAACCCCAGGGAGGAGAGGGACTCAGAGGTGCTGCAGACGGCTGCCTCCGCCGGTGCGACCCCCCAGATGCCCTCCCTGGGGAAAGGGAGGAAAGGAAGGTGGCAGGGCAAGAGGCAGTGGCAGCACGGCGCAGCTCCCCCCGTCGCGGCACAAAGCACCGTGGCCAGGAGGGAGTTAAGCACGATGCGAGTGGACATATGGAGGCAGCTTCGGAAGCACGGGGAGGATATGGCCCGCTGGGATAACGCTCCCACCAGGGTTTTGCTGGATCGCCTGCTGCAGATCAGTGGGAGAAGAGAGGGAAGCGGGCCCGAGGCCCCTGCCCTTCCCGTCATAGTCTAGGGCAGCTGGTCCCCCCCTTCCCCGGGCTTGTGGTCAGAGCAGAAGCGGACCACTGGGGAAGGCCCCGCGCTGGCGGCACGGGGGGATCGGGAGCAGAGCCCACGAGGCATCGCCCGTGTCGCACGAAAAGCTGGGGCACGGGGTGGGTGCAGGCTGTGGGCAATGCAAATTAAGAAGGCTCCTCTGATGGAGGAAACGCAGGAGGAGGGAAGCGTTAAGGGGTTTTTTGTTTGCTTATTTTTACGAGAGAAACAAAGAGGGAGAAGTTGACTTTTCCAGCAAGAGCAGCCAGGGCTGCGGTGAGCAGAGGCTGCCTTAGCTCTGCCACAGCCGCCCTGGTGCCTGTTTTGCTGCAAGGGGTCGGGGCAGGGATACCAAACGCTGCTCAGGCCAAGCTAGCAGAGGCTGTTTTGGGAAAAAAGCAGAAGGCTTTAAGGGCTGATAAAACACTGGAGTGAGTCCAGGCTGTGATCCCAGCTGGGCTGCAGCGTTTGCCAGCAGCGATGTGCAGCAGCGGGAGTGAGAAGGAGCTATAGGTATGAAGGGCTGTGCAAGGAAGGTTATAGGAGTCCCGAGCACGCTATAAACCCTGGGGGTGAAGCAAGGAGAAAAGAACAGCACCTTCTTTCCGGCTTTTCTGTAGGCTATCCAGAAGGGTTTGGACTTTTATAAAAAAAGAAAAAAAAAAAAAGCACCATTTTCAAAAAGAATACCTGCCTGTTATCAGAGGTAAAGCAGCAAAATCAAGAGGTACGAGCAGGGCAAATGCAGAAGATACCAACACAAATGAAGCAGTTCGCACTTAGCATTACTATTGTTAAATTCAATATGTGTTTTCACATAAGCATGTGGAAGTATGTGCAGGAAAGAAATTAGGAGCGGTATACAAAAAATGGAAAAAAGGATTGAAACAGAGGAATGCTAACTAAGTGCTACCAATACATAAAAAATTAGAAGCTGGAAAAATGGCAGATTAAGCATGTATATATAAAGGGTTGAGGGGAGGGTAATTAATGCTAAAATTTTCTAATTGACTTGGGACAAAGTTCACTTTGAAAGCAAAAAGTTAAGTGTATAATACATATTCTAGTTGATGTGTAACACCAACGTTTTTTCTTACAGTGAAGAAAAAGTAAAATTAAAAAAAAAGAAAAGACTGATCATGCTAAAGAATATGCATTAATGTAATAGACTTTAATTAAAATATAAAGTTCTTCTGTTACAGAGAAGAGACAGAACCAACGAAAAACAAATACGATGGAGGAATGGTGAGCAGCAGCTTAAGAACGTAAGCTAAAAAATTGTATAAGAATATACAAAGATGCAGTTTGTTAGATCCTTAATATCATCAAAAAGTCCTATGGGTGTAAATGATCTACCTTGGTTAACTAAGATAACTGTTAATAACAATCTTTGCTATTTTTGTCTCCCATAGGTAGCACAGAAGAATAAGTAGGCATTCCAAATTATGGATATTATTAATTGTATGTTGCTTAGCATTTTTTTCCCTGCTTTTATTTTGCTTTATTATCATATATGCATAGATGAAGGGAAAAATATAATCTTTTTTTTAGATCAGTTACTGTTGCTGAAGTTCAAACAAGAGAAAAGAAAGCAAACCGTGGAGACAAGGAAAAAAATGGATCTACTTTAAAGGGGTCACCGTCTCCAAACAAGAGAAACCCTGTTTCCCTTGATGAGGATGGACATACCTCCTGTTATTGATAGCGACTGTGATTAATAGGTCACCAGCATAAGATGCGATGCCCGTATATGTAACACTGAAAACATGTAGTTGTATCTACAACACATTACAGTATTTTGGGTACTGCACAATAGTATTTTGAGTACTACAAAAAGAAAGATGAACAAATCAAGTGTAGATATTTCTGGTAGGATAAGTTATATTTTAAAAAATATACCATTTGTGTAGCTTTACATTAAGAAAACTGCATAGTGTGGTTTCGAGTATAATTTAGAGCACCTATGTGTAAGTTGATGGTGCTGGGATGGGTAGAAAACTAAAGGTTCCCCAGTGCCGGGGATATCAACACACTACATACGTGTACGATATGTAATCATGTATTGGTCTGATGAAAAATTTTATTTTGTTATGGGGGAGATGGTGAGGCGATTTCAGAAATTTAGAGCAGGAGGGTTTCTGAGATGAGAGCTGTATGCCAGCGATGATGGGCAGCTCCCAGCCGCCTCTCTGGAAGGACACCAGCAAGCGGGAGGCACTTACACGTCCAAATTGCATATGAGAAGATAGCAGTTTTCAATCAGTTTAGAACAGAGGTTAGCCAGATGTGAATATGAACTGTATCCTTTGGTTTCTAGTGGCTCTGTAATCACTTACGTGGAATCCAGCTGTGTTTGTGTGTATACCCAGCATCCAGAAATCACCTCTGCATCTCTAAGTTGGCTGATAACACATGTGCGTGTAACATAACTTTAATGGTATGATTTTAATTACGCAATGCTTTTAGAAGTGACACTAAAATTACTAGAAACTTTTTAACTGCGTACTAAATGAAGCCTAGTAACATTTGGTTTAGGTTTTGAGCTGTTGTTGCAGATAACAGAGCATCCAGTTGTAACATTTGTAGTCCCCCAGGCAGTAGAACAAGCCACCAAAGCAAGGTTTGCGTTACATGACAAGAGTGAGCAAGTTGTTCTTACTACAACTGCAATAAAAGGTGCCGAGCATCATTCTTGGTGTAAATCCCTCCTCGGCGGGACTCCCATCAGCTTCTGAAATTTTTAACAAGGCTGTACAGCCTAGAAGCGTAATCCTGAATATTGTAAGAGTTTGGTTAGTTGTGCAAATTATCCTGGCTATAAAACCAAATATTAAGTAAACCAAGTGGCAGCTATACACCAAAGCCAAGACCTCCAGGGCACCCTCAAACCCACACGAGGCAAGACCAGATAGGAAAAAGCAAACGCCTCCAAGAAGATCGATTGCTCGGTCCTGGCAAGGAGCCTTGAGCCACAGAAGGGTTTGCAACGTCCTTGCTGGACTCGTGTGTGACAGCTTATGTCCATGGACTATCAGAAGGGGGTCTGTATGGCTATAGGCCACGAAATATGGTCTGCCCACTGCCAGAAACAGGCCACAGGCTGTGTGCTAATACTGCAAAACCTAACGTAGAGGTTCGCCAACCTTGCTTTGGTTGGGACTTCCCATGTGGGGAGCTTCACGTGAGCTCTGTAGCTGTAACAGCACCTAGCTAATGACCCAGGGCCCTCACCCGTCTGCGCTCAGGTTTTGCTTCGCCTGATCCAAGGGGTGCCGAAAGGCCTCCAGCAGCACGGCTTGGCTGTATTTCTGCAGCACAGCAGGAGCAGCTGCGGGCACAGCGATCGGTCCCTGAGCCGGGAGGAAAAACACAGCGTGGGGGTGCGGGCAGGGGAGAGCAGCGGGGCCTTGAAACCTCTGGCACGGGGCGATACCGGCAGCCCCGGAGCTACGAACTACTCCCCCGTAGGCAACTGCTGCATCAATGGAGGAACATGGCCTTGGGGCTGGGACACACCGCGCTCCGGCAGCAAGGAGGGTGAGGAACAGGTCTGCAAGGTGTGCACAGCTCTGCCTGGAGGGTCGGTGCGGATGTCCGCAGCTCTGGGGACTGAGGGGCACGGCGGGGAGAGCCTTAGAGACAGAGCCCCCGTGGACTCTAGCAGAGGAGGAGGCAGAAACCCCACTACCAGCACCCCGGCGAGGCAGGCAGAGGGAGCAGCCCCACCATTGGCATCGCACTGCTGGGGGGGAAGGACGCGGTGGGTCTGATACCTGCAGCCCCCCACCTTCTCCTGGGGACAGCCGGCACCTCCGCAGCTGGTGCCCGGGCGGCGGAGGGGTGAGCATTACCTGGGGAAAGCTGCAGCGGCTAAAGCGCTGTATGTGTATTAGCTTTGACACTGGTATGTTAAGGGTTTTCTTTCTTTTATCCCTTTTCTCTCTAATATTTAGATAATATCGTTTACCATTGTTAGCATCATTGTAAGTGTATTGATGAGGACTCTTTGAGCAGACTGTTAAAGCTTTTAAGTAGACTAAAAATAAATTGTACGTCTTCTCATACAAGTTGTGTTTCTCTTGTGGTAAAGCAACCCTGACTTCTGTGAGGGGAATATTTGCTAAACTGGAATAACGATGGAGAGAAAGATGAGCATCCAACGGTAACCTCAGAAAACTGGGTCTGGTCCAGTGCCACCGTTCGTTGTCTTTCCAGGCTACAGCATCCAGCTCAGGCCTTCTCGGCCTTTCCCTGCAGCGCTGCCACTCCCTCAGCATACGATTAAATGAGCCTTCTCCTCACAGTACGTGTAAGTCGGCGAAATGCCCCACTTCCAAAGCACAGCCTCACAGGTATTCGAAAACAGTGGGCACAAGCCCCGTCTCTGACACCAACAGCCCCACTACAGAGCATCATATCTCAGGTGTCTGAAGATGTAGACAACGTTGTTCACACACAGTGCGAGCTGCTCACTCCTCCATCCCATCGTGGAATAACCAGAGTGCAAATGTGGGTCAGGTCAGAAGAGCAGCCGCTTATTTACGATAGAAGACTGAGAAGCAGAGAAACAGGCTCTGCTGATGTGAACACTGTGCTTGCCGGGTAGATAGAGGTTTGCATAGCATCTCTGAGAGAATATAAAAGACAGATAACGGGGTACAAGTTGTACACCTCTGTTACACACACAAGGCTACAGGACCACTCACGGCCAGTCTGGATTCTGCTTTCTCCGGTACGGGATCTAGTTTATCACGCAGGTTACCCAGTGATTACTGTTTCAGGAGACAGGGTGAAGGTTCAGTCAAGAGGCCTAGTTACCCCCTAGCATTTCTACTTCCACAGTCCTCCAAAGGTTGTTCATTACGCGAGGGAGACGGCCCATTACACGGGAACAGAGAGCTGCTATCAGCTGTGATGGTGGGGGGAGCGGTCCTTCCACCCCGGGCTTATTTCATCGAGGCGACGGGTGATGCAGGCTTCACACCGTGAGACTCAGCTGCTGCATCACATATCCGATACTCGCGTGCATAAATACCTTCTAACAAAATTCCTGACTTCCTACTGTGAGCAAACTCAGTCCCTGCTGCCGGTGCCACCAGCCCTCAGGAGAGTCACGCCGGGGGCCGGAGCATTGCGTGGTGCAGCCAGCACAGCACCATGAACCAGCCCCTACCAGCGACGCTCGGAGACTCTTCCTATTTTGCCTGCCAAGAAAGGGATTTGAAAAGGTTTGCTTTACCTTGGCGACTGACTTTTACGCACCTTCTCATTCAGGGTCCCCCACACAATTTTCATCAGCTCCGCATCAGTGGAGTTTCGTCCCAGGTTAACGTCCCAGGGGTGAATGGAGAGGTGACCCACCAGCCAAGGCCAGGTACACTCCTTATGGAGACAGGAGGCTACAGTTTGGGAGAAGGGGAGGAGGGAGGGGCCGGAGGAGATTTTAATATAAAACATGACAAAAACAAGAAGAAATTACCCTTTTCACAGGAACATCTCCAAACACTCCTGTACCAGGACAAGGCACCAAAACCAGCAAGGTCAGTATTTTCAAAAACGGCTAGTCTGAGAACAGCAAAACCTGATTTTCAGAGCAAGCAGGTACCCATACTTCTCACTTGCCTGTGTGAGAGCAGAAGATGCTCGCTGCACCCCTGCAAACCCAGCCCTCAATTCCCCATGTTGAGCACCGAAACAGCAGCACCTACTACGTGCGGCTGCGTGGGTGCCAGCCGGGACGAGCCCAGCGATCCCGGCACAGCCACAGCACTGGCATGTGCGTACAGCAGCCACAGTGATTCCCCATCCTCCTTCAAGGCTGCACGCAAACCTGTCCCCCTTCTCCAGCGTACTTTGCTCGTTGGTCCATCCCTCAAACAGCAACCGCTTAACAGCACTGCAGAGCCTTTACTTCTCTTTAAGGGGCTTTAAACTCCCCTTAATGCAAACCGTAACTACAGCAGTCATCAATTTCTGTCGATACTTTATCATCCAAATTCCTCTGCTTGCTGGGTTGCCTTCCTGGGCCTTGGCATTAGACTTTCTGGCATATCTTAAAAGCACCAAGTATATTACACACCCCTGCACACCTGACCCGTAAAACATTAATGCTCTTCCTTTCTTCTTGCTCATTATCTCAGATGGCCTTTGACTAAAATATCTGGAGCCATATTTTGCAAACTTTCAGATCCTGGCTTTAGCTCCATATAATGTCAGGTACAAACCATGAAACTGGCAATTACTTCTGAAATTTGCTGAAGTATGCGTGCATTTGAAATAAAGGTTTTGATTCAAAGCTTTCAGGAGTCACAGCATCTATTAAAAGGATGATACAATTATAATATTGTCTATTAGGTCTGACATATAAATCATTTCAGTACTTTCCGCTTAATTACAGTGAACCAATGAAAGCGTGTCCAGAAGTAGGTGAGGAAAAAAAAGATTATTTACATGCAATGGTGTTTGTTTCCTTTCTTCTTTTCTTTGGCAAAAATGACAGAGAAAAACATTGGGCATGAGCCTCAGCCTTTGCCTTCATCGTCTTGTTCTTTTCCTTTTGATGTCTGAATAAAAAGGGAGTAAGAAAAGATGACTTCCATAGAAATAAATGCTGCACGATTTACGGCACAGCTTCCGCGTTGATTGTTCCCCAGCATCTTCTGAGCCTGCTAAAGCACTCGACCATAATCAAGTGAAAAGCACTGTAGAAATGTGTTTCCTTAATAAAAATCCTTTGTGCAGTTTATAGATCCAAGCAAGTGTTATGTGTCCAAGGGCATGCTGCCTTCATACAGGCAGGCCCCAGACTGGCCCGTTTTGCTAGTCACAGCCCAAAGTCATGTCCAAAATGTTCCCCACTACATCTCAACTATTTCAGATGTCTCAAATCTCTCTCGTAGAGAAGCAACTTCTTCCCCCTCCAGGACATGTATTTGCATTTTTCCAGGTAAAATATCACCTGGTGATCTTATTCCCACGTTTCCTATCTCTAGATAGACGCATTCCTAGAACAGGGAGGAATGCAGGGAGGGTAGAAGTTAGCATAATGTATGATTAAAGGCAAAATAGGAACTAGTACCCATCTGGCTAAAGCCCTCAGGTAAGACTCCTACAGCTTTCCAGTCTCTACAGAAGCAAGCGGTGGTATAAACCCCCAGCTGCAGGTAATTCCTTGCAGGAATGTTGTTAGTATTAAGAAACTTAACAACGAGAGTCTCAACAGTAGTTCTGTTCACTATATCACAATTCAACGAATCCAGTAAACTCATCAGACTGGCTGGAAAAAGAATAGCAACAACAAAAGCAAGGAAACTGTTGAGGCATTTCATAACTGTTGTTGCACTCTTTTGTTCCTCCCCCCCCTTATCTGCTATTCCCTCTTTCCTCCCCCTATTTTGGGATATTTTTTGTGACTCCTTCAATGTACTTCAATTCTGGTAGAAAAGCCTACTTTTAGCCACACCACAGATGTTTCAAAGGCAGTAACTGACTCAAGTTAGTCTTGTGATGGAAACTGTGTTGTAGCTTTATGTTGCCATGGTTCTTTAGTTGACAAAATAGTACTTTTGACAGACAACTTCTAGGTCTTTCATAGCCCTCCTATTTCACACAAGATGGGGGTAACTTGAAGGACAAAAACTAAAATGACCTTGTAGGAAAGGGGTCGTAGGAGAAGGCTGGTGGCATAACTGGGCATAGACCCGAGGCCTCTTCGCTTCCAGGGCTGTACCAGCTGCCCTCCTCTTCTGACTCCACTTGATGCAAGTAGGATTTTCAACAAAATTTAGCCCCATGCTGGTAAACGCCGATTCACTCAGTCTGTGAGGACGTGCTGGGTTCAATGAAGCTGGATTGAGATGTGTTCCTGTGGTCTTCAGCAGAATTTCTGGTTGGGGTGATGCTTATAGCGGCTCCCCCTCCCCACAGTGCAATGCTTATGGTCTGCAGAGAGGACCTGGTTTTATATCAGAACCTCCCCACACATTTTGGGGCAAGGACTTCAATTCAGTGCTTATAAAGCTACAGTGAATGCACTGGCCACCAGTTATTAACTTCTTGTTCCTCCTCTCCTCCTTTGAGAAAGGGGGAGAGGAGAACTAATCAGGCACCGACGTTTAATACTGCAGTGCAGCCCTCTGCAGAGGTGGAGAAAATGTCTAAATCGGTTCCTGTCAGATGGAGGCATTCAGTCACGTTCACCCTCTGTGCAGGCTGTGCATCCCAACTTCACCAGTCAGAAGCTGGCCGCTGATCTTCCCCTATTCTCCCTCATAGAACATATTATTATTAAAAAGAAAAAAAAAAGATGACATCAGGAAAAAAGGAATCAGTCAAAACATACCAGCTACTGCTTCCCTCTGCAGTTTGCATCTCAGCCTCATTATGTCACCTGAACAATAGGAATTCTCTTGGTCTTTTTTAAGGTGGCAGCTTCCTTGGAAAGCTCTGAATCTGACATCCTCGGTGTGGAACCCTGGGGAAATAAAGTTGTTTTAGATTTCCTATAAATACCTCTTCAACCAGCATGAGAATAACAACATCTGTCCCAAAGCCTGATGTTGCAATAAACCATGCTGAAGCACAGCTTTGGGAAGAGCCTGACCCGAGTTATTTCGGAAGGAAACAAATACGAACTTGGGATTTGGCCTGAGAATTTGAAGTGTCTTTTAGATGTATTTTACCCCAAAGATTATAGTCAGATATTATATATCCTTCAAGTCAGTCACAAACTCTCATCCCCCTGCAATCCCATGGACCTCTAGTTCAACCAGGAATACTGGAATACTTTAATCATAAATTACAACTGCAGCCTCCTTGAGAAGGAGGTCTGAGGTTATTCTGCGAGGACAAATCAAATCAAGTCATCTTTGTTAGCGGCTTTGACCAACCAGGAAAATAAAATGAGAATTTTCAGGAGAAAAGCTTTTAAGGACATATGTTTGTCTTAAGGCCCTAGTACACTTATCAGAGAAGGGTTCTCCCCGAAAGGGCAGGGTGCCCACCCCTCAGCTAAGTTAGGCAGGGAGAGCAGGCAAAGGCTAAGCAAGCAGGCAGGACCACATCTCTAGGCTGCAGTGATTCAGTGAAAGTCCCAGGGAGTAAATAATTTGCAAGCTGCCACATTTTGCTTCAGATTTCACTCCCCAATATTTCTAGCTCTTGAAACTTCCCCAGAGTCCCTTGTGCTGTCAGAAAAGAGCTCTTCATTAAAATACCAGGGTTGATAACGGATGGCATGTGGTATATACCCAGCCAGTAACATTTTTCAAACCTAAACATTGATTATTACAATGGGCACATCTAACCATCAACATTTTTTGTTAACGTTTTTCAAACCCAAACATTATTACATTTTTCAAACCCAAACGTGGATTATTACAATGGGCACATCTCACTGTGAAGCTAATGAAGGGGGAGTGAGATGCAGACGGCCCCGGGAGGTGAGTTGGCACTGAGCTGGATTCAGACCACCCCATAAGGGTCAGCTCACGGGTGACGTTGGAAGGGAGTACAACAACATTTTCGTAACAACAGAAATCTTTAAAATAGAGCTGATGTGTGGAACACCGGTGCTTTGCAGAGAAGCTGGATTTATCCCACATGGACACACAAATGAAGCAACACATGTAGTAGACATTTGACAGTGGCTGGCATTCGTCTATGGGATCCGGCCACATCAGAGGAGCACAAAATACCCCTTTATAAAAAAAAAGGTATCGAAGGGAGCATGCAAGGCAATCCACCATCTGTGGATACACACTGCAGTGCCCAGCTGCAGCATTCTCTTTTTCAATTGTTTCTTAGGCTCAGGGAGGAAAATAATGGTATCTCTATGCAGGGGTCCCTGTCACTGCTTGCTTCCCCTCCTGTAAATGAATTTTGTCACCTCTACCACACCCCACCAGCTGCAGCCAGGGCAGCTTGGGATTTTATTAAAGGTAAGCTGGGGATGGTAATCAGATACACTCACAGCACAGAGGCAGCAGCCTAGTCAGAAGTACTGCATTTGCTGAGGGAGCGATGGAAATGATCCTACATTAATCTTAAGGATTTCCAGGATCAGTTTCAAAACAGAGAGGGGGAATGTCTGTTGAGGACCCTTGTTCGACTCTCTGGCACATTTCACACCAATCCTACCTGCAACCTAGAAAAAAAGGAGTCAGTAAGAGCTCTGAACACCACTCGATCTAGTAAGAAACAACATGGATTTTGTGAAGTAGAAAGAGGATGCAGCCAAGGCCAAGAAAAGAAAGTATATGATGGGATTGGAGAAGGGTGGAGCCTGGTGAAGGTCAGAATAGGTGGGAAGAACAGGGAGCAAAAGGTCTTCAAGAAAGAGGATGGTGGTTTGGCAGGATGTCACGATGAGAAGCGTTCAGCTTGTGATGAACAGATGGAGACAAAAGACAGGAGCAAAGGCAGGGAAGAAATGAAGATGGCAGATCACCAAATTTGTTTATCTAAGAGGACTTAAAAGGAATCACTCTGAAAGGTGACTGAAAAATGACACCATTCATCGCTTGCTGTCATTTTAATTCAGCACCAGACGAAGCCTTGCCATAAGGCACAACTGAGTTAATATTTGGGATAATATAACCTTACTGACTGTTACCCTCAGGTTACACATCCTCAGCGTGCCTTCACCAAGCAGCACTTCCCTGCCACCACAGACCAGCAATCCAACATCAATGGATAAAGATTTTTACTCAGCGTCAATGCACGCCCAGAGTCACAAGCTGTAAGACCTCAGAACTGTAGTGTAGACTCCGGGTGAATCATCTGAAGCCTCTGAGCATCCATACGCAAAAGTGAGTAGTCATTCTCAGCTTTTTTTGTAAAAGACCTTGAAGTCTTTGGGTTAAAACCTTATATAAAAATGCTGGGTAATATCATTCTCACTTGTCAAATACAAACACGTGCAGCACGCAGCATACAGCATGGAAAACTGGGATGATTTGCTACAGTCGTTCCAAAACTGATCACATCTGTTACTAAGCTTGATAGTAGGAAAGGACAGCACTTCCACTTAATGCTACAGCATAAAGCCTAAGCTGTGAGTGGTTAGAGCATGCATTTCACCTGAGCTGCCAGTTCTTGGACCTCAAACCAGGATCGTATTTTGTACTGCCTACAAAAAGAAAAAGAAAAGAAAAGGTTTAGTGTTCTTATAACAAGTATTTCAGTCTGGTCCTCTAACTGATGCAGATAGGAAAATTTACAGCTAACAGCAAAGTCACGCAAAACGCTCAAGAACACCTGCAGAGGTATTCTTTAGGGAAAAGGTGCTTACAAGTACCCTTCGGGAGACTAGCAATCTCAGCACACGTGCACAATGTCAAGTAAAACCAAACCCCACCAGTTACTACGATTTCATTTCTATTCTATAAAATTCCTCTCTATACATGTATACGTGCTCTGTATATATACAGAAATATATATATATATATTTCTACTCAGACCAAGCCTGTAGGGAATGAGTAGCTCCAATGAAGTCAGCTGACAACAAGAGAAAAAACAGTGTAAAGGAGAGAAGAATCAGGTCCAGAGTCTTTCAAACACTGATTATTTGGCAGCTAGTCAGTGCTGGAAAAGGTCACTGAACTAAGCCATTTCTAAGGCAATACTGTAAACACTTAATTTTACAGTGTTAAAGGATGGACGAAAACATGTGCCCCTGCTAGATTTTATACAACTATCCATTTAAGACACGAAAAACCAGATGTATGTATGCATCCTGAGAAGAGCTATCAGAGCACAATAAGTGAAAGGCAAAAACGTAGTTTTCCATTCCTCTGTCCAAACTGGTACACTGTTGGCAGCTGGGCTCTCCTGTCTTTTCTGGCAAACTGAAGTGTCTGTGCAAAAAGTGACTCCTAAATTAAGGCTGCTCGGCACTTTCCAATACACAGCTCTCTTTTCAGCTGGTTATAATTTTACTTACCAAGCATTAAACAGTTGGGTTGAAGTTTTCCATGCTGGAGGTCTGCTTCAGGATAGGTTATTAAGTTCTAAACTAGTTCATCTAGAAATGGTTAGGCATTTCTGAAAACAAGGCTCAGGGGATGTATATAATTTTGCCCGTTTAAAACAAAGCGTCCAATTACGTTGTTAAAAATTTTTTGTGACACAATGCTGTGGAGCTGGGCCTTGAAATTTGGCAGGGTTGTCAGACCAGTGCGTGCCTTTTGCCCGTTGCCTGCGTGTCTGCAGAGGGACATGTTAGTGTTCCAGCTTAGTTCCTCGTCCACGCTGCATGGGTGCCAGCCCCATGCAGAAGAGATGAGCAGAGCCTTCTCCATACCTGTCTCTTCTGAGCATCTGTGCCACCAGAGCAGGAACTGAGAACGGTAAGATCACTTCACTTGCGTCTGTGCTCTTCATCCCTCCCTGGCAGCACAGAAGGGACAGGGATAGAAACCTGATTTACTGCCAGTGCAAGCAAGCCTTGGCTGTTCTTTGCATCCCCCCCAGCAGCCTGCTAGCAAGGCTGCACGTGCTGTTTGCGTGACAGCCCAGTGAATCGGAGCAGCAACAGCCTTTCTGTCTCCCTGCGCCGGTTCACCCTACGGCCACGCCACCAGCGTTGCTGTGGCAGGGCAGGGGTGAGGAGGAGCCTGCAGCAAAGAGCTGAGCCCGGCACCAGAGAACCGCAGCCACTGATGCCATGCTGGGAGGAACAAGGTCACCTGCTGAAAACTCAGCAGGGATGCAAGGAGCAGGGCAGGGAGGAGAGAGAGGAACGAATGGCAGTGTGGGGAGATGACAAGCGGCGAAAGCACAGACTGCAGAAGGAGGAACAAAGCACAACAGGGCTGCAGAGAACAGGGAGAGAAGGAGTAGAAAAGAAGGAGACAGGTAAAGGAGCCAGTAATGAGTATCACCTTCCCCAAGGCACCTGGAGCCAGTATCTAAGCATCAACACTGCCAGCAAGTAACTGCAAAACCTCTGGCAGAGCATCCTTCTCTGCCTTTGCCTTCCTCTCCCTGCCCGTGGCAGACTTCCACCAGCTTCTCCTTCAGCCTTGTGACATAAAAATACCAATGCTGCTGGAAGTGAGTTTTATGGGGGAAATAGCTTTTGTGTTTATTTTTGGTTTCATGCAAACATTGGAATTTTTTGTCCTACATCTGCACTGGACTGAGTGTTAAAAGCTGTTGTATTTCTGTGCCTCAAGTTTGTTTTGACAGGCAGCCAAAGTTTCCAGAAGCCCTGAGCTTACCTGCAGGTAAGATAGAGCAGATAAAGCAGATGAAGCAGATGAAGATAGAGCATTTGCAGATAGAGCAAATGAAGCGGGGTGAGATAGACAGTAAGCTACCTCCAGCTGCTCCTCCCTTTCCCAGAAATGTGGCACATGAATCATGGGGCATTCTCTCCTCGACTGGGAACATGCATGGAGCAGGAACCTTCCCAACTCAGGAGGCTGGAAGCAAGAGAGTCAGTCAAGCAGTTTGGGTGGGAAATACAGATTCCATCTTCCCACCTCTTCCTCCAAAGGCCTATATGGGGCAGGAAATTCACCAACTCCAGGCATGAGGAGGGGAAAAAAACAAACCCAAAAACAACACCTCTCCCCGCAACCTACCCAGAACCAGCATACAAACTGAAAAAAAGTTCCCTATCCCATGCTGAGACCTTTCATCAAATGAAAACCTCTAAAGCCTAGGTCTGACGTCTGCTGAGCCTTTTTTGATGAAAAGCTTCCTCCAGCTGCTGGTTAAGTATCAGTCAGCTTTGGAGCTTAAGTAGTAATGGTTACTGCATCAAACGGGGCTTCCAGTTCAAATCCCAGTCATGAAGAAGTCAGCTTAATCTGAGTTTCTTTTACTTTTGCCAGTTAAATGCCCATTGGAAAGTTCATATCCAAATTACCTTTAGAAACAAAATTATTAAAAAGTCAAACAGTCCAAAGTTCGGAACGGTGGGATGGAGGTTGTAACTACAAGTTCAATGCGTACCTATAAAAGGGTGCTGATGGTGCCATCCCTGCTCTTGTGATCACATACCACTTTCACCCCCAGGCTGCACATATGCAGGGACAGGATAACCATGTGCTACCCAATCAATCGGAAATCTGGCATTTTTTAAGTGTTCTACTTTTGTGACCTAAATCATATCTCTCTCATGTACTTTCGGCTACAATAAGAAACCACACTGAGAAACTTCATCCCAAGAATGGAGGCTTATTGAGTACATCACTAAGCTAATCCCTCCTCAGCAGAGAGACATGGAACAGACAATCCATCGATCCCTTCTGAGCTGAAATGACTAATCCATCATGCTGGTATAATGATACTAGAAGTGACCCTCTAATATTGCCAAAAGCAGGCACTTCCCCAAATCCTTAAACTGTGCTAATTCTGTAGGGAAGGTGCAGCAATCACTACGGATTCATGCAGTTATGGCTTTTTTTGCGTGCATTTCACCACGTACATCTGTGGGTGCTGACTGAGCTAAGGTAGGTTTTACTTTCCCCCTAATCCCTAAAGCAAAAAGATTGCCCTGAGGACGCCTAAGCAACTTGCTCTAGTTGAGGGCATGGGCAGCTGCACTGTGTGGACTAAAGCATACCTGCGTATGGATTTCCAGACCAGACCAAACCTAATAAAAACAGGTAGGATGGGGAGAAAGATCTGCTGGCCAAATACCACCAGCAGCATAGCCAGAGAGGCTGTTTCTGCACCCTGTCTGTGGGATGCACCGGAGTTCTCACCACCTCCCACAGAGCATCCCACCTTCTTGACGGGGCACTGGAGCAAAGGTCCACCCCTGAAAAGTAATAAACATCCTCTTCTTCCTTCTGTACTCACCATGTAGTTGTGCTTACAATAATAGTCTTCAAACACTTGCAAGGACAGGAGATTGTGATACTCAGTCGGTCTATAAGGACAGATGGATGTCACCAGGCAGTTTTTTGGCTAAGCACCCTTGTACGAGCTAGCCATTCTGCCTTGCGTTCCCCTAGTAGGAAAGGGGTCTCCCTATTCCACCAGCTGCATCTATTGCAATGTCTGCCATTAGTCTGCAAACAACTATGGCATGCAGTCTGTTGTAATTCAGTAAACTTACTGTTTCAAACACTTGTAAACGTTTACAACAGTCAAATCAAATGCTTCCAAAAGGACAAAGCGAAATCCCAAATCTAAACAACCCGGCGTCCTAGAAGAAAACAGCAATGGATCTTGATGTCAGGCAAGCACACATCTCTCTCACGGGCAGAGTCAAAATGTAAGGTCTCTCCCACACCTACTCCTGTGAGACACTTAGGAAATGCAAATTAATGCCATAGCTTTTTGTTCCTTCTCCTATTTTTACTTCTGTAAAAAATGCAAGTTTCTGATAGCGTTAAGTGCTTCGGATAATGAGAACAGAAACAGAGCCTATTTTGAAGGACAAATACTTTCCAGCTGCCTTCACCCAAACACAAAGAGGCCAGAAACAGCTCTGGTTCTGTACTTCCCGTTATCAGTGTCTTACAGCAAGGCCATTCAATGAGGTTTCTCAGAAGAAACAGAAGCGCTTAAATTCAGCCTCTTCCTCTGTTTATCAGGGGACCTTATATCCTCTACAGTGCCCACCTGATTTCCACTTTCCCTGAACCCACGCCAGTCATAAAGAAAAGGTGCAAGCTTACCTCTAGAATTTCTTCCACCTCTGCTGCTTCGAGTGAAATTGTCTGGTTTAGTAAGACTTGAACCCCCCCTCACACACACACACAAATGTTTTCTTTACTTGTTTATCTGGGTTTCTCTTCCATAACCTGCCTCCCGTTGCAGAGACATTCTGGCCATTTCTTAGGCAAGTGCCAGGGTTTATTTTTGCAGTAACAAGTCAAACAGGAAGACAGCCACCTCTTCAAACACAGCAGAAGACAGAGCAGCCTGTACCAAACTGTAGGTATTTCAGGCCCCCGAGAGAGAAATGCCATGTTTAAGAGGCAGAGACTGCTGTCTTCCAGTCACCTCCTTTTTAAAAGGAGGAGCTGCAATGAAAACTTAAGCAGATCACACCGACAATAACATCAGATGGAAAGAGATGTAGCATAGCAATGGAATGGAAGCGTCCTGTGAACAGGGTGTATGAGGTCTTCCTTCACATCACCTCTACCCAGAGCAGGATGTTCGGTCAGGCATCATTCCCAAATAACCTCTGCCTAGACTTAGGATGAGAGATGATAATGTCACTAATACCCTGCCAGACGGACCCTTACCTAGTGAAAGGCTGGCATTGGACTGCCTGCAGTTTTACTAGCATCACAGAAATCCATTCGAATAAGAACCACCATATTAGTTAACAAACAAAAGGCTGGAAGGCAAACAGGAGATTTCTCCCCTTATAATTTCCTACACGTACCAGAAATCCTTACACCAGAGAGAGATGGTGAGGGAAGTAACCACAAGACCAGGAACAGCTCCACACTGTCAAAATTAGGCTTGTCAGAAGCTGTTGAATGTCTTTGCCACGTAACAGTTGAGGAGACAGACAGCAGCTCATTGTCTTTGGCCATAATATTTCAGATTTCCTGAAAGAAGAAAAAGGCTTACTGAGTGACATGGTCAATCAGGCCATACTCCTCCTCACCACTCAAAGTGATCTTTTTAAGTTATTGGGCACTTTTAACTCGAGCTTATCAAGAAAAGGGTCGCAAGATTGCTTAGTTCTTTAAAGAAAGTCCTGCAAAAACAGGGCTCAGATTAGAGAGTGATCCTAATCAGTGCCGCAGTTAAAGTCTGAAGCGTTTCATCCCTGTCAGGCATCAGGGAGTCTGCAAAGCCCTCAAGAGCCACAGGAAACCAAGCTTCACTGGATTTTTTTCTTTTTTTTAAATCGTTTTGTGAAAGAAGTGAAGACAGGCCCAAGAAGGATACACAACACACTACTTCGGGCTTTTGCAGAATAGTACCGCAACATTGCATCTTAGGTTTCTCTTCTAAAATAGGGTTGATTAACCAGCTAGCCTTTTCCCACGATCAATGCTATAGCCTTCCCAGTTGCTATATACTTGCCAATTGTGTCCTGAACTGCAGCTTCACCAGTTCCTTACCTGTTAATCCACTGATGATCTGCTGACTATTTCCTACAGCTCTGGCAGAAATCTGTAGGGACAAGCTTGCCCTGTAAGAATAAGCCTGTGTCAGCTGACCATAGCCATGCCCAGAGCCCCATGTAATGCTACCTTATCTAACAGAGCCACAAGATATATTATGCCATTTCAAAAGTTCTTTTGAACATCCATAGAAAGCATAATTCAAATGCTTTTTCAATCCAAAGTACTTCAGTTTTGGGTACACCTGCACTGCAACTACAGGATGAGATCGTAGCGCAGGTAATGTAAACTCTAATACAGGTAACGTTAGGCAAAAGTCATAGCACCACTGCTAGCCCAAGCTGCAGCCTAAGAACACAAATTCTGAGGTCTCCGTAAACACACGGTGGAGTCTGTTGTGCACTGTAATGTCCTTGCTACCTTCTTTGCCTAAGAGGGCATGGGCACACCATCACATGCCAGGCACAAGTTCCCTGTAGTGGCACATTTTGCTGTGCCAGCCATGCCTTGTTTGGGAATCCAAGGCTACCGTACCACTACAAAATAACATTTAATGGCAAACAGCAATGTCTTCTCTGTTGCTAGCATTACTGTAACCAATCGTCTTGTTCCCTACAGATAAGTTATCTGTATCCACACACAAAGTGTCTCAAGGAGAAGCAAGCAAAATTTATGAGGCTAAACTCTCCCCCAGAGCCATCAAGGTGATACAGAAGGGAAGAGCATGTAGGCTAAATGAGCAATACAAAGTCTACTGTTTTAAAGCTGCAGTGAACTTGCTTAAACCTCATAGGCTTTTAATGAATTCACCTCAATAGTGTTTTTCAAATCATAGACTTTGGGAAAAGTAATCTTTAATATTTCACAGTCTAACATTCTACCAAAAATGAAGAGGTCTTAATATAAGTTAGAATAAGCCCCTCAGGATCTTTATATTGGTGTAATGGAGCTTCTCACCTCAGTTCTTCAGCTACAGCTTATGAAGTTGACCAGCTGCTAGCAGAAGGCTTCTCCCTAACATTTGCATGCAAAGGTCACAGAATTCCAGATACACAAATTCCCAGTTCCTCAATTCCCAACCCATTTCAGAAGCTAAAACTTCACATTTCTTGCAGAAGCTGGAGTTTTGCTTAGCTCGCTGTCTTTTCAAAGACATGGAAAGACGTTTGGCACCCAGAATTCCATTAAATGAGCAATTTCCTGTTTTTATTTTCTCTTTAAGAGGAGTAAACTGAAGGCTTTCAAGTGTCCAAGTGGTATGCATGAAGCTTTACTTAGCACCTTCCAAAATCAACAGTACACTCTTTTGCCACCTATTCAGAGAGAGATGCTCATCAACAGCTTCTCACTGTGCTGTAGAAACACAATGATTTACTCAATGTAGGGAACAGGTTAAGACAGGTTATGTCATTCAGTTGACAGACTCCATGAAAATGACTCAAAAAGAACGGCAAATATCCATTCAGGACAAAACATACTTTATTGTACTGTAATGTCAGAAGTACAAGAAAAGTACTGCAGAGAACCATGCTAATGGGGCTTTCAGGGTCTGTGAATGACAGAAGTACAAGATAATGGGGTACTACTGTACTCAGTGCAAAAACTGATTCATTTGAGGCACAAGTACACTATTGTTTAAGCAGCTTGGTTCAAGCACAGCTCTGGTATGTGATCTACTCTGTTTTCTTTCTATGTGACAATTTATAATAAAGCTACTTTTACATGAAATAGGCAGTAGATTCAAGTCAGGGGTGTCCAAATTGCCACATGGCAACCAAAAAAATTTAAGAAAAATACTCTGCATAGTCACCCTCCACATTTTAGTTTCAGATATGGAGCCATGGCTAGTGAAAAAAAGTTATTCTGAAAGGTCAGAGCCCAGATCTGTTTGGTTGCGTGGGGTTTTTTTTCCCCTCTTGTGCATCTGTGGGTAACTTATTTCATGGTGACCACAATTTATCCAATAAGAAAAAAAATAAACTTGTATCTTTGATAAGGAATTCATACATATCTAACATTCAAATTAATTTCAGCCCTTGAGATCTTAACTTATGGCTTAAGACACAATGAAAGTGTTTGGGCACCCTTGAGTTAAGTTAATGAAGAGCATTTTTGCTAAAAAAGCAAGCAAGATCATTGTTTTAAACAGAGCTGACCTCTACAAGAAGAAAGCAGGAATCCAAGTCACTAGTTACTACTAGGCTGACATGTACTGCTGCCCAGAAAGATAAAAATGTAACATCACAATGAAAAGGTTCAACAAAGTTGAAAGATAAAGGTTTCGACACCAGAAGCAGCATTTGAAAACAAGCTGTTTAAGTTAATCTTTTCAAGAGATGCAGATTGCATAACTCTAGGCATGAACAAACATGCTGGCAATCTTCTCCTTTTACACAGCAGCTGTGTTTAACATAGGAAGTTCTGGGTTTAAAGAAAGCTACTTGAAGAAGAATTAAGATTTGCAATTGCCTGTCTACTTAATGAGATTAGTAGAGAAACGAAAAACAATTACTACTGAAAGTAGTTTCTCAGTGGATCCCTATCATTACAAACACAGCCTCTGATTTGTAAGCAACGCAAGACTAAACAGACAACTATTATTTTATATTATTACTATCCTTATAAGTTACATCAGTTAAAATTAAAAAAAGCCAAGCAGTTTTGCCCTATTTCAAGAAGAGTTTCCAATCAACACCAGTTTACATGGTGAATGGGACTTCACAAATAAACAAGGAATGGTGACATCTTTGGGTCAAGAACAACAAGAAATAATGGGCTCTGTGCTACCAATCAACCTCAACAAGAATATGGCACAAGGGCCAGCCCAAGCTGTACCAACACTGAACCTTTAGCACTCGGCACAAATTCGGATCTCTTTACTTTAGCTAGCAAATCAGGTGAAAAGACCGGGTTAAAAAAAAAACCCCAAACTAAAAACTTAAGCCAAAAATTGGAATATACTTTTGAAAAAACATCTGTAGTTTTAAAATAACTTTATGCTGACATCAGTTTGTGCAAACTAAAAAAACCTCATTGATTTCTCTCTAACAAAAGACAAATCCCCCAAATATTTTCCTTTTAGGCCATTGTATCTGTAGATACAATCTCAAATCTAACAGATATAAATGCAAGAGAGAAAAAGTTACAGCATCTGCACAACATTCTTTCTACAAACAGCTGCTGGAGGGAAAGTAAAATATAAAAGGAATAAAGAAAGGAAGGTTCCATCTGAAATACTCTCACAATCTTTCCCACTCTGTAGTCCATGAATCCGACTCTGATGCTAAGGTGACAGTGTATGTAAGCAGATTTTTTTGTTGATTTTATTATTTTTGAGTTTCAATTGAAGAGAACCTGCAAAGAGACTCAAGTCTCTTCAGGAATTGTCGGATGGAACGTGCTCCTCAAATCCTTCACTCTCTCGGACCAACGCCCTTTCCAGGATAACACGGCCTTCCTTGTAGCGCTGGCTGTCTTCAGTGGCAAATTCATAGATCCAACCCAGTTTGCTGTTGCAGTTCTTGCAGCTCACGTCTCGAACCATGTGGCGGCCAGTGAGCATGACCCGATCCTGAACTTCACTGTATTGCAGATTTACCACCTGATAGAAATATACAGGGGATAGGGAATAGAAAGGATTAGTCTGCCTAGAGCAAAGCTTGGTAACAATGTGCATGACTATCAACATTTTAAAAGTAAAGAGCCTGTGGCACTGCACATGAACTGAAAACTGCAGTGTAATAAGTCAACAGCCCTTGAAAATCTCCTGCTTTAGAAGGTGACACTTTAAAGATGTGCTTCACAAGGATGTATAACCCTCGCTGTTTAACTGAGAGATGTGAAATGCTATCACAAGATGTACGAAGAGTGCAAAGTACTGTGTTCGACTGAGTGAGAAATTCCTGGTGAATAGCTTGTAAACTAATTTATATTAATCCACTTGTAATATATGTAACCCATTTCTAGCAACTGCTGTGATCACTTATTCCCAGAAATCAGAACCAAAATATTAAGAGGTGGTACTTTAAAAATCTTGGGGTGCTTTTGAAATAATCATCTAAGAAAAAGAAAGGCTCAGTGGCTGAGAATGCAGGCATTAAACATTCACCTTTTTTTCTGTGCTCTCTCAGCAGTTTAAAATATAATTTTTACTTGTTCAGGCAGCAACACCACAGAACCAGGATGTATAATTTGTTGAAAAGTTGATGTCAGAAGTATATCCAAACTGCTAACATGCAGTAGGATTCTAAAAGATGGGGCTGCAGTGATTTCTCAACTTTCCACCTGACTGTGCTTGCTCTCTCTGCTTCAGATGTAAGGCTCCTGACTGCAGAAACGTAAAACAATCAAATTTCTGTGATTAAACTCCACTATGTAACACAAGAAAAATTTGAACCCCAGGATCCAGTGCTTATTGGATGAGAAAGAAATCAGATGTACAGCTCTTTTACAGCTATATAGTCTAACACTTACATATAAATACTGCTGACAGGATTCAGCATACCCAAAATCCCAAGGCCAAGCACAGTTAAGTGAAGACATTACCGATGCCTCTATCAACTCTGCCAATGACCAAATGGCTTTCAAGAAAAAACCCCAACCAACACACACCAATGATTACATGACCAGGAACTCTGTGAGAAAGCAAAGGACGATCACTGTTTTTTTCAGAGTCTAACGGACAAGTCTATATGGAAGGGTTGATAAATAATGCTACAATTCACTCACAGTTATGACTTCCATATTTCAATCTGTTGAATTAAATCAAATTTGATCAATTAAAGATTGTGGTTACCTGAAGCTGCCAAACTACTGTTAGCTTAAATGCATTTTAGAAATTAAACTGAATACTATCTAGACTTTTTTTTAAACTGAGTAAAAGTGCAAATGCCTTTGAAACTCTTTGATAGACAAAAGATACTCTCACAGTGAATTTGAGGTTCATATTACAAAAGACTCCAAAGTTAGAACGCCATGCATTTTGGCATGATGCCTCTGTATACACAATCCTCTTTATAGTCTTTTAGTATTGCAGATAAACTAATTTAGATAGCTTGCCATCAATAGTAAATGCCTAATTTGACTTCAAAGACAGCTGAATAGAACAAAAGAAAAATAAAAAAATTAATAGTAATTACACAACACTTTAGCCAAGAAGTTTTTTAGTTTTGATGACAGATTCATATCCCACAAACTCATTTTTCAAAAGCAAATAGCAGTTCCCCCTCAGCTTCTTACCAACCTTGTTAAAAAGAAAGGCTCTTCCCGTGGCCCCTGTAAAACGCGTGGAGATGAGCTCAGAACGATTGGTCAGAATCGTGTCGCAGTTTGCACAGGAGAACAGGCGAGTGCCACCAATATGATCCAGAAAAATTCTTCCCATTTTTAGAACTTACGTAAGTTTATACTCAAGACCTGAAAGCAAAAGGAAGATCATGTACACATAAAAAAAAGCATTGCAGCAAAAAAAAAAAGCAAAACACCCCATACATATGGCAGAATACTCTGCAAACCAATTCAGCTAATGATTGCAGACGTTCTTTCTTTCATAGATGAATTACTGAATTTATAGACTGCATTCATTCTTTCTCATCAAGACAAGTTATTTCCCAAAGTGACCATCTTACCAATAAGATGACACACCTAGATACAAACTAATAACATTAAACAAGCAAAACATGAACTGAAACCTTTAAAATATAGATCAGACATTTGCGGACTACTACTGGAACCTACAGTTCTTAAACTCAAAAGCTTCCACTCCTTTCCTATTTTCTTTTCCTCTTTAATACAATACTGAAATTGCCTTCCAGTATATTCCCAACGACTCACCCGTCTTAGTCAGCACTGGGAAATGAAGCACTGAGAAGTACATTGAGTCACCAAGACAATTACAGTTTAATTTTCCCAAGTCACCCCCCCCCTTTTTAAAAATATCTATTTATTTTGTCACTTCCCCTCAGCTTTGTACATTTCTGACATGCAACCACACACCACCACCATCCAGGATGCTTTAATCTTCTAGTATAGCAGACTGGGCTACTGTATTGGACTTGACACTTACTGGTTTCATATATGTAACAACATAGGAGAGGTTTGGATGCTATTTCACATAATAAACAATCCACCCAGTCTTTACACCAGACAGCTTTATATACAAATGTTTAAAGTTGTCTAATCTAAATACAAAATTCTGTGTCATTTACCCAAGGTATTTCCAAAGCATTGTCACTAAAATACGTGAGCAACTCCAATGAGCAGAAAAGGAGAGCTTAGAAAGTTTATAGCAGCAGATCTGCAGTACCTGATAAATAAGCCTCTTAACTGCTTGGGAAAATTAAAAGTATCTCACCAACTTTATACCAACTAACATAAATTACTCAAAGTTAACTAGCGAGTAGGCACAGAACATATTAGACAGCTGAAAACTTAAATCACCAAGGATGAGATAACATGACAAAGAAATTAAATGATGATGTTATTTCCATTTCAACTGCAGAAAGTTTTTATGACTAAACATCTACAGTTAAACAAGTTAAATATACCTCCATTTATGCTTCAGATGTGGAATTACAAAAGAGTATTGTCTCTGCTTTTTTCATGCACAGCAATGCAAAATAAATCTGACACACTGCAATATTAAAATTGTGTGGGTTTTACTTTTCAGAGCAGGAGACAGTGTGCCATTCCTAGAGAAATTAATCAAATTCTGTGCTCCTCAAGTTGAATACTCTGTGTCAAATGCCTTTAAGAAGCACAAATACCTAAATTAAACCCATTTCAAGTTTTAGAGGATCAGTTTCTTAAAGCTTACTCTGACATGCACAAAGCAAATGGACCAAAACATGCACCTGCACACACAAAATTTAAAATACCATTTTTATACGTAAAAATCATAAGTCACTGACATCATGATTTTTTTTTTTCAATTGCTTTATTTCACCACTTTGTTTTCTTACAATGTGTGGCAATAAAAAGGGTTCCTAGTAGTGAACAGAGTGATTTTAGTTCACAAGTTCCTTACATTCAGATTTTTCAAATCACTATTAGTCTTCTGTATCCCATCTGAAGGATACATAAAAATTCACAGCAATGGAATGACTCTTTCCTTTAAAGGTGATACAATACCCATTTCTCTTCTTGAAAGGATAAATAAAACAGGTCTTGAGTTTGACAAAAATATTTCAAAGACTTAGCTGAGTGTAGGGGTGTGACTCCTGTGACTCCACTCAAAATACAGGAAGCATTTTCCTTCCGTTTCTCTAAGTATTCTACCTTTCTAATATGCCTTTATCTTTCCTATCAAGCGAGGGCAAAGGAAAAAATTAAAACGCGAATAGTGACAGCATGAAGGAAAATCAACAGACAGCAAGTGTGAATAAACAAGTATCAGTCAAAGTCTCCAACCAGAAGAATCCACAAATACAAGAAATAAAAGCAATTGTGACAGATATGCCCATAAGGCACTTGGCCTCTCTCCATGTGTCATCCTTACTAATTTTGGATAATGTTATTTTTGTGTTGATTGTATTGTGGATTAAAAACCATTAACCCATCATAAGTTATTGTAAATGTGGAATCAACATCCAAAGGGGTATTTCTTTCAGGGTAAACACAATGGTCACCCTGTCAGTATTTTTAGAAGCTAACATAAAACAAACCCAAAACCAAGAGCAACACAAACACTAAGCTTGGTGACAAGAACAGATCCATTACATAGACTAACCTTGCAAAGCATGCCATTTTGAAAAATATGCACCTGAACACTTAAAATGCAAACACATCACCTATCTAAAAACATAATTCATGTTACGACACCCAGAAAAACAGTAACCCAGAGTCACTGAAACCAAAATTTAAATAATTCAGAAGAGAGTGCGAGTGTAATTCTTACAAGCAAGTTAGAAGTCAAAGCAACATACAAATATATTACTTCTGGATATGGAATTATGCATTAATTGAAGTGTTGAGTCCCGAAGATACTGAACATTAAAATAAATGCATAAAGAAAATATGTTCAAAGACTTAAGACTGAAAAACCTGCCTAGTCATACAAGGCCTAAAATCTCCAATTATTTATATCACCCCAAAAAGCTGAAAGTAACCTCATCAAGTATCTAAATGAGAAAGAAACTTCCAGTAAGACTTGGGTCCCAACAGAAAGACAAAGTGAGATTCATTTGATGGTAGCACAAGGCTGTGAGAATTCAGACTAAAGTTACAGCAGAATCTAATAAACCAACTGGTACCGGAACAGTTTTCTTCAGAATGCAGTGCATAAGAAAACATGTATTCTTGAAATAAATAAATACACATTTAAAAATTTAGAAAATGAAATTCTACAATCTGCATCATAGCAGTCAAAACGGATTAGATTATTTTTTTTAAGAAACTGCTAAAATAATGTAATCCTACTAGAACATCTAACATTTAAAATAACCTCTACACTTAACTGCCTCATGGTAGATTTCAGTCAAAAGAGATAGCAGCCTACAGCTATCATTAGCTCTCAGTTTTGATTGCTACAGGATTTCAATGAATCCATAAGGGTCCAGCTGAAGTGTTATAAAACTAGTCACCTTACATTAGTCTTTATATTACTGCTCACAATAGTAAAAAGTAGAAAAAAAGTTACAAAATGACTGCTAGTAAGGCAGCCTTCAAATGCTGCATTTGATCATGAGTATTCTAAATAAGCTAACAAGGAGCTTTTGCTTTTTCCTCTCATATAAGGTAGAGAAGTTACCTTTCAACTTGGGATCATTTCACACTCTTCCCCCCCCTGCTTTTTTCCCCCCAAGCTAAAAGCATAATATTCGCTTATAAGATCAATTCAGAAGGTACTTGCTGTGGATAAAGGCTGTTCTCTCCTTATGTAAGGATCCTGAATCCTGTAGGGTATACTCATTGTACACTGGAAAAAACAGAAGCACAACAGAACAAGGGAAAGCAATTTTCCATTGCTCTCAGGCTCATATCCCTTATATGCAGAAGTGGCGTGTACAAAGTCACCCAAGGTAACTGTGTAACTTTTTTCCTATAGTTTTCACTTCCCATGTAAAAGGTGTGGGCGTCTATATTTATGTTCACACATACATAAAATGATCTGAAAAAAGCCACTTATAGGCAGCTTTTATAGGCAGTGGGAGGGCTCTCTTAAATGAAGAAAAGCCAAAGAATTGTGAAACATTAAAGCATTTCTAAAGCTTAAGATCCTCCAATTAGGGGGAAGAAAAATGCAAGAAGTACACTTACCCATTCACCCGCTCTCTACATTTAGAAACAGTGAAAATAACTTCCATTGGTTCAGAGAGCCAGTCAAGTTCCCTATTGCTATCCATAACCCCAGAAAGTGACACTACCACATCACACCAATTCCATCACGCTACTAGCAGAATTTTCAGAAGCAGTGGACAGGAATTTCGGTTATTCACAAAACCAAAGGCTGAGGAAAAAAGAAAGATATTTTTGGCCCATGATTTCATCTTTAAAGTCAGCTAAGCATTCTTTGTTTGATATGTGTCAGTGATGAAGTCCTAGTGATCCTGCCCTCATGCAAATTACCAAACAAGTTGTAATATTAAATTAATGGCTCCAATGTAAAAAAGGTAGACCTTTTTTACTTTCACTAATGGGATACAAAGTATCTACCACTTGCCAAATCTACACAGTTCAAAGAGACAAGTACTTTCATGAACTGAGAGCAGATGCCACTGTGTCATTAGTCGGCACCCTGACCACCGCTATCAACCTGCACTCTTGAGAGGACCTTTAGCAGAACAATCAATGCTAGCTTGTATTACCTAGCTAGTAAGGCTTGCTCACAGTGCGTTATTTTGACAGTACAAACCTTGATACAACTTCTTAGTCATACTGTGAAACATTTCCTGCCTGCATGCTTCTCCCAGCAAGTGCATGGACAGACAGGAAACACAAGTAGTGTGGCTGTGTGCTATAATATATATTCCTAGAGCAGCATGCTCCCAAACTTCCACCTGTCTTTCAGTGTTGATTCTGGTAACACTGAGCAACAGCTGTCAAAGAGCTGGCATTCAACAACTTAAATTTGACCAGTATCTGCACACAGAGCTGAAACCACCTGAAGCACTATTTGGTTCATATTTGTACTACCTAATCTTCCTACCTTCACAAGCAATAAATAACAAAAAAGTAACACAAAGAATTATTTATTAACATTTTTTAAAACTAACAGTCAGTGTTTTCTTGTCCCAGAGTGCATCTCTTGAAGACACAGGACTGTCAACGTTTGGGAAAGTCAGCAGGCACTTTCTATATACACATTGGACTGTGGGTATTTCAGGAGCCTCAGTGTTGCTTCAGCACCATCTACTGCATCTCAGATCTACAACAGAAAACAGCTGCTAGTTAAAGGAAAAAAACTATGACAGCCTCTCTTTCACCATTTCACTGACTAAAAACATTTTCCTTTGTATGGTGAGCCAACAAGCACTCTCTCTCCCCCTTGAAAAAGGGGCCATGCATTCCCCTAGGCACAGTAAGACATTCTCTGGAATACTTACTCTGGAACCAGGCTTAAACTTCATCTTCCCATCTCAGGAACCGGGCTTAAGCTTCCTCTTCTCATCTCAGAGATGGACAAAAGAGGAAAAAGAATACTTAGCACAGCTACACAAGACTACACATTAAAGAATCACTGGGTAAGCAAAGAAATAAAACTTGCTTTTTACCTTCCCAGGTTTCTGCTGCTTACAAGTAGGGGTGCATCTGAAAATACACACGTGGTCAGTCTCTTAGGAGGTCTGAGATTCAGCCGTCTGCCACCGACTTCTGCGACTATTGAAGTAAGCAGGGCCCAACCTCTGGCCTCTGCCTACACACAGAATTGGTTATCAGAAAGCACCACACGTAGCTAAATGTGAAGGAAGAAAGTGAACTAGAACAGTATGCTACGCTCATTAGAACCATCCAGCTACTGTAGAAAACTGTACAAGGAAGTTAATGCAGTCAAATGACTGAAGAGGCTTTGGCAAAGTAGTGAAAGCTGTGCCCAGATCCAGTGCACAGCACCTGCCCAGAACAGGGTCCCTCGCAGGATGAAACTGCATTTGTGCGAGTTACACTAGTCTAATTTTCTATTGCAAGTTACAGTAGTATAGTTTTCTATTGCAAACTGGCTTTATTTCCAGGTAAGGCGAAAGCTTCGCACTGGGATACTGGCATCTAAATAAGTTAACATAACATTATATTGGTGTATGCAATAATACAATTGGTGTATGCAAAAAGAGACCAGAGCCCTACAGATGGGTGCTTGTTTCTAATACAGCCCCCATACCTCAGCATCTCCCCCACAGGAACTTACACCCTCACAATACTCTTGCTACATAACATATAGAAGTACTCATTTACAAATTGTATCAGACTCAGATTAATTTTCTTTCCCACTACTACACAAAGAGTCCAAAAGCAGCAACTATTCCTGTCTCCTTGTTTCTTTTTTCCTTCCTTTTTCCCCTTCCCTTCGAGAGGAAAAGGATCACCTTTTCCTCTCTTAATTCCTCAATTGTTTTTAAGAAAGCTGTATTTCCTGGTTTTGTAATAAATTTATTCTTATTTAATTAAGCAGATAAGACAACTTTTGCCTATTAATCTATCCTGCCACTTTCAGAAAGCTAAACTACTTCAGATTTTCTGTTTTGATTAATTTTAGTGCTGAAGTGATATAAATCTTCATCCAAAGATACCACTGGTTTCATGAGTCATGGGGGGAGGAGGGGATCAAATAAACAAACTTTAAAGAAATGGTGAAGAGACAGTGATCATCCAAACTTCATACAAACTACATCCACTGGCAGAAAGGTTGCCAATATGCTTAGTACATCACACCAAGAAATTCCTGTATCAACTAGGAAAACTCCTAAATTAAAGACTTGCTCTCTTTAATTTTGCCACAGTGTACAGGCAATTCCTCTATACATTTAACAAGATATTTTTAAGTTAAATCTTGCTTAAGGGAATTACATATTTCAGCAAGAGCGGAGCAACTCAAGATTTCAACATAGGTCAAATTATAGTAAACAAACATGAACCAATGACCTAACTTGGACAACACTACTTCAAGCTTGTGATGACTACCAGTAGAGGGAATGCTAAATATATACATATATATTGTATTTGTGTGCGTGTGTGTACAACTCTCAGTCTATCAGATGACAAGTAACAAATCTCATCTGTTCTTGTCATCTTCTCTACTGGGCTTTGAGGTGCCATTTCTTTTGTCCTCACACACTTGGCAGCCACATCTGAAACTCACTCATCATTAAAATCTATATATAAACAATTAGATCTGCATTCTGTAAGTTAAGTACTTCCACAACTACAGAAGTGAAAGTAGCAGATGACAGAAGCCTCCAAATAATATTTCTAAAGACTAACAACAGAAAAAGAGAGTAACACTTAAAAATGGACAGTTTCGTTTCTCACAAACATTACTTGAATTCAGCTATCCGGAACGAGTCTATACATAACAGGTTATACATAGCTGTTATATAGTTATATATACAGCTATATATATAGCTATACAGCTGAACCAGCCGCATGAGGGAATCTTTACAACCATGGAGCAAGTTCCCTCACTTTCTGCCATCAGTCACAAACATTACTTAAGCTAATAGTTACTCTATTGCCATTCGTTGTTGACACCGAGTTGCTCTGCGACACCTACCACTTTGAGAAGAGCCATGCCCTGCATTTCTCTCATGAGACTTGTGTACTTGCTTTGTTACTCCTTCAATCTAACCCTAACACCATGCTTATTGTTTAAAGAAGATAAATAATTTATTAAATTCTGTATTAGTCCAAAACACAGCCGTTATTCTTAAATAAGCATGCTGGATTAATCTAATCTGTATCTGCTTGCACAGTACAGCCGAGGTCTGTACACAGAGTAACAAACGAACAGACAGATGACAGTCTTTGCATTCCTTTTTGCTTTGACTAGAACCTTTTCCAGAGCGAAAAAACGCTTGCCAAATACTTCAGTTCCCTGGGAATCTATACTTTCACAGGCAAAATCCAACCTAAGAGCTGACAGGCGAAGCTGGCTCATTGCTGAAAGAGCCGTGAGCACCTCGATAAGCAAATACCAACTACCACTCGATTTCTGACAACCGGCTTCCCGTGGAAGAGTCACCTGTCGGGCAGGGACACGGGGTTTACTCAGGGCTGCTTCGGCGATGAGTAAGTCTTCGCGGAGCGGTAAACAAGTAGCACCTTCTAATTGGGAAGGGAGAAGAGAGGTGCCTCAAGGGGCACAGCTACCCACCGTCTGGCACCGCTGCTGCCCTAACCGCGCGGCGCAGCCGGCAGACCCCCGCTAACGACAGGGCGGGGGCCGGCGGGCGGTTCCGACCCACGCTCTGCCAACGGCGGGACCGGCGCCGGCCCTCACCGCAGGGCGGTTAACCCCCGCGTAACCCTTCACGGCCACGCCGGCCTGCGTCGCGCCCCGAGCCGCCCCCGGCGGAGGCGACGCGAAGCCCCGAGCGCCGGCCGCTGCCACCGGCTGGGCGCAGTGCCGCGCTGAGGGGGGGGGGGGGCGGCCATCCCCACCCCCGGCCCACGCGTGCGCGGTGGGGCCGTGCGCGCCGCGGCCGTTGCCCCCGCGCCGCCGCTCCACACAAAGCCCCGCGCGGGGGCGGGCCCCAGCTGAGCGCCGTCACGGGGGCGCGCGCAGCCAACCGCCGCCGGCTCGGCCCCCGGCGCCGCCGCCGGGCGCTGCCGGCAGCGCAGGCAACTTGACAACAAACAGGAGGAAACAGCTGACGGGAGGCCCCGCCGCCGCCGCCGCCGCCGTGAGGGGCGCCCGGGCCCACCACCGCTCCCCCGGGCGGCCCCGCCACCCCACTCCCGCTCCCGCTCCCCCCCGGCCGTGCGGGGGAGGGGGAAACGACGCGACGGAGGGGCCCGGGCACGGCTCCTCGTTCCCCCGCCCGGGGCCCCGCACAGGAACCGGCCCGAAAAGTTGCCGCCGCCCCGCCGGGGAGGGGAGCCGGCGGCGGCGGTGCGGGGCCGGGGGAGGAAGTTGTGGCCGCGGCGGGGAGGGGGTGCTCGGTGCCGGCCCTGGGCGGAGGGCCGGGCAGGAAGGCCGGGCGGCGCTGGGAGACGCTGACGGAGGAGGGGACGGGGTGGGGGAAGGCCGGTGCTTTGTCGCGGCGCCGGGCCGCAGCGGGGCAGGCAGGGCCGGCGCTGACCCCTCCGCGCCGCCGGGCCGGAGCGGCTCGTCCGGGGCCCCGCCGCGGCCCGAGAGACACAGTGCCGCGGCCCGGAGAGGCGGTCGCTACCTCCCTCCCCAGCCGCCGGCAGCCCGCCCCGGCCTCCCTGAGCGGCACGGAGCGCGGCGCGACCCCCCGCCCGGTTACCTGGCGTAGGGGAGCGGCGGCGGCGGCGGCTCCGTGCCCGGTGTCTTCCCCCCGCCCTCCACAGCCCCGACGCTCCGGCTCGTTGGCGCGGCTCCGCCTCCTCGTGGCCCCGCCTCACCGGACGTCAATCACCGCCGCCGAGGCTCCGCCCCCTCCGCCTCCCGGGCCGCCCCGCCCCCAGTCGCCTCACGGCCATGCCCGGCGGGACGGCGGCGGGGTCCAGCGGTCCTCAGCGCCGCGGCTGCGGTCGGCGGGGAGCGGGGCCCGGGCGGCAACGCTCAGCCCTTACCCGCCCGCCAAGTCCCCTTTCCCAGGCGCCTGTCGGGCGCCGCCCCGAGCCCGGTGCCCTCCGCCCCCCCCATCTGCCTCCGAGGCCCGCTCCCCTCGCCGGCCCTGTCGGAAGGCTCTGTCAGAGGCGCCCACCTCCTCGGCTGCGGGAGCCGAAAGCCAAAGCCATGCTGGGCATGCTGGCCAGCCCTCCCTGCACCCCAAGAACACACCGCCGTAGGCCTGGCTGGGAGGAAGGGGAGTCCTGTCTCCAGGCCTGCTCTCCTCCCCAGGCCCCTGTGTGCCTGGGGACTTGGCCTGCCCTGGCAGTGAGCTTCACCGTGCCACAGGCCCTGTGAGAGTGTGAGGCAGGGGAAGGCGGCGAGATGACTGTCAGCCGCATCCTCGCCGCAGTGAAGCTGTGACTGATACTGCTTGCAGTGTTTCAGGCCACCCAAGTTGAAATCTTTGCATGACACCTTAAATACTGCCCATGGTGGCGATGAAAGATCAGGGAAGAAAGAGGCAAAGTGTTCGTGGCCCTTCTTGGCTATCGGTTGCAAGCGTTATCAATTCCCTGCCAGTTTTAATGGCTCAGTGCTCGCACACAGATTGCATCCTTGGCAAATAAATAGCGGTCGTGGCCAAAATACAATGAAAAAAAATCCTTTTGAGTTGTTGGTTATGAAAAAGACATGAAAAAGGGTGGGGTTTTCCATCTCCTGTGGGGCAAGCCATGCCATTTTAAGGATTTCTGTTCTAACAATATCACACCCGTGTTAGAGAAAGTGTATTTTTCATGTACGGTGATTCCTGGGTCTATCTGTGTGGTATCACCAGAGGAGCTGCAGTAATTGCAGGCAGAAATGACTCGGCAGGGCTCTTCTGTCATTTCATATCAAAGGCAAAGAGACACCTCTGTGAACGTACGGCAGGCAGCACATACTTAAATGCCTAGCTGTTCTGCTTGTGTCTTCATGCGTGGACTCTTACTGTTAGAAATAGCTAGGTAGGGGAGTACACAACCGCCTGCATGAGGGTAGACAGTCAGTGATGGGTCAACATTGATATGTCAAGAACTCCTGTTTGCTTTGGGCAGCCCTCCAAGGATTGAGATCTCTTCAGTGTGGTCAGCTCTGGCCTGATCCTGAACAGAGCTGAGCATTGATGTTTCTCATTGACCTGTCATCAAACCTCTCTTTAGATCATGCAAAGGAAGTGAAAAGTGTCGGAGCAGTCTGTCAGACAGCAAATGCCTCTTAGTTAATGGCATGGGGACAACAGGAGTACTAAGAATATTAGAAGGGAGCCATAAAGACCGTGCTTGGGGTCCCATTTACCACCAGCAAACGGAGGAAATAACTGGTCTAACATGCCCTCTTTGTTAACAGATTGACCTGAGCTGCTGCTGTGCTTTGCTGAGTAAGTGTGAGCTTTGTCTCTGGTGGATCTGCTCAGTCTCGTTACAGGAGCTATATGACGGTCCACGTCTTAATCATCTTTGCAAAGCCCCCATAGAGATCACTGTAAACAAAGCCAAAACAAGAGGGAAAAGAGAGGCAAAGCAACGGTGCTTCAGTCGGTGTCAGTGACCGGGTCTTATCCAAGGACCGACCTGTGAGCTCTCTGCTTAGCTCTGCTGCTGAGGCATCCGTACATCCCTGGACAAGTCAGTTCTTTTTCCTCATTTTCCTCCCTGTAAAATGGAGAGAGCAATGCTACCTGCCTTACTGGGTGATTGCATGTTTGCTTAAGTACTGTTCTCCAGCCTGGGCATGCAGGGGGGATGTATGTCTGAACATTGCAATCGTCATAATAATATTACCATGAAAATAAAGCGAAGCCCAAACCTATGAATAGTATTAAATTCTCAGCAATAGGAAGGATAGCTGTACCAATCAAGAAGAAACCAAATTGACCATGAGACAAGCAGAGAATGGATTAGCCTCTGCTTGACAGATGGTGCCAGGGACTGATGTTTTTATTTCCCTTGCAGAGGAGCTTAGAGGAAGGGGGACAGGGGAGGGTGAGGTAGGGCACATTTATTAGAACGAAGCATCAGGCTGTCGCAGCTCCGCTGAAAAACACCAAAAATACCAAAAGCAATTTCCAATTAGTTTGTAAGGGACATTCTACATATCAGCTACAGGGTGAAAAACAGGAACAGCAATATTGTACCACATGGCACTTTTAATTTTCAAAGCAGCCTGAAAACATTAATTAATCCTCCTCTGACATAGGGAAATGCACCGCAGTCAGCAGTTTGTTCCTTTACTTCTTATGCCAGGATTTGAGACCCTGGGCCTTTTCCACAGCTGATTCATATCACAATAGCTCAAATGACTATGGAGGACCCAGTCCCCTATGCAGCACGACTGAGCTGAAAAGACTGTGTTAGACCTGGAACTTAATGAACTCAGAGAGAGAGGGAAGATGCCTGCGCCCAACAGCTTTAGTAAGGCCCACCTTTAATATTTGTCCTATCTAAATCTACTCTTCAGTGTTGGGAGCAACACTGTAGGAGGCGTTTCAGGGAAGGTTAGGTGACTGAGGAATTAATCACAATCTCATAAAGAATTGTGCACTGACACTCAGACACCAACTTCTTGATCTAACTAAAACCTCTGACAAAATTTCAGTGGAATCCAGTGGGACCTGGGTACATCCCACTGAATTACTGTCAGGGCTCAGAGGCTGCTTGTGCAGGTCTTCTCTCTTTAAAGAGAAAGTGTTACAGCTTACTGGTTTTTACTCCTACTCAGTCTCCAGAACCACTATTAATTTCCCAGTATGCTTGTGGATTCCTGTGTGGCGAAGCTGAGCCTACCAAACCAGGCGTGCCTGAGGTGGGACAATGATCTAGCAGGACTTTCCATTGCTGTTTCACCCGTGCCCAGGACTTCTGGCAGCAGAGGGGAGGCAGCTGAAATACAGAGACCTACAGGCTGTGATCTCTCTGAGAGGCAGCTCGACTCCTAGATGTCCCCTCTATGCCTTCTCGGCTTTGCTTCGCATCAAAGGCTGGGTTCATCCCACTGGCTGCTCTTGTTATTTGACAGTGGCTACTGATAGCCTGTGTTTTTCCAGTGGAGATGGCACAGCCTGCAGCTTCATTCTCACACAGTAAGCCTACTGACACAAAGAAAAATGTAATTACCTTTCATTTTCCCTCACAAGCTGACATCTATTGCTTTTCGCTTACCTGAAAGCTGACATGGGCACAAGCACCATTTACAGATACTTTTTCAGATAGCTGTGTTTTGTCAGGGGAAATTATTTATATGGTTAATCTCAAGATCAGAAGATGAAGATCAGCGATGAGGAGGTCCCTCCATGCCCTCTCCATAACAGCAGAGCTGGTCTCATTACCCTGTCACCATACCTAGTAGCCGTTGGCCAGATTTTAAAAGGTGTATAAGTGTAAAACTGCAAAGCACCCAGGAGCCCTATGAAAGAAAGAAGTTAATGTCCAAAGAGGGACTCAGAATTTACGTGCCATTATGAAGATGTCAGGAACAGAGACAGTAAGCAGGCCTGATGCCAGGGAATGCATAACACTCTCCTGCAGAAACGAAGAGTCATCGTTGTGAACACCACAGTTCAGGGGGCTGGCAGAGGGACAAAAATCACCCTGAAGCCAGTCACTATTGCAGTGAGTGGGACTCACTGCCATTCCCTAGCAAAGAAAGCAAGGTTGCTAAGTAGGATGGGTGTTGATACAAACATATCAAAGACGGGACAGGGATCTTGCATGTTTTTTGCATTGCTAGGCCTTCTTTTTTTGGTCTTCCACAGTGGAGGATGATGACTGAAATAAGGAGAGCTTTTAGGTTGTGGTCTCCTGCAAAGGGTCAGGCTGATTATTATTCTTTCTGTATACAGGCTCCCATAACCACCTTATCTTGCCAAGGGACAGGGTCACTCGATCCCGCCTTCCTGGAAGATGTTTAGAAACCTGACCCTGCTCAGAAGGTCATGAGAGGCTTGGAGGACTGGCTACCTGTATGACAGCTGCGTGCTTGTGCTTTCCTTTGCTGCTGTCTCACAAATCGCTGTACAGCGGCAATGCTCTGCAAGATCATATGAGTTATCAATCTCTTATTTGGGGGAGATTTTATCAGGTGTCCAACACATGGATGATAGCCATCTGATTATGCCACTTCCTCCACACAAAGTCTTGGTCTGATGCACATGTGTGTGAGTGGAGAGAAGATGCACTGGGGCAGTGCTCCATTGGCCCAGCTGAACAGGGCAGGCAGTGATCCAGCTGCCAACTCCCCTGTATTTTACAGTAGGTGATTTCAAGTGAGATTTCATCCTCAGCTGAGGCGGTAAAGCTGGAACCATTCCTTTGGCACAGAAAAACACGGCAACAGCTGTCTACCAGGAGAGGAGATAAACATTTTGGGGGAGAGCAGCCACTCCAATGCACGTGGACTTCATCAAACAGTCTGGGCTGTCCCTATTGTTTGTGAGCACTGGATGAGAACAAAGACAGATCGGGCTAGAAACGGCCCCACACAGAGACATTCAGAGCACAGACAGAATAGGACACTTTAATGGCTACACTGGATCACCGTTTTTTGATATAATCAGAGGAATCTCCTAGCTTGGGAATACATATATATACACACCTGAGGCCCTGATGAATTCCCGTAACTGTTTCATTTTGGTTGCACTTATCAAGAGATGGAACTGGTCCATTACAATTGGCACTTCACAGACAGGAGAGTGAGGAAAAAATCTTTGTAGCATTGTCAGTCTTTTTCATTCGCTGTTCCTAGAGCTCTGGGTGGGGTTTCCCAGCTACAGTTAACACAGCATTTCCTTGAAGGTCTTGGAGCTGATTCAATAGCGCTATCAGTCTTTTCACAGTACCACCCCCTGCTCAGGAGGCACACTTTTGGCTGTCAAAGGTGAGCCTATTTAAAGGAAAAGAGCCAGCCCCACTCTCTCTTTTGTTCATAGATATCTACCCAAAGACATTTATCAAAGATGCTAAATTCAGAGGGAGCAGAGGGGAAAAGGCAAGCAAAGCCTGGGGGAAGAAGCAAGTGGCCCACATAAAAAGGGGAGACAGGACATGCAAGGGAAGGGAAGAGGACATGCAAGCCTACCCAATAAGTAGCTTCATCCATACTACTGAAACGGTGGGGGAGAGGCTTGTTTTGTGATCATCTTGACAACCTAATAAAACTTGGTTGTAGTCAAACACTCCTGTGAAGGCAGAGTGCACGTGAGACTGGCAGGAAAGCTCAGCAGATGTGTGTCCATTTTTAAAACCAGTCTCCAGGATGGAGAGACCTTGAGAAGGCAGACTTCAGATCTGGCTTCTGTCCAGCAGCAGTGACATGTGGGTGGCACCACCTCCTTTAAGGCACAGCGTGTTTCAACAAGTGAAGCTTGTGAGAGAAGCCCGCACCTGACGCAACAGAAAATGCCCAGCTCCCCTTCTGCGAATGCTTTAGAGGTCTGTGAGGGGGCTGTCAACTCAGAGACCGGCTGTACAGCTGAGTAAACAATAACGTATTTGCCTCTGGGACAAACTAGGAGAGATGATGCATGGTTTATTCCAGGGCATTACTGAGACCACCACAGAAGCGAGACAGGATTTCTTTCTTTCCCAGGTACAATAGTAACAAAAAGCTGGAAGCTGTCTGCAGGTCTTGCATCTGAACGTACAGTGATGAGACTTTGTACTTACACAGTATCATGCACACAAAGATTTTGAAGTACTTTGCTAAGCTGAGTAAGCAGTGCAATTCTTGCTGCAGAGATAAAAATTGGGAGTACAAGAGAGGCAAAGCAAATGATCTGGAACCCCTTATCCTGCCAGAGGGGGAATAGCAGGGTTAGGCCAGGAGCGCAAGGCAAAGAGTCTTCCATTTGTTGTGCTCTCCAGGTTCCAGTTTGGCTGAGAGCCCAAGGGAAGGGTGCTTGGGGGCTTTCATGTGGTCAGCTGCTTATATGGCAAATGATATAATTATTCAGCACGTGTGATTGGCCTTACACAGGACAGGCTCCGAGTTAGACTAGCAAGGGACTTGCTAGTAGAGGTAGCCCGAGCCACGTATAAGCCAGTGAAATAGGTGAAAATAAGAAGAGTAAGGAGTACTACAGGTTTAAACTCAGATGGGCTCACAAAACCATAGAGCAGCATGCATGTAAGCAACCATACCATGGCTGATTCAGTTTTCTTATTTCACTGGGACTACACATACAGATTGCTCACACTTGGCAGAGGTGAGCAAGCTTTCTTCCTAGATTTGCAAGACATGATGTGAGGGGGATAGTTGCCTTCACAGATGACTATGCATCAACAAGTATATCACAGGCAGGCAACGGGGCATCAACAGTATCTCAGCAAGGAGCTGAGCTGCAGCAATGACAACTTGATATGGACCTGTACACCCAACAGAGCACAGAGTAGAGGGCACACCAGGCTAGGTCCTGGAAGAAGAAAGCTTTAAGGGAAGACTTGGACACTCCATGTGTTTTGAGGGGGCACAAAGCAGCAACAAAGCAAACAAAAGCAGTAATTTGCTAATAAAGCATGGAAGAGTATTCCATCATTACAGTTGTTGCATCATTATTAGTCAAGCTTCTAAGCATCTGCTAATGTGACAGCTAATTATTATTATTACAGTGTTTAGACAGATTTTTAAAAGGCATCATCTAGGTGCCTCACTCCCAGTCATTTCAGAGAGACTTAGGCAACAGGGACTTAGCTCACAGTCCAGCCTCAGACTGGAATGTGGGAGGCTAGATGAATTGATCATCCCTTCATGAATCTCTAACTAGCAAAAAGCAAATGTACTTTCACAGGTGCCCTGTTAAAATCTAGACTGGTTTGAAAAGACTCATTAGACTCAACTAACCAACCAATCTACTGCTACGTCTCAGCCCTTGAAAACCACAGTGTGAAAAACAGTCTCCACCTCATGCTAAGTTCTGAACAGGAAAGATGGTAGTATACCTGCAAAGGTACATTGTATCTCCTCCTGCTGTGTTCAGATACATTAATCCTATAGCAATGAAGAGAAGATAACAGCAATGAGAAGATACCAGCACAGCAAGACAGGGTTTAATTTAATGGAAGAATACTGCTGCAAGGACTGCAAATGTGGGAAATGGTCTGTTACCTTCAGCAGGAGAGCTGGGTGTTGGGCTCTGCAGATGTCACCTTTGCAAGCACAATGCCATTGAAAAGCTGTTCTCTCATGGGCTATGCCAGTACGGTCTCCAGTGAGCTATCAAGATAACTTCTTTACAGGCCAGTTAGTAAGGCTAATGCTGCAGGTCTGAAAGGAGCTATGAGAACATGGGGTCATCTGTATACCCAGTACCATCCAAGCATACCCTGTGGTTTAGTAGAGCTTAGAACACCATCAGGCTCATAATTCATACCATGTGGAGAGATGACAGGAATGCCTAGCCAATGCTTGCTTACACCACCAGCCACCCCCCACCTCCACTGACTAACTCAACAGCATTCAAAAAGCAAACTCCAGAGGGATGAGTAGATAGATAGATCTGAAGAAATCTATGGCAGACAACAGAAGGGACCCATATAAACCCATTACTAAGATAAAAAGGAGGAGCTGCAAACTATAAGTAGACGTATTCCTCACAGGACACATTTTTGCAAGTATGCATAGACAGCTCTGCATGAGTGAAGATGAAGTGCCACAAGTAGCTGGACCTCCTTGCAAAGGGTGCTAGACTGAACTGCTTCTTCCAGTAACTTAAATGAGGGCAGGCTTATCTCCAGAATATTTGTCAGGGAACAGCAATGGCCTACTGTTCCCAAAGTGCAGGCAAGCTAGGAGCCAAAGGCAACGCCAGCACAAGCAGTGCCCTCAGTGACGGAACACAGTCCCACAAGACCTGAGCACAGCAAGCAGGGACAGATGCTGATGACAGGGTCCATCAACAGCCCTAGGCACAGCAAGTGATGAACCAGGTCCAGGCTCCATGCAGGAACAAAAGGAAACAGAACCAGGACTGGAGACAAGCTGCAACATACACCTGGGGGACCCATCCAGGAGAAAAGCTGCCTGCAGTGGAGGTCCACAGTCTCTCCAGGAGGCAGGGCCAGAGGCAGGGCTGCAGACCAGCACACCTGCAAGACAGCTCAGGCAAGAACTGAGTAAATGCTCAGTCCAGAGCTTAAATGGAACCCTGGAGCCTACGGGCAGGGGGTGTGGGTGGGGGCCCCAGGTGAGGCTGGTGAGTGCAATTAAGGCCTTTTAGGGCCCTCCGGGCCATGACTATATTTTAGAGTTAAAATGACACCACTAACCTAGGAAGTGGATGGGAGGAACAGGTTAATTTGAACTTCTCACAGTACAGCACTTATGTTGGCATTTCCTAATTCTTGTTTTTTAAACATTCAACGATTACCATTTAGTATGACCTTTCTCCGTGGAAATGTACTGACCTTGGTCTGGTGGAATCTCGGGTTCAAATCTGATCAGTTAGCAAGAGAAACAAGTCTGATCTGATTCCAGTTCCTTGCAGATTTTTGCCCAAAAAACCATGCAGTCTCTCGGTGGTTTCTAATTCACTTTGGGGAGATCCAATTTTAGATAGCTGAGAACAAAGTAAGTCAAGAAGAAGCACATCACAAGGACTAGGACGCTTTTAAACTTGATACTCGATTGACCTGTGTTTTCTTATTTTCCTGTCTCCCCAGTACCAATTCAGTAGTAATCTCACAGAACCCTTCCGTACTTTTCTTCCCCTGCCAGATAAAATCTGGTATTCAAACCTACTGGGGTTTGGGGTTTGTCTGGGTTTTTTTCTTCTTGCTACCTCAAGCTGAGAAGCAAACTCAGAAGCTCACAGCGTGCAGGCAGTGTAACTGCTTGTGAGCAAAGGGAGCTGGCTTCTCCCGGGTCATGTAAGTCCTCCGCAAATGTGTTTCTGTTTGGAAGACTTCTTGTGGGTAGCTCCCAAAGGAACAGAACAATACAGTACTCCTTCCCCCACAATAGCAAGCAAACAAGATAAATCCAGTGGCGCTTACACGCAAAAAAAATGAGAGCTGATGAAACAAATGGAACAGTTCAGGACTAGGGGCAGAAAAGCAAAACGACAGAGCCAAGAGATGGATTAAAAATAAATAGGTCAAAATCTGTCTGAAACACCAGGAAAAGCTTTCCCTGGCAAATTCACTTCAGCACCTGATAAGTAACTGAAAGCAGAGCTGAACCTTGTGTCAGGCAGGTGAGTTTTCTGTGGTTGTTAATTACCCCCCACCTCCCATAGCATACGGAGCATCACGCTCCTGCCTACATCCCTAACTTCTAGGACAGTGATGCATACAGAAGCCATGTTAGAGTGCCATACAGCCGTCCACGGGCAGCCCACATACTGGCATCTGTGCTAGCTCACGGTTACTAATAGTTGTCATTAGCTGCTGAAAAATGAACATGGTGGATCTCGGTGGGGGGGAGGTTACTGTGCAGTGACTCACTGCAAAACGTCAGCGAACACAACTGGCACCAACCAAGAGATGGTTGCTAAATGATCAATTTAAGTTAATCAAGACTTCATTATTTGTGGGCTTTTATTCTGGGTAACCTGGGAGGTTTTCTTTTGTGTGGCATAGCTCTGTCTACATTGACTCATCAATGCCCTCGCCTTAGCTATTAAATTACTGCTACAAAGCTTGTTTGTTTTATCTGTTCCTCAGTTCTTTGGCCCACACCCACAATCTGATCTTTCATTTGCATGTAGGCAGTGGTAAGCTCCAGCTCTGAGTTAGCTGTTGAACACAGAAGTCTAGGTAATCCTGGGACAAAGCTGAGAAACATAAATTAAATTGAAACCTAGAGAAATTTGTCTTGACACCGCTGCTTAAAGTAAGCAAACTCAGCAAGCAGTGAGCTGAAATAGCCATGTATATAAACCATTTGAAAATAGCCTGAGGTGCTACGTTAAGGCAGGAGACCACCTTATAAAAGAGGCCTTTTATGCATATCTCACTGTAATATCATAACCCATTGATTTTCTCGCCTCAAGCAAACCGGTGTTTGGGAGTTTCTTACAGATTGTTCCTCCTCACTGTGCACGGCGTGCTTGATTCTGCACTGCTTTGCTTTTTGTGGAGTCATTTAAGCCTGGGCTAAGCTATGCGATCCCTCCTCTCTAGGAGAGTGTTGTAGCATTATACTCAACATGAGACAGAGTGCTTTAGAAATCAATTTTTGGCTCATGACAGCAGCTCTCAAACCCACAGCATCGAGGAATTCTTTCCTACCAGCTGAGCAGGGCTCAGCTTTCCATCTAACACTGGTCTTTTTCCTTGTTTCTAGAAACCAGCATACGTAAAGTGAAAAGGCAAATAGAGGAAATAATTTCCTCATGTTACTCTCCCGTTGGTTTTACATATAACTGTTGGACCCGTAGCAGGACCGATCTGTAGCTGGGGAGGGAAGAGGAGGCCATCTGTGCTATGATGAACAGGAGATGAGGTCTCCACAAGGCACTTCCCTGCTCAAATGAGTCTATGCCAAAAAAAGCTGGCAGAACACAAGGGCTTTGCTGTTGGTCCTACAAGCAAATCACCCTTAGGGCTCTGCATGATGGCCAAAACCCATCTCACCTTTTTTTCTATACAAACTCATATATTAAAGCAGAAGGGAGGTAGAGGAATGGGTTACATCCAGGCAAAGGAGTCAGGAATAAACATCCCTTCAAAGTGCAGAAGCAGCGTACACAGAGATGTGATGAGTAGGTGCAGTTTATTTCTCCTGTCTCCTGTCCTTGCTGTGACTGCGGGCTCTCAGGACCTGCACTGCACACCGCCTTACACTTTGGCAGGCATGGAGGCAATAAATTCCAAGCTTCATTCACAGACATTTTCCACATCTTTCCTATTTTCAACCTGGACCCTGCCCTCTGAAGCCCTCATTTGGATCTGGGAGCTGAAGGAGAAACGTTTCAGGTTGCAGTTGTGAAGATAGTTGAATATAGCCTTTAGACCAGTTATGATGCTAGTGAGAAAGGGGTTAATCTGTTCCCAGGCGGGAGTAGTCTGCAGGCAGGGATTTGCAAGGCAGTAGGGGCCAAACCAGATGTGAGGGAACTGATTAACTTACTGCATACCCCCATACCACAGAGGAGCTGTGCATAATTGGTACCTCATTTTAGCAGGGAATGGTTTTTAGAATGGGGTCTATAATTAAGAGCTTAGATTAAATCCACCCTGATTGGGGAGAGAGAAGTGGAGAAAACAGCTGGGACTGTCTGGTACCATAGTGGTCTGGGCTTTATCCTTTCTTGAAGCCAAGGGAAGAAAGCCTTAAGGACACCAGACATTTCTGTCACAGAGTTACCCTGATTTTGTTAGAGGCAAACAGAAGCTTTTCCTACCCCGAAACAGTGTGAATGCTGATAAGTGCTTATTTTTGAAAGGAGTGATTCATAGATACTTATTTTTATTTAAAGATGAATTGTTTTCTGGGGGATTTAAATCTTCCTTGACAGTGTTTATAACTTGAAATGCCACAAAGCAGGGCTGTCACATAGCAATTGGAGGATAATACTGACGAGAAGAGAAAGAGAAACTGGCTATTCTCGTTTGGCTGTCTGGATGGGAAGGAAACACAGACAGCAAGCAAACAGAGCCACGTGAAACGCTGCTAGAAGCAACCTAGAGAGGTCACCTCTGTTGCTAGGCAGGATCTGCTAACACAAGCAGGGAAAGGAAAATTAGCCTTGGAAAATAATTTCAGCTTTAATAATTCAGCCTGGTGCTGACATTGAGGCACAGATTTGATTTTTAGATGCCAATTTTTATTGTGGAAGTAACCTTCCCCCTTTCTTTTGTCTCCTAGCCAAATTTACTTTGAGAATGATTCTCAGCCCAAGCTCATGATTGACGTTATCTGGAGTCAGCATCTGTGCTGGTGGCCCCTGTGGTGATCCCACCAGTGGAACTAAACTACCTGGAAAATTTGGGCCAAAAGACCTTGTGTGGACAGCCCTCCAGGAAGACAGCACTTTTTAATTAACTGGCAGAAAATGTCGGTGGGGAATGATTGCCAGTTCCATCTGAGGGGAGCGATCCCAGCTGCACGCTATGATTTCTGCTACCTGTACAGTGGAAAAACCTCACAATATTAGCCCTTTTTTTCCTCTCAGAGGAGCTAAAAATATGCTCTTTGAAAAACACAGAGTGATACTGGTTTGGAACGGGAAAGGGAAGAAGCGAAGAAATCTGGGACTTACATGGAGGGCACGCTGACAAATTTGCAAAGTGTTTTCAGTGACAGCAGTTTGCAGGGAATATTGGGTTCTGAAAATCATCGTCATCTGTCCCATAAGTAATTATTTGAGTGGATTAGTCACTAGTGGCTTTGGCAGGGCTTTTCATTTGATTTCCAATAAGAGGCTGCAATCTCCAGTCCCGTCAAACCTGCTTGTGGCACGCTGGCCAAAAAAAAGGTCTGTAAGGACAACATGGCACTTGTTTTCTAGGCAAGAGGGCAGAAGAATATAGTGGCGTTTTGGGGGGACAAAAGGAGAGCTGTCTGTTCACATTAGCCTTGGAATGTTTGTTTTGGGTTTGTTTTTTTTTTCCATACAGTGAGAAGTTAAAATGTGAAAATGTCAAGTTAAATGTGAAAAGTTAAAATGTGAAAATGTCAGCTTTCTTGGAAAAAAAACCAAAACATTTCCAGCTTCTGGGGTCCTGATATCAAACAAAGGTGGCTTGCATTGGACTAGTGAGGTGGATCCTATGCGGCCAGCTCAAACCTTACTGCTGTAGAGTAGGACTGGTGCCTGCTCAACATGAAAACATGACGCTGCCAACTTGAGCCAGCTCAAGAGCTGCCCACTGAGCCATCTGATCAGCCAGGCAGCCTGGGGAGTGGGGCTTGGTAACCTCATCAGTCGTACCAGTGAAAATCATCCCAACTCAGGATTCACCATCCAGAAAGAAAATAAATGTCGGCTTGAAGGAACATAAGCAGCAGCAGTATCTGAGGGAGAGGGCTTCGAGTCCGAGAGTGTTTGACCAGAAAACTTGGGAAACCCTGAAGAAGTCTTGCACTCAGATATGAATTTGGTGGCTCTTATTCAAATTTCCAGCAGATGTTTATCCAAGCGCCATCAGTTGCTGTTTGCAAAGGGATTAAAGGGCACAGGAGTCACTGAGGTATCTCTTACCTAGAGCTGGGGTTTAACCATTTCAAAGTGTAATCGCAGTTTGCACCATACGGTAAATTGCTCTTGGTTACTCAGTTACTCTTTCATGCTTCCACTTTTCTGAAGGGCGATCTGCAGATCCTCCAAATGCAATGAAATATACTGGCACATTTAATCAGCGCTGATTCCCTGAAGAAGTGCTGGGAAACGGGATTTAGAGACAAGAGCTGAGCATGCTGCATTTGCCGACCATATGCTGGGATATTTTCTTTCAGACTGCGCTCCAACAGTAGCTTGTATTTGCAGGCATAGAAATGGAAACAACACAGATTGGGAGTAAACAGCGTTCGAGAATCACGTTGAGATCTAGCATCCTTTATTTCAGAGAGGGAAGCAAAAGGAAGAAAAAAAGAGAGGATGAGATAAAGGCAGATCACATCAGAGGCTGTGGGGTGAGCATATCAGTTCTCGTTGGTGTCCCAGCAAAGAGGAGTTTAAAGGTGGAATTTGAGGGAGGATAATTTGCAGATGTTTATAGGGAAGATGAAATGATGGTGGCTGTAAGAAGGAAACACTCTGTAGAACTGAGTGGTTGCCAAATCCCACCATCAGGTGACTTCTGATGAATAACATAGTCCGGGGTTATGCCAGAATTTGCATTGCTTGCACATGTGCACACAGGAGAGAAATAATGAACCAAGCTGCCTTATCCCTTCAGCTGGTCATAGGACTGCTCCTATGTTCCGATGAGGATGAGCCACTCACTGCTGCCCACCGGTTCCTCACCTCCACTCAGCCCACTGAAACTCAGTCTGCCCAAGGCTGGAAGGCAGCTGTGCTGGGGACAGGGAGAACTACAGAGACTCCAGGCCAGTTACGGGTATTAGTCACTGCAGGGACCAGGCAGCCAGGATACTGCTTACAGGGAACCAGGAAAGCAGCTGTTTCAAAGGACCCTCTAAAAACCTGGATTCCTTGGTGTAACACAAGTTGTGCAGAAATTCATAACTCTTAAGCCTGAGCCTAGTTTTTTTGAAAGGGAGGCCCATCAACCTGCTCCAAAATGTGCTCCCTGCCTACCTTGACTGTCTCTCTCTTCCAGCATCTACCACCAACAGATAGACCAGTCTCCCTTTTCCTCTCCCACTGGGCCCACTTCACCCTACAAGCTGCTGCGAACCTGGAAACTTTCTCTACCTAGAGCTCTTGTCCTACTGATCAACTTGCTGTGCTCCAGAGGTCAGATGCTGTTGGTGAATCTGCATGGTTTAGGTAGCTAAAACCCAGAGGGAAGCCCAAGCTCCTTTAGGTCAATGAAATATTCATTAGTATTCCTCTCTTTATGACATTTTGCATAATTTGCATAATTATCATATTACATACATTATCAATATTAATTATTAAGAAAACCCTGTGGTGCTTGTAACACGTGCACAGTGCTTGGCTACAACATAATCCACAGTTGTATTCCAGCTACGACTGAGTTACCTTCTCTCAGAGGCATTCCCTCTGTGTGATGGAGAAGCAGAGCGGCTGTGATCTTCAGGGCTGGAGTCAGACCCGGTGAGGATGCTGGGGAAGGAGGAGAGGAGGAGGTCCACCACATGACAAGACCTAATTATTGTCATGTAGCAGAGCTCTGGACAATGCAACCAGAATTCATGGAGGAGAGCAGTTCAATTGCCATAGCTAGGAGTGGCAGGTATGGCAATATTTCATAGGGCTTTCATGGCTTTGAAGCCAAAAGAGACATGAGGCTGTAGCAAGCAGCTGCTGTGCACATGCGAGTCCGTATTTGCTATTCTAAACCAAGAAGGACATTTTAGCCTGCTTTTCTAAGGAAACGAAGCTTACGCTCTCATGCTGCTTGTCCATCTGTTTCCCCTTCAGTTGTTCCCCAGCAAATCTGGAACCCATTGGCCAAGGTCAGCCAAATTTGACAGTGGGACAGTGGGCACTTCCCTCTGCAGAGAACCGGGTGGCCTGATGTAGGGGAAGGCAGGGATAACCCAGCCCTTTAATTGAGGAAGGCAGCAGCCAACTGACGTGAGCGCCGGCTGGCCTGTCAGCCCACGCTTGGCTCTGGGTCCACTGCAGCTTGTGCCCAGCCACGGAGGCTAGGTAAAACCTCGGCTACCAGTGGGTACTAACTGTGCCTGGTGGGGAGAATTTCCGTCCTAACCATTGCACTAATTAGCTTAACCATGCAAGATGACATCTGATTACTTGGGCTCTCTAAGAAAATATCTCTCAGCTATTTTGTGTTTGGGTGATCAAAAGTATCCTGATAGGAGATGATATATTATGAAAACCGTAATTTTCTCAAGAATCTGTATTTTGGCCTGACAGTATTTTGAAGAAACCCTTTCAGGGATGTCTTTCTGCAAAGCAATCACAATTGTTATTATAAATACATACCCCAATCGGTCCCTCCTCTGACCTCACACCATCAGATAAGCAGGCTTAGCCTTCAGATGTCTGTAGAGATTACTTTATACCTGTCCATAGCAGTGACTGGGATAAAGTGATCTTTTCTGCAAATACAGTTTAGCCTTTAGGAAGTTACTGCTTAATTGTGTGTTAACCTCAGATATGAGCAGGTGACCAAAGACAGCTTGCCTGTGCTAGTGAGCTATAAATAAAGAGGAGCCTGCAGCTACAGTTGCCTGTGCTCTGCTGCAGGTAAATATTTGCTCATGTAAGTTTAGGGAGGGCAGCTTCCATTCAAATGGCTGACCACAAATCCCCACAGCAGACTGCAATAAAAAAATGCTTTGGTGGCATCAGCTGCCACAGGGTATCAAGACCCTCAGGAAAAAAAAATCCAGTTAATTTTCTCAATGACATGTTGTTGACACAGAAAGTTAGTATTTGATACCAGAGACTCAGATAATGAAGGGCTGGGACATCACCAGCCTCCACCTCCTAGGCTGAGGCAGGAGCAAGTACTTCTAGATCATCCTGAACATATTTTAAATATCTCAAATGGCAAAGATTCCACAGTCTTTCTAGGCAAACCTGATATTCGTGATACATTTTCTTTCTAAAGGGTGTTCCATTCTGATTCTCTGATCTGCATCCTCCCTGAAATACATCCGGCCTCTGACTTTGATTAGAACCAGCCAAGTTCTCAGGAGCTGCTTTTGTATGTCCTATGTTTCCTGGGTTCTAAATCTGATTACCTCAGTGGTTTTGAATATCCCACTTCCCTAATACATTCAGGATGGTGATCACTCCTGATGCCAGCTTTTTACAGATTTCTGGCATGCTAATGAAAAGCTAAGGAGCAGAGAGGCTACGGTGCTGGACAGGTTGAGAGAACTCCACTTCCAGACTCCTTGCAACACCCCTGGGTTTTTGCGTAGCCATGGCAGGTTGACTGACCTTCCCTCTTCATCCCTGCACATCTCTGCTCCTTTCTGTTCCTGTAAGTAGTAGTGAAAACATGTGCAGAGAGGGCATGCATATAATAGCAGTTGGATGCCCATGACCAGCTTATTCTCTTAAACCCTCCCCAAGTATCTGGGGGATTTTTTGCCACTGTTTGGGACAGGATAGTAGGCTGTATGGTTTGACACAGCACAGCAATTCTTATGTCTGGTGAGTTTGTTTGTTTGACTTTGAATAAGGCAAAACCTTCCCAGTTTGGATGGGAACATCAAAGCCCACCTAAGAAGCTACTCAGAAGAACAGTCAGTTGAGGCATATTGGACAGGGAGAGTGTGGGTCACTTGGGTAGAACGCTGTGCAAAGGCAGAGAGGGCAGAGAGCAGAGCACTGAGGAGGACAAAAGGGATGACCATGCTACTCCCTCATCATTACCACCCTCTGCACTGTTTTGCAAACTCCTCTGTCAGCAGCACCAAAACCAAATTTCTTACCTTTGCCTCTAAGGTCTTTTGTGGCCTCTTTTCATGCAATCTAGATGTCTCCATTTAGCAAAGGACAGCAGTCTCCTTGACTAGATGCTCTTTCCACTCTGCACCATGCAGCAAAGTAGCTCCTCCGTTTAAACACCATGACATCACGCTTCAAGGTCATCCTATAACTTCCTTCCTAGAATTCTTCTGCCATAAGCTCTGTGGAAAACTCAGTGAGAATTAGACCGATGGCATGTGCTAAACATGCTGCCAACCATGTAACTCAGCTCTGACCCACTACTTTGAGCATGGCTGACCTGTGAGGTACCATCTCTGTTGTCTTCTATCTTGCATTGGGCTGGGTTGCTGGCACATGGGCCGCCTTTCTCTTCTGTCCTTGTACAATGGGTACCTCAGTACAAAACTGGGGCTCTGAGCTGAGATGCAGACAATAAGCAAGTTGGTTAGAGCAAAATGGAGAATTAGTATCAGTCCTTTTCATGTCAAAAAGCTCTTGAAGCTCTGTTAATACATTTTCGGTATTATTCTTTATGAAACAATCCTGCTTAACCACGATGACCCACCAGACTTTTCCCATCTCTAATTTTAATGTAGTTTTATAAAATGGATACATTTGGCACGTCATCTGGAAACATTAACCAGGGAGGTTAAAGGGGTGAGGCTCTTGGGTTTAAAGCATCCATTTAGTGGATAGATAAATGAATTGACTAAGTGCTAGCACATTTGTCATAGGGCTATTATACCTGAATTTTTTTCTGGGCTAGTTATAAGCTATTGGTTAATGGGGTAGAATTAGATTTTTACAGAACTCTGTGCAGATAATTTTCTTGGAAAACATTTTGAAGAGCCTGCCTGTCCAGAATATGAGATGTGATGTTCCGCTGCTGTCTGATTGATTGCTCCTCAAACAGCAGGACTGCAGCTGCAAGCAGTAGCCTGTGGCTCCTCCATTAAAGTTTCTGCACTAGCACAGGAGAGCTGTAATAAAGAGAAATGACACATTAATGTAGAAGCAGGCTCAAAGCCCTCAGATCTGAGCATCACGAGACATTAAGGAAATCTAACATTTGATCTAGAGCAGGGCTACTTGGCCTGGGGAAGCTCAGGTCCAGAATCGTCATGTCTTCCAATTCTGGGTGTAGACTGTTTAACTTGAGGTCATCCGTCCTCATGAGATGAATGCAAATAAAGAATAATACCAAGGAAACTCCCTCACAACAGGATCTCAGAGAAATGTAGAGTCATCTCAAACCATATAAATACTAAGTAATATAAAACCTGGCTGGACAAAACTCTTGCTGTTGAATATGCCAAAAGCTATCCTGCACCAGTGGGGGCAGAAGTGGGGAGATTTCCCCATTTTCCTGCATATTTTCCCATAAATGTTTTTCTCTGAAAAGCTCCCTGCCTTTCCCATATTCTAACATCTCATTCAGTCAGGCTGAGGAAGGTACCTAAGGAAAGCTCTAAGATGTTCCAGGAATATGAAGTATTTAATCTCCAGGACACCGTTATCTAAGTCAGTTGAGACACTTCAGACAGAAATAGGTTCCATCCTAATACACAGTAAGGGAACATATGATATCTTCTAGTTGCTAATTGACAGGAGTCCACAAAATCACCACCAAGAGATTACAGACAAGCTTTTTTTAGCCCTAGCAGGGAGGCCAAGGGATGGATGAACCACAGAAATATTCTACAGAAGGTGAGGGTCTATACACTATACACTTAGCAGAGCTTATTTGCCCCAGCAGGAGGCCTAGGGGAGGGTGGTGTTATCCCTTCTGTACATATCTCCTTTGACGCTTTCTTTTTTATCAAACAAAAATGGTCTTTTTCCACTGTATATCCTTGACCCTTACATATGTTCATTACCAAGCTCTTCATATCATCCTGTTTTGCTCTTTTTCCCTCGCTTGTTATATTTTCCTTGGCAAACAGTCTCCTGATGCTCTCTGTGGCTGGGAGGAGCTCCCCCAGCACACCCCCGGATCTCACTTGCTATTCTCTGTGAAATCCTTCTCAGGAAGCCCAAATGCTTAAACAAAAGTTGCAGCGCATAGGCTGACATGTGCTGCTCTCATGTTCGCTTGTCTGGTAGCTCCTAATTTTAGCCTCCAGCTAGCCTGTGCTCAGGTTTTTTCTCTTGGAGACTTTTTGGGAGCATGTTGGCCATTTTGCTCTGAGTCCATGTCTCAGCTAGCACGAGAGGGTTGGGTACTCTGATTGATACTCCTGTATTTTATGAACATAAAGTTAATATTGTGAATAGTGAGCTGCTTTAGGACCACGGCTTGACATGTTAATTCATGCTGAACTGGAAGTGGACTGGGGCCCAAAATAGCCTGTGAATGCCTGACCAGGGGAGGCTGAGACAACGGGCACCCAGCTTCCTAGCAGGGGCTCATTTATTTCACTCGCAGCTACTGTTGGAGGTCAGGGCCTATTTACTGGAACATGATGTGACTGCATCGCTTCTGTTAAAATACAAACAAAGAACAGTGTCATCCCAGTGACACTGAGAACGGTCCTTTTAATAAGGTGCATAAATAACAGACTGTCTCACTGGAAACCCGTAATGGTGTCAGTACAAAACAGGGGATAATAAGAAGGAGGTGCCCCCACCTATCGTATTAGATATGTTGGCTCTTTCTAGATTTTGTCTCAGGAAGCCCCCAACATTTATTGGGGGTCCTGCAAAATGCAAGTGTTCAGTTTTGAAACTGATACTCATAGAATCATGGAAATGTTGGCTGGAAGTCCATTCTGCAGGTCTCCTGGTGAAAATGTCTTCCCTAAAGTCCAACCTGGGCCTCCAAAACAATGAAGGGACCACCTCTTGTGTCATCTGCTACTGCTGAGAAGTATCTGCCATCTTTGTATCTCTCCATTGGGTGGTTGTAGGCCACCAGTAGCTCACCTCTCAGACACCTCTTTCCAGCCCAAGCAAGCCCAACTCCCTCCACCTCTCCACGAGGGTATGTGCTGTGGGCCGCTGAACACATGGGCAGCCACCACTGGGCCCCACCAGTTTCCCCACATCTCCCTTGACCTGGGAAGGGGAGCTGAGGCCAGACACAGCAACCCAGGTGCGGCCTCACCACCACCGAGCGGTCCCAGAATAAGTAACTTCTCTCAACGCTGGCTGCCTTCCTCCTACCCAACAGCTTACAGGCTTTCTGGGGAGGAGTTGCTGTCAAAAGCCCTTCATGGGTTCTTTTCTTCCATGAAGTAGTCCAGTTGCTTTTTGAACCTCTATAAATGTTTGCATCTACAATCTCCTGCGGCAAGGAGTTTTACAGATTTCTTGCATAGTGTGTGAAGAACCACTTCCTTCTCTTTTGGAGAACTTGCTAATTGCTAGTTTCATGTCTTGTTCTCATACAAGAAAGCACAATGAACCATTGTATAGTATTTATCCTTCTCCTGCCCTTCATGATTTTATAGATCTCTATAGAAGAGATAACAAAAGAGAGTACAAAAATATGCAAGTAAGACAAATGCTGTATTCTGCTTTTCTGTCCCTTTGTTCCCTGCAGCATGTGACTCCTCACGCTTCATTTGAGTTTCAGCTTTAGAGACTCTCTCCTGTCTTCCGTTTCCTTCTCCTTCGTCTTTATGGCACTCCACCAGTAAGCAGCAACTGGGAGTAACTGAGGCTAAACCCAACCATTTTCCTGCTCATTTACCTGTGTTGTTTTGGCAGTTGCTTAATGGTAAACATATGATTTACTGACACGCTTTAGACAGCAACATTCACAAGTTTAATTCCTTGCCTTTGAAAGACAGCCTAATACAATTTTCCCCTGCATTCCTCCAGGCCACAGAGTCAAGAATGGCCACAGGCAGAGGTGCTCTCAAGACCCCCAGCTGGATTATCATCTGAATTTCATTAGAATTATGAATAGTGCTGCAGATGAAGTTGACTGGGCAAAAAACCAACTTAATCTGTTAAAGAGCTGCAAAAGAGCTGTAATTCTTTCTGAAAGATTGCTTTGGCTTCTTGCTCTGCTAATCTGGTGTTTGTGTTTATGAGGACAGTCAGTATGCATCCTCAAGCAACAATTTTAACGTCTGGTCGACATATGCTGTTTACAGAAGTCACTGATCTTGCAGGCAGTATGACATTCAGCAAAGAACAAGGCCTGAAGGGAAGGAGATTACCTGCAGGTTAGGAACAACCAGCTGAACCCTACAAAAACTCAAGAGGAGCTTTGCTAGAGCAAGGGATTCGGGCTGGGTCTGAGGGAGTGGTACACTTCTAAGCCACCTGTCTGAATCTGACACAGGCAGGAAACCTCTGAGTCCTCAAAATCTTCTGTTCATTCAAGACCTACTAGAAAATAAGCTGATCATCTTCATGTGAGTGGGAAAACTGAAGTGGAGTATAGCTGGTGACGTCCTGCTAATACTGAAACGAGGGGTTCCCACTCTTCACTCTGTTGTCTCAGTTACCCTGAGTCTTTTGCTAATGGAGGACAGTTGTTTGTCCTGTGAGCAAGAAATGATGATGCAGAAAGGAGAAGCAGCCACTGTACGGGAAGGGGAATTATCACGGGGCTGACAGTTGCCCTTGCCAGGGACTTTTCCCATGCCTATTAGCCTATCCAGAGCAAACTAAGCTGCATATTTTTTTGGCCATGAGGTTAAAGGTGATCTCTAGTTAATCCAACACAGCGGTGTGCTGATAGGGAGGCAGTCGTGACTGTGAGATTTATTATGCTGCAGAGCCATCTCGTATGGAGGAAAGCCCCTAGAGCTGCACACGAAGGTGGACACAACCCTGCAACAGGGAAGAGGCTGGAGGAGACACGAGGCAGCAGCCAGAAATCTTTGATATGATCCTTTGGACTGACTGAGTGCAAGTTGCTGTTGGGATGATGCCTGGCCTACAGTTTAGAAAATCGAGTTGTTTGTGCAATAGATAGGAATTCATAAGGGGAGCTGGATCTTGACTTCCCTTCCTTAATGCCTGGTGGCATCTCTCCTCCTAAAATTATTGAATGGCACCACCTTGTGGGTGCTTGAAGGTGATGAGACTTTCCCATCTTTTTCCCATGTGTTGGCTCTGCAGGGGTACATTTGAATAGTGTGGCATGCAAAGGTTGATTCATTCTCATGCTGCTTGTCAAAGACTAGGCAGTCATCAAGAACTGGTTTTCTGCCAGCTGACAGAAACAGATTTTAGCACTTAGTGGTTGATTTTCATGGCTTAACTGATTTTGCCTTTGCTAGTGGTCTTACTGGAAAACTGTAAACACAGATTTAATAATTAAAACTTTTCAGTTATAGAGGAAATGCAGAGGAAAAACACTGAAATATACATTAAAGGTCATCTGCCCTGTATGCAACGTCTTCCCTCTTTCTAAGATGTGAAAATCATGTGCCAGCCAGTCCATGCATCACAAAATTCACTAAACTCATGAAAGTAAGGTGTAACTGGAGAATTTACCATATGTAGTACTGTGTTTGCCCTTAGGGATTGCCCTGGCAATGACAGCAGGTGTCCTTTACTGCAGAGTTTCTGGGAAGCATCAGACATATGCTCATGAATAGAACAACAGCTCATGTACAACGAGTCCAAGACTTTCCAGAAAGCATTGGTTGCCTGGTGTGTATTTTATACAGCAACAGGATGCATGTTATCATGGGCGTGCAGGAACCCAGGATGCAAAGTAGCCACTGATGAGAGAGTCAGTGTGACTGTACATGTATGGAGTATCAATTTTTTTTGGTCGAATGGGATTATCACACACCTATAAATCCCAGACCACATAGCAGCTCCTTGAAATCTACCCAGATAAGATTTTGCAGAGGGAAAGAGATGATGCCCTGAAAAAAAGGACATATTGTAGCCTAGACTACATCAAGAAAATGGAACAATATCTTAAGCAGATCATAGGCAGGTGAGCAGAGAAATTCGTCCACTTTTATTGCCTATGGTGAGAAACACAGTAAAAACATAAATAAATACAAATGGTTAAACTGCCAATTAAATTTTTCAAGCCTGCATCTCGAACTTAATTTCAGTTTTGGAAAAGCGTTTTGCTTTTACAGGGTTGTCCACCCAGCTGTGTGCCCACACAGGGTTTTTCTAGGCATAGTTACAAGGGCAGGCCGTGCTGGGTGCAAGGTTGTGCCAGAGACATGCTGGAACTCATGGACAAAACCAAGTGGTCAAAGCCATGTGGTCCAAGAAGTGAAAAGCGTGTCAGGAAAAGGGATGAGGAAAGCTTGGCAGGGGATAAGAGAGATTTCTGAGAGTAGGCATCAGGGTAGGAGTGAGAAGGCACAAGGCAAGTCTAAGCAAGGCTCTGGGCTCTGGCCATCCTCCCGTCCCTCACTGTCTGCCTGATGTCTGCTGGCTGGTTCTTCCCCTCGAGCCTGAGAGATCTGCAGGCAGAGAGTGGCTTACTGCATGTTACCAATAACCTCGGTCATCAACAAGGATCACGCTATCTTAGGCGTTGTACGAGCATAGAATAAAAGACAGCCCAGAGAGCCTACGACATGACGATAGACCAAGATGTACAGATAGGAAAACGTGTGCTACGAAAACAGTTGAGCAGCATGAGAGGCAGTAATATCAGCACATCAGCAGTCTAACCTCTTTGAGTGCTTTTTCCAGCCATGACAGTGAAAGAGAGTTTAAAGCAGGGATCTGGAAGAGGAAATGAGCCAGTCTTAGAGACATTGATGAGGATTTCCTCTTCACTGTCCCAGACGTGCCTATGTGGGAGAAAAGATGAAGATACTCACTTGGAATTCAGAAAACTCATGACAGCAGTGAGCTCCCTGGATCAATCAGAGGCAGATATCAATATCCAGATGTTGAATGGCAGTGGTGGGAAGGATGGGCATTTACAGCCTGAGGAGATGAGCAGTGAATGTTTGCAGCCTCGATGAAAGGGAGTGAGGGAGCCCCTCTAGTGGGAGAATCTGAGAAAGGCAATCGCAGCCATCAGCTGGGAAAATCAACCCTGCAGCAGCATTCGGGATGGTCACAAACATGAATCACGATTGTCCCAAGAAATGGACAGTGTAGCATAACTCATATTATGTAAGCAAAAAAAAGGAGAAAAAAATTCCAACAGTTTCTGCCAAACTGATTGCAAGAAAAGTCTTTCCTGACTTGATATCTGGTGATGGAGTCAAGCCTGAGCATGTGAGCAGAACGCGCTGGTCTGCTCATGCACACAAGAGGCTTTAAATCGGGTAGAAACAGCAGCGTATTTCATGCGCTTTTCGCCCAGACTCCAGAACTCAGTGTTCATTCAGCAGGTGCTAGGGAAGATCATGGAGACACTGGTATGCTTATATTAAAATATTGGCCCCACCTCTTGTGTGAATCCAAGGTAGCCAGAAGGAGTTGTGGCATGTAACAAAAAATACTATGGAAATAAAAGAAACATTGACTGCCTCTGTTGTTTGGGGAAATCACTATCTCTGTTTCTACCTCAGCTTCCAATTTGTAAAGTAAGGGTTGAACAGTAATTCTTCACTCTTATAAAGAGCTGCTTGATAAAAATCATGAAGGCTCTGAAATGCCAACATACTGAAGACAGGCAACCAGATCAGTTTCTGGCCCTGACATATAGTTACACCAATGTTTTACAGGTTGCAGGTTCTGTTTCAGGACCGGGCTACCAAATAGGACAGCCAACCAGCAGGGCCGTGGGGGGAGAGGATGGTTCCAGCTGCAGAGCAGGCTTGCTCATGACAGTCCCCTTCTCCTGCAGGAGCCGTGGCTGTCAGGAGGACAATGCCTCTGCCTGATGAAGGCAACTCCTCACTTTCACGGGTGAGGAAGATAATGCATATTAGCCATCTGTAATAGTTTAACACTTTCGATTTTATGATGCGGCAGCACATTCAATATTTCCACCTATTTATGTAGTGGTTTTAGGACTGTATTTGACAGGCTTTAATGTAAATATGGCATTGCTGGCACACAGACAGCTTTTTTTTTTGGCATTGCTTTTACAGTGTCTTTACATAGAATGAGTTGATGTGTGACTCATGTAAATTCAGATTTTTACTTTGCGCAGATGCAGCCCCTCAGTGTAAGCCAGAGAACAGTTGGGGTGTTGCTGTGATTTTAGTTACTAACCTCCAAGCCAACAGTTTCAAATCTGGGATAAAGTTAGATGCCTGTCTCCATGATAGATGGCCTCATTTTGAGAAGGAGTGAGTCCTGACAACTGGAGCTGGCTGGGAGAATGAATTTATGTTTCACAAAGATGATTCTATTTTCAGGATATTTTCAGACCCCAGATCAAGATCTAAATCACTGAATTCAAATATCATTTAGAGATGAACAATATTTCATCTTGACAACATCAGGACTGCTGGAGATCCCTAGCTGCTGCCGGTGTTTAGCCAGGCTGCTGGAAGAACGAGGAGTCCCAACTCTGTTGTCACCTGCCTGACCGAGCTGTAGTCCAGTGGGGTGGCAGGAGTGAAGGCTGGCTGAGAGCCTTACTCGAGGGGCTGTACGGTTCCCAAGTGCTCCGGTGCTCAGGGAACAAGCCAGCCTGCAAGCCTGTGGACCATCCTTGGGTTTTGGCATGGCAGGGTTGTCCCAGGAGATCCTCGGGCTCCACAGCAGCCCTGAAGGTAGAAGGACCAGAGAGCCATAATAGAAACCCTGATTGTTCTTCAGGGTCTTCTGACCCTGCTAGGGTCAGACCTCACCAGAGGCTTTTCCAGAGCTCTTCAGAGGAGAACCATTTCCATTAAAATGTTCCAGTCTTCCCACTGAAGATGCCAGTAGCTTTGAACAAGCGGTCATGGTCTTCAGTGTGTCCACAACTGCGTCGACCTTCAGAAGGTGAGGTGTGTGCACGGCACGGTGCCACCCACACCCCCTGGAGCAACAGCTCTGACATGAGGGAGGAGTCCCCACTTATGTCCCATGGGGTGGCTGCCGAAGCCTGTGGAGCCACACAAGGTCTCTAACATTGGTGCTAAGTCAGAAGCTCCAAGTTATTTTCTCTGGCTTCCAGGTACTTCTCTGGAAAGGTGAGGAGCTTCAGTAGGTCCTTCTAGCAGCTCTGTGTAGGTGTCTCAGATCCTTAGCACATCTCCAGTGGCACTAGATATTGCACTTAGGGACGGCAGCCCCCCCTGAATACTCTGTCATTGTCAACATCACTGCCAGGCAAAGCAAAGGGAGGGCCACCTTGGGTATCTGCTGAGGTTTCACACCATCCATGATGCCAAAGAGAACAGCATCCCCCCCAGTCTAACTCCTAGACCCCTGGAGACTGGATTTTTGATTCGCTGACCACAGCTTGGTGCAGAAATGCAAAGCCTGAGACAAGGAGGGAGAGAGAGAAGGAGGGAGGGAGACAAGGAGGGAGGGAGAGAGAAACCATATTCAGAGTGCAACGCACATGACAACTGCAGCATGTGCTGCTGAGCAGAGGGGAGCTTGCAGTCCCAGAACATCAATATAGGCCATGGCCCTTCATTAGCCTGTATTATTATTATTATTATGATTATTAGAGTGGTACCCAGAGGAATTTTGCTGCCAGTGGTGCTCTCTCCTTCTGCAAATTATCTCATTAAGAAAAGAGGGCCACACTGATGTTTTGGTTTAATTTCAGTACCTTGCTGTTGAGATCTTGAACGAGTGTTTGCAAAGGTAGTCTCGCATGAGTCACCCAGAACAGTGACTGTAAACATGAATTTGTGCAGGCTCCATTTTATGGAGGGAAAGTGCTTCTACTTCCTAGTTTTTCACTTAAAAACAACAACAAAAAAAGAAAACAAAAGAAAAACAGCATCCAACTGACATGTATCTTGAAAATTTAAGCCATCCTTCTAAATTCCAACAAAGATCTGAAAGCTGAGCTGATTTCTTTCTGCCTCTCACCTTGGTTACCTTGTAGTAAAAGTTCTTTCCTTATCACTAGTTGTCAACTTTATCAAAAGGAGGTAGTTTTGCTCATGTTTTGCAGAAGACTCTTTTTAAACAGAATATAGGAGGGATTAACTTAAATCCTGCAGTATGCTGAAGCAATTCAACATTCTTTGGGGCGTTATTGATGAGTATTTCAGTATGTTTAATAAGGCACAAATAGATTTATTTTTCTGTCCTGAGTCGAGTAGATATACGAGCCAGAGGCTTCAGTCAGCGAAAGGGTGGCTTTGACTGTCAAGATCTTTAAATTCTCCTTTAGTTTTCAATTCAACAACTGTTAGCTGGGATCTCACTAAAGGCTGTTATGCACCAACAGCTGTTTCAGGGTTTCTGATATTTATCGTATTTGTATTGTCAGACAGCTCAGAGGTGTCCAGGATGACATTTTCCTGAGTGCTGATGAATGAGCACTAAGACAGCCCTCCCACAGAAAGTTCATGGTCCAAGCAAACACCGTACCTCAGTGGACTTAATGGGAAACCACTGTGCCCAAAGCATTTCTGAAGCATCAAAATGCTTCTCCTTTAAGCAGCCTTACAGAATTCCCTGCTTTCATTTTGCTAGTAATCCATCCGCTATTGAGAGAATTCTCACTGGCCAACTTCACATATACATTAAACCATAAAGAAGAAGGAAACGGATGACCAGCTGCAGGTTAGCAGGCTCTGAACTCATTAAATGTGGTAGTAGAAGCAATTTGTCACTGGCGAGTCATCACAAGTGCCCTGTTCTGGGAATCTTTTCAATACAATTCTTTGAACAAAGCATTAGAGATAATAAAGTCCAGAAGGCTCTTACTTGGACAAATACATTTTTCAGGTATTTTTGAAGTGCTTATTGTTGATCGGACTGTGCACTTATCCCAGATTAAAAGCCCATTGCAAAAAAACCCACTGGAAACTGTGGAGAACTTAGTGGTTATCTTTGGCTCTGGATGAAGTATATTGTCTATGAGACAACAAAATGCAGGGCCTAGGAACTGGCACTCTTGATGACTGAATTGACTTTGAAGTCTCTGTCAGCCTCTGAGGCCTCAGAAGACACTGCAAAGACTTCCTTAAATAATTTTGTAATGATAGTATGGCTGAAGACTGTTTTCAGTGACCTCCAACAGTTAATTATGGGATTACAACCTCGAGATTGTAAGGTTTAACAGAGCTGCTCACAATCTGGATTTTCCTTTTGCAATGGATTCGATAAAAATAATTTTAAAAATATGTTCATCCCTTTTTGGACCATGAGTTTTGCCAAAAGATGGAATGAAACTGCTACGTTCTGCAAAGCGTCTCAGCCTCAGCACTGGCATTTCCCACACACAAGTACACAGATGTTACGTGTCTGACAAGCTCTTGTTTGCAATACCTATACAGCACTAGAACTACTAAGAAGGTTCAGACAAATTTGTCATCATTGTGTTACAGATGGCACAGCTATAGTTTTTTATTTATTTGCCCATCTGCGTGGTGGTAGGACCTCAGAGTCGCAGTTTTGATGTAGTGTCAGCTGCTGCATGTGCACAGAACAAAGACCTTAATGCTTACAGAAAAAATAAAATCTTACTTTGGAGACTGCAAAGCATTTAGCCTCGTTGATATTGTGTAGCACTGAATTCCCCAGGGTAATCATGGGTTGCGTAAAAAAGCATTGCTTTTCATCAGTTTTGGAAACTAAATGTATTCATGCCTTCCTGAATGCTTTCTCAGTAGTTGTCAGCCTTGACATTTACATAGAGGTATGGTGAAACAGGGCACCGATACCCATAATGATCACGAGGAAGGAAAACGTCCAACAATATAAGACTGTCTCACAGTCTCAGCCATTCACTGGAAAAACAGCATCTGGTTCAATGTATCTGTAGGCACAGACTGTCTGCAAGGGCTTTTTGTTCTTTAAACAGAGCTCAGCTGACAGGTTACTTTCTGGAAGAGGCATGGTAATCTGTCTATTTATGTACTGTCTTTGAGAGAGGTAGTCTCAATTTAGGACAGGAGTTGGGAACTGAAACAAATGGAGACACCAGGATTTTTGGCATGCAGGCTCTGTGCAATCAGGTCTCAAAAGTATTTTTAAAAAATTGAATAAAATGAACCTTGTTTTCATAGCTGATTAAACTGAGCTGGCATCTCATCCTCCAGACATGAGCATACTACTTGATCTAACCTATATTTGAAGAGATGTATGACATTCAGTGACAGTTAGAAACATCTTTACCCTTGCTTTGGAGTTATTCCAGTGTTTACTGAGTGCCTGCCTTTAGAAATGGGGAATCCCTCCCTGGGAGTTGACAGAGGAAAAGCATTGGATTCCTGGCAGTAGGGACTCTGCCCTGATCAGCCTTCAGCACCCGACAGTCTCCAGGCTCTGGCAAGCCTGCCAGCTGCTCGCAAGCAGTCTCCCTGCAAATGGAGAGTTCAATAAGCCAAATAGCTTATTTGGGCCCTGGATCCTATATTGATGAAAGCCCCACTCAGAACACAGAGAGAAGGGTGGTACGAGCGGCACCTCGTTGCTTTCTGTCTTCTCCAGCACCCTGAGAAAGTTCACTCTTCAATTCTGCCACCTCACTTGGGTCCTGCTCCTGACCCATCTCCTGGCCCAGCTCACTCTTTGTCCTAAGCCCATTCCAACTTGAGACCTCAGCAGCCATCTGCCTTGCTGAGGCTCGTTCAGACCATGACACCTGCCTCCTGCAGCATTCCTCAGGAGGAAAATTGCTTTGGGAAAGACTCAATACTCCCACATCCCTCATCTGAAGGTAAGGGAGGTTGTACCTCGGAGTCGGGGGCCACAGCTAGTGTTATGCCATAGGGCTCTGCCACTCAGGTCACATAGTGACACCCAGATAGTCTTCAACACAACTTGTAGTTGGTCAGTGGCATGCAGTTAAGCACATTGAGGTTATGTATGCCAGAAGAGATGAGAGTGGCTCCAAAAATAAGCATTCAGCTTTCAGCTGGGGTAGAGATAGAGGAGGCCTGCCACATATTTTATAACTTCTGTTCCTTAAAGCAAGAAGATGGATTAAAGGAACAAATATTCATCATAACTCAAGAAATGCTGTTAAAAATTTCCAATAATTGCTTGAGGGGCCAGAGTTCAGAACTTCGCTAACCCCATGGTACTTCATGCTTTGCCATCTGCATCTCTCTCAGCTACTCTTTCCCAGACATGGAGGATGTAACACAAAGTGTTAGCAGTAGGTGACCACAACGTTACAGTGCCACGGATTTTCCTTAAGCATCCTGTAGGAAACAGAATAAAACTCTGCAGATTTACCTAAGTAGTCTGAAGATCCATCTTCAGTCTTACACCTTCCTTCTTTCACCGTTGTGGAGATGCTATCACATTTGCAGCAGGCTCCACTTCGCCTTAAGTGTATTGCAAGGAAGCTCATCATCTGGCATTGCTCTCACAATGCTCATGTTGCATTGACCTATGCTCTTGGTGGCCATCACACTGCATTGTTGCTTCTAAAAGGCTTGCCCCATATCCACATCCATATATGCTGGAAGCGTTTCCTGTATCAAGGGCTCTGTCTATACCCTGAGCTTAAAAGTGGACAAAGGAACAGGCGAAGGCACGCTTGGCCCCCTTGATTTGTGCATTTTCTGTGCATGCTGTTTGTGGCTTGCTGCAGTAGAGCTCAGACTCATTGCAGTTGGGAAGTGAAGCACTAGGTGAAACTCGGACACAACAGGCACACCCTTCGCAGGCTGGATAAACATGAATCTGCAGGAAAACAGTATGTTGCCCAGCCTCCCCTACCTCTTGTGAGTGCTCCAGGTCTTGGCACAATGTGCAGGTGAGCGTCTGAATGTAGCAGTTATGAACAGAACAGATGTCTGGATTACATAATCCCGTGGACATAAACTGAACATCCTCCATTTGTCTCTAGATGACTCCCTCTTACATATATTGCATATGATTCTTGCATTTTAGGTAGTTATCTTTCACTTCCAAACTTCTGCAGGTAAATAACCACCTGGGGTTTGATTTGTTCTGCATACAGCACATCAGCTGGTCCCATTACATGTAATTCAAATGCTTTCCAAACTGGTAAAGCTCTGCTTATTTTAATTTCCAGCCTCTAGCCATATAGTCAGAGATTGCTTCAGTCGTCGTTTGAATTCTGCAAGCAGAAGTGAAATATTATTCTGCAGTTCAGGACAGGTCAGACTGTAGATTTTTGCACCATCTCAAAGCCTTGTTTAGTCAGCTGGATGAATTAGAGCTGGTAAGCATGTAGCAGGATATAAAAGAAACCCTTCATGCTCCATAAAACCAGCCTTCTGTGTTAGCTATACTATTCCAGTTTCTTGGCATAGGTAAGCTGTCCACCATTTTCTTAGTAACTGGGTGGTTTCTTTTCTATCCAACACCTTCAGTCTTTGACCTTGGTTTTATCAGGTCTTTTAAGTCACACTCTTTTTCACCGCATCCCTGAGTTGGGATTCACCCTTGCCACCAGCTGAGTCTACCACTCTTTCCACAACCACAGCATTAAGAGCATGAAGAAACCAGAGAGGCGCAGCAGGGCTCTGCACAAGGGTGCTAACACATCACAGAGCGTGCCCGCAAGCTGCACCGCGCAGTCTGGGCTGGATGTGGAAAGCAAGACACAGAGAGCATTGCTAGAGGCTCACCGTGGCTGAAGGGGTATCATCCATCACCTACAGATTAGGGTTTTTTCTGGAGGAAAGGAAGAAGACCAGCAAACAGGATACTGAAAAACAGCATACCTCTGAATCAAGAGATCAGGTTTCTGTAACTCTCTTCCTTTGTGCTCGGGCACCTGATACCTGGCAATGGCTTTGCTTCTTTGTTTGTCCTGTCTAGACCATCCTGTGCCCCTCCTGTGCAAAGCACCTAGAGGAATTCACATCAGTTGTGCCCTGCAAACAGATGCCAATAAAGATCACTGAAGAAAGGCAAAAAGGGAGCAAGAAACATCTCACTGAAGTTTTTGATGTAGGATGCTGGAGATGGTCCCAATCTTCCCCAAAGCCATTTGTTCTTCTGTCTCCCAAGCAGCATCTTCCTTGAAGTTTTTCACATGTGTGCCCAGGCAAAAGCGTGGTGGGAAGGAGCTGAGCTCAGCTCAACTTAGCCACTAGACCGCTGTGGCCTGTGGCATGCTTGCTCCTCTCTTCAAGGAAATGTCTTGTCCCATCAGCCAGTGAAACGACAAATGTGAAAGCCCCACTCTGAGGCAAACAAGCAATTTATCCTCAGTCCCAGAGACCAAAAGCTGCTGTTACTTTTGTCTGTTTCCAGAAGGTTTCTTCATCCATCCTTGACCACACAGTGCTCCTCATTGCTCCCTGTGTCTTTATACAGACTGGCAGGAGGAAGAAATGACACAGAAAAGGTGGTAAGCCTAAGCCACATTCTCAGTAGTATGCAGTATGCAAAGCCCTTCTGCTTTGCTTTATTCCAGAGACAGGATCTGTTGAAACCCTCTATCCCTGCAGTACAGTATGGCCATTGCTAGTAACAGGCTGCAGGATTTGTACTCAGTTTGCAAAGGCTCAGGACTGAGGCTTGTCAGGCTTGCTTTGCCTGGACTTTTATTGACCTGCCTGCTGCTTTATTTTAATTTGGTTTAGCTGTAAGAGCATTTTGTTCCTTCTGACCAGGTGGCTATGGCTGATTCGGTTTACTTTGATTAGCACTGTATGGTACAAACATAGGTTTATACATATAGCAGTAACAAGTAGCTATTCTGTGCACCATGAGATGTTCACTACTCCAACTTAATATGCTAGAGTTAATAGAATTAATCATAGGCCTGGTATGACAGCAGAGGCCTTGAAAAGTGGAGGCACAGGATGCAGTGGAGTACAGGCATGGGATGGTAAGAGATAGGACACAGGCTTGACTCTGGAGACCTCACAGCTACAAACAACTCACCTGTGGTCAGTTAAAGAAATGCAGATACAGAGCTGGACAAGAATGGTTTTAGGGGTAGCAAAAAGGACAAAGAAATAGTATCTTACATGCATATAATCAACATATATAGTAAATTTGGATGTAAAATTGAGTTTCAATCCAATGAAGAAAAAACAAGGTGTAAAAGCACATTAACAATCATAAAACTGACCCCCAGAAGATTCTAGAGTGAGGAAGAAGAAACCATCACCGTCAACCTCACACTCCTCCCACTGAAGGACTCCAGATGCTAACAATTCCCTGTAACACCCCCACCACCCCCAGAATGAAACCACCAACCTCAGGACCCAGAGGAGCAAGGGCAGGGGAAGCATAACACCAGGAATGGGGTAGAAGCTAAGAAGTGTGTGCATAACTATTATTATTATTATTATTATTATTATTATTATTATTATTATTATTATTGAAACTTTTTCTGCATAGGCGTATTATTTATTTTTCTGTAATAATTAGACCTGGACTAATAATGATTTTTTTATTAGAGTGCTAAGATTTCAGTTATACTAACAATAAATTCTTGTCTTTATATATAAGGTGGGTTTCCCTTTTGCCCAGAAACAATATTTTGAGCATAACACTATAAGAGGTTCCCAAATAACTCAGAAACACACTATATTTCTCACAGGTTCACAATAACCAAATCACTTTATGACCTGAAATCACCATCAAAATGTGAAAAATGCATCTGCCCAGGAGAGGTCTAAAGAGGTTCTGCCTCTAAAGGAGAGGTTCTGCCTCTTGGTCTCAGCTGAAATGGTAAATGGTGTTTTGGGTAATATAAACTTTTTTTTCAGTCTCACCCTTCAAAACTGTTCCTGCTCCTTTGGGTGCTCCCTCTATGAGTCAAAACTGATTGTACTCACCTTCTAGCCTGCACTTTGGAATGAAGGAAGCCACAACAAATACCTTATGAGTTAGGATGCATTATTTCTAGCCACAGATCAAAATTTGAAGAAATAAACAGAAACTCCCAAACTCTTTATCTTCTTCCAGTTCCTCAGTAAAGCTTTCCAAGTTAATGTCTTCCATTTCTAATGAATCTAAAATGTTTAAATGAATCAATAAAATTCAGAAGAGATGCACTGCCATCAAACATGTGCCCTCGGCTTCAGCTTTTCTAAACTACTGAATAAAACAAGAACAGGCCAAGGACAGGAGCCAGCACGGCAGGCAGTACTCTGGCATGGGAGAGATCTGTGCCATTTAACACCACACAGAGGTGGGCAAGCCATGTGAAGGACTCCCCTAGTTTTGTGCTGGGCTTCCTGGGCAGAATTACAGTGTAACCTGTAATTACAAGGTAACCCATAATTACAGATGTTTTCACATCCTGGACATCCTGGACCTGTGGTACAGAGGCAATTGCTGTAAGCCCGGTGGATGTTCCTGATTCTGGGATTTTGGCTTCCCTCTCCTTGGAGATATTCGCAGGATATTTTCTCTTGACTTTTATGTGTCTTTGCACACATTAGGTTTGACATTGCAGCCACCCCTCAGTGACTGAGGGCTGTCCCTGAAAGGGTCTGGCTTCCTCATGCTGCCTTCAAGACTCCTGCACCGTCCCTTGTGCCAGACCAGCTTGTCCTGCAGCCTCAGGGTCAGCTGGGTCAGCAAGCAGAGTCGGTGCCAAATTATCCCTTCTCCATCTCCAAAAAATCATGGTCAACTTTCTGGTCCAAGTGAGCCTGTGAGCTTGCAGTCGCCAGGCTGGGGGCAAGGAAGGAGGGGGGATGCGCAGCACAGGCTGCGTCTCCCGGGGGCTGGATGGCCAAGGAAGGGAAGGCAAAGGTGTCCAGGTCTGCTGTGTGACACAGCCTACAGCAGGTGAAGTGCAGAAATTCATTTGCATTTTACTGCAAAATGACTGCCTGTAAGTCTCCGCACAGCAGAGGGACAGGAGGCACTATGAAAGCAGCTCTGCTTGGTCATCACCCTGCCGTAGCTGTGGCAGAACCACTTTGGTCGAGATGATTGCCAGTGGTGATGTATTTAACATCAGAGAAGACAACTGTGAGCCTGCCCGTGCTGGGGTCAATATGCCATGGATTAAGCTGGGAGTGATAGCATGAGGGTACCTGGTACTAAAACACTAAGCTATAATGTCCTGTGAGAGTGTCTGCACGCTGAACCCCTACAGAGGAGCCAATGCGCTGTAATTCCCCTCTCAATGTACTAAGCAGTAACTTCCCTATACAGATGTACTCTGCATCTCAATTTATCATAGAATCATAGAATAGCTCGAGTTGGAATGGACTCATAAGGATCACCAAGTTCAACTCCCCGCTCCTCGCAGGACTACCTAAAACTAAACCCTATGACTTATAGCATTGTCCAGATGCTCCTTGAACTCTGACAGGCTTGGTGCCGTGACCACTTCCCTGGGGAGCCTTATCTAAACACCTGTAGCAGGTGAGGGTTGCTTAATGGCTATAACCCCTGGGCAAAGACAGAGCAATTCCTGGTTCAGTGCCCAGCTCCATCTGTGAGCTGCTCTGTAAAACTGGGCTATGTTAAGTGTGTGTGTGTGTTTTCCCATACCTGCAACATGGAAATAATGAAATCAATGTAATTCCTAGGGTATAATCATGATTTACTAGTAGGAAATGTCCTGTGAGAGCTTTAGACAAAAGAGCCTAACCACTTAAATACTAATTCACGTCTCTTCTGAGTACATAAATCCAAGTTTCAGATGCTTTGGGTTAGCAACTGGAGAAACAAAATGTGTGTCTCCAAGTTCTCGACTAATGCCTGATCCAGAGCATGCTGGAGTCAGTGGGAACCTCCCTGTGCACTTCAGCAGGCTTTGGATCTGGCCCTGAGCATGCACATAGTTTATTATGACCGTGGGTACAAGACAGGTAATACCATGTGCAAATGACTATGTGCATGACTGTGTCTGCATTTCCATGTATAACCACAGTAATGGTGGGCGAAAACTGGACATATACTTTTTTATTCCAACCATATGAAAACTGGCCCTAACATGAAATGTTTGGGGTATGGACTTGAACATCCAGAACTTTGGAAGATGTGCTAGATCTAGGCCCAGTTTTGTGAATGGCTTTGTTTTTCTCTTTGAATGACCCCAGACATCATTTGGATGTTCAGATTTGATACTTGAATACCCTCTAGTTTGAATATACTGAATATAGGTTTGTCTCCTTGCTAAATGAAAAAAGAATTCTTGATTTGCTGTATTTTCCCTGTTTCCCTATCAAGATGGTAAGATACCGTCTTACTGCAATCTGTCGATTTATAAGATGCATGGAGGCCCTCCTTCCTTAAACACAAGTTGCCATAAAGGGTGCTTAGTTAATTTCTTTCCTGTGAATTTAATTTTGGTCAGGCCATTCTGCCTCATCCAACAGGCGCTACCCCCTCAAGCCTGTAGGGCTTGGTCCTCTGTGTCTTACCAGAACGTTGCACAAGTCTGATTGCTTAATCCCACTTCCCCCCATTGCAACTGGCTCTGACCCCAGTCCTGGAGCACGACATCTGAGAAAGGCTTAGAACAAAGCTCTCCATCCGCTAGTGGGGCTCGGCCATTAACCTTTTGTTAATGTACCTGCTCTGCAACAGAGAGGCACTTCAGATATTTCCTTGCTAAACAAAGACGGGCGTTTAAACCGAGCAATATGTTTTATGACTCTGGGCATGGTTACTCCACATCCTCTTTGACTCTTTTTTTCTGCAGAGATTGATGTTGGGATCTTAAACATCCCTAATGCCTTATAGACAATCCATTAACATCAGTGTCTCCTAAGTGGCTAGCCATACCATTATTTATAAAATAGGGATCCCTCTAATGCTACGGCTACCAATCCCTTGATTTCCTGAGCATGTAATCAGGCGTATTATCAGCTGTGGAGCATTTTACACTGCTACATATTTTTTTACTATATAATGAGCTGCGTGTGTGTGAGTGACATACAAAAAATAGACGAATATTGCTGTTGCACTTACTGCAATGTATGAGCTGATCTGGTTAGACACGAAATGCAGACAGAAATCCGCCTCACCTCTCAAGCTAATTTTAGTCTCTCCCTCTCTTCTCTCTAGCTGTGTGTGTATAAAATCACTTGCAGTCTGACAGCATTCCAGTAACCTGTGCCACGCGCAGAGCGGGATGTACTTACTAACCATCTGCTTGCATGGCATGGGTTAACTGAGCCTGTGGGATTGTGCTTACCTAAACAAAACCACTGCAGTGAGGGGAAAAACAATGAATGGGTGGAGATGATCAGCCCATGCATTCCAGCTAGTGCAGTCCAGGCAGCAATGACAGCCTGAAGGTTGCAGCAGCATCGGGATCTGCATTCCAAGTGCACAGATCTTACAGTCTGGAGTGATTTTACGTGGAGCTGCTCTTTATTTGCTGAGCCATGGCCAGTAACCAGGCCAGCCTGCAGGATGATCAGAGCAGGCACTGCAAGTTCTTATCCTATATGTTCTACCAGGCTGTGAGAGATCACAAGCCTGTGTGGATGCTGGAAGACATGAGAACTATGGAGTATTTTTACTGGGAGGAAAATGCCAGCCTAAGAACCTACTCACCTTCAGAAGCCCTTCTCTATGCAGTGGTGCATAACCACCTGCCTTACGCTCAGTATCTGCTGTCTCATTTTCCAGAGGAGGCTCTCAAGGTGCCTGGGGAACACTTCTGCTATTGCCCGTCCTCTGCTCCTCACTTGGCCATGGCGGTCACATATGACAGGAGAGATATCTTGGGGCTGATCATCAAAATTGCACACAAGCTCCCCAGCTTGAACTCCTACATCAATAGGACTGGCTGCTTCCATCTGGAAGATGGGAAAACCCCCCTGCACCTTGCCTGCGAACTGCTGAGGTCAGAGACGGTCCTCATCCTCCTTGGAAATGGAGCTTCTCCCAGGATAGAGGACAGTAAAGGGCTTACCCCGCTGGACGTCATCCTGGAGCAGATGTGGGACTCCAAAGTCAATGTGGCATCAAAGAAGCTCTGCCTCGACTACCTCTTGCTCTTCATGCCCAACCCACAGTTTAAGATGCGGAAAGTTCTGCAGGAGCATCCGGACCACTGGACAGCTTTGCTGGGGGAAGACAAATTCAACAGCCTGGTGGGGAACACACCTGCTTCTTTATATCTGCAAGCTATGCAAACTATTCTCCAGACTCTTCCCCCCTCCCACTTCCCTAAAAGCATCCAGGAACTACCTATACCTCAGGCACTAAAGCCCTTACCATCCTATGGCAAAAAGCTACCAACAAAAAATGTGGTAAATGTTTTTCCTTGACTTTATTTGCTGGGTCGTGGATTTTCAAAGGCAACTTAGGGGAGCTGGTCATCCACCACCCTCTGCATTTTAGTGTGATTTTAGTACTTAACCTATTAGGCTATGCTGGAAAATCCAATATTTTGTGACAAGATTTTAAATGTCTTTTCTAATTGATTGCAGGCACAGCACTTTTAAAGGCAAAAGCCTTCCTTGTTTTCTGTTTTGTTGTGCATGTGAAGGGTTAACTGTAGTCGAGACTGTGTTATGTTTGGTTTCTTAGCTGTCAGCTAGTATCAGTGTACCTGAATTCCCAATACAATAACTGTATCCTGTGTAACATACCTGGGTAAAAAGGAACTACGTGCCCAGTGGGATTTTCAAATGGTCTAACTATGGGACTGTGTTCTGCTAGAGCTGGGAGAAATACCATCCAAGTACCAACAGGGTTCAAACGTCAGGTTTCCTTTCTAACAATGATCCAGCATCTTCTAGTAATAACCAAAAAGTCCATGGCTGATGCTGCAGGGACGTAGAGGCAGTACTGCAGGATACCTGATTCTACTGAGTTACTTTACAGAAGGTCATAGCATGGAGGGCATGAGTTCAGAGAGGGGCAGTGAGTGTATATTCCTGGTGGGGGGGATAGAGACGGGCAGAATAGCTCAGGGAAAGCATCCTGTCTCACCTGGGAGTGAGGGGGTTAAAGGCAATCCCAGCCCTGATGCCTCTACAGACTTGTGCAATGGGGAAGGAACCATTTTCCCTGCTGTCCAGTAAACAAATGGAAATCAGAGCAGGGCCAGTGGAAGCCCTGTCCTTCATAAGTGACATTATTTCTCCTTGACTTGTGTTTTAGGGTTGAACATACCTCCACAAGAGATGTAGCTCACTGACTTGATTTCCCAGTGGGTCTCAGAGCCACCGGCATTTGCTAGTTATCCTAAGCTGGGGTATGATGTTCTGCTGTTACAAGTTGTCACTTGTTGTCAGTTAGAGTATTTTTGCCACGCAGGTCCAGACAGAGGGCCTGATCCTGGAAAATACAAAAAGCTCCCATTGACTCCCCTGGGCACTGCAGGAAGGGTATGTTTGCAGAAAACAGGGCTGGGGCTGCTCTGCTTTCTGGGGAGCTCTGTGCCTCGCTGCCCGGGCAGAACCCTGCCTGTTCAAGGCACTGGTCCTGCTCTCCCGGCCATGCTCAGCACTAACGGAGTAGTGGCAGGATCCCAACTCCCCTTGGGGGACATCCCTTATTTTGGACCCCAATGTTCTCCTCTCTTTGTAAGCGCAACCCTCTGCTCTGCTGAAGTAGCGTAACCCATTTCCCCAGATCCATACTGAACAGCAGTAAAGAAATCACTCATCTCTTTAAATAAATTTGGAGCTGAAGGCTGTGGGGCACAAACCCCTTTTAGCAAGGCTCTGGCTAAGAAAGGATGTGCGTTCACATCTCAATTGCTCTGTGCAAAAATGGCTCATGTCTCATCTGGCTAATTCCCTGCCTGTGCCAAGGCGGCCGTGCTGGAGCTGCACCCTTGCTTCCATCAGCACAGGGAGCACTTCCGCTCGGTTTCCCTGGGCACGGGGTACCTCGCATGTGCCAGGACGCTGGCGATGCCAGCCATGGCCAGGTGGAGATTTCCTGCAGGGCTGTGCAATGTGCCAATTGGAACATCCTTTCGGAAACACCGGGATGCTCCTCCCAGACATCCCTTCCCGCGTACCATGGAAGAACCTCGGTGCCGGTGCCGCCTGTGCTGCGCTAGGTGAAGATGCAGGCTTGCTTGTGAGATGGAGAAAATACCAGCCCAGCCCTAAAAGTGGCAAGCAGGCCACGAAGGGGTTAACCCTTCTCCTGAAATCCCACATCCCTGGTGCTGCAGTGTCCTTCCACCCCTGCCCCTGGGGACTCGCATGTCTTTCCCCATCAGTGTCTATTCCTCCTTGTGCAATGGGGGAGGGTGTGAATGGTGGTGGAGAAATTCAGGGTCAATCTCGGGCGAGGGTTTTGCGGAGAGGCTGTTTGCTCGGCAGCCTCTGCGGCAGGTGTAGGCTGTCACAGCTTGGGAAGCAAAGCAGAGCCCAAGGCAGATTTGCATTATAAGCAGTGTCTGAGCTGCTTCTGCCAAGCCCTGCGGGCTCCCCAGCCCTGGCAGCTCCCAGAAACCTGGAGCTGGAGGCAGAGGACAAAGCAGGCACTCGCTGCCCAAGGCTGATGAGAGCAACTACACAGAGCACGGCCCCTGTGACACCCCTGGAGTCCAGAGAAGCAGGACTGGGTTTGTCCCCAGCAGCAATGCAGTATCTCATCTGGATGTCGGTGGGCGAGAGGCGAAGGAGGCTGGTGATGGATATTATTAGAATAGTAATTAGGGCCCAGGAGCAGAGATCCCAGGGAGGGAGGGAAGGGAAATCATCAACTGTTATTGCACTGGCTCAAAACCACGAGAGTTTTGGTGCTATGAAGAGTTTCAGAAAAGACAGGAGGGAGGGGAAGGCTGTTTGACTTACAAATCAAAGGAGGCAGGTAGGGATTCTTGGCATTAATGAGGTAGCACTTTCTAATAAGGCAGGGGTCTGTACCCAGAGAGCCAGAGCAACCCACTGGGAGCAAGTGGATCTGAAAAGGTGCAAGGATCTCTTGTTGACCGTAACAGTTGTGGATCATTGCAAAGGTCAGGGTTCAGGCACTTCAGGCTTGATAGGTGGATTTGTAGCAGGCAGCAGGATGCTTGTGTGCATGCATTTGTCCATGCGGGGGGCTACCCTCTATCCACCAGCTCAGACAGAGGATAAGAGATGGATTCTCAGCAACTGCTCAAGAAACTCAAATTCTGGGACATATCTGCATCTGGTACCACAGGCTGGATGAAAGCTGCTGGCCTGTTGTTGTCTAATATGCAAAAACTCTGCTGTGCTCAGCCCAGCACGCAACAGGCAGCTACCCACACTGGAAAGATCACTCCATAGCCCTCTCACTCCTCCTTTTCCTGACCATTTTAACAAGAGATCAAGCACCAGCTGGCCCTCAGCTGCTGAGCTACCATCTGACCTCCATGTCTGGTCCCGCTGGGCCAGATTTTAGGGCCATTAGCATTGTGGTGATGACTCTTTCCATCACCTGTAGCGATATGAGTGCAGGATGGGGCATCCTTCTGCTGGAGTGGAGGAATCTTCTCCCTAAACCTGGTTTGCTTATCTTGCAGTGACCTGCCTGTTAGTTTGAGATCCCATGTGTCTTCCTGCTCAGTACAGTGACATTACATCAAATACAGCCAAATCTACCTCAGCCCCGTCTGTGTTGATTTTTTTTCTCCATTCTTTCCAAGCTAGGTCATTAGCAAAAGTAAAATCAAAATATTTTCCACACTTCCTGCAAACTGACAGTCCGTAGTCTTGAAAAATCCCTATGCTTGCATGACAAACATGTTAGTGACTTTGTTAATCAAAAAGGGTGCTAGGTGCTGTGTAGTGATGTTTACATTTTGCATATGTACATACTGAGTAAGTGTAGCTAAGATCTTTATTTCTGAACTTGGGAAAAAGAATAAAAGCTAGAGAGAAAAGGGAGAGGGCAAAGTCTTTGCTAATCTTTGGATTACAGGTTAGCTCTGCAGGTTACATCTTTTTAATTTCAATTTTGAGGAGCAGCATTGTAAGGATGTGAGTTGTGTGTATGTGACTTCAGTTTCGATGAGTATCACTTCAGCGAGCACGGCGAGCGACTTGGCGTGCATGCGTGTGTGTGTGTGTGCGTGTGTAAACGTGTGGGCCCACGTGTGCACATGTATGTCTGTGTCTCTGTCTGCCCTCTCCTGGTAAAACTCATAACTGACTTACACTACTTGTACACATCAGTGATCAATGCCTTAAGAAAGCAGCCTTTTCACGAGATAAGCATGTGTCCCAAGCTCTGTGCTGCTAACAGGTAAGGACAGTTCTTCTCTTGTAAAGAGGCAGCAGCTTTGCTCTTGAAATGGGTGTTTTACCCCTGAACACCTACCACAAGGGCTTCTGCTCGCCAACAGCCACAACCATCCAGCGAAGGGTTTGTGACAGCGGCCACATTTTACTCTTGAATTCATTTTTTTTAAATAAAATCTATTAAACAGACTTCTTGTCTTTCTTTTCTCTGGGCTGCCAGAAAAATTCAGCCACCTGTGACTACCTAACCCTATGCTTCTGTCTATTTCTGCAGCACCATTAGCAGGAAGGACAGGCCAGATTCTGACCTCAGTTACAGCTCTTTACACCTGAAGTAACGCTTTTTAAGTCAATTGCATCACTCCCGATGTTTGTTGGTCTAAAGGAAAACAGAAACTGTTTGTGCACTTACATTCTTCAAGGCTCCATAACTCTGACTTCAGCGTATAAATAAATGTGATGCTTAATTCCTGAAAACACTTTTTACATTTTTCGTACTTTGAATGTATATAGATATATATTTTCCATCTGTCTAACACCGATGGGCATTTCCCTGTTCCCAGTTCCCTTGGCTTTTTTGGAGTCAGCATGACAGTGCCAGATGCTGTTGTTCACTGATTAAGACCGAATGTTGCCATGCCCAAGTACAAATGAATGTTCATTGTATGATATGACTTTCTTATAAAGCCATACTTTTGTAATTTTGGTTTCTCTTTTTTAGGGAAAAAAAAATCTTCCATATAATTGTGTTTGGACATTACTCGCTGCATGATTAAAGATAAAAAGATTGTAACGTGCTGGGAATAAAATAGACATACATACCCTGATATAATTAGGTATATTAGCTGTGAAAAATCATTTAATCTGATTGTATTACTGTAATAAACTTGCAATATAAACTTGATGTGTCTTTTATTAGCCAGTTGGTCAAAACCACCCACCAGTATCTATTGCTTTTGCTTTGGCTCATCTTGGTGTTTGATGATTTCATTCTGACTGCTGAGCCATTACCTCCAAAAATGTGATCTGAGGAAGATAATATTTTCCTTCGCAGGCTTGCAATAGCTGGCTGTGCTGCTGGGGATGACCCCAAGTGATGAGGTGAACCCACATTTCACAGATCTGCTGCAAGGTGGTGATAAATCAGAAGAAAGGGGTCAACAGGGGCGAGTGGTAATTGGTTTTGGAGATTTTCATCTTTTAGGTTTGAGTTCAGCTCATGGCAGCTTATGACAAAGTTGTTTACAGTGAATATTACGGTGCCAGCAGCCTCCTTTCCCTGTCTGGTTTGTATGCAGTCAACAAGCTCCTTTCCTTCCTAAGGTTTTTCTCTGTGAGGAAGGATGCCCTGGTAAGGCTTCCAGCACTAACTCCAACTGCTCCAGTAGGCTCTGCTGCTGCTGAAGGTCCTCAGGCAGATGTGCACCTTGCACCCACTGTGCCACCTCCCTCGGGGTAACAATCCACCAGCTTCTGTGCACAAACACAGACCACCCAGCTTCTCCTCTGCCCTGCCAAAAACAGCTACCCAAAGCATTTCAGATGATGGTATCACAGGGCTTGGACTCCACCGCCAACTGTACCCACAGATCTCCTCAGTGCGCACTAGTACATACAAGCTATAACCCAAGGAATTTGTATTTTAGCCTGTGCTTGCATAATAAGTTACTGGTTTCATGAAGAATGAAGAGAGGGGAATTGTTTTCACTGATCTCACTTAAAAAAGACTATCTCCTTGCCTTCACAGTGGGAGATTTATCCCTGAACTACTTCACCTCAAGAATGCAGTCCCCAGAGATGTAAGTTTTCTGGCTTATTTACTTCCACCTTTCCTGTATTTGAGAATGAGAAGCTGATTCAATTTCTCTCGTGCCCTGGCAGCTCTGCTGAGCCTGACCATCAGGGCACTAGTGAGTGGCTCTGGCAGCTGAGGGAGCCCTGGGCTGACGCATCCCTCAGAGCCAGTCTCATCTAGGTATCAGGTTTTTTACAACTGTAGTTAGTTGTAGCCCACGCACCAGCAGGCAGCAAGACAGGTATTTGAACAGAGAGAGAAATTTAAAGGGTATATTCCCTTGTGCAGGCGGAAGCACTGTCAGAAGTAGCTGATGCATTGACCAAAATCCTGCCCACACCTCAGTTACTTGACTGCACCTCCCTGAGTGAGTCACCCCAAATGCAGCTGATAGGTTTGGCACATCCCATACTAGCCCGTGTCTGTCTGGCCAGCACAGCAGCAACGCCTTCTGGGAGCATGGACTGTGTTTTGCTGCACCACCACACTCAGCTGATGATATGGATGACTACGCACAGCCGTCGGGATCCAGCTCCCAAGACACCCACAGTTGTCTCTAGCACTTGGGAAGCTACTCTGAAGCCAAGCAGCCAGGTTTCTCTGGGGATGACTCCCAAAGGCCGCTTGAATTGGAAAATCAATGGTAACTTTCCAGACCAGGTCCCAGTTCCAGCTCTAGTAAAGTGTGTTCATATTTTGCTATGGATCTCCTGTGAAGCAGAGGTTTATTGCTAGTGGGAAGGCTTTTGGTGAATTTCATGCATACAGAGAGAAGATAGCTGTGTTCTGTACACCAGTTATGCCCACCCACGCCATCAGATGGGCAGATGCCCGTGCAGAGCTGTGAGGAGGAGGAATGATTATCACAGAGTTGCCAGACTCACCAAAGAAACTATGGGAGAAAAAAGGGAAGAAAAGGATTGGGAGGGGCAGTATGGCAAGATCCCTTCTGGGAAGCAGCTCCTACAGTTAAACAGAAATAGGGAAAAGAGTGTGGAGAATCCCAAACCGCAGTACAAGCCATGAGAAGCGCAAAAGCATGGAAACTGCCCCCTGCCACTTTCTCCTGGAGCTCAGCTTCAGGATCACAGAGAGTGTCAGGCAGCAGTCTCAAAACTGAGGTGATATAATGCCCTCGCCATCCACATTCTGGCTGCCATGTAGCTCAGATGGTCTTTGTCTCATATGGAGAGATATTGTCATGAAGTCTTCAAGTTGGTGTAAGCAGGCACTGGCATAAGTGGCTCGGAGACACAGGTCCACCCTGCTGCTGCCTACCTGCTCCCTACCCCTGCCCTCGACCGAGCAAGCCCCAGCAAAGCTGGGTCACAGTGCTGTCATACCAGTGCCACCCATGGGGATGGGGGCTCTGGTAACGGGAATTAGCAACCAGGCAGGTGGTATTACTCCTTTCCAAGGTTGCTTTTAATTTAAGCAGTAGAAGATCTCATTCTTTGATGCAAAATTAAACAGAGGAGATTTCTACTTATGCTGAAGCAAGCCCCCCTCTATCATGCTCTACATTATGTGCATGTAAGAAATACCTTAACTGTCTCCTTAGGCAGAGCAGACTTGGTATGCTTATAACAGTGAAGGCTTCCAAAATGGGAGAAGAAGAGGCTGACAAGCATTAGAAAAGGAAATAATCACTAGGACTGACTGGAAATTGATGTTTCTATTCCACCCAAAATTACAATGTTACAAAACATGCTTCAATTCTGATTCAGAATGAAAATTCAAAATATCAAAATTGGTATGGACTCAGTCTTACAAGGAAGAAACCTGATCCAGATCTATCAAAATATTTCTTAAAGAATAGCAAAATTTTGATAATGTTGTAATATTTTGCTTTTTATTTTTAATATTTTATCATATATTGTAGTGTTAAAACACCATAAAATAATGAAAATAGCATGCATTTAAATGCCTCAATAGTAGCACAATTCAAAAAAAAAAGACAAAGTCAAAATTTTCTTTATCAAAGCAAACTATTCTGGTAGTTGAAACTCTTAGTTCAGATTTTCTTCTACCAGAAATTTTGTCAAAATAGGAACATAAAAACCACACTGCTGGGTCCACCCAGCACCATGCTGTGTCTCCAGCACTGGCAATAGGAGAGGCCAGGTAAGGAGAGCACCTTTGCCCGGCTACTTTCTGCAGCGCATTCCCTGCTTACTCCCTCAGTACCCACAGCTGTTGGATTGGGAAAGTTAGAGGGTACACCCTTGCCCAGTCCTTTAGTAGTCATCTTTTGACCTGGTGTCCCAAATTTGTCTAATTCTTTTTTGAGCCTGTTGATACAGTCACATCCACAACACCCCACAGCAGCGAGTTACATTTATCTGCACTGAAGCTCATCTGCTGCTTTTTTGCCCACTGAGTTTAGTGAGGTCCTTTAGATGTCTTTTGCTATCTGTGTGGTGTTTGCATACTTGAAAAAGTCCAGTACCATTGCAAACACAGAGGTTTCACTGTTCACTCCTTTCTCCAGTCATTGGTTATATTTAGACAAAACTGGTTTCAGCACTGATCCCTGGGGAACCCCACTGCTGGCTCTTCTCCATGCTGACCACTAAATCCCACCCTTTGCCATGCTGTAACCGGCTTTCACTCCATGAAATAATTCCTGCAATCCCATGACGGCTTCATTTCTTTAATAACGTTTGGTGTGGAACCTTGCCAACAGCTTTTTGAGAATCCAGATACGTTATGTTCACTGGATATCTCATTTATCCTCTATCCTTTTAAGTTAGGTAAGTCATTTACAAACAATTCAATTTTTATGAAAGTACATTTTGCAGTAAAACCTGTTCTGACAGGAGACGTCAGAATTAAAAAGCATTGTCCATCAGAAGGACCTAAATATTTTTATAAATTGTGCAAAGTCTTCTTGCAGAAGTATTTCCCCCAGCATGGAAGTGTTGCCCTGTGTGGGATGGAAGCCGGCGGAGCAGTTCAATACCTCACCGTGGTACTTCCCCATCCAGTTGTCCTTTCCACTAAAGACTTTAAAAGCTAGATTTTTAGGCTTGTAAAATATAGCAGTGCATATATAGACCTGAAATCCTTAATTCTGTATACATCTGTCTCTGGTACTGGGACAGATATAGGTTGGACTGCCTTTTCTACTGTCTCTCTTTACTGACCTTATCTCAAAACTTTCTGAAGAACATTATTGTATTATGTGTATATGATACCAAACATAATTAGGCCCAGTTCATGAAGGATGTACTTACAGGGTCTCTAGCAATGAGGTAATGCCTGTCCCTCTGGAGCAACTCCCATCACAGTGTAAAGCACAGTGTCTTGAGATTGCAGGGGAAATGTAGATGAGATTTTTAAAAAGTCTCTCCTGATTTTGATGCTTTGACTGAAGCCGAAAATGAGCAACTACAGGACAAAAATCTCTGTTCTTCTGCCTGGAAGGTGTTAGGCAGTGACACTGTAAGCAGTCTCTTTTTCTGAGTTTACAGATCTTAGAGAGATGCTATTTTCAGCTGTGATGCATATATTTTCAGACACTAAACTTCTCACCGATATAGTTGATTACTTGATCAAATGTTTTTTATGGGACTCCTTCTGTGGGTAGAACTGAGCTTCAGTGATAGCTACGGGCTTTGGCTTACTTCTGTACCAGCCGGCAGAGCCCTGTATGGTGACAGACAGAGATAAAATTACATTCCATGCATAATTTGGAATTTAATGAAAGGAAAGCAGAAATGATAGGAAGAAAGAGCTCTGCCTAAATTAAGTTTCTGCTTAAAGGTGTGTTCCCTAAGCACTCAGAAATCCACGTTTACTTAGATCACCTCACTCAGAGCTGGTGAGCTTCAGGAAGGTGTAAGTTATGGTAAGTAACCCAAATTTGGGATCAGGGAGGCTGAGGGTAGCTTTCCCACAAAATTACCCAGCTCTCCTTTTGCAGAATTAACAGATTCTAGAAGCAGATTTGTGCTTTGTGTTCTTTGGAAAACAGGAACCAGGTTTCAAAAGGTCTCAGTTTTACCCCAAAACACATCATCATCTCTTCAAGTATAAAACATTAATTATATCACAAGGTCCAAACCTAGACTTGTCCATGCCCATTCTTAGCCCCCTTTTGCAGATGTTTAGACCTGGGGAACCCCTTTCACCATAGCCTGAGCCTGTGCCCCCACTGCCTTGGGGGGGATGAACACCCAAATTTAAAGCTCTAATAATTACTGCACATGATACACCATACAGTATGAAAGCACATGCAAGCATCATGGTTGATGTGAAAGAGGAGGACCTGCATGAGTCTTACTTCTTTTTCTCACTCTCTCTTTTGGTCTCTGGGTAAAAAGACCCTGCCTCAGCCAGGCAGTACTCCATGAGTAACGCTGGGGACAAACAACGTCCCGGTTCGGTGCTGGTGCCAGCTTGCCAGGTTTTGGTGCAGTCGCCAAGCCTCCAAGCTGCTCTAAGATTCAGGAAGGCAGCTCCTTGCCTTTAGGAAGATCAGGTCAGACTTTATAAATAGGCAACTGCAGCTTTAGTTTGTAGTAGCTACTCCTTTTATTCTCTGCGTGGACCTTTATACCATCCTCAGTAAAATCTAAAAACTGTTGAACCTGGGAGTGCTGCTAATGAATATGCTCTCACCAGCTAAAAGCAAGAAAAAAAGAGTGTATTTTAAAATGAAAGCCCTGAGTTTAAGTTTTACATTTCAAATGCTTTAAGTGTTTTTTCTTCTTCTTTTGTTCCTGCAGCGTTGCCTGAAAGGCCAGTTTTGCCTGGCTATTGTTTGATTCGCTGCATGGCTCCCTGCATTTTCGCCGTAGGTCCTCAGATCGCCACAGCTTTGAAGTGGATCCATCTAGACCTTTTCTTCCGCCTCTTCATCGTCAGTACTGCAAGAGCCCTGCGGGGCTTTTGAACTCAAATGCCACCTTTTATTACAAGAGAAAATAAAGATTGTAACTCATAAAATGGAGGCAACTCAGCTGGGCAAGGCAGGATAAAAATAAAAGGGGATTATGAACAACCCTCCCTTCCCCCAGGCTTGCCTTGGCTTGTTGGCTGCCAGAGCTGCGGCACATGAAGAAGTAAAAGCAACTTCTTACACCTGTGCAGCTGCTACCGATGATCATTTCCACACACCGCAATTGGCTTGTGTTTTTTGGGGTTTTTTTTACGACTCTTTTAATATTTTCCTGAGCAAAACTGAGGATCCCGGTGCGTCCCGCTGGCTGAAAACCAGCGCGGCCTCGCCTCAGCCGGGCGAGTGGCCGCTGCGCCGCTCCCGGCCGCAAGATGGCGCCGCGACCCTTCCGGCGGGAGGGCGCGGCCGTTGGCCGCCGTGAGGGAACTGGGGCGGTGAGGCGATCCCGCCGCCGCCGTCGGCCCGTCGCCGTGCCCGGTTGATGATGATGGCACAACTTTTGGACGCAGTGTCCAAACTAAATCCAATTAAGCAAAAACAGTTACAGGAAGGTGGTGCCACCAAAGATTTGGAGTTTATTCCAGCAACAGAAGAGCCTCAGGTACCCTAGAAGTTGACCCTGTAGCTGGGCTCTAAACAAAGAGCTATAAACAGAAGCAAATTGTTTTGCACGGGTCTTGGGGGGGTCGCTGGGCAGAGATGAGTTTCAGCCCTGAAGAGCAGCCAGCCATTTCACGTCCTCTCGTCTTTGCTGTCTCCGAGGAACAGGAGAAGCTGTGGTGGCTGAAGCAGGCGGTGGGCGGCTGAGAGGCTCCATATTTGTGTTTAGCAAAGCATGTAAAATCCAGGCATCTGAGGCAGCCCCTCTGGTGCACTACTCCTGCGCAAAAAAGCTCATTAGACAGAGGAGTTGGAGGTGGTGGAGTTGCAAGAGCCACTATTTTCTCTTTTCTGAAGAGCAGGCTGGTGAGACTGACTATGGCAGGACGTGGACGAAGGCATTTCCACTGCGTCCAGGCAAGGAGCCTGCCTGTGAGCGTGGTCATCTCCTGCAGAAAGCGAAGGATCGCTGAGGGGGTTGATACCTGTCAGGAGCAAGGAAAGGTACTGCCAAAGATGTCTTTAGCTGTGTTTCTGGCACATTTGATTAAATCTCAAGTAGATCCCTAGACAGTGGTAGCAGGCCTGATAGCCTAAAGTCTCAGCTAACCAAAATCAGTATAGTTTTCTGGAGCTATTGCCCTCTGATCTGGGGGTCTGTCCCTTTATTTTTACTCCTCTCTGCCTCAAGGCTAATCAGCAGAGCTTGCAAACCAATAACAAATCGGTTAAAAATCAGCTTTATATGCAAAGCCTAAAATAAAACATCTGTATATATCCCAGAAGCCTTCACAACCTCCTGTTTTATTAGTATCTCTAAAATAACTTTTCTTTCCTGACTCTAATTCCAGCCAGAAGCACTCAGATAATCCTCATAGGACTGTTATGTGTATTTCCAATTAAGCAATTTATAAGCACTGGCTGCGAGGAGCTTTTTGTTCTTAAGGAAATTATTTCTTCATTAAGCATAAAACAAATCTTTTTTTATCCCTGCCTTATCTGAAAGCCCTTGTGCCCCCTTCACATATGGTTTAAGTACTGAACTATGTAGAAGGAGATTAATCATCTTGTATCCCAACACAGGCGAGACAGCAGCTGGGTCAGCCACACAGGGAATAGGCTTTTCAGTGTTTGTTTCCAGAGAGAAGTAAAAGTCAGACAGACAGACACTTACTTTCAAGCTACTTGCCTTTGCCAGAGGCAACCCACACAATCATGAGCCCTTCTGGAGCCTGAGTCATGAAGAACTGCCGCAGATAAAATGAAGACAGTCAAGAGGAAAAAAAAAATCCCATTCATACCCAGCTAATGAGTAGAAGTTCCAAATTGCCTCTTGTTTTCCAGGCTGTGTACCTTAATTAGATGAATCACAGAACACTGAGGGTGGAAAACACAGGCCAGAGAGCTCATAAGAGTCCACGTCATTCTTTTACACTAGCATCATTATCTACCTCCCTGCCAGGGCAGAATGTCCCTCCATTTTCTCGGACAACAAAGTCTCCTGGCGTGAGGCATGGATTAGCATGGAAAATGAAGAGCAGAAATTATGTATGATTGACTTGAGCTAGTAGCACAAGCACTCTATTCCTATTCTGCTCCCCAAATCTAACTATTTACACTTTCTGTAAAGGCACTTACCAGCCCGCTTTCTGGTCAGACCCATGACAAAATAGCATGAGTTGCACTGAGCAGCAACATGAGGAACCAACTTCAAAGTGATGGCCCACTTGCTAGTGTTAGGAATTGACTCATCAGAAAGCCTTCTGATGTGGTAACAGGAAGACATTATGAGCCTTGGGCATTCCTGGGACTCTGGGAAGAAACCCCATGTTAGCGTAATAAGTAAACTGCATTCCCTTCATCTTTCTCAAAGCCAGATTAGAAGGAGATAGCCTAACAATGGGACAGTTCCTGAATGTTTAAGATTGGTATCTGGTATCAGTTTACAGTAACAAGTGCAGAGACATGGAAGAACTGATAACAGAAAATGTAATTAGTACAGTTAGTAAACAGCTAACCTATAGAAATGGATAAGAGACCAAGACATTGTGTCATGTAAGCCTATGCCAATGCTTAGCTTGCGCAGGGTCAGTGGAAAATGTGTCATGTATTCCAGTGGAACCAGCAGCCCCACGTGTTTATCCCATGAATGAGTGTGTAAAATGGCTGATGGTAATGGAGCTAGAGGTGGTGTGTTCAGCTGTATAGTTCAATGTAGACATCGTATAGCTCAGTGAAGAAACGGGGAGTTCAAAATGAACTTAAAACCCTGAGGTTTCTTTCTCAGTCTCTGTATATCATGCCATGCTCAGTAACACCGTTTATCGTCTCCCTTTCTGTTACTGGGTGGACTTTTTTTAGCAGCACAAGGAAGAAATGCATGGCTGTAGTTCCTCATCAAGGCCAATGGCATTGTGTATTTTGGTTGTTCTGATTTTATGATGTCTGTCTCCATCTTAAAGGGAAATAGGTTTTGAAGAGGGATTTAAAGGAAGATGGGGTAATATGTGTCATTGCACATGGCTTCTGGGACAGAGACAACTCTACTGGCAAATGGAGAGTCACTGATCTGCCAGGTCAAAAAAAAAAAGTCACTTATGTCATGGCAGCATGAGAGAAAGGAACAAGATAGAGTGACAAGTCATACTTGGTGCAGTCAGCACTGTTGTCAGAATGGAGGGGAGAACAGCAAAGTAAATGTCAGAAACAGATAAGCAGGTTGATAAAGGCACTGTGGAAAGCAGAGATGTGTAGAAAATAATGCTGTAGTGGGAAATCAAGGATGAGGAGGGAAAAGTAAGTGTCAGTGATACTATCATTATGCAGGGCATGAGGTTGATCCGGAAGCTGTGCTTTGGGTTGGCTGCAGTGTCAGAGAGGCCAGAAAGCAGGGAGCTAACCTCAGGTAGAAGATAAGGTAAAAGTGGGCAAGAGCACGATCTGTCCTGAGTCTTAGAAACATTGCAGAAGAAGAATCATTGGTATTTAGGTATAGCCTAATGTGCGGAAGAGTCTAGAGAGCAACTGGAGCTGTCTGGCTACGTACCTGAAGGAAAAGGGACATGGCAGCATCTTAGTTACAAAAAATAAAGAGAACAAGAGGAGACAGTCAAAGAGAAAGATCAGGATTTAATTTTCTTGGTGTTCAGTCAGCAAGAGACATGGGGGTGGCAATATTGCCAAAGCAAAGCTGAGTTGAGGGAAATAGATTAGAAGTGGTGAGTCAGATGTGTGAGCTCACGGTTGCACAGCTGATATTTGAGGCTGCAGGAAGAGTGAGGATCATATGAAGCTCCAAGGGGGCATTTCTGGGTTTTAGAGTTCAGATCCCATCAGAACACAGAGTTCAACAACCCTTAGTCATTACAAACCTGCAAGAGCACGTCAGAGGCAGAGGAGAGAAAGGGAGAGCAGTGGCCAGATATAGAGCTGCAGGAATATTCCTTGGATAGAGGTAGGAATTTGAGAGAAAATCCCTCTCAAATTCAGATCCTCACTGAAGACCTCACCTCTCAGGGGAATCTTTTGTGAGTAAAGGTTTAGGACATGTACGTCAGCTGCTGTAAAGTCTCTTTTGTAGCCAATCCAGGCAGTACCTAACGGGATGATGCATAACAACACATGGACCATGGAGGCGCCAGTCATATTTCTGTCTATAATTGCACTCATTAAAATAATTTTGTTTAAACAGCTTATCTTTGTTTGCTTTCCAGCAATACCCCTGAAATCTCTTGTGGTATCCAAATGCATTTTTCTCCCCTTACTCAAGCTTTTGTGAAAAGGGAACCGCTTTGTGACATCTCCTCAATTTTTACATACCTGCCTTAGTGACTGTGATAGTAACATGCTCCTCTATTGCTCTGGAAACTAGCTTTACATGCACTGTTTCATCTACTCCTTAATTCTTCCACTGGGGCACTAAATCTGGACTAAGCTGAAATACTAGGACAATAATTCTTAATCCACTGTGGAACATTAACTGAGTGTTAAGACAGCGATTTGCTGTATATTATGAATGTGGATCCATTTCGTTTCCTCTCTGGAGATGCTGATTCACTGATGGAGTGATGTTCTTCCAGGCAAGAAAAGATTAAATAGAGACAACAGACTCAGAAGTAATAAATAAGGCCGTAGAACAAAACTGCCTGATATTATATTATTTTAGAAGCCATATATAATCATGTCATCAGAGACGTGTTGTGATGCACACACGCAAGGGAGCAGAGTTAAGGTGGTGCCTCTAATCTTATACTGTGCTAGTTCGTGAGGTTACAGAGTTTACAACTCTATATTTTACATCGCATCAATCCAGCTCTGGGAAGGAGGTTTGCATCTATTTAGCTACAGCAGCAGTGTCTCCTTTTGGTTCTCTCTTAACCCCATCATAGTCAAAGTGTTCTTCAAAGGAACGTGAGCACTATTTCCCCTGCTTCCCAAATGTAAAACTGAGGTGCTGGAGAAGAGGCAGGTCCTTTACTCCCTGAGATCAACAGAACATGCAGTAGAAAGCAACCATGTTTCCTGTTCCCTGCTTTTGTACACAGTGTGTGGTCACACTCTCTCCTTACTAGTGCACTACTGCAGAGAGGCTGCATGGCTGAAACTCTGAAGACGAGTTTGGATAGTGCTTCTCTAATACATACAGAGCACAGGCTGGGATCACAGGCAGCCTGTCAGAGAATTGTCACATCACCCTGTCTGAAAGGACCATCTTCAAAACCAGACAGCAGCAATTGATCAAAGACAAGGCTATTGCTCTTCTCTCTTGATTTTGTGATTCTTCAGTCCAGAAGGCAGCTGGGCTGATACTGTTGTCCTGGCTGCTGTTCATACTGGTGCTGGGAGCTTACCAGACCACCCTTCCTCAAGCTTGGGACAGGCAGCACATAGGGAATATTGAGCATAGGCAGAAGGAAGGGGCTCACTGGACTCTGTTTCTGTCTTTTCAGGGATAATGGCCAAATGGCATACATTTCAGCAGTCACTAATCTAATTTCAGAGTGCACTAATCTACTAATTTAGTGCCAAAAATTGGTCCATGTAAATTGTGAAAATTAGGCAGTTGTAAAAGTTGTAATTCTCCTCTGAGTGGATCAAGGTGCAGAAAAGAACCTGAGGTTGCTTGTTCATTACAAGAAGCCACACTGCTGTAGGACTTAATGTTGACAAAGCAGCATGCTTCTTTTATCCTGAGCAAACAAATGTCAGAAAGCTGATCAGTGACTGCTTGCAAGTTACAAGAGGGTTTGGGTCTTAGAGTCTTCTGTATGTGCAGAACTCCACAAAAGCCCTCTGCCTGTATCTGGGAATCCATTTCACCTAATCCAGACTTGCTAAAGAGGTCTGAAGAGAGGGCTTCATCTTTATTCCTAAGCAAAATCAGGGATGCAGAATGCCCCATTTGTTTTTGACAGTATGTTGTGTAGCTGTATGTAGAGAGATAGAACCTCCAAGACATGCTCTGGAAGTGACCCTGCTCTCTCCTGCACGTGAGGGTGTTCTCCCAGGCCTGGAGCATGCGTCTCTAATGCCCAGCTCTTCTCTTTTCCTATAGCAAGGGCTGGATGCGTATACTGGTGGCTTACCGTGCTAGCCGCTCTCACTTCATGCTTTGGGGAACTTCAGTGTTTCACAGCAGGGTCGTAGTTGACATTCTTAGCACATTCCTTTCATTTCTTTCCCCCGGCATAGCAATTGGTATTCCACACAGTGCTGCCTCATTTCTGGTCAGGCTGTTCTTTACAATTTATTTTTAAGGTTTCCCCCCAAACTTGCCTAGTAAGAGCTTTTGCATAATTGCTCCTGAAGATTTGCATTTCAACACAGTATTAGTTCTTGGAGCTGGTTGCAGGCTCATGTCACCTCTCCGCAAGGTTAATCCACACAGCTAACAATTAAATGATCTAAACACAGGAATATGCTTTTGTTTATGTTCTCAGAACAGCATCTTTCTTTCTTGACCACTTTTTTTTTTTTTTTTTTTTTTACTTTTACCAATTCTGTTGCTTCTGCAATAGGCCTTAAAACTCTCCTAATTGAAGAGGGCTGCAATATCTGTCAGAAGAATTTTTTGGTGTATTTTTCGAAGTGCTTGTCAGATTCCCCAAGTTTTGCAGCCTTGAGTTAGACCTGGCTGATTTGTGACTGATGGTGCCAGAGAGGTGGTTCTCTTTTTCCTTCCTCCTTAGTCATCTGCTTTAAATTATCATCAGTGATAGGTTTGTTTATCTTCCTCCTTACAGGTTCACAAGGCTTCAGCACCACCTATGTCACTGGATTCAAAGAGAAAGGATGACAGACTGAACCACATTTGCTTTCCAAAATCTAGCTTTAAAGTTTCCCTCTGGACTGGAACTCACTGATTTTAATTCATTTCTGGATGGCACTGATTTAAGTATTTTCTTCACTCCCCTCCCCAGATAAATGATTCTCTATCTCTTTGTAAAGGTTCCTTGATGTTCTGCCTACACTTTCCCTTTGCTTCGGATAATTTTAGAATTCTCCTGTTTCTAACTGTTGCTCCCATTATGATGCTTGGACTCTTGCACACAATTTAAAAACATCTGTCATTCTTACCTTTGCAGTTGTTACTTTGCCATGTTAGTTCTTTTTGATCTCTCTTCACTAGCTTCAAAAGCTCTTTTTTTTTTTTTAATTTGGCAGATAATGTTCCTCAAGTTCAAGCTCTTGTGATCCTATCTGCTCCTATCTGCCAGCATCCGTAACCTTTTCCTTATAAATAGTTCTTAGCACTTTGCCAAGATGTCATAATAAGAGTGAAGTGGGAAAAAGTACAGATGCTAATGACATTTATTGAATCCTCCAAGTAATGATCCTTGGCTTCATCTCCTGCCAAAATGTGCTTGATATGCTATCTTTTTGGTCTCTTGCTATGGGTATAAAAATGACCTTTCTCCTTATTCTTTTGCTGTAATTTTAAAAACTCTTGTTCCAAATAGGCAGTTTAACTGCCTTACTTGGCAAGTTTAACAACCTGAGGACCACTGGCCTATTTCTTTGATGATAAATGGAAGGGGAAAGTGGGGAGTAAGCTACAGTCACACCATCTCCCTGGGTGATTACAGTAATTTTTTGGAGTTAAGAGCCTGTTTGAATCTCTCTCTACTAGTAAACAAACTGTCAAGGTAGTAAACAAACTACTAGTAAACAAGCAAGGTAGTAAACAAACTAGTAAACTCCTGGCAAGGCACAGCTAAACTCACACAGCCTCCAAAACAAAGTAGCTGCATCCAGACTGCCTATTGGGAACGATCTGTAGCCTTTGTCAACCCCCAAACCATGCGCAGGCATTGTCTTAAAGAGTGTTAGCTGACCCAGATCAGACCTGTGCTGGGACTGTGCTAGCAGTTTAACAGCATAGAGACTCCCTATTCCAAGCCTGTGTCCAGGCCTAGACTTTACGTTCTTTGTGTAAGATGTATATTGTGCTTTGTTCCTTAATTTTTTTCTGGTGTGACTGTTGGACTCAAGAAAGAGGTTCAAGGTGCCTCTCCTGTGCTTCATGCTCTGGGACTGAGGGTAAGAGGAACATTTCCATTACTGCAATGAGATGTGATTAGGCTCTACGGTACTGTGATAGAAGGCAGACGTTGCAGAGGTATCTAAAATGTTTCATAACACTGTCTTTCTAGGCACCCTTTCTCCGCAGCTCACGTCAGCCAGACTTTGGAAAATTTTATCTAAAATTGTTCAACCACACATAAAAATGAGAGTATGGCAAGTATGTTGACCTGGTTAAAAATCTTACAATACTTTGACTTGGAACTCTTACTTCTTCCAGGCTTTATAGAAAAAGGCATTTTTGGTATCAAGTAAGCCCTTTTCACTGTCTCCAAATCATAAACTCTGACTAATTTTAATTTGGACACCCTCAGCAGAAGCTTGTGAGAATTTGGCAGCTAAATTCCTGGCTGGTGACATCTGCAGTGAGCATCCTCCAGCCCTCCAGCTTCTCCCTGCCAGCTCATCTGCCTGTGTGCAGCTCCATGCTGCAACCCATAGCTGGCAGCTTCTCCTGTGGAGAGCGGAGCACTGCAGGATGAGGAGTGGGGAGCAGGGCCAGCAGGCAGGTAAAGGAGATAAAAAGAGCAAAAGTTGGAGACTGTACTAGGACTTGCTATTATAGGAAGGAAGGAGCTATGAGGAAGGAGAATAAGCAGGGAGAAAGCAGAAACAGCGTTTATACAGCCCCATGTCTGTTCTTTCTCATCAAGCATTGAAACAATCCAAGGCTTTCTTGAGTCTCCGTGTTTCTTTATTGGCAAATATCTGTATTATGTGGTGATGAAGTATGTATCCTACATCCCTCAAGTTTGTTGATTGAGTTTCTCCCTCATGCAACTGATCCCTATGGATGATAACAGACATCTACTGCTACCAATTACTTATTAGCACATGTGGCAGAGATCTGTACTGGGGACCTAAAAGGTTTCAGTTCCATTTGGAGGTCACTAGGGTTTCATATAATATCATTTATTTTCGATTAACATGGGAAGTGACTTGATAATTCCAATAAATTACTAGGTACTTGAAGTAAACCCAGCTGGAAATACAGATTTCTGTCCAGCTGAAAATCTTAACAATTGCCATTTCACTTGAAACAAAATAGAAAAAAATGTTACGGTATTTTTGTGTAGAACATTAAAGCAAAATGCCCTTCTAATTTTTCTCTGTGAGCTATGTCTTCAAAGGGTTAACAGAGATGAAGAAAATGAGGTGATCAAAGATTTTATGGAAGGATGACTTTGGTCTCATAGATGGAGTAAGGCAGGGCTTAATCCAAAATTAACACACTGTATGGGTTAATTAAAGGAAACAAATGTGAGAAAGCTAGTTCTACTCTTGAACAGCTCATTTAGTTTATCTTTAATGCAAATTGTCAATGCAAGTCCTGTCATGAAAATAAATCTCATTAAAAATACATCACTTCTTCACACACATGTAAACCAAGGAAAGAATGCGTTCCTACCAGGTGAATTTGGTGTTACTCAGCTGCAGAGCAGAGATAATGTGGGTTTCAAAATGCAGTCACTGTTGGTTTCGTCTAGGTTTACATTTTCTGAAACATCTTTCTAAAGGGTAATATCACTCAGTGGACTATCAGAGTCCTTAATGAAAATGGAATAAAGGGGGGCTGTAAAGTGATGATTAAAAGGCAGACTTGGAGCAACAAGAGCTTGAAATCCACATTCCCTCTTTACCTGTTGACTCATATTGCCAAAGGTTATATGTCCTTAGGCTTACAATCTCCTTGAGATTTTCTATGACTTTCTATTGAGTAGAAGTTCAGATAAAAGGAAACTGGGAAAGCAAATATTATTTGAAACTGTATAAAAATGTAAAAAACTATATTGTGCTTATAAATCATGACATCATATTATTATTATTCTCTTGGAGCAGTTTATGGAGCAGTAAAGCCAGAATTCTGTACAGAGATGAAAGTCAATATCTATCTCCATCCCTGCACCAACATTAGTAGGAAATATTGCTAGACATTGCAAGCTAGGAAGGAAAGAAGAAGAATATTAACTAGAGGCTTTTTTCCATATTATAGTCCCATGTTACAAAACAAACAAGTATATAGTCTTTTTTGCATGCTTACAGAACTTCCTTTCCACAGAGCAATAAAGGAGCAGAGATTCCTAAACATTTGGGAGGACAAAGTCTGACAACTACAACATCGGGATACCTCTAGAGGCAGTGATCTCCCTCCCCTTTAAGGTGAGAAACTTTAATAAAACACATTTGTATGGGAAGCAGGCGTAGAAAGAATTCTAATGATGCTTTCATTGTATTTTAAAATGTATGCATAGAGTGCAGTGTAAGGTCAGCAAAGGTTTTCTTTCATACTTATGGGCCAAAAGGCATCGTCTGTGTCTCCATTCATTCTGCATATACTTTTCCAGGGCTAGGTTGAAGCTTGGTCATCTCAGTGAACTTTAGATCAGGCCCATGACCCGAAAGGGAGTAAGATACAAAATAGGCTGTTTAGCGCATTAAATTCTGTTCGGTATCTGGTACAGCCAGGAGGTGGCAGAGCAAGTCTAGTTTACCACGTCTGAATCGCAGGCTCTAGGTATTTTCCAGTCTTGAGGCTGTGGAAAGATGGTGAGTTGCTGCAGTTCTCCCATGTGCACCGTTTAGTGGCAACTGCCTGCACACCACTCACAACATTTGCAAGGCTATTAAGAGGGTCCCAGCAAGCTTGCAGAGCTCTCTAGGAAATGCTGCCTGGTCTGTTTTTTGGTTTTTGGTTCGGTTTTTTTTTAATTATAATTTTGTACTGCTGACTCAACTCTGCTGTTTACTGGCAGTTTGACCAACCCGTCTTTTCAGCAGCAAGCGTGAGTCTTCTGTGTACGCACGTCCTTGCAAACAAATGACATTGGCTTTTGCCGATAACAGCAAGTGAATAAAAGCACATCATTAGAGCAAGTGCTTGACAAGTAGTAGTGTATAAATATGTAGTACATAATTCTGCATAAGTGTTAATATAGATGCCCTCTCATTTCTCCCCGTGGTTACTCCTTAGCACTGTAAGTGACCCACATGAAAAGCAGAGAGAAACCATGTGAGAGGGCAGAGCAGATGAACAAATAGAGAGAAAAAGCAAATAGAGAATGATGAACTGGCCAATATCAGCTGGGATACTTTTTGTATCAGCTTGAGCTGCAGTCCATGTCTTTTAAACAAAACAGCTCTGGGTTGGGTCAGCACATGATGGGGGTTGCTGGGGGAAAAACAGATATTGCACAGACGTATCGCCAATAATTTGGTAGTCTAAACTGTATCTGCTTGTGAAATGACTCTATTAAATAAGCAGTAGGCTTCAGCAAAATCTGTCTTTTTCTTAAGAGCTACTGCTGCTGGTTAGTAACAAAAAAGCAAAGTTTATTAACAGAAAGAAGCCCCAGGATCTCTGTGTTAGGTTTAATGGACTGCAGCAACCCCAGGATAGATATTGCTGCCTCCACAAAAGAAGATATTTACTGTCTTCTGCCTCTCAAGCAAATTTTTGTATGTCACTTTCCCTGAGGCAGCTGTAAAAGGGGGAGGTAGAAGAGGGGCAAGAAGAGAATGTAGTAAGCATTGTCTTAGAGTTTGATCACCTTTAAGAAAAGACAGGAACACTTTGGATCTTGCTGTTTTTAAGGACTTGAAAAGCTGATAGATGACAATGGAAATAGAGAGAAGAAGTTCATTCAGTTAAGACTGCAAGAGGAACAGATGATGCAGAGGGTTTTGAATACAGGGTCAGATACAAAGGCAAGAGAACCATGCATGAGGGAGACAGGCAGTAAGGAGAGGTGAACAGAGCATTCTTTGCACTGAAAGTACTGAAGTTATTATACTCTAAATTCTGCATTTATTGTCTGCCCCAAATGTCTGCTGGTTTCAAAGCAGCAATGTACGATAGAATCTGACCCTAAATGGATGTAGTTGTCAAAGTCAACAATAGGAAGCACAGATAGAAAGAGATTTGATATCTTCACTGCAATCCTGCCTCTGGTGATAGTTACTGCTAGAACTAGTCAGAGGAGGGATGGAAACTGTATTTCTTCAAGTCCCTCTGCTAACAGCTCTGTTGTTTTTTAAATTCTAGAAAGGACCAACTGTATTGCTGGGGAGAAATCCCCAAAAATATCACTGATATTCTCCTGGGATTTTCCCCAACCTTCTAAATTTTTAGCCAACTACAGATAAGATCTACACCCTGAACACTAATGCAGGCAGTGCCCCCCAGACAGACAGACACTCAGCTCTGGACAGAACTGCTTGGGTGAGAGAAGAGGTCACCTACCATGGCCTATGTGGCCCCTGACTGCTCTGCTAACACCAGATGTAGAGATGGCATCTGGAAGACCAACTTATGTCCACAGGCAACTGAAATGAGAGCAATTAGCACAAGCAGCCAGACAGACTGTGGAGATCCTTGTAACTTCCAATTGCTCCTGGCCAGGCTGGAGTTAAACTGACATCTACCACTGAAAGGCTACATAGCTTGTGGTCCCTTCTCTGAGTTTTGCAAACAGTTCTGTGCATGTTACTGCAAGTCCTTTCACATCAAACTGAGGGCTGCAGCTGCCAGGAGGTCATGCGTTGCTCTAAGCATACAGGTCCAAATCTCTTATCTAAAACAATGGCGTTTGGATTGGAAATGCTATTTTGATTCCCCTCTTTTTTTAGTTGCCCCAGCCTTGAAGATGATGGCTTAGAATAGCTGGAATATTTAAAAACTCCACCAAGCACTGTGCTGACAAAACAGCAATTTGTATGTGCTCAGTACTTCTGGCTAATCTCAGCATAGAGTTCACATGCTGAATGAATCTTTTTTTCTTTCATCATTCAATGTATTAACTCGAGGTCATGCTCCACTGACACTTGCAAACAGCACCCGTCTCTGTCAGTCACTGCCATGCACAGAAGGAGCTTGAAAGGAATTAACTCCATCTAATAGATGTAACCAGCTTGCACACAGCCCCTCAGGATGGGATTGATAGCATTAGGGACTGATGTTAAATTGTGGGAGGAGGGAATAGGGGTTAGCCTACAGAAATGGAAACGCTCATGTTTGAATTGGTATCACAAATATATAATGTCACAGGTATTTCATTTGTGGCTTGTTTTGAGAGATCTACAAAACCCAGTAGTCAAGGCAAAGCCAGCTCCTTTTGTTTTGTATGGTTACAGTTTAAAAAGACCAAATGACACTTTGCAGTCCTGTGAACTGAAGCACAGTGCTCTGCATCACTTCACGAGAAAGAAGTGGTGACTGGATTTAGTTCAAAGCTGTAAGAAAATGTAGAGAGCAGACCAATAATAACAACAGTAACAGAGCTTTATTAGAGGAAAATGAATAGCAGCAATAAAGGTGCTATTCACAAGAAGCCACTTACACTGCTGATGTGCAACATCACATAAAGGTGAGGTTAGGAAATGTGAGAATTAAGGTCATCTGTGCAACCAATATCTAAGGGTGGATCCATATTTTCTTCTCCTTTCCTCTTTCTTTCTTTCCCCTTTCATTCCAGGAGCTTCAGGAGACTTCTTCCACTGGTGCAAGACTGATTATTTTGGGATTGGGGATAATTCCACATCTGATTAGCAGGAACGTGTATAAATTAGCAGCATCTAATTCTGCATTTATATTCTCATCCCAGAATCAGCAAGTACTTTATTGAAAGTTTGATAGGGCCTTATTGCACATGTGCTGTAGGGAAATGGTTATCTGTATTTCGTGGTCCAACAAATTGAGGCTGTGGGAGGAGCTACTGAAGATCACCACAGGCAATATTCCGACCTAGGATAGGAACTCAGTGCTTTTAGCTTTTGTACGCTACTCCCTGAATAATGCTTTCTCTCACTAATGAGAAAATCTGTCCAGGGCAGAAAGGTTAGGAGTATTCCATTCCAAAGAAGAAAATTTGGATGCTCTGACTCTTGTTTTGCCTCTCTTTATACCCAGAATAGATTTACTAGGCTGGTTGGAAGGAACTGACCGACTCTTCTGTGTTATTAATGTTACTTATCTGTCCATAGAATTATCAAGAACTGTCTCAGAAAAATATTAAAGCTGAGTCATATACCAATAACAGCAAACAAATTCACTCTGGCAGCTGCAATAGTGAATTTAACTTACTCTTGCTGTGCCTAGGCAGAGTGTGGCATATGGTACTGTGGTGATTTCGTTTCATTTCAGAGTTTCTTTTTGACATATTGTGAAGTCTAATCACATTTCAAATGGAGTTACTGGAAGAGCAAAGGCAACTCTTTCAATATACTACCATGGTGGGTTGACCCTGGCTGGATGCCAGGTGCCCACCAAAGCCGTTCTATCATTCCTCCTCCTCAACTGCACAGGGGAGAGAAAATATAACAAAAAGCTCGTGGGTTGAGATAAGGACAGGGAGAGATCACTCACCAATTACTGTCACAGGCAAAACATACTCAACTTGGGGAAATTAGTTTAATTTATTACCAATCAAATCAGAGTAGGATAATAAGAAATAAACCCAAATCTTAAAACACCTTCCCCCCACCCCTCCCTTCTTCCCAGGCTCAACTTTACTCCCAATTTCTCTACCTCCTCCCCACCAGCGGCACAGGGGGACGGGAAATGGGGATTGTGGTCAGTTCATCACACATTGTTTCTGCTGCTCCCCCTTCCTCCTCAGGGGGAGGACTCCTCACACTCTTCCCCTGCTCCAGTGTGGGGTCCCTCCCAGAGGAGACAGTCCTCCATGAGCTTCTCCAATGTGGGTCCTTCCCACGGGCTACAGTTCTTCACAAACTGCTCCAGCGTGGGTCCCTTCCAGGGGGTGCAGTCCTTCAGGAACAGACTGCTCCAGCGTGGGTCCCCCACGGGGTCACAAGTCCTGCCAGCAAGCCTGCTCCAGCATGGGCTCCTCACTCCACAGGTCCACAGGTCCTGCCAGGATCCTGCTCCAGTGCGGGCTTCCCACGGGGTCACACCCTCCTTCAGGCATCCACCTGCTGGGGTCTTCCATGGGCTGCAGGTGGATATCTGCTCCACCGTGGACCTCCATGGGCTGTAGGGGGACAGCCTGCCTCACCATGGTCTTCACCGCCATGCAGTGGAATGCTGCAGGGGAATCTCTGCTCTGGCACCTGGAGCACCTCCTCCCCCTCCTTCACTGACCTTGGTGTCTGCAGGGTTGTTTCTCTCACATATTCTCACTCCTCTCTCCGGCTGCTGCTGCGCAGGGTTTTTTTTCCCTTTCTTAGATACATTATCCCAGAGGCGCTACCACCGTCACTGATGGGCTCGGCCTTGGCCAGCGGCAGGTCCATCTTGGAGCTGGCTGGCATTGGCTCTATTGGACATAGGGGGAGCTTCTAGCAGCTTCTCACAGAAACCACCCCTGTAGCCCCCCCGCTACCAAAACCTTGCCACGCAAACCCAATACAACTGCAAACAACGGAGTCTGTGCACCTTACTGCCACATGTAAAGCCACCTATGAGTGTCGCTAGAAAAGTGAACAGGTGTTCTAAACACCTAAATTCAATCTGTGCAAAGACCTCTGCGTCTCTAATGTGTACAGGCAAGCAAGCAGTGTTCTCCAGAGGTTGAAGCAGAGGTTGTGTGTGCATCTCCTCCTGACTCTCTGTTTTGATCAAATGTTCAGTGTGAAAAGCACAGGTGCTGCCTCCATTTTCCTATACATTCAGCAAGATACAGCCTATTCATTGATGATAACTATGAGATTTCAAAGTGAAAAGTGACGTGTTAAGCAGGAGATAGGATTGTTTTACTGATTGAAATCACAAGTGAAAAGATTATCTTTTCTTTTGAGAAGTATACCAATTTTTAAGGCTAAAGACAGCAAAAAGAATGGTGATTTTTACAGGCCAGAATGCAAATTATAGAATGGCACAGTATTACTATGGATCCTGGAAAATGGAGATGTTAGCTGTTTTAATATGAGAGCTGTACTGACTCTCTGACCAATATTAAGCAGATATTGCTCAGATGGTGTGTTGTTCACAGTAATCTGGGTCTCGCTCATGTCTGACTCACGTCTCCTGCATTCTCATCAGGGATCTGTATTTCTTACCATTCCAGCCTCCAAGGTACTGAGTCTCTTGTATCTTGCCATGTGTGGGAGGCCTGGGAGCAAACATCAGGGAGCAGTAGCAGTCACTGCCAGCATTTCCTGATGTGAAGATGTCAGACAGTGCCCAGCTCTTGGGATCCAACATGGATTTTTCCTCTTCCAGCAGTTAAAGTGCACTTAAGGGGGGGTGGGGGGAAGCCAGAGTGTGAGTCAGAAAGGTGCAAACTTGTAGTTAGAGAATAATGGGCTTTTCAGTTCATCTTGTTCTTTTGTTTAACAGCCCTGCATCCTATTTTATATCATCATAGGGAAACATCCAGACCTTGTGCATTAAGGATGACAGAAAGTGGACACCCATGGAAGTGAAATGAGCAGGCTTTCACTAGACAATGTGCTTAGCTGAGATTCAGGGTGAAGAGGGAATTCTTTTTATACCAGAATTGCATGTTAGTTCACAAATGTCTGTTTGGACAGGTTTGGATAGGAATCCAACCAAAATCCCCAAGGTCCTCAACGAAGGTGTCCTTCAAAGCAAGGAAGGTGTCCTTCAAAGAGCCATGATTCTCCACATAGATACAGAATGAGTGTTGGACAGTCAAGGCTGCCTTGTGGTGTCAGACCAGAATCTCAGAAATCTGCTGCCATCAATGAGCAGATCCCCTTGCTCACAGCTTTTGCTGATATTAAGGGGAATCTTAACATTAAGATAATTCTGCTGACATTCCTGGACCCTTTTCTGGAGATGATATTGAAGTATGAGGAGTGGAGCCAGACAAAGAGAGGTCAGTTTTCAGGAGGTGAAAGAAAAAATGTGACAGCAGAGCACAGCAGTTTAAACAAGTCATTTAGTATGTAACAGTGACCACCATGCATGTGGTGATGGTTTTCTCTACTGCTCTGCATGCCTGTTACTGCAACTGAACAAAACTGGTCCTGAGTTGCGAATTTTCATAGAATGTGTAAATTTTGAATTCTGAGTCCTCCAGACTCCTTATGATCTTTGCTGTAAAGGGGCCAATCTGCACCTCATCAAAGTCCTCAAAAATTTCTGGATAGGTTTGGAATGGACGATTAGATTATTGCTCTAATTTATCCACATATACTATCAGTAGTTACCTTCTTGTTCTTTTAATTAGGCTAAAATTTGCCAAAGCATATGAAAAATTGCTTATCCCACTGAAAACAGAATTATATGCTGAGAGCTCACAGCCCATTCTTCAACTTTTGCATAAATATTTTTATTGTATATTTTTATGTTCTGCATTAAAAGTGTGTCCGTGGGAACATGTGCTGGTTGTGAACACTGTACTTTCCACCAGCACCTGCTTCTTGAGCAGGCTAAATGTGGAAGCATGTTCTAATGGTTGAGCTGTACCGTTTATTCTCTGTTCTGCAACAGCATCTGTAAAGCAGGAAAAATTGTATCTGGCTGAGTTGACCCAGAGTGCAACCTGACCGAGAGTCTTTAGTTTTGAGCTTCAGTTGTGTGTTGCAGGGAGACTCATTTGTTTTAACTTTTGAAAAAGAAATGTGATGGAATTTGGCCTCGAAAGATTCTGTTAGGATGAGAAATAAAAGGATTTGTATTCGAAAATGTCAAAATCAAAAGTAGCCATTTTCCCCACGTTCTTTTCTTTTTTTCCTTTTTGCCAGTTGTAAATGATTGTCCCAAATGCATTCAGACTTCACTAATATCCTAGGTTATGTCAAGACACTGCATTTTTCTGCAAATAAGCTCTTCATCCCAGATTTGTGGCTTGGCTGTTGAGTTAAGGTTTGCTGCGAGGATGACGCTAGAGCAGTGCACCACAGACTGGAGAGAGGGGAGCTGTGGAGATCCTGTACCAGCAGCAGTGTCGCTACCTGTGTGGCACTGCAACCCTGCAGGCAAAGGAAAATAGGAATGTCAAACCCTGGTAGCAGTGGGATAAAACTGCTTAGAAACCCTCAGCTATGGCTTGCCTTGTTGCCCAGCTTTTTGTAAAGCAAGCAGGTTTGTCTAATTAATTAGGAGAAAGTAGGCCAGTCCATTAATTGAACTTAAATCCTTGGATGATGAATATTGACCTAAGCTTCCAAATGTCTGTGCAACAGCTCTCCTTTCTGCGTGTGATATACAAAGAAATGCCACATTCTCCCACTTCCAAAAGCCTTGCAGAGTTTCAGTCATGTTTATCCTGACAGAGCCCACATTGTGAGTGTGCCTAGTTTTTGCTGAGGTCAATTCTTTCAAGCCCAGCAAAAAGGCATTGCATATTTGAAGTTTCCTTTCTCTTGAAAGCCTTGTTATCAGGCAGCGCTAGCTCTGAGGAAGACCTGCCTTGGTTGGGAGGCTGCATGTGTTTGCCAGCGGGGCCATAGGCTGATCGAAGATCCTCCGAGGCAGTCATTGATTGACCCAGCATCTCCCCTCCTCAGGAAGATCTTGGTGAAGAAATTCTTTTCTATGAGGTACAAGGTTTGAATAAGCCTTGCTGTAATGAGGGCAAAAGGAGGCTAAATGACCTTTTTTTTCCCACACACTTACTCATTCCACCACTTCACTTTGGATTTTACTGAAGTCATTACGTCAACCACTGGCATAACCTAGAATATGCTGGAGGGAAGCAGCTTCACTGGTAACAAGTTGTTTTCCTTCTGGGATCTTTCAGAAGTGGTCTCTTTTCCTCACTTCTCTTGAACTGGTTAATTAAATAGGCATACTGGACTGACCACTCATGCCACAGATTTTTATTACACTTACGGATTTTAAAAGGATTTTTTTGTGCACAAAGCTAAAGCAAGACTTCTGTAAATTGGAGGAAGTCCCATTTGCAAAATCAATGTAGTAAAGAATGTAAGAAGAGCACTATTGCATGCCTTTATGTAAAATAATATCTGATGGTTATTTTGGTGAATTATGGAGACATGAATTGATATTGGAGCCTGTGATGAATCTCTGCTCTAGGCCAAATGTCACAGTTAGTATCACATGCCCAGCAGGGTCCTTGAGAGATACTGTGGAGACTGATATCTCTTTCTACACAGAGATGGTACAGGATAGCCTCACACTGTTCCTTTTCTCAAATTCCCTTCTCTCACAGCAGAATTCCTCCTAGAAGGGAGAAAGATAGTTCATTCTCAGTGGTCTGGGGACTGTGAGCAGATTTTATTCATGATAATCTGGACAAACAATACCTTGAACTGGTTGAAAACCACCATTTCACATATTGCTCAATTTATCACAACTGTAAGACTGTAAAGAAAACATTAGATCATGTCCCACATAGCTTTTCCTAGGGCAAATAGGGCATAGGGCAAATTCTTTCATATGTCAGATTTCACATCTTTCATTGTCAGATTGTGCTTTTGTTGGGAGGGAGGCCAGAGTTGTTTCAGTTCTGATGTTGCTTGTTCACAGAAAAAGGTATGTTGAATTCTGAAAGAAAAAAAAAAGAAAAAAAAATACTTTAATGGCCGCATCACACTCCCAAAACAGCAACAGATATCACCAAACTACAGCATATCAGAATGGTCGTTCATACCAAAGGCAAAATTCATCAAGTAAGTCACCAAGAACACTGCTTTTTAAAGTGCCATGTCCTCACACCAACCAAGAGCTACCCATCTGAGCTCACTAGATGTGACAGCCCCTCCGTGACAATTGGGTGCGGCTTTGGCAATAACCTCTAGAAAAAAATATAATGCATGGGCACTTCAGAGAACAGCACCATACAGAGGGCACTCTGGTGGAACAGAAACATTTGGAAAATGCTCCCATCACTACCCACAGTTTCAAGTCTCTGCAGAATCCTTCTTCTCTAGTACGTGAGCTGAAAACATACTTCAAACATACATCAGCATCTTTCCGTTCATTAAGGTATTTATGTAGAGGTAGGATCTGCACTTGAGTCTACCTTGAGGGTGTAATTGTGTGTTGCTAATGTAATGGCTAGAGCTGGTGATACAAACGACAGCATATGAAAGGTCAATATGCAGAATGCAAGGTTGTGTGGAGCAATTGGAGGAAAAATGGAGTCTGATTTAACAGAGTAAGAAGGAAGAGGGAGGGCAAGGGCACTGAATGAGAGAGTGACAAGATGACTTTTAAAAATAGGCCCTGCAGAGGTGAAAACAAAAACCTTAACTTCATCATATGCAATGAATGTCTTAAAAAGAAAGATAATAGATAAAGGAAGAAAGAAACAAACCCCAGAATCAGAGCCAAACATTTAACTGATGTAAGTGGGTGCAGAGTTCAGAGGAGCTGTTTCCACATATATCATCATGGAAACCTTATGTGTATATCCCCATGGATGCCCTTAAAACATCATAGGTAATGGCATGCTTTAAAATGCAAGTCACAGTATAAAATTCTGATCTCGTATACCCTAGTGAACATCCAAAAATGGTTTCTACCAAGAGTCTGCATGGCACAAATGAAAGCAGGACTTAACTCCTACCTTCATGTCATGTTTGCCACCATACTTCGCATTTTTTCATGTGCCATCTGACAAATCCATGTGACTCTCAATTCTACTGACAATCAGATAATGTCAGAACCCAGTGCAGCGTTATTATAGGGATTTAATTGATTTCCCACATAACTTTAAAATAGTATCATATCTTAACAAAAAAAATCATGCTAATTTTCTTGCCTTGAAACTGTCTAGTGGTCACTTTTGTGCTTCTATCAGTGCTTTGAGTTGCTCTCATTCACTTTAATGTAAAATGGCTTGGACACTCATATAAGGTTCGTTTCAGTATCCGATTAAATATTTCAGTTGCTACATAGTTCTCATCCTCCTAGCACTTGGGTGAGTACATCACTTGTCTAGGCCCAACTCCAGTGGAAGTAAGAATTTAAATCTTATTAAAATCATGCAACCAAAAAAAAAATTGATCTTTTCTTTTCTTTGCTCGTTCTTCCCTTGCTTCTCTGCAGATGTAAAAACTAAATGTATCATTTTGGAAAAGAAAAACTCTATCCAACAGTATTAACCCGATTACTTGTCATTGTGGATGGGACCATTACAGCTGGTATCATATACATAGTCACAAGTTAACGTATCGTGTACTACAAATTGACTCGAGTTTCTTATCCTTGTAATGAGATAGAAATGCTACGGGTCTACAACAGTCATAGTAAAATAACAAAGGAAACAGGCAGGAAAAAGAGAAAAAGAACTTTGACACTCTCCTTGTGCATGCTACTCCTGCTGATGTAGATTTTAAACTACAAATGGCTTGAAGACCATGGTACCGCACTGATTTATGTCACCTGAAGATCTGGTCTAGTATATTACCACTCATTTCAATGTTGACATACTCTGCTGAGGCCACAGAAGGGCTGGCAGGAGATGCTTATCATGTACGTGGAGTTTTGTGAAGTACTCTGAGTTTCTTCAGGTCACAATTTTAAGTACTGCTACTTGAACCTGTACCTCAAGAGGGAGGCAATTCACAGCAATTATATGGAAATCAAGATAGAGGTATCAAGCTAAATTCTTGGCGTGCCTGGGTCACATGGAAGTAGTTCTCAGAAAGCCCTTATTCCCTGCACAGTTCCAGTCTTACAGTTGCCTATTAGGGAATTTGGTCTTGGGAGGGACTATTGCTACAGCGATCTCCAAGGGGCATTCCAGGAAATACAGGCTGCAGGTGTGTTCAGAGGCATCCCGGGCCACCTTGGGGATCCATCGTCCTGGGAGGATGGACCAGCCTGCCCATTCAGAGTCAGAGTCCTGATGCTCAGGACTGTCTGTTTATTGTATTTACTGCATGTGCCTCCTCTGATGGTAAACCTTAATGAAGTCTCTGTTACTGGCTGTTCCAAACACTCAGCAAAAGTGCAGATCTCCCATTTCTCTTACAAAGTGCACAGTTACATTTTTACATATAAGAACAGTTTCTGACCAAAAATGTTCTTTCTCTAGTGTGTCTCAGATCCACTAAGAGCTCTGGTTAACCCTCCTCACTTTTAAATACCTGACAGGTGAAGCTGCCCAAGTAGTGTGTTCAGCTGGGCCTTACAGCTCCTCATTTTCCAGGGGGGTGTTTCTTGTGTGCACCCAGACTGTCTTTATGGATCACAGGAAGCATGAAAAGGATTTTTCAAAACAAACAAACTAAACAAAACCCGACTGCTCTCTTTATCCTTTAGCTGGAAGCCATTTCTTCTAAAGGAGTCTCATCCAACAAGACAGTAATCATAACTGCGGCACTGAGAGCAAAACAACAAGCAATTTCCTGTACTTTTTCCCATTTTCCACAAGTGCAAATAGCTTCAGTTACTTCCTCAAAGTTTGATGAGTTTCAGTGTGGCCAGTGATTATCTGCAAGGGAAATTTTTTCTTCCTTCCTTGACTTCTGCTTTTCGGTAACCATTAAGCCATTCCACAGAAGCACTGAACATCAGTCCTAACTAATCACCTGCACAGAAACACAAGGAGAAAGGAAGAGGTGGTGGCAGGAATGGCGCAGCTGAAATGCCGCAGATGAAAGACTTTCTGTGTGGCCGGCCTCCGAGTGCTGTGTGGTGTGAACGAGTTGAGTCATGCTCTGAACGCTAGAGCATGAGTAAGAAAGCCTCCTCTGAAGCTTGGTTTTATTGATGAGCTGACAACATCAGCTCCTGTTGCCAGCCTAGCTCCCCTGAGTCGCTCTCTGTGTGAGTTCCTCTGCCCTAGTCCTCTCTGCCCAAATAGGTACTCTCATCCGCTTGCAGCCAGGGCCAACCGGAGCCACCTGCCATCATGACTCAATGGCAACTGTCATGAATTGGGCATGACTAAGCATCAGTGGTAATAACACCAGAAAACAGCAAGGGAAGAGGCCTGCAGGAGTTCTGCCTCACCTTCTCATACAGCATTGCCATAATATAAGAATAAAGACTGATGTCATGAGCAGTGGGGGAAGAGGAGGGGTAAGTCTTATGTGCGCTGGTCCCAGTTTATGTGCTGAACTCCTTGCTGATTAAGGTCCTATATTTGAGAGGCCCAGTGCTGACTGGTAAACAGGTTCAGGTAACTTGGGAATGACCATGATATAAGATACTTTTAGAGCTGGATTTTTCAAAGGAGGTAGATTCCTGATGAAGTACAAAGGGTACTGGGCAGTGGGTGCCCTGACATTCATAGCAGGTTCCAGGTTGGCTGGAGGGAGGAGCCAGACCTTGGCCCCAAAGTGTGGGCTTTTGTACCAGGCCCTGGGTGATGCTGCTCTGAACCCAGCGGATCTGCCCTTCTGAAAAGCACTAAGAGCACTCTACTTATGGAAACCACGTCTTCTAAGCATACTGGAGGAAGCAAGCTTTGGCTCATTTGCTAATGTTTCCATTAAGAAGGTGACATTTTTTAGTCAGAGAGTTAGCGTTTCTTCAGTCAGTGTAGGAAGAAGACCACCTGTCTAGTCCGTGCTGATTTACACTGCTCTAGTACTCACTATGACTTATTTGTCAACAAACTCCACTGGGGAAGAATAACAAATGGAGCGTGTTCAGTGAATAGTTTGGAATAACAGTGCGAAGAGATTGCAAGATTCACGAACCAAAAAGAAGGCAGCATTTCTTGAATAGCTTATTCACTTGGGTTTATTTGCCACAGTGAGCTGAGAGCAAATGTAGAGCCAGGGAAAGGTGCTGAGGCCAAATAGGCAGAGTGCCAGGGGGATGGCAACAGGGATGGCAGGCGCTCTTCCAGCTCACTTGACAGCTCTGGGGCCTTAACAACGGGACCCTAGACTAAGAACAGCATTGTCTACAGACCATGAAAACTTCGTCATCCATACCACCAGTGTACGGAAGAGCACTTCCTTGATCTAGAGGTGAATTCTTTCTCAACAGCTCACCTAGCCACTGGCCTTTTTGCCAGCACTGTTGCTGGCAGCAGTTGCTAGACCGGATGATAGACTTGTGAGACAGGAGTTTGGGCAAGGCTTTCTTTGCCACTCTGTCCCCTTTTGCCAACCCCCTAAGTTAAAAAGTTACTCTAAATGGGAAGCTGAGGAGCACATAATGACTGTGCTACCTCTAAACTACTTCATCCCATCTTCTTCTGTATGGGCTTACTGAATGGGTGAGGAGAATGATTTAGATGCATTGGCAATTTTCCGTGACCTAATGACCCTACAGGAACTGCTGCAAGCCTTCAAGCTTCTCTAAGCTGTATGGAAAATGAGGGCAACAGAAAAATGGCACATGGTCTCTCCTGGAGCTCTCCCTTCTCTGAGACTTTCATTGCTTCCTTGCAACTCCTATATGCCAAGATCTGGGCTAGGACTTTACACAGAATGCCCACCCTTTAGAAGTTCATCAGCACATGATGCAAATTTCTCCAAAAGAGCTTTTATTGCTCCACTATCAGTTGTCTGGCACAGAAAGAAAATTAGGTGCATATTCGCCTGCCCTGGAACATTGCTTTTTTAAATGCAGTTTCAACTGAATACAAAGATCTTCACTTCTTGGCCAAATTATTCTGCAGAGTCACTTGCTCTACAGCTGCTGCATCCTCCTGCTCCTACATGGCAGCATTTCAGCAGTATCTGGAGGGGAAGCGTCTGCCTGTCATAGCATTACACTGAGCTTTGGGATTCTCCCAAGTGGCAGTCATTATATCACTGTACGGTGATATTATTAGCGTATTTTCATCCAGCAACAGTCAATGTCAGATTGTTTCACGATGTGTTCAACAGGCATCAACATTTCAAAAAACACCAGACAAATGTCTTTTTACTTGACCTCTTTAATGCAATGTCATAGATCATTTGCGTGTTTAACAGCTCTCAAAACATCGATGCGTGTGTGCTTACAAAATAGATATCTTCTCACTCCTTTTTTTCCTCCTTCAAGTGCCATGAGAAATTATTTAAGGAACTTTTAATGAAATGCATCTGTCACTTATGAAGATAAATAGCCATAGTATGGCTTTCCATTACTGGAAATGGCAGAATTAAATTAGAAAATTACAATCCTCAGCATCTTCCCTGACTTGTTTTTGCATAATGTGTTAGAAAATATGCCCACATAGGCAGAATGCTGCAATACCAATGGAGTACGCCATAAAACAAGACCTCTTTTTATGGTTGTTTTGTTAGTTTGCATTGGGGAATTTTCTCGCATGGATGATTTTTGGTCCTGTTTCTGGGAAAGGAGGCCCAATTAGTAAAGGGAACCTAACTAGAGTGGAGGCCCAATTAGTAAAGGGAACCTAACTAGAGTGGCAAATAGGTAACACCCCCCCCCCCAGCCTCTTCCAAAACATAAGTTCTGGACTTCACTCTATATTGTTATATGGCTTCCAAGCCAAATGGGAAGACCATGGTAGAGCACATGATTCAGACTGTATAATTCCTCATATCCCATCTAAAGGGCATCTCCGTTTCCGTTACATGGAATAAAAATAATGTTACCATTAAAATCCTTGGGGCCACACTTTGGACAATAGGAGTAAACATTGTATTCTGACTCTTAATAGACAAAAAGATGGCTATTAAAGGAGACATTTAAATGAACAGTGGGATGGTGTGAAATTGTCTTTTCAGATGGGATGGGCTCCTCTTAGTCCCTCAATAGCAAGCTGGTCTTTTTGTCCTCAGAAGCAGATTGTTGGTAATTGGTTTTGTCTTTTTAAGTGAAGAGATAGACTCCTTAGAGTCTGGCCCACTTAGAGTAAGCCAGAATGTGATTTGCAGCCTTTAGCCCTGCTACTTATATAAGCAAAGAGGTAACAATTGAAATAAGCACACACTGGGAAGTCCCCTGTGTTTCTCATCTGTGCTTCCAGCTGGTAACGGAGGATGCATGCAGAAAACTTGTGTCCCTCAGCCCTCCTGCCCAATCCACACCAGCTGCATATGCTCCTGCTCCCCTGCTCCGTCAACTTCCAACTCACCCAGCACTCTTCCACTGATTTTCCTGGTGTTTCTCTCTCTTTCTTTTTTCATGGCATGTGAATTTTGCATTTTTTGTTGCACAGGAGATGGCTTCAGCTGAGACAGGAGTGCTTTACTCGTGCCTGCCACCCAAACTCAAGTTTCATTCTAGGCACATTCCTAATGATTCCTGATCCCTCACTTCCTGAATAAATGCTTTAACTACTGTGCTTTTATTCAAAGCTGGTCACCAATGCTGTAATGCCCCTCACCAGCTGGTGTGTAGCTGTTACGCTACAGTTCATGCTGAGCCCAGTGCTGTCTGTGCATGTCGGGAGCGTTCAGCCAGGAGTTGCCCAGAAAAGAGGAAGGACTGCCTTGCATCAGATCTTGTGGGTAGTCAAATGCAGATGCAAAGGCTGATGTGAGCAGAGAATGTTCTTGTAATTCATGAATGTAGCAGGTTAAAAAGAGAGAGAAGGAATTTCCCTATCATATCTTAAAAAATTATGCTTATTTTTTTCCAAATGAAATTGATGTAATTTTTGTTGTTCCTGTTTATTCCAACCTGCTAAATTCCTGAACTGTCCCAAAGGTCCCTGTGAGGAAAGGCAGGGCGGGTGGGGGGAGCGCCGTAACTGAAGGTCCCAATATACTGAATACATTTTGGGGAATCCCAGGGTTCTCTGAGAACAGGACGCAAGCAGATAAAATGTATGGGGCACAAAGATGGGCTTGTTGAGAGATGAGAGCTTTTAAAGCCCCAGCTGCTTTCCTTTCAGCCTCATCTTAATTGAACTGTTCTGATAACAGCAACCCTGCATGAAGGAAATGCTCATTTTCCTAGCTTTGACCTTCAGTAATCCTCCAGGAGTGTGGATAGGGATGCACATCACTTCACTTTTTCCCTGACTATACAAAGGAAGAAATACTCAGATTTGAATACCCAGATGAACAGGAACAGCATAATTGACAAGCACAAATAGCACCAATGTCACAGAGAAACAGCATAAGCAGTGGTCAGTGTAGCAAGCGCCTGGTCTCCAGCAGGGATCAGTCTTCAGTTCTTGCAGATGGCAACACGCCCCTGTAATGCCCCAGTTAATTGTGGGATTTTGTTTGAGCATTTACATCCCAAGGTTAGCATGTTTTGCTGACCCTGGTGGAGGATGGCTTATCCTAGGAAGCTTTGAAATTTGATTACCTTTAAGTTACCTGGCACTGCTCTGCATGTTATTAATAATCACACAATGATCAAACTCATAAAAATCCAACCTTAGTATTTAACTCTATGACTTTCTCTGTAGCATATTCTACAGGTTGACTGCATCCTGTGCAGAGAAATGTTTTCTTTTATTTTTTTCTACATGTAATGCCCTTTAATTTCATCAAGTGACTGCTTGTTCTCTGTCCCTCCATGCAGTCTGGCCAGAGGTGGGATGAGAAACTTCTCCTCTATGCCTCCTGCCATCTGGAACAGGCTTGTCTGTATTTGTCTGCTTCATTGGCTTTCCATCTCATTTCAAATCTCAGCTGAAAACTCCTCCCTTCCCCCTTACTTCTGCCTTCCTGCTCTTATTTATCTCTGAAACTACACTACTGGTTTCTGTAAAGCAGTTGAGAGATGGAGTTTGCATGACAGACAGAATTCAAAGACTTAATCCTTTAACCTTTACTTACTAAGCATGTGTCTGTACCAGGGCTACCTGTGTCTCTACCACGGCTACCTGTGTAAGCAAACCCTGCAGGACCAAGTGGATCTGCAGACCAAGTGGACTTTCTTCTGGGATACATAAAAGAAAGAGTAAAGAATTTATTTAGAGCATTCCTAATTGTAAATGCTAATATCAGCTCCAAAGCACATGGGCTTCATGGGCTACAGGAATACTGTAACTGAGTATGCTGTCCCAGCATGGACCAGGGACCTGGGAGCCAGCTGGCCCTCTAGAATTAGCAGAACAAGAAGATAAATGACCAGTGAGTGAGCTGTAGGAAGCCACAGACAGGTTGTAGGAGGGAAATGGTCTTTCATGTCAGATCCTGACATAGGTCAGGTTAGAGGGAAGGAGAGGCTGGAAATAGTATCCAGAACGGGCAGAAAGGCTAGGATTTTTTCAGAGGGAAAGGCAGGACTGAGTTTTGCCTAAGCTTTTTTTAAAACTCTGCCTTGCAAGAAGCTTCAGCATGATGCTGAAGAATCATGCTGGAGAATGGGCTGGAGAATGAGTCCGACTGCCTTATAAAAATGCTGGCAGGTAATGAAAGGAAAATGCTATGGAAAACTGACCCTAAGGTGTGGATGTGGGCTTCCTTTGCGCTATGTACTTAACAGCTAATCTTGGAGGGGAAATGCACAGTTGATTAGTGATGATGCAGAATGATTACTGCCTTGACAAAATGCTGCCTCTTTCCATGTCTCACCATACTGAAACCCCTCAGGATTTTTATTCAGTTTTGGATGCAAGGAAGAGGAAACAGCATCACACATCATGACATGTTGCTCTCTGGCCATAAGAAAAAGAAGATAAAATGAATGCTGGCTACAAGAGGCATTCTTGTAGCAACAGCAACACTTTATCACCCTTTGTGTTTCAAAGTGTTGAGACTCACAGTTAATCCAAGTCTGGAAGGCCTGCATCCTGGTGTGTTATCCTGTGCACTGTGAAACAGCTTGGCCTTACTCCACCAGCCCCTGCCCAAGACAGAACACTTTTCACACCTTGTCATGAATTTCAGACTGTCATCAAAGCCTTTCAGCTGCAGCCATCATCTAGGACAGAAAGGAAGCAAGAGATTGACTTTGTCAATAATATTTTGGATATAATAACATTTAGGATATGTTAGATTAAATTCTCAGGTGGTCTTAGGCGGTGGACAAGTCTATGCCCTTCATTAAAAAGCTGAACTAGGAGGAAATTTCCTACTGACATCAGATCTGGCAATCAGTGGAAACCCAAGTATGTGGACAATAACATAATCAAAGCCACCTGGAAGATTTTAATACTTTGAGGAATGCCTGTGCATCTCTCTCTACTTCCTGTCTTCCTCTGTGGCTAATCCCTGATACTTCAGGGCAAAGGAAAAAAAGGGAAAAAAGCCCGAGAGGCAAAATGATGTATGAAGTGGAAAAAGAGTCTTCCTATCCCTGGCAGGTAATCAGTAGAAGCTCCAGAGCATGGAATACATTTTATGTAAATATATAGTGTAAGCAACACCTTCAGCAAATAGTTGATGAGGTTTTTTTTTCCAAACCCACTTGGTTATTCAAGGACTCATATCTCAAGTTTAAATTGAAGTTCTTTGCCCATCGGTACTATATTTGAAAGGCTATTCCAGAATGTCATTCTTCCAGTGGTTAGAACCTGCCCCAAATTTCCAGTCTAAATTTATTCATGTCCAATTTATATCCATTTCATCTTGTTCCAGCATTATCCTTTAGGTTAAACATTTCGTCTCCCTCCCCAATATTTACTCCTCGATGTATCTGTAAAGAGTCATTATCTCCCATCTCTAATCTTGTTTCGCTAGGCCAAACAAGCCAAGCTCTTTTTATCTCTTTTTGTAAGATAGATCTTCTGTTCCTGAACTCATCTTAGAAACCCTTCGCTGCACCCCTTCTAATTTCAGTTTATCTTTTTTGAACAGAGGTGACAGGAACTGCGGTATCTGAAACGAGGCCTTACCAACACTGTATATGGTATTTTCCTGTCTCCACCAACAAAGCCTGGCCTGATGCACCCTAGAATCAGACTAGCTTTTCACCACTGTATTGCACTGACAACTCCTAGTCATCTGGCACTGGGATAGAAGCACAGGTTTTCCACATGGGCAACATATTAATTCTATGTGATTTGCTTGGATGTCAAAGGATACATGTATTAAGAAGATGGAAGTTATATGGCAAATTTGTTCTTTTATGCAGAGCAGTTCCCAACAGAAATATTCTAGGGAAAATTCACAGAGTGGAAATTTCCATTCTCCCTTCACATGAATACAACACGCTTTTAAATTGGAGGCCTAACTCCTAAGAGGACCTAGTAAGCAAACACAAAGAGACAAGGCTATTTTGGACCTTGCTTTGCTGAAATGTGGGATTTTCTGACTTGTTTTGTTTTAATTAAAATAACTTTAGAGAAAGATGAAAAACAAAGACTTGCAAGTCTGAAGTCAATGGAAATAAAACAATCTCAGAAGTCCTAATCTCCAAGGGCCTTGTCTTGACTTCAGGAGGGGCTGAGCTTGCTCTGCACCTCTCTGGATTAGGGCCTGAGGAAAGCAAACAATCTTTCCTGCCAAGGACAGTGTCTTTATGGACTCTTTTGTGCCACGTGCAGAATGCAACAGAAGCTTAAATTACTTTTAAACAAGCAAATATGTAAGAAAAGTGTGTGATCATTTGCTGGGGATAGTAACAGAAATAATTATGTAGGGAAGCAGGTTTCCATCTGGTTTTTTTTTTTTTTGTTTTTAAGATTATAAAGCAATTGGGAAAGGATACACTGAAATGGTGCAGTTCAACATGTGATTAAAATATACTTATTTCTTGTTTCAATATGATTTTCTTGCTTTCTTGCTTGGATTTCCATCCCAGCATTTAGTAGAGTCAAGCCAAATACTGAATGTGGTGGTTAAGAAATGTTCAAGAACCTCCCAGCACTTCTGATAAACTGTGTGAGTATTCTGCATGGCCAGAGTCTGCACTGACTTGCGAAAATAAACTTCCTCACACTAGTCGTACTGAAGTTTAATGCAGGTAATGATGACATAGAATTGGATCCCTTCTCTATGCTAAACGTTTGGAAAAGAGAGAACAGATCTCATTCTTCGTGAGGCTGTACACAGAAGAGCAGCTGCTCTAACTGTTGTGCCAGTTCAGGGTTGGACACTTTTCTGTTTGAATATTGCACTTGTTGAAAAATGCAAATTTAGGTCAGTCAAAATCTGATTATGAACTGATGTTGATATTAAATTTGTCAGCAACAGACATTTCTGAGTGAAGGCTAAAATTGTTGTTTGCTGTTTCCCAAAGGGAAATGTTTCATTAAAACATTTACACTTAAGTTTTGAAATAGAAGGACAAACAAAAACATCCTAAAAAACAACCTGACATTTTATTTGATTGAAAATGATTGATGGGAGGAAATGGAGGAGGGGAATAAGGGAGTATTTCATGCTGGAAAACTATTCTCCTTTGTTTGCCTGTTTGTTTCAGGTCTGAACAAATCAAACCGCTTTTTGATGTTTTGATTTGGCTAGTGCCCTTGATCCTCAGGGCTGCCAATAAGTCTCAGAAGACCTGCCGAACAGTCTACTGTGATCGTACTTACTTGCCCCCAAAGCTGATGTCTAAGGTTTTGGGGGGAAGCCACAACTTTCTTTTTAATAGACCTTGATGCATTTTTCTGACATTAATTTGTTACATCACCCTTTGAATCCAGTTAAGCCTTTTGGTATACAGAAAGCAATCTGGACAAAGTGTTACCTGCATTCAAAAAGCCACTAGACAAAGTCATGGAGGAAAAAATAAAGCTCCATCCTTGCTGATACCCTTTCATGCTGCCTCAGTGGACTCAGTGTAACTGAGAATCAGACCCAGTGTCATTCCCAATGTCAGTCTCGCATGACCTCTCACATCTTTGCAAAGTATGATACAAATTAGTACTTGCAACACTCTTTCAACTATATACCCTGTATACGAGAGCAATCTCAGCTCATTTTTAAGACAGACAATTAAGATTCAGTAAGATTAAATGACTGACCCATTGTTACTTAACAATTCATTTGTGACGTGTAAATGATTAATTGGAAGCTCTTGTCTTTCTTTCACCTGGCCAGAAAGTTTCTATCACAATGTAGGGAATAGACCATCAACAAACCTCTCCATCAGAAATCTGTAATCCTTTGCTGATGGCTTGCTTGGCAGGCTCTATCGATACTCTGGGACATCGTCCAAGAAGGGCCCAAAGAAATTAATTGTCTCCTAGCCTGTTTTGAAATATAGGTCAGCCTTTCATGGCTGCGCTAAAGCAAAGACAACCTTAATCATCTAGGACAGCCAGTAAAACCTGGAAAAGGTGGAGGTTTTCAGGCTCTCCCATTGAGGATCTTCCAGGGCAAAATAACATTCTGACTGCCCTGGAGGTAGCCTTAACTTTAAAAAAAAAAAAGACAAACGAACAAGGAAACCAACTATGCTAAAGTCTGGGACTCCTTTTGTTAGCTTCTCCTACTCTTTCAACCTCTTTCTTCCTAGCTGCCTTTCAATTCCCAGAGTATGAAGCCAGTTTTTAAAACTGGAAACTGAAGTAGAAATGTTAAGTGACTCAATCAGAGAAAATGTAACATAGAGTTCAGAAACTCCGGACTCCCCCTCCAACATTCGAATCACCAAATAGCCCCCCTTCTGGAATGATTAAATCATCGTATGGGATGACGCAGGCAACTCCATTGGGCTGCTATTGATGTGGTTCTGATGAAACTTGCTCTTTAGCCCGTTATGAGACTGCCAATTCTTCTGGCCCCAGTGTGCTGCCTTTGCAGGGGACGCAAAGTCACCCTGTTGGGACACAGTATTCCTCCACTAAGTTCTTACAGAGCTGGTTTGCAATAGCCCAGAGATATTATCTAGTAGTGGCTTTTCCACCTAGGCCATGTGAACATGATTGTACATCTGCTTGGCTTATTTGCAGAGCATTTGGTAGTGAATTTGCTTCTTAGAACACATTCTTCATCATATTGGGGAAACAGCGAGTTAATTTTTAACCTTCCCCCACTGAGAGATTTAGTAAGTCTTTATCTCCTTGATGCAAATTCACAGTACCAGTGTCAGAAACGATGATCATCAGCACTTATTTCCTGGATGACTTCAGGAATATCAAGACAAACTGCACTTATTTAAGGGTACATTTCTCAATGCTCTCAGGCTTTCCTGCTGTCTTAACATCAGCAGCCATTTAACCACTCTATAAGCTTTCAGTATTTTTCCTAACTTGGTGTAAGCAAATATTGATTGTGACTAAGATAGTAATTGAGTTCATTCATGATAATAGATGGTCCATTGGCTGCACCCATTAAAGCTTCTTTAAAAGCAAGAAACCACTTTAATTGCCTGGAGAGACATGGGATGATATTGCAGCAGATTGGAACCTATTAATAACAGTAAATTCAAGGTTTACCCTAGCTTGTTTATGCTTGTTAGTATTAAAGCTTCACATGGAATAGAAAGATGACTAAAAGGGGCATTCCAGACAGAATACTAGCCTGATTATGCAGCTTTCATGAAATACCCTCTTTAATCACTAAGAATATCTTCATACAGAGCTGCAGAACTTTCTTGAAAAGAGCCTGTTCTCAATTAAATGTTTTTTTCTCCATTACCTGAAAGATCTGGAAATTTGGCATTTGTTTTATGCCCTATCATTTTGTTTGCCATAGGAATAGAAGACCAGAAGGGATCATCGAATTCCTATGAGTTAGTGCAGAGGAAGGATGCACACAGTTTATAAACTTCTAGTGTCTGTGTCTACTTGAAAACCAGAAGCAATTACAAATATGTCTGCATGTCTCCATGAATGATTCGAGGGGCTTTTGTAAGCCAAGACCTTCAAGATATTAACAAAAAGCTGCTTCACCTAATAATAGTGGCTGGCAGATGTATCTCAGTACCTCTCAAATGTCAGTAAACCTTGGTACACAGGCAATGAGTTTCATTTTTGTAAATATCCAAGCAGAAAAAACTTGCAGAGAAGAGAGGATTAGTAATCTAGGGATGAGGGTAGAGTACCTTTTTCATATATTATTCCAGAACCACATGGTCTTCCTTCAGTCCTCAGCATCACCAGTGCTTCAAGGAAGAGAGCTGCTGAGCCTCCTTAGCTTTGTCTTGGAGCTCTGTGACCCTGATAGCACGGCTCCTCCTTTATATATCCCAAAGCACCTGTGAAACAGTACCAAATTAGGATGGTGGGATTTCATAGCCATGCTGCAACAAGAGAAATGGTGAAACAGATTTCTGGTTTCTTCAACCTATTATCTACACTGGATGTTATCTGAAACCAACTGCTTCATTAAAATTGGCAGGCATGTGAAGAGGACTCTTGAGGACAGTTTCCATTGCACCCTGCAATATACAGAACTTTGTTTTTTTCTGGATTTACAATGGAATGAAATATGGTATTTATTATGAGGTCATTCCATTTTTTCTTTAATTGAAAAAAACGCTCCTGTGGTTGGCAGCGTGTCTAAAGCTGACATCAGCAACATCTGGGAGCACAGAGTAACACCTCACAGATGCTGAGCAACAATCTCACTGAAGCTAATGGGCAAGACGTTTGTTCATCACGTACGAAAATTAGGCCCCCAGCCAACATTTTCCCATTTAAAGTTAGGAACTGCAATCGCTACTGAGTATCACAAACATGTTCCAAATGTGCCTGCAACAGCATTACATTTTTCAGATATGAAAGAAAGTCTGCTGCAGTTAAGTATTACTGTCCTTTTTATCCAACCTGAAAAGTTTAGCGCAAAGGCAAATGGATATTTGACAGATTTGTCACACAGAAAGGCAATATCCTCACAAATCTCTTCAAGAATTCCTGACACTACCCTCCTCCCCACCCCCCAACAGCTGAGGGAGACCTTATAGCCATCCACTCTTGGGCAGTCATTGACTTTTGGGGAAGTATTACTTTAGGAAATTAAGGAGGAAAAGCAACTCCTAAGTGCAGTGGGTTCATCTTCATTAAGCAGTTTGCTGATTCTGCTGTCAGCCCTAAATATCAGCTTACCATTGGACTGAGAAGTCCACTCCCTAAAGTCTCTTGCATATGCACTTACTGTTTGTTATTTCTCTTGCAATGCTTGACTCAGCATTAAATAAGCCTCACATACAGAAGGTGAATAGCTGTGACTATTTTTTGCTTTGAAATGGGAAAAATCATGCTTCTGTGATAACACAACAAACACTAGACAAAATGATGGGATGTATACACCTGCCTGAATTTAAGGTCACAGTACACCTCTCAGAAAAGGTCATTTTCACTCCATTTGCAATAAGATAAGATGTGACCTATGATCCTAACATGATAATCCGAAGAGCCTCAGTGAACTTGTTCCATTTCCAGAGAATGAGATTTTAAGAGTGTTACTGCCTATAAGGAATTCAGAAATTGTTTCAAAAGCCACTGATGTGCCAAGCCACAAGCCTAGAAAGCAGACCTGAAATATTTTATTCACAGAAGTTTTGAAGGAAGTATGTCTGTGTACTAAGGAGGTAGTCTGGCTGATGCTCTGAAACAGCAAAACCACAAATGCTTGGGTTTTATGTGAAATACATTCCAATGTAGCTTGGCTACAGAATCTGGTGTTCAAAGAGTAGAAGAGTCCCAGACAGGTGATTCAAAAAGACCACGTGTCAGTAGGAGCCTTGAAAGCCATAGAGCATGGCGACCTGGAGAAAATCCAGAAGAATGTCAGGCACATGAAGTTTGGACAGTATGCCCCCTCTTAAGAGGGGGACTAGCTGAGGGAGAAGAGAGATAGCTACACAAGGGAGACAGGTTCTGTGTTTCAGAGGAAAAGCCATGACCTCAGGAGGATTCCTGAGCACCTCAAAAGCCTGAGAACCTGTGACAGCAGTAAGGGAATTGAGGCAGAGAAATGTACACAATATTTTATTATTTCCTTGCATACATCAGCACTTAATGTAAAAAGTGATTGTGCTTCTAAATCTTTTCATAAGCATGTCTGTATGTTTTAGTCATATGTTTAACTAAAACCCTGAAGCAGTGAATTCTAAGTCCAGAGCATCTACAGGGAAAATCCTTTAAGCTATAAAGCAATTAGCACTATATCTGGGGACTCAGATAAACTGAGCTACAGGTTGCTCTTCCTCTGTAAGCTTCAGAGACTGGGAACCTGTGTCCAAAACTTCATTGGTTCTGCTGTCTGTTCAGATAAATGTATTTGGGAGAAGGCAAGACCCAACTGGGAACTGCCTAATGAGTATCTGGGCAGCAAGAGCTCTTGCCAGTGTGAAAGCAAGCCACACCAACAGCTTTTCAGTGAGGCCTTGTTTCTGGGAGCTGTGGTTTGTATCAGTCAGTATAGGACCAGGCTTCACACTGGGCACATTACGCTATGCTGAAACGTTTTTGATTTCCCAATATTGCTCTTTTCAATTAATGTGGTCAACTGAGTCCTCTTGGAGAAACTGCTTCCCAGATGCAGAGTTCCTCTGCAAGGTCCTTTGGTATCTGTGAAACAGGAATGTTGTAGCTAGCTTGACTGCTTTTGAAATTTCAACCGTCACTTCAAATGCCATAAAATTGGCCTTTTCCCTCTTGTGAGCACAATTCACTTGAGGGCACTGAAGCAAGGCAAGTTCATATTTGTGCCTGTATATTGCTCGTTCAGGTGATCAGGGAAGAAATCACACTTCATTGGTGATGTGTTTGATCCTACATGGTATGAAAAGCACAACATGGACTGCACAAATGTGATGCTTACCAGCTTCCACCCTGCTCTATTCTTACCCATATGCTTTATGACCTCTCTTGTGCACACCAGCGTCCACAGGGATGTAAACTCTGGTGCAGATTTAGACGCAGACCCCTGCATTTATGCAAGGTGAGGCAAGCAGAATTACAGGAACGTTAATGCTGTCAAGTGTCCCCGTGCTATTTTACATGGCACTAAAAGTAAGATGCGACCAGATATCTCTTTTTTGGAAATGAGAATGGCATTTTCCCCTATTATAAACACAGTAATTCATCTTACTCCATTTTTGTCCCAAAACCTGCTTTATAGGGTGTTTTTTCCCATTTTATAGCCTGACACATTTTCAGCATTGATTTGTTTGTTTTTCTTAATGGCCAAAACTGTTGTACTGATGCACCTTGGTGCTGGGTGATATTAACAATCAGTGGTTCATGGCTGACACTTGAAAGTGCGGACATTAAGTGATGGATTAAACTTGTCATTCAAAAGCTCCATCCTGCTTTTATCTGTGGCATGCTCTGTCCTTGATAAAGATTCTCACCAAATAAGAAAAAATGCTTGGAGTATTCAATAAGAGAAAAGGAGAGATGAATCTGGATGAAAGTGAGAAAATATTTCATATAAGTGATGAGTCATCTATTTTTATTTTCCATGTACAATTCCAGGCATGTGTAGAAAGCTGTGACTAGGGGATACCCAATGAAAAAGAAGCAGCTTGGCTGGAATTGAGCACCAAATTTGCAATCAGGCTCTTAATTAGAACACAAACACTGTCAAATAGTAACATTATCACCTATAATTGGTCCAACAGAAAGAAACACTAATTGTGACATTAGCAGCCAGAATGCTTTCAGGCAGGATCCCTGTTAAAATGCAAACACAGTAATTGACATGATGAGGAAGATGAAAAAAAGAAGGTAATAAAAGAGGCTATTATGCTTTATCTTGGCGAATGGAAGGCTACTTTAGAAACACTCAATAGCCAAAGAAAGGGCAGGTAGCTTAAGCAAAGCAGTAAATGAAATAATGAGCATTGTTGATTCACTGCCTTTGTCTCGGGGAGCCAGAGTGATTACAAAGTGATGAGCAAGAGCCAGAATCTACTTTCTGCCTCATTAGTGTAAATTCAAAGTAGCTTCATTGAAGTCGGTACAGTTGAGATTTACAGGCTTGCAGGTCTGGCCCCTCAATTACAAGCTCTGGATCAAAGTCTCGCTCTTCCTGGGACGCTTGAGCAGCAAGGCAGAGAGTAAGGAAATCAACCCATGCCTTTCATAAATCGGATGCAAATTGATCAGCAATTGTTCTGCCTAACCCTAGTGAGGGAAGATCTACCGAAGTAAAGGTTGGGCTATCAGCTGGATCCCATTGGTCTAACCCACCGGTCAGGCAGTTTAGTTCAGCAGGCTTACGAAGCAAGACCACACTGCGTGGAGGGACTATGGCTGCTTCTCCATGAAGTCTGCTCTCTTCCTACACAGTCCCAAACAAAATGTACATTGCCATATCTCCTTGCCAGTTCCCTTTGTATTCTTCCTGCCAAGCTGACGTGTCTAGATACAGAAAATTTTATCTGGGACTGGTCCCCATCCTCAGGTCTCTCTTTCAAATGTTTCTTGTGTACAGACACTTTGCCTTGAGGCCTTGCCACTGCACCTTGGATCTACCATATCCTGAGCGTACAGATAACCGATGGCTTGGATTGGGAACTCAGTGGGAGCGGGAAAACATAGATAGCATCTCCCTCTGTTCTGTACACCACCAGGAGTGCTTATACTCAGTAGCGCTATTTCTTCCCAAAATCTAGCTGAAAAGCACTGTTCTTAAATACTATGTCTTCGCTGATAGCTTGGCTTAGTTCCTCGATGATATTTCTCTCCTTTTGCTTTGCTGACACTCCAACACTCCTGTCCAAATTACCATCTCCCCATTTGGCTGTGGGTGAAGCCTTCCCAAGGCAGTGTTGCCTAAGGAGCTGACACTGTTTACAATCTCAGCTAAGTACAAGCAGAAATGTTAAAACAAAGCAATTGCTGATGCTTGCTCAGCCTATTAAATACCCATCTTCCACTCATGGCACTCCAGTTTCCAACAGTCTTCTGACTGATTTTGAGGCCACATGATATTGCTCAGCTCTATTACCCTAGTAATATTTCCCATGAAGTTCTGGCAAAGGTTTGCTAGAATGTGGATATGTGAAATTTACTGTGTCTTTTCCAAAATGTATACAGTTGCAATTAGAGCCCCAACAGGTAATACAGTTTTCCTGGCACAAATTTTTTAATGTTTGAGGTTTGTGAGTCTTTTACCAGCAGAATGTGCCTTCCAGGGGTGTCACACCCTCAGCTCTCGCAGTGTCCCACCTTCAGCTCTCGCACATGGTTATGCTGCCACTGAAGTCCCCTGTCTGGCGTGTTCTCTGTCACTTTTTTGCTGGCACTGAAATGTAGACCTACCAATGTGACTTTTTTCCTCCACTGTAAAGGTTAGTACTGTATTTAATCCCCCCTCCCCTCATCCTTTGAGACTTCCTTGGTTTTCCTGTGCTTTTCAAAATTAATTGCCAGTAACACAGTCAATTCATTAGCTAAATTAAAAACCTGAGAAGCATATTGTCCAGATCTGCTGATCCCAACCTATCACAGAACTGTACAAAGTATTTTCTTACCTGGCCTCCATTAGCGGCTGTATTGGCCAGGCTTCTATTCCTTCCCAAATGTCCATACCACTCTTCTTGTTAAAGACCAATTAAAAAAGGAGATAAAAAGACAGCCCAGCAACTCAACCACTGGAGATCCCTCATTGATTTCTTTGCTTCTCTTCATTCATTAATGGGTCCATTTTCACTTTTTCTCTTTCGATGTATTAACAGCTGTTCCTATTTCATTTAAAGCCTATTAATAAAGACACCTCTTCATTTCAGTTTTCAGCTCTAACCTTCTTGTGTTTCATGGGAATGAAACAAGGTAATACAGTGGGAAAAGTACACATCTACATACTTTGATGCACTGCCTAATTTCCTTGGAACTGTTAAATAACAGTCTGTTAGCTGCCATGACAGTCTCAGAACCCCACTTTTTTTCCCCAAGCACACGCAGATTATTTCATTGAGTGCCACGTGTGCTTTAGGAATGCAGGGCTGCATCATCACCCACATGCAGGCAAAGACCACCCTCCCTTTATCTTGTCCCCAGGCATCTCAGGGCTTTTTCTGTATTATCCCCAAGGGAACATCCCCAAAACAGGTGGCAGAGCCACTTGGGTCTGTAGAGCACCCACACCAGTGACACTGACCAGAAACACATTCCCTTTCCCCTAGGTCAGGCAGCTTCTCTTTCTCAACAGCTTTTTTGGCAAATGTAGTAGGGAAGGCAGAGCCTGAGATAGAGTGAGTGATTCAAGTCCAGGAGATAGCACCCACAAATACGAATGGGGAGTGTGAGAGAAGGCTGCAGTGTGCCACCACACATTTTTTATCTCATTCTGAGGAGAGATCAGAGAGCGAAGTTTCTAGTCATGCCAGCCTGACTTATCATTGGGGCCAACTTTGACTTCCCAGTTAAGATGAAGGTCAGGGAGATACCTACATAATTGCCAGGGTAAAGAGTAAATTTGAGAAGACGTAGTCTATCTTAGCAAGATGTTAGGCATAAAGGAATCAATTAAATTGTTCTGTTGCTAGTACCTGAGCTGAAAATCTGAACTGTGTCCCGAGTCTGCCCAGTTACGGTCCATGGGAGACTTACCAATCACCAAAATGAGCCCGGCATTAGGCTCGAATTGATTGAATCCCAGAGGAAAATACTGAGAACTGAAAACTGTAGAAGTCCCACAGCAGCAACTTCATTTGAAGGAAATCTGATCTGTACAAGCAGGAAAATAGCCCGCAATAAACTGTTTATAGAGAGAGATTTTTAGAACATTTCCTGTGCCTAGCATACCATTTTCTGCAATAATTGTCATTCTTCTCACTAGCATATGATACTCAGGCAGAGTAAGATGATAGTCCGAAATGGTGAAGAGGGCAGGTTTGAGGACGTAGTTCTCAATCCACGAATGCGTACCTTAATGCGACTATCCACTAGAGTAAAAGAAGAGGCTGAATGAAAAGACGGGTGGCCCATGATTAATTCAGTCCATTTAACATTTTTTTTCCAGTAAGGAATCTGAGCTCAAAAGAAGCATACAGATCAATTTGAAATACTTCTGTGCTGGATTTTATGTTACAGAACACTTGTATGTATTTCAGTACGGTTCCAGTCATCTTCCTCTTCTAACAAAAGGAAGACGGAACCCCGAAGTGAAGCTTTTAAAACTTAAAAGTGAAGGATTAGGGTTCACATATTAGGCAAGTGAATCTAATGGATTGTGAAATAAGAAGAGTGGGGGAAAATGAGGGTACGTCCAAAGCCCAGTTGGGGAAACGCTGGTCTTAGATAGGCTTTGAATTAACACAGCTGTATGAGGCTGAATACGGCATAAAAGTAGCTTTTTTTGTATGAAGTATATTATCTAACTAATCCTTCAGCGATTGTCCTGAAGTTCCTTCCTCAACTCTTCTGTACAGAAAAGATCTTGGTTCCCTTTTCTAGCATCGCACCTGCAATTACACTCTTCGGCGCTACAATTATGGAGGCATTACACTGTGGTTCTGCTCCACAATATCTGTATATTAACATTAATTTGATATAAGCAGAAGAATAACCGCATGACAGAATAATTGCACTCTAATGATTATATAGTTAAAGTACCTGGATTATAAAAATATACATGCATTAAGTATCAAACTAAAGAGATAATAATAAGTCATTAATTCATACAGGCAACTTCCAGAAATATGAATGAGTTATGATTAGCTATCCTAAGGCATAGCACTAATGTAATTACAGTAATTATATTGTATTTATTGAAGGTAAAAAAGGGGAAATTGTTGCATGAACCTTTCTTAAGGCTGTTGTTTTCATTCTGAAATGGAAGAATTTTGTTCAGTTTTTTAGAATGACTTATGCTCTAAGATTTCTTCTCCTCTACTTCTCCCCTTCCCCTCCCCCCCAGAGGAAAGACATCCAGGGTTGTTTTGGGGACGTCAGCCTTCAAGGAGGTAAGGAAGGAAGCCAGGAAGGAAAGGAAGGGAAGGGAAGGAAAGGAAAGAAGGGAAGAAAAGGAAGGATGGAAGGAAAAGGAAGGATGGGAAGGGAGGGATGAGAGAGGGAAGGAAAGGAGGGGAGAAAAACGAACAGCTCCGTCCACCATTGCCTGCACAGACAGCCAGAGAAGAGAGAGAAGAGGCGGGGAACGGGACCCCAGAGCCCCTCACCACACGCGGGTGGCGGCCGGGCTCGGGGGCCGGTGCCCACCCCCGGCCCCGCCGGGCCATGTGGAGGTGCGGCTCCAGCCCTGCCCTTCCCTTCCCAGAGCGCCGGGCCTCCCCGTGGGCCGCAAACGGCCGCTCCCCCGCCCCGTGCCCGGGGACCGTGCATCCCCCGCCCCGTCCCCGGGGCCGGCGCTCCCCCGGCCCGGGCGGCGGGCGGCCGGGGGCCGCCGGGCCTTTTTTTTCTCAATGAACGCGCCCCCCCGCCGCGCGCCCGGTCTCCGCCCGCCCCGCCCCCGGCACATTTGCATAATGACGGCTGCCGGGGACGGCATTGGCTGCTGGCGGGCGGGCTCGGGCGTGATGTCAGCGCTCGCCGGGTAATGCCTGCGTTGTGGCGGGTAGTTGGAGCCGGCAAAGCCCGCGCAGCGGCGGCTCGGGGCGGACCGGCCCGGCGGCGGCCCCGCGCTCCCCGGGCGGCCCGGCCTCCGCAGCGGCCCGGCCTCGCATCGCGCTCCCCGGGCGGAGCAGCCCGGCGCCGCGCTCCTCGGCGCCGCTCCGTGGCCGCCAGCCCCGCGGGCGCAGGACGGGGCGCGGCGCGGCGCCCCGCGGGGCGCTGCCGGCCGCCGCGGGCGGGCGGGTCATGGCGGGGGGCAGGCTGCCCGCCCGCCTCCTGGCCGCCGCCTGCCTCGCCCTGAGCTTGGCCCCGGGGGCGGCGGGGCCGCGGGAGAGCCCCGGCCTCTCGCGGCTGCAGAGGAGGAGCCTGGCGGTGGACTTCGTCGTGCCCTCGCTGTTTCGCACCTACGTGCGGGAGCTGGTGCTGGGCCCGCCGGGGCGCGCCGCGGCGCGGTGCCGCCTGCGGCTGGACTGCGCGCCTCTGCTTCGCGCCGCCCGCGGGGGGCTGCCGCGGGCCGCGCCGCCCGCCCCCCCCGGCGGGCCCTCCGCGGCCGGGCGGCGGCTGCGGCGCGCCAAGCAGCTGGTGCTGGAGGTGGGCGAGGGCAGCCTGCGGGACGGCTGCGCCGGCGAGCCGCCGCCGGGCTCCGGCGGGGCGCAGCTGGAGTTCAACCTCACCGAGCTCTTCGCCTGGTGGCTCCGCGCCGGCGACGGGCGGCTGCGGGTGCGGCTGATGCCCGAGCGCCGCGGCGCCCTCCCGGGCAGCGAGCGCGGGCTGTCGGCGGCCATCCGCGCCGCCCGCCCCCGCCTCCTCTTCCACGTCTCCGCGGCAGGTGAGCCGTGCGTTGCATGCCGCGCACCGCGCCGGGCAGCGCCCCTCGCCCACGCCCGCCGAGCCCCCGCTGCGTGCGCCCCCGCGGAGCCCCCCGCGGGCGCGGAGTGCCGGCGGTGCAGCGTGCCCTCTCCGCCGGGACGCGCGTCCAGCCCCTCCGCGCCGTAGCCCCAGTCGCTGCCAGCCCCGCGGCTGCGGGAAGCGCAGCTCCCCCGAGCAGTCGCGGCTTCCCCGAACAGCTTGTCCTTAAGGGCTGCGCTTTACCGGTGCAAAATGTGTCGAGGGGCTTTTGTGGGGCCAGGAGGACTATTTTGAAAGCGCTGAGGGATTTTTACGAAATGCCGAGAGTTCGTTTGTGCCAGACAGCCGCAAGCGAGACCCAAAGGTTAAAGTGTCATTAGTCGAAGGACGGCAAGATCAGGTTCTTTGAAACTTAAAAAATACCGTCTTAAAAAGGAAAGCTTCCTCAAAGTGCTGCAAGTGATTCCAAGGTTATGTGCAGGCAGACTTCAGGGAACAGCACAAACATTTCCAAAGCTGGGGCTGACCGCCAAATTTGTACATTAATGCTATGGGCTGTTGGTATCAATATTATTACTCTTCTTTAAACATATAAGGTAATGGCTGGCAGACAGACCTGCAAGAAGCAGGTTTTCCGCTGAGTTTCATCTTTCTGGAACTGAGTTAATTTCTATCCCTTTTAAAACTGCAGAGGATCCTTAGCGAACTGCACTGTATCAGCTAGAGTACGACAAGAAGTTGTACATCTGAGGAGGCTCAGGTAGCACTGGTACTTCTGTGAAGAGAGAACCTGGCTTAAAAATTTGGTTCTGGACGGCAGTGATCTGCAGTCAGGGTATGGGGCAGCTGCATTTCCTCACATCAAGGCTCTGCTTTGGGCCAGTGATCAAGAGAGATTTACATTCTGTGTGTGCGTTGTACCTTTAACACAAGCTCTGATTCAGGCTCTCCCACTAAGAGAATATAATACCTAGAGAACTGCAGAGCCAAATAATTTGTCACAGTGAGTTAAGTTAGGAAGCTTTTATGAAGCTGTGTAGAAGTCAATGGTGTGCCCCTGAGTAGCCACCTACTTAATGGACCACAGAATATACCTAAGTAAATTCACAAGAGGTGAGACAAGTCAGTGCTGGGCTTTGAATACAAAGTTGGAGCAACTGATTTTTGATGTTCATCTGAAAAGCTGGGCCAGCAATTTGAATAACTACCCACTGAACCCATCTCATTCCTTGCTGCCTGAAAGGAAAATCAAAGCAGACTGTCGGAGCAGGCTGGGTGTGAGTCAGTCTTACACTTGTGGCTGAAGTGAGATACCTGGGCTAGCTCTTCCTGTGTCAGTTCTGGCAGGGATAACACAGAAGTACTGTCTACCACAAGGTGGCTAGGTGAGGCCAACGCTCCCTACCGTCCAGCAGGTCTTGCCTTGCTACATTGCAGTAAAAAAGAATAACTAATAAAAATTTAAGACTCCAAAACCCACCGTCTCTTTTTTCTGTTTGGGGAATTTATTGTGAGTAGCAGTTATTTTGCTTTACAGATCTCCCTCTTTGGCAGTGAAGATACAGCCTTAGCTTTTAATGCCATCTTGCCTCCAGTGCTTATAGCAATAAGGGAGCTGGAGGGCATGCGTTTGTCATCTTTGAGGATGAAGGTGTGTTTTTCACCTGGGTGAAGTACATGTGAACTAACGGGTGCTCTGATCTTGTGAATCCAATGCAGATGGAGCTTTAACCAAAGTTAGTAAAACCCACAGGTCTCACTATTGAAAAGAAATGCATATTTTTCCAGAGAGATAAGTAGCAGTTAGCTATGCCCCTGTAAAATCATGTTGGAGACAAGGCTTTGCTGTTCTTACTGCAACACAGTTGTGCAAAGTCAATCATAGGGGATGCAGGAAAAGGAGGAGCAGAGGGAAGGAATATGGACCGTGTTTACCTATATCACAGTAATAACTTCTCCTAGCAGCTGTTCATCATCTCCTGTAAAAATTGTAGTCTCTTCTTGAATTCCACACCAAGGTTGCTAACATGTGTAACTTGTGTCACTATAAAACTGCATCTCTGCTTTTTCGGCAACGACACCTTAGTGTAGTTATACTGTTACATGGCTTTGCATTGGATTTGTAACGTGGGTTTGTTTAAAAACATTAAAAATCCATTTTTTCTGCTTTGCGAAGGTGCTGCCTGTGTGAACACCACGTGTCACTGCCATGCTTAAATTTGTGCTGTGTAGCCCTGCCGACAGCAGGATGTGCTGACACAGTGATAACAGCGTGAACAGCATCCACCAGCCCATAAGTGTGCAGATTCTAGCAATTATTAACACCATTGCAGCTAATGTGTACGGGGCTTAACTAAAGCCCTTCCTAAGGCAACTGAGCCTTTCCTTCATTGGGTAAGCTAATTGGAAATGGATTTCAAACAGCACAATCCTCCCATCAACAGTGTAAAGCTGCTTCACTTACGTTGACATACTTAGCTTTTTTTTTTTTGCTTTTTTTTCTCTCCTCTGCTGGAGATGCCCAGGATTGCAGTACTTCCCCCGAAAAGATATAATTACCTTGCTAAATTATTTTCGCCAAATTATCCTCCATGTGAATGGAGAATGAATTATATTTTAGGATGAGAAAAAATTGCAAGGGGCTGAATTCCCGTTGACCTTAAAGGTGACAACAGAGTCCTGTAAATAATGCTTTATTCTATTTAGCTGTTACGCTCTCTGATGCTGGTTCAAAGATGCTTAACTGGAGTGAACCTTTCCCCTTTTTAACAGCGTGTTTGCACAAAGTGTAAAGCAATTCGTCTCAGTGTGTTACTGAACAATTAGTAAAAGATGTACTTACCGGACTGCTGTTGTTGAACAGACAAACCATAAAGTTCACAGGAATTTCTACAGGGCTCTCCTGCAAATACTCTCTATGCCAGATTTCTCTCACACACTCATCCTCACGGGAACAGAGCATCCCACAAGAAAAAGCTTCCATTTAGAGAAGCTGTGGTCCTCAGCCCATCTACCATTTCTGTGTCAGCTTGGCCTTTTCAAAATCAGCTAAGAGAGAGTTTTCCTCTCTTGGAAACACTTTTAGAATTAATATTGGCTTCTTCTCCTTCCTCCAGTGTTTCTCTGGGACAAAAATCAAATTAATTTCAATCATTTCTGTGGAAAAACACACAACAAAAAATGCAGAGGAAGGGAGAGGTGAGCTCAGAAAGGATCGCAGTGCTGCAGATCTCCCATGTTTTAGGCAGGCCTCCCAACTACCACGTTGCTGTTGACTTTGCTGTCATTGTCTTTGGTTTGGACTGGAAATTCCACCCTAACTCCAAGGAAACCTTTCCCAAAAGAGTTTAATCAAAACCAGTACATTGCCATGGGAAACAACAGCTAGCGAACCTTTCTGTCAGAAGAGTCCTGGCCAGTTTCAGTTCTGGTCTTACAGGATTTGCTATCTCATGTCAAAAAACAGTGGGTCTCTGGAGCAGGATACTGTCTGGACAGGTTATCAAGTGTTCTTGAAAAAAATCCTAAATTGTCTCTGTATTGAGACTGTCAATTAAAGAACTGTCTGAGCATCAGCACTGACCGCCCCTTGCATGGCTGATCCTCTGCTGCTGGACTAAAATTACTCCCGGGACTTTTAAGATCAGATAGTGTAGCATGTGTTGTGCAGGGGTCTTGTGGGGGCCTTCTTGGCAAATCCATCCCACAGATAATATGGTGTGGGTAAGCACAGGTTTGGGTTAGTCCAAGGTGAGGGCTCTACACTCGTGTGGGCTCCATAGTGATCCAGAGCCCTTGCATCCTAACCCTGCACTGGCATTTGGATTTTGTCACATTAACATCACAGGTAACCAATCCACTTACTGTAGGGCACCTGAGCCACAAATGTTGCTAAATAGCTTTCTTGTGAGTTTACTCAGGAAGTTTAATAAGCTGAAATGGCCATAAAATAACTTCCCATGAGAACTAATTGCTACTTACATATGCAAAGGTGGGAAGCGTATGTTAAAAAGGGGCATACAGAGATGAAAATGAGTCATTTCTCCCTCTAAAGGTCAATGTACTTTCATTCATGAAATAGATTTAACATTCCGATTATATTTTTTAAATAGCAATGGATAACTTTTCATCCTCTGGCTAGGCGAAATATTACTCCTGCACTGTGGCCTTCATCTAAAATTTTATTAACTTGCCACATGTATTCTCCCTGAAACTGTCTGCATTCACTACATACCAATGCTATTATAATGCTGAGGCAATTAGGCTTTACATCTTTAGGGTACTGCTACCATGCGCCTGAACTCATTTGCAGGAGGAGCCCTTTGCCTAAAGATTAGAAAGAACTTCAGACTAGATGAAAATGTGGTTTTGAAAGTGGACATTTTGTAAATGAAAATCAGAGTTCCAAGGAGAAATTTGGCTGTAGAAAAGTCCGCAGAATTTTTTCCACATATTTTAGAGGTACCAGCATCTAATCAAGCTCTCTTAGTTATATCTTTCCTCCATTATTTTTTGGTTTTGTTTTTCTGCTTTCAAAGAACAAAGTCTGGAGTTGTGCCATACTGAGCAGAAAACTGGTAAAAGACATCAGTCACTTTCCAGTTGCTCTCTGTTTTTCTCTCGTCCTCGACTGTGACATCTGAGATCTGATCTTGCTCTTCTGATAAATCAGTGGCAAAACTTGGTGAATAAGACTGAAGCATTGCAGTAGGGCTTCTGAAAAGTTTTCCTTGTAGCGCAAGTGGTTTTGCTCTTTTCTGCTGGGGTTTTGCGCTTTGCCTCGGCTATCAGGCCAGCTTTGCCAGTCCAAAGCATATGACGGGCGTGAGTTGCACTTGAGTTTACTCTAGACATAAACTAGTGCAAATTGAGGTTTTCCTTTTCTGCCTTTGGGTTGTCATGGGTGCCAGTGGGCTGCATGCTGATTACCAGTTGCTAGATCACAGCGAATCCTAAGTGTGCTTAGGAGCATCTTTCCCAGTCCTTCCTGCCCGAAGTATTAGGTCTGTAGCACCTCCCTCTAGACCTCCAGTCACTGGTGCTCTGCATAAATGTGGATTTACTCAGTCCACAGTGCCTCTTCTTGAACTGTAAATGCCTCTTGAAGAGGCAAGTGATTGCCTAGTGATGGGTCTGCCTGGCTTCGTGGGCAGCATGATCCTTGGTCCTGCTGCTGTCCTGCCTGTTCCTGTCCAAGTCACTTTCCTATGCCATCAGCACCAAGAAAACTCATAGCATGTGACTCTCTTGGCTGATGGTGCCTTGTTCACTATTTCCATGCTGATCACAAAAATTTAGGGCTTTGCAAATTTGTTGCTAATTATTTGGCAGATAGTGTTAGAAATGATGCTCAATCTTTGAGTGGTTCACGGAAAACATGCCGTGATCACTATTCCACATAGTTTTGCTTGGACCAGAGTTAGGCGGTGTTGCTATCGCCAATGGGAGTCAGGATGACACACAATGTGTTATGATTTCTAGGTCTGTTTTCTGCAAATTTTGTTTACTTTTAGGCTCATTGTTCTTATGAATATTCTTATTCATAAACGTGTTCAGTAAAATATCCATAAACAAACACCAGAAGGGGCACAAGTATCAGTTTATTATGTTTAATTTTTTATTTGAATGAACGTTTATGGCACATTTTAAAAAGATGTTTTCTCTAAACTTGCTGTGCTTTTATTTCCCCATCCTTAAAAACAGGGAATAAATACCTACAGCAAAGAAGTGCACTGGGACACTAAGTGCTTTATTATACAAATGCAGAGACATTCTTCAAAATCAAAGGCGGTTTTGCAGTGTCTAATTGAATTGTATCCTGAAGTAATCTGGTCATTTAGTTCACTGCACATCTCACATGAACATTACATGATAGGAAATAAAATCTGTGTTTGTGACAACGTTTGTGAATTAACCAATAAAAGTAGAAAAAGTGAAGGGAGATTGGCAGTATTTAGCACTTACTCACAAAATTCCCAAATAAATGAGCCTCATCATAGTAAAGAAGGTATCACCTTTTCAATATATCGTGCTAATTCATTTGGGGTGATGGTGTTTTGGGAGTCCAAGTTGTGATTTTCTTCCCAAGCGGCAGCAAATTCCGTGCTGTGCCTGGTCATTTCCTGTCTTTAATTCTCATACCAAAGCATCCACTTGGGCTACCCAGAACTCGAGTACTGAGACTAGGAGATCTACTTTATTGGCACAAATGTTTTACCTAACAGCAAACAGCAATTCAGGTTGCCTGCTGTCCAAATCTCTTTCTATCCACTGAGCCACAGCATCTATTTCCTGAGAAGCCACTTCTGAGCTCAACAGGGCTGCCGAGACTGCAGTGCTGAGCTGAGAAAGGTCCTTTATGAAATGTGCCACATTTGTCTTGCTTCTCTAATTCAGAAAAATTTGGTTGGAGAAAAATGTCATGGAAGCATAAATGCAGATTTGATAAGTCTGACCTTTCTTTTCTTGCGAACAATAAATGTCAGAAAGCTTAAAATGACAAGCTGGAATGGCTGGAGGTTATTTATGTGTTTAAATATTTAGGCAAGAAACACATTTTGAGACTAAAGTCTAATTTACATAAGTATTTTGATTTATGACTGAGGCGGCCAAGTAGCTTCATGGTTGTCAGTATCCTGCTTAGCATGGCTACTCAGAAATTCCCTGTGACAGCATAGGTAGGACTTAGATATCTCTACTTTCAGAAGCTATAAACTATGTCAGTTGTAGTGAAGGAGAATCATCTTCAGTTGTTAGTCGTGTAGGATCTATGACACTTGGTTGAAGTGTTCTAGCCATATCCAGTAGAAAGAGCTGGTGGCCGGCTGCAAACAGACTTCAGACAAGTTTCTAACAACAGGTGTTTTAAAGAAAATGGTAAACTATTATTGTACAAAGGTGGAATTGGGCATGGAAAAATAGGTACCAAATGTGAAGTGATCCTTGTTGTTTGAAAACAGCATATCAGTTAATATTTTGCATTTATTTTTCCTCTTGGCAAAGAACTTCAGTAGGTAGCTGCAAGGGTAGCTGCAAGAATCGAGTTCTGCTTTGACTTCCAACTTAATTATCTTGCAGTATTGGGTCTGTCGTCAGTGACTGTGGCACAGAGTGAGCAGGGAGGAGGAGAGACTCACTTGAGGAACTGGGCTCAGAAGAGGGGTTGTGTACACACAGCTCTGCCATTGACATGTCGTGTGACACAAAATACTTCCCTTCGTGGCAGATACTTCCTTTGCAAAGCAAGGGTAGTTTTGACTGCTTTTGAACTCCTTTGGTAGAAGTTGCTATTTTTTGTGGATTACTAGTGCTTTTACTTTCTAAGAACCTCAACAAACACAATAAGGTGCAGTCTGAACTCTCAGATTTCTAAGGGAAAAGCTAAAACAGCCTTTCATTTTGATTTATTCCCATCTCTGCAGTGCTAATTATAGGACTGCTATTTCTTTCACTTCAGTGATAGCAAACTTCTGAAACTTAACAATGGTATCAGTTGTGTTTGATGCTACAAGAGATTGAGTTTCTGGGTTTTTGAAAAATTATGAGCCCTGCCTTTGACTATTAAAACACCACCTGTGTTGAAGCCAAATGGTCAAATTTGGATTTGCTTTGAATACTTTGTGAGGCTTTGGCCAGGGTTACTTGTAACCCCATGAAATGTGAGAGAGCATGGCGTAAGCCATGGTTCCTCTGCCCATGGCCAGCTGGCCAGGGTGCATTTAACAGCTGCAGCTGGGCACCATCTCCATTTGCAGTGAAGAGCTGCAGGTGTTGGCTGCTGTTGGCTAGTGGGGGCTGCTGAGCAAACCGAGCACTGGCTGTCCTGGGAATGGAAAACATTGTGGAGACAGCAGGAGAAGGTTTGTCCTTTATGGTTTCCTACTTAGGGTATCAGAAACGAACACAGAATGGGGGATTTGAGATTGTTTAAAACTTCAGTGGCCTGCCTGTTTCTTCCTGGATTACAGACGGCAAAGTGGAGATACTAGGCAGGAGCCTTTCATCTAGATGGTTCTAGAAATGTGGGGCATCCCCTTTATAACTTGTCTCTAGCAACTCTTCAGTTCAGTTTGCAAATCTCGAAAGTCTTTCAGTGGTAGCCCAATGTTTACATCAAGGCAGAAGACCTTGATGTAAACCTTTACACCTTTCCTGCCCAAACAAGGGCACATGCTGAATCCATTTTGGATTGGGATTTCCCCTGTAGCAGTGGACTGTGAAGAAAGAGGAGCAGGCTCTTTCTGCGAGCTTTTCCCCATTTTCTTACTGACAAGCAACTCTCTCTGGTCTCATATCTTATAAAACTTTGATGAAAGAAAACCATGACTCTATCTCCGAGTTACAAGCTGGGCAAAGGGAGAGAAGATGGTTCTGTGTAAGATGAAGAGCAAAGAACACTTGGTGGTGAGTGTAGGGGAAAAAGCAGGGATACTGCAGTGGTGAGGGTGGGAGTACAGTGTGATATGGCTGTGTGTGGATTCTTGTGCTATGTGTTTCTTGATGTTTGTTAGGCAGAGGTAATACTATTCTAAGTACATACTGAATGATATGCATCAGTAGGCATATTGGAAATGGTGTTTCTCCATATGTCATACTCTTTCTAGGACTTCTAAGTTATTGAAGATTTCTTTCCAGCTCAGTTTTGAAAGCTCGCATGGTTCTTCTGAATGCAGTCACTGTAGTGCCTGTGACATGCAGCTGAGTATCTGTGACTTCACCTATTAGAAATCTGTGGTAATCCTTCACAGCTCTGCAAGTTGCAGCAGACCTCTAATTACAGCTTGTACATTGGCATTCGCCTGCTGTTTCTACTGGCCCGTTAAGTAACAGGCTATCTCAGGTGCATCAGAATGTCTGGGCTTTTTATAGCCTCTTTCATGTTAGATCCTCAAAGTACTTTAAGCCTTATCACCCTGGTGACAATGCTAAGCATTATTATATCTATTTTACAGAGAGATCATAGAAGCCAGGGATGGAAAAAGCATTATTTGATTATGTTAGACTGCAAGTGCCGAATACAATTTTCTCATATAGAATATACTAAATAGTGATGTCTCTCTCTGCTTCAGCCAAAAGGCCAAGAAAGAACAAGAAATTAGAGTTGAGAGGCTCGGTAACTCACTGGAAATACTGCAGCAGTTATTGGCAAAACCACCTTCAAGTCTTCTCTGCTCCGCACTGTGTTTGTGACGCTTGTCTTTCAAATAAATCTGGTTTTGTCACATTCCACGCTTTTTACAGTATTGTTTGCTTTTTGGTTTTGGGAGCATCTGTGATCTGCCGAGCCTCTCCCTGTTTTCAGACATCGCCCTGTGGCCTTTCTGTCTGTAGGGCAGCGTATGTCAGCATTAGAGAGTGTGATGCAATGGTTATTTCTGAGGGACATTTCATTATTGATGCTAATTAAACTTGAAACTAATGAGAAAGGATTACTTTTCAGGGCTGGAGAGGAGGCCAGAATAGTTATTATAGGTTAATTATTCTTCTAAAAGACTCGGTTTAAGTAACAATTCATTTTGTCAACTTTTTTTTCTTACACTGTACAAGAGCCTTGTTTGAAGAGGATTCGAAATATAATTGCTGCACTGACCTCATCTAGCTCTCAATCAGTAATCTCCTTCCATCAGCAAAAGGTTAATAAAATCTTTAAGGAAAGGAATTCTGTGCCTTATCTATGAGTAGACAATTCAGAATAGGTCTCCTTGCAAGTATTTCCTATTACCCTTCTGCATGATTTCCTTGGCATACTTCTTAGATTTGAAAAATGTCGTATTCCATAAGGCTTCCAAATTTAATGGTTGCTTTGCAAAACAGGCACATTACAGAGGCGGAGAGTGAATCTAGTCAGGGCTGGCTTAAGAGCTGGCACATAAGTCAGAACCTGCTTCCCTTTGTTTTTAAAGGACCAGAGCCTGTGGTCAACCTTAAAAAATCTCTCCTCACTTTACAGGGCACTGGGGTGTCCATGCAATGATTAGTATTTGCAGAGTAACCGAGGAAAGGAGGAGACAAGGCTCACTTTACATAGGTGCCAAAGTCTCTTTCTCTCTGGGAAGCACTATGGCTTTTGGAGGGGAGGACACACACTAGTGCCCTTAGCTCCTTCCCAGCTCTCATGTTGTCACTTTCTTCCTCTTGGCTCTTTGTAGAGATGAGTAATGGCTTCAGACTGTTGCAATACTGTACTATAAAAAGGGAAAGGGAGAGCTGGATTAGTGATATTGTGAGTGCGGAAAGCTGAATAAAATGTTTGTGGACAGGGAGGATGTCAGTCTTTATTAGGTGTAAATGTTAGGGCAGTTTATGTGGTCCATTAAGCAGGTGTCTGATGCCTTCTGTCAGGGCACCTGCTTTGCAGATATGGAGCTCTTGTTGTAACGTGAGGGCAAATGTCCATTTTTGAAGGTGATGCTGTGAGCAACAAGGGCTCAAATGGATGGTGGGAGGCTGCAGCTTAGGAAAGCCCCTCAGTGCTGGGGCGATTTACCTACTAAGTGCACATCACAATCTGAGGGGTGACACAGTGTCTTAAAAGGGCAGCATTCACCAGTCCTGAGTTCAAGAAAAGAGTTACATCCTCCACCTGGGCAGTGGTATCGAGTTCAAAGATAAAACATCCTCTGAGTAATCACTCTTGCCACAGGACTCTGCTGAGGCCAGCTCATAGGATTTTGGATAATAGTTGAAATGCTGAGTCCCTTTTGCAGTTAAGGTTTTAAATCACACAAAGATTGATCAAAAGCCCGATGTTTCCTTCTCTGCCTTGCCAGCCTACTGTCCTTTATCTCCTGAAACAAAGCAGCATTATCTTTTAAGATCTGATTCAATAACATTTTATGGATAATAATTATGACTGATATTAAGCTTTCAGCAACCAGTCTGTATGGAGACTTAATGTATTGAGGTTTATTACCAGTGTAACCTATCTTTTTACATCGGTTGTAAAGCAGTATCAACTATACTGATAAGAGGAGAAAGAAATATCAATGAACTATTTGCCTCTGATTCTCTGCAGGGCGCTACTTAATATTGCTAGCACGGTGGGAGTTTGCTGGTGAACAGTTTTTGTTTACAGAGTCTGTTTGCGCAACTGCAGAGTTGTGATGAATGAATGAATGAGTGAGCTACAGCAATCCTGTGCTGGGAAAAGGAATCCATTAGTGGATAGACCCTGGAGACCAATCGATCATCCTTTCTGTTTTAATAAGAAGTGTGTGAATTCAAAGTTTTCAGAGATGCTATTTAGAGATGAGCTCCACAACTTCCTCTGAGGCTTATCCCAATGATGGAAGTTCTTGAATGTATGAAATGTCTTTAGACACTGCATATTAGTGATTTTTTTTCAGAAGTTTCCCAGTTTCCCTGATCTCATCGGGACATAGTTGTATGTATACATGTCACGACTGTTTATGGAAACCCTGAACCAAACTGAAGACCAGGTTGAGCAGAAGAAAGCTCTGGTAGTTTCTAAGTCCTGAAGTGCTGTGCACAGTGGTCTAATATAAATTATAATATGAGAAAGGAAACTCACCTTAGTTTCCATACAGGGTCAACAAGGGAAGTTCTATTGTATTGGCACTGAAAAAGTCACCTGAAGGACCCAGGACTGGGTCATTGCTCAGCTGAACCTTGTGATGTTCATGCATCATTAACTGTAACTGTACTATATAGTTACCTTTTTTGCCTTGCTGCTCCTCATAACTTTCTGTATAAGGAAATCTACCTCCCTGGTAAGTTCAAATAAGATACTTTCTGCTTGTGTCCTTTTTGCCTTTTTGATGGGAAAGCAGAAGGGAATTCTAAAGTGCTCTGGGAGCTACATGGAGGCCTTGCTTTGACATCTCTAAATATGTGAGTAATGGGGTGCTTAGAACTGATTTTATGTGTGATGGATGCTCAACAATAAGGAATCACAAATTGTGGGCAGCAGAGCTTGGAGAGGAGAGCTGTTCAACAAGATTAATGGGAAGGGAGACCTTTAGTGTAATGAAAGACACAGTTCAGGCTTGAAAACAGACAATGACACACTAGATCGAGTCTTGAGGAGTTGGACAGTTGGGTTTCCTCTGTAGGCGGTAATGCTATGCATTCATAGATCCCCTTTCTAGGCAGGAAACACAGAACAGCTGTGAGACAAATGCCCTGTGATTCTCACTTCACCCACAAGTGAGTACACTGGTACACCAAGGGATCGGATTGTCTAAGGGTTATCTGTCAAGCTGGTGACAGGGATGTTGAAGGAAACTTAGAAATTTCTTTTTGTTCTAAGAAATGCAGGCCAATGAGAAAAACAGGATAAGACTGCAGTAGAACATAGCTGGGTCTGAGCGCTGTAGGGTTTATTTTACAACCAAAATACAATTCTTCTAAGTATCTCACTGAGCACTCAGTGTAAGGTTGAGGCTGAAGTCGGTGAGATGCTCCTTGGATATCATCTAGCCAGGTTTTCCTATGCAAGTGAAACATAATTAAAAAAAAAACCAACCTAGGTCCCCTTTCAATTAGATAGCTAATAAAAGTTTAAAGGTGTATTTTTTATTACTAGTAGAAATATCAAGTTTAAAAGACAACAAATAACTCAGTATTTTTATTGGAAATAATAATAATAAAAAAACAGGTGAAAGTGTAGCTCATCTTTCCTTTCCAGCTCACTGTAAATTGCAAGCTGCTGTTAACTCTGAATATCAAGACTAAGCGGGTATGAGCGGGAAGCAGAATTAGCAAAATGTTAGTGGAGCTGGCTACATTGTTATGACTGTAACTGTTATTCTCTATCTCTGACAAGGATAATAGTGTGTGGAAATGAAGCCAGCAAACATGTAAAATACATCTAAATATAGAGGACAAACTGGCAAATAATAACTGGACCAGTAATCAGATGCAGAAGGCCTTATCTGTAAGTACAGTGGCTTGAAAGATGGCAATGCTGGTAGATAAACATTAAGAGGACTATGAAGCTGAGAATAGATAGAGCAATATCCTCTAAACAGTAAAGAGCTGGAGCATAAGACCCTGGAAAGACATTCAGGACTTATTGCTTGAGAAAGATCCCTAAAGCTGTCAAGCAGATGTGCAGCTGGTAAGTAGATGACTCGCTGGGACGTTGACTGAAATGGTAGGAGAAATAAATCAAAGGGGATTGCATTAGTGCAACTGAAAGCAGTATATTACTTTGCTTTGAAGTATAGTGTCCTGTGGAGAAAGCAATGACTGTCATCCCATAAGAATGATCAAACTGAGTGGAGACAAGTCCCAGATTTAGGCTGTAGCATAGGCAGGGGTTTCTCTTCCGTGCAGTCATAATTTCCAGGTTTTCTTGAAGGCCTTGGACTGGAGTTTGACGGGAGGCATAAGGGGCTGATCTTAAGCCTACTGAAGCCAATGGCATCTTCCCGTTGTACATCTACTCCACTCTCTTGCTCTCAGGTACAGCCAGGCTAGGCAAGAACCACCTTTCCTGCTCTTTGCTGTCAGACCATCTGCTGTGAGTGCACACAGAGACACAGCACACCTCATTTTTTGTGTCAGAAGATAAGAAATAGAACTTCTTTTCAATCTGGCATTTTTTGTCAGCACTTAGTCTAGATGGTAAGCAAAGGAAGACATTGGTGCTAAGTTTAGTGACCAAAATGGTATTGTCTGTGCTGTCCTTATACAGGCCAAATGAGCGTGTGAGATGCTGAGAGCCCTTGTTCTTGGATTCTTATTGTTTTGTGGAAGGGACTTTGGGGCATAAACTGTTCCACTGTAGCATGGGTGTTAGCCATTAAACACCTCTTGCTGTAGCCAACTCTTAGACCTTTGGCATCCTACGTCTGGGTTTTGAGCTGAATGAAAACAAGGGAAGCATCAGCCCAATAAGGGGAATGAAGGAGTAACAGCATCCTAGTGCAAGCAAAGGGTCTGCATTCTAGTGCAGCTCTCCAGAGTTCAGTGACAGGAGGAAAGCACTTGTCAGGCTTATCAGAATATACCTAAAGAAATGGAAGGTTCTGATAGTCACCTCTTAACTTTACATCCATTGTTTATTAAGCATTGCATCTCTGAAGACCTAGTTTCAGGTTTTTTACTTTTACTTAGAATGGAATTGTTTGATTTACCCCAAGGTACTGTACAGCACAAGCAGACCAGTGGGTCTCCTAACTGAGGATAAGCACCTTTCCCCTTTTCTACCCTGCCTATGCTACTGTGGTCATGCCTTCATGGTAAGGCATTTTTACATGGTATCCCAGACTTGAAATTAAAAAGGTTAACAAATTTGCCCTTTCTGCCCCATGAAAAGGTTCTCAGTATATGATACTAACGTAATTTCAATACACTTTTGTCACTTAAAAGTGTGAAAATAAGTTGTTTTTAAAAATAGGGTAAAAGGATTGGAAGGGGGGAAACGAGGCAATATCCTTTCTGAAAAGAAAAAGTCAACTAGCTTGAGATGTCCATCTGAATGGAGAACACCACTTTTTACTCAAGAAGGGACAGAAAATGCCTTGTTCCTGCCTCTAAGATCTGTTCCAAAGTATCTGTGATAGTCAAACCCATCTGCAAAGACAAAGAGCTGAAGTATGATCTTGTCTCTTATCAAGTCTTTTATCATCACTCTCATCCCTTTCCCCAGAAGCACTTGAGGATGATGGACTGGGGTCCAGATTAAAATGCTTAAGGAAAGGAAAAATACTATGAGGGTCAGACTAGATTATATTAAAGTCACATCAACAGAATTATCAGAGGAAGAGCAGGCAAAGTACCTAAAACGTAATGAAAACCCTTATCCAAACTAGTTTACAATTAACATGGAAGTGCTTTTTAATCTGTGTTAGTTCAATCTAGAATAATTCAGAAGTAATTTTTTCCTAGTCTCTAAACTGGTCCAATTATTGCTCCTTTGGGGTAACATCCTGGGAAACATCTGTTTTATTCATAGTTTTGATTTCATAGCAAGACCAAGACTTCTCTCTCACGGGTGCACTGTGAGCCATCTCAGACAGTATAAACTTGTATTCTGCCTCAAGATTTTCATGGTGATCCTCTAAGAAGAAAAGTTTTATATGGTGGTGATTTTTGAGCTGCTCTAGACATGTCCCTAGCCTAGCAACAAAAGCCTGACTTTCAAGGTAGCTTTGGGAACATGGTTCTCTCTCTAGAGCCCCATCACTGACCTCCCAACCCTGGTCACTGCTTCACTAAAGCCTGTCTTCAGATACTTATGGACACTGCCATTATCATAGAATTATAGAATAGTTTGGGTTGGAAGGGACTTTTAAAGGTCATCTAGTCCAACCCCCCTGCAATGAGTAGGCACATCTTCAACTAGATGAGGTTGCTCAGAGCCCCGTCCAGCCTGACCTTGAATGTTTCCAGGGATGGGACATCTATCACCCCTCTGTGCAACCTGCTCCAGTGTTTCATCACCCTCGGTGTACAAAATCCTGAAACAATCTTTGTGTCTCTTGAGGACAGAATCCTGCAAAGTCTGGAAGCAGTTCTGTTTTCTCTGGGTAAAACACAGGTATCTCTTGCCTCTTTGTAGCATCTATTGTTGGTACAGATTGCTGGGGTCACACACAGGGAGTTTCAGCTGTTCCTCTCGGTGCATGCACGAGGACAGAGAGGGTGCTTGACTTTTGGAGCTACAGTTTCATGGAAGTTCAGTTTTGAAAATCACCTCTGTAAAAAGTCACAGGTAAAAGGCCTTCTGGATTAGAGCTAAAGCTGGAGCTAGAACTGCAGAGGGGCAAGTTCAGCTCTAGTGATCCGAATCTCACCTGCCTTACATGCAGAGACCAGTTGTTTGCCTGGAAAACAAAACCCCATTTGTTTGTTTGTCTGTTTTTAACAGAAGCCTCTTTGTTAAAGCCTTTTTTTCCTATCTAGGCAAGCTAAATGCTGTGTTATGATTCTGTACTACAGCAAATGGGAATCCCGTCCCAAGATGGCCTCTTCCTCTAATGAGGCTGGTTGTGGTGGAAGTTGTACCTCGCTGTGACTGACAATGTCATGACTTGGTCCTATGCAGATCTGCCTTGATGCGACTTCCTTCACAGGTTCCTTCCCAAGTCCTATTTTTTATATTGCGTTTCTGAACAAGTAACTCTTCTCTCAAAGGCACTCTGTAAAAGCAGCGTGTTGCAGTTCCTCCGAGTAGCACTAAATCTGTGACAAACCTAAGGGAGGTTCCACAGCAAGGTGATAAACTACTGGCTTGTCAACTTTTTTGCTGGCTAAATGGAAAATGAGGCAGGCAGCTTTGCACTTTAAAGTGGAGAGAGATAAGGGCAGTTTCAGTGTTTTGTAATCAGCCATGATCATCCATAAAATGAAGAGTTACTGTTTTTTTTTTTTTTTTTTAAACTGATGTCTCAATAGTGAGGGACTCCATTTTTCACTAGTATTCATGCTTATTCCTGTGCTATTCAATAACAGAAGATATTTACTAACATGTTAAACAACTAAGATTTCACCTGTTAACCATTTTCCTTGAAATGCAGTTTTTAAAAAGCATTTATAATTGGAGCTGTTGATGAAGTCAAAACAAGTAAGACTGACACCCAAGAAAATGACAAATTGCTAGAGTTGAGAGTTGTGGAAAGTGAAGTTTTGTAGCAGTTCCATAGTCTTTCATGATCCTAATTTTTCAGTAGAATAATGACATCAACAAACCTTGCAATCTTGCTGAAGTGGTAGGGAATAGAAGTGAATTTGGCTTTCTCCTAAGGCATTACGCTGAATAGGTTGTGCTGTGATCCGTGTCACTGGGGAACATCTCTGATACTGCAGGGAAGATAAGAAACTCTGACCTCCTGTTTTCTTTAATCTTAGAAAAACTTACATAGTTCACTTCGTTCTTTTCCTTCCTCTTTTAGGGGTTGGATGTAATTTACCTGTTAGTCCTGATAAATGCACACCACTACCCCAGTTAAAACCAGCAGTGAGTCGCAGCCTGGTGCACCTGCCAGGTCAGTGCGTGGTGATGGGCGATGATGGGTGTCATTGCCAGTGGTGCTGCCGTAGGCCCATGCTCTGGCAAGTGAGCTTTAGTGACCTGGGGAAGCTCTTGTGCCCCAGTTGGAACTGTATGTCTGTAATAAAACGTCAGCTGAGTGGTACCTGAAGACCATGGCTTTCCTCTCTGTCTGGACGAGATATGTGAACTGCAAACATCTATACCATTACAGTTTGTCTTGGGAGCTGTAGGTCAGTTTCTTGGTACACTAAAAACTTTAATGAGTTTTGCCTTCGCAATTCCTGAACGGGTCTGGAAGTCCCTTCCAACGTCAGCCTGTGATTCTGTGATCTGTGACTGCAGACAGCATCAAATAGGATTTGGCCAGGCTTTTTTAGGGCAGCTAGAGCTGTGCTGTGTTACCCTGTGATACATGTTCTTAACTTTATTATTCTGTCTTTTTGTGAATGTCAGCGATCTGAGCATCTCTGCTTGGAATATTGTGCTCAGATTTATGGTACTCTGCATACGTGATTGCTCACCACGCACATCAGCAGAATAAAGCAGCATCTCTCATTAGGAGAGTGACAGATTTTTGAAGAGATCATCGAATCCCAAGTCATGCACGAGTTCTCTAACTGCTTTAGGGCACAGCTTGGGTATCTGGTTGTTACATGGGACTAATATTTGGTTCACCCACAGAAACAGGAGGTCAGTCCATTGATACCTGCCCACTCTGTTAACAGACCAGTGAACCTACTGCTGTTTAATATTTGTATGATAATACAACACAGTTGAGAATTGAGTTATAAAATGCAGGTCACTCGGTAGATGCAGCAGTCAGTGAGGGAGCACAAGGTGACAATGAAATGATTCAGATTAGCAAGCGGGGGCATTGCAGCTGTTTGTGCTCTAATTGCATCTCTCCAGATGTTCCTGTGATGCGCGGTAGAAGCCAAGCAGTCTCTAGGCATAACCGTATTTCACTGTTCAGCTTTCCGAACACTCTTCTGTGGTCTGTAGAGAAGAGAGAATTTAAGGACCTAAGCCATTTTATCTTCTCCGCTGTCAAATAAACTCTGTCATTCTGAAGTAACATTTCCTGGGTATATTTTTTTTGTTGAGATTTCTTTTCACATTAAGATCAGCAAAAGCTCTTTCTGGGAAGCCTTATTAAAAATGCAGTTCCTCCCAGGAAAGAAAAGAAAATAACATTTTCAGCATCAAAAGAGATCACAAAATTATCATGAAAAAATGAAATGAATTTTGAAGATTATGCATTGCAGGAAAGTAGGTAAAAGTGACCTCAGGGCTTTCTGCTGTTTGTAAAGTAGTTTGTGGTTTTTTGAATAGACATCTGCTAAGAGTATAAGTGACAAAGCCTCTTGGAGACAATAAGTCTCCGGTATTGGGATTAGCTTCAAGAAATTGATGAAGATAGCTAATTTCTTTGTGAAATTTATCCTTGTCTATATATTAAAAAACAAAAGAAAACAAAAACCCAACAAAAGGCCATAAGAAACTGCTATTTCTTTTCAGCTACATGCTGTTAGCCTTGCTGGGAATGCAAACACAGATGGCTTCCAGCTCTGTTGCAGACCTTTGCCTCCCAGGATCGGACTGGGTCGTTGGCAAGTCAGGCTGTGGAAGTACAAACACTACTTTCCTATTTTGCTCTTATGAGCTGGGTTGTGTTCTTCTGTGGTGGTATAATTAATCACATAACTGCCTGAATTCTACTTGGGCCTTAACTCTATTAAGAAAATAGAGAAAATCTCCGGAAAAGGAGTCATTTCTCCTTTGGCCTTCTTGACATTGTACAAAGGGTACAGAATAGAGGATTCTGGTGGCTTCAAATGTTACTTTCTATATTGCACACAGCCAAAATCTTTTCAAACAGTGTCCTTTTTATAAAATAAGTTTCTAGTCCAGACGTTTAGAGAAAAATGAATCTGGCAGATATCCACCATTTTGTTTTGACAGTCTGAATTGTTTGCAAGACCTTAGCGTTGAACGCTTCTCCAACTCTAGTCTAACCTTCTTCTGTAACCAACCCCTCTTCTGTTTCCTCCTCAAACATCCTTTCAGATACACATACATTTCACAGGAATAGAAAATGGTTTATTGTTATTAGCAGAAAATAATGATGCTTTCCCAAGGCCCACGTTTTATCAACAGCTTTTATAAAGTGTCTTTTGCATCCTGACGTGTGTCTAGCATTTCAGCTTGGAGCAATGCATTGCATACCTGGAAGGCAATGGTGACTGTCTTTCCAGTGTCTTTCATCAATCATTTAAGATGAGTTGTGTAAAATTCAACTGACCCTTCTATAATAACTAGGGGCAAATAGCTTTGAATTGTCATTTTGATAAATTTTGGAGTATTGGCAGTGTTATGGGCTAAGGAGCCAGGCATCCAAGCCTTTCATCTGTCAGTGTCATTATGAAATACCTTAAAAGAACAGGGGGAATGCGTCCTAGCTATTCGATAAATCTTATCTCCATGAATGAGTGGATTTTGCGTGGTTTCATAATCTACTGAACTCTAATAGCCTATATCCTTTGCTTCGAAAATAGCTGCTAGAACAAGGTGTTTGATGAGTCTGTGTATTGTTTTTCTGCAACCCCTTAGATTTTTTTTTTATGTCAATGAATGACTTTCAATGGTGACTGCCATAGCAATTATTGACCTATGTGATATATGCATGGTTTTAACAATTTATTGTGTGATCAAAACTATTTTTTTACTGGATGGATGCATCATCAGTCTCTTCCCCATGTTTCTTTGTAGGATATAACACTGAAGGCAGGCAGAACACTTTTCACAGCAGCATTGCAAGGAAAAATTCAAAACTAGGTGAAATATTTTTTGTTATACGTGTTACCAAATAAAACGCTGGGTTTAGTGTCCTGTATGATGCCTACCACATGGTTGGAGCCTCTACTAATAATTTAGTGCAATCTGAGGACCTACGGTGTTTTATAATTTTCAACATTGACTATGTGTCAGTTTTAGCACAAATTAAAAATTGAGTTCATAGCTTCACACGCCGTAGTTTAAATTAAACACAAATAACAATGATATTTGAAATTAAAATAAGCTTCAGTGATAAGAAAGGACACTCAGTGGAAGCCCAGTGACCTTTTTCTACCTACTATAATGGGATTTCACAGTGCTTTGAAAACTAGTCCCACCAAGTAAATGACCTCTGATGGGGGCCATTTTTCTATCACTACAAGATAGATACTTAGCTTTGGTGAGGTCTGACTCTTGTTTTGCCAGCTGTGTTACCATTTCTTTTCTTTTTTTTTTTTTTTTGGAGAAGGCAGGTGACGAGAGGAAGAGTGAAAAGAAGAAAAGAGAAAGTAGTGATGCTGCCTTGCTGTTAATATGCGTTAGACTGCCATGCAAGCTCATTTCCCAGGCACAGGATATTTCTAGCAAAATGGGAACGGATAGTACTGCAAATGTCAAAACCCATGTCTATACATAGGAATTCCGTGTGAAAAGACCCTGGCTTCTAGCTAAATGGTTTATAGGGCATCAGATTAGGAAATGGCCCATTATTTGAATTATATTAGGTGTATCTAACTCTTACTAGGCTATTAACTGTTCTCCACAGTTTCACGTTGGGTCATCATGACTACTCTTCAGTACAGAGGTCAGGAGAGCAATGTCCTTATGAGATTTTTTTTGTCCCAAAGAGGTTGCAGGAGTTGGGCAGAGAGCGGTGAACAATGCAGGCATCCGTGTAAAGAGATTTGTGAGCAGATGTGATAGTGCAGGAGTGACCTGCTGGGCTGCCAGGTAGGAAAGAGAGTTTCTATCTCAGTTTTTTTCTTTTCTGTTCTGGGGAGATAGTAGAGCCAGGGCTTATTAGTAAGCTTCTGACTTACTGTGCTTGTGTTTTATGGCCGTGGTATGTGTCCTTGTGCTGTGGATAGCAGAGGTTTCCCGGTGCTGCCTTGTATTTGAGGAAAGATCCTGATTCTCCTGAGGTTCTCCACATAGTACTGGTGCAACAGGATGAGTATCTTCTACCAAAGATATGGTTCCCCCATGCTCTGAAAGCCTGGACAAACATAGCACTTCTTCGATATGTGGCTGGACAAAACATCTGGGACAAAAAACCAGAATCTTCCCCGGGGTGGGGAGAAAAGTACAGCAGTGTCATTTGAGAGGAGATTAAAGCCAAGTTTAACACAGCTTCATCTTAAGCCAGTGTTAATTAATATAAACACAACTGTGTATATTTTTTGCACTAGTTCAACTTGTTTAACTGACAGCTTAGATTTGTGTGAGTGTGTTTTCAAAAATGAGGCTGCCTAGTTTGATAGTGAATAAGAAGTTCATGGAATAACTTACTAGTAAAGACCAAATTGACCTGTTATTTTGAATACAGTGCAAAAAAGGCTTGACATGAGAGAAATATGAAGAGGCACCAGCAGTATCCTGACAATGCTGATGAATGGCAGGTGGCCACAAGCCTGATTGCTTCTTTTTGGTTGCTGCTAGTGATTCGCAGGCAGGTGGGTGAGAATGTTAAAGGCCTGACACATGGAGTGACAGATACCCTTCGTGCTTGTGTGCGCAATGCAATGGCATGTCTTTAAAATAGAGCCAGCTGCATGCATAATTAAGGAGAAATAATTGCAATGCACTTATGTAAATAATTATCTTGTGGTGCTTCTCCCCCCCCCCCCCCCTTTCCATCAGGAAGGTCCCCTAGTCAAAGATTCACCTGATCAGTGAGAGACACTAAAATATTGTGTTTGGAGCAAGAAAAAAATAATTGTTGTCCTTAAGAGAATAAGAACAACAAAATACAAGAGAAGTACGTGGCTCCAAAGTATATAGCGTCAATGTTGGCAATCTGGCAGTTTGTTATACGAACAAAAATTAATTTTAGAAACCTGCATGTGAATTTAGTGGTTCTGTCATTCTTGCTGTCTTGTAACTCAGCTAAATATCTCATATTTCTGCTAGCTGAAATTCTGCCTACATAAGCTTTTTTCATTCAGCCTGTTAGAATCATTCTGGCGATATATGACTGTGAATTTAACCTCATTTCTGTTTGTACTAATTATAAGTTATATTGTATTTTTACTTTCTTTGGGAGGAACGCAAAAATTCTATTCCGTATGTCATGGTTTTATATGTCTCCCAGAGGACTGTTCTGCATGCATCTAGAGTATTGTTTTCAATAAAATATTCTTTCACTCTCCTTTGCTCATATCCCCCTTTATCAGTTGAATAAAACTCTGTATATAGCTGTAACGAATTACTGTATTTCCAGATCAGTGGTGACTGCACGCATCAGATTCAAAAACAGTAGTCAAGAAGCTGGTGGATATGTTTCACCACTTGGGATGTTTGTTAAATGTTCGCATTAGCCATTCACTCTTCTTGGTGTATGACTGATCACATAGTACAGAATATACTTTTCAAAAGCTCAGATGCACCTTAAGTTCCTAAATCCTGGACTCCTTTTGCAGAGGTGTAACCCAAATGGTGGTATGACCAGCTCCTGCCTCTGAGATCTCATTCTTGCTTTTATAGGATTATTTTTTAGGAGCAACAAGGAATTGAATCACCCTTAGCTCATGCAGTCTTTTGCTGAGACTGCAACGGAGAGTGCAAGCTGTGGTGGTGATGGTGTTGGGGAGTGAACAATTGGCCATTATGCTTTTCACTCAATCTAGTGTTCAATATTGAATACGACACTTGGCTACTATCAAAAGTCAATTGCTTGTAGGTATTCCTGACCTAGTCTGGATTTAACCTCATACTGTGCGGTTTGTTTCCTATCTGTTAAGTACTCTTCTGGAACGCGAGAAGTGTGCACGCAGCGCTGCTGTCCAGCAAAGAGAAACATGGCAACTGCACCATCTCCCTACAGAAATTAATCTGCTTTCCCCTAGGATGCAATGCAACAGGGCAAGGAATAGGGAAAGCAGGAAAGCAGAAAAAATAGCATAAAGCAAGAGATGCACATCTGCTCATTCTGTGCTACATTGTATAATCAAAGCCCTGGAAAAAGTAAAACATCAAGTAATATATGAAGCATGACCATTGATTTCTATTTAATAGTCTCTGCCCTTTTCTCACTTAGGGACAGCTGAATTCAAAATATTTATGGTTGGCTGTGCAGCAAATGCTGGAATGAGCCTTTCCCTGCTCCTTTTGTGTTGCAGTGTCCTAAAATGCAGAGCTTGTGAAACTTCAGAATGTATTTGAGAAAGATATAAGATGTGGTGCAATCATGTGAAACTCTGAGGTGAGAAGAGTTCCTCTCATGCAGCAATTATCAAGTAAATCTATTCAGTGGTTCATCGACCTCACTTTAAAGTTGATTATCTCTCCTTGGAGCAGTTATTGTTGGTCTGTACATGCAACTGTTTTTGAGTAGTGGGTCCAGGGAAGAACGTTTTCCATTGAAAGCTGGCAATATATTGAAATAATTGAGCCACTGTATAAGTGCAGTATATTGTGGATACGGAGTAGTAATTCCTGAATGAATACAGAGCATGGAACCGCTAATACCACGTTTTAGCACCTGATACGGTGTAAAACTTATCATGTACTAAAAGACAGGGTGTAAAAGCTACTGAAAGGATTAATTTAAATGCAGTATTTCAAACAAGCATCTTATAGCACTCTAATATTACAGGAGCCCAGATCACAGTGCCTATAGAAAACATTGCCCAAAACTTCCCACTTACAATGTTCTTTGATTGCTTATAATTTTCAGCCTTTAAAGCTTAAGAAAAGAGAATTCTCCATGCTGATTATCTGCCAAAGACTCTTTTTGAGTAAAGTTTCAGCTAGGATATCTTATCCTCTCTCAAAAATAAGCATATTAAGGTATTTTATTATGGGAAAACTTGAATTCTAAAGAAATTGATAACCAACTCCCTGCACTCTTTTTGAGTTGGGGAAGATGGAGCTAGCATTGCGATGGAAGGACTGATGGGCAACATCAGCAATAGCGAAGTCTTACTACTTACAAGAGTATAAATAAAACACTAGGAGAAGTTTTGCCAAACCATCCTTTGGACTTCCGAAAGGTTGGCAGCAATTTCAAATCAATGGATTGATTAAAAGGAATTGCTTGTTCAGTAAGTAAAATCTGCAAAACTCATATAAACTATATGCCAAATTTCTCCATCACATGGTGATTGTTAAATCTTCGAACATAGCTGATCTGTATCTATTTTTGGAAAATATAATTGAGATGGAGCCAATGAATTTGACGGCATCAATTTAATCAATCCCTAATGTTTGCTTGGTTTTGTGTGTATGTGGGTTTTTTTAAGGTTGGAATGAAGTGAAAGTGCAAAAACATCTCTGTTAAGGACATCTGCAGATACTAATGAGATTAAAATCAAATTGGTTTAGAAAAAGAAGTCGGGCTTCCATCTGATACCATTTTCTGAAAATCACACTCTTGAACTGCAGGGACAGAAACAGTTTCTTCAGAAGGGAAGTGATTTTTGTGGTGTGTATGCCTACCTGTCAGTGTGTCCTGCATGTAACTGTGACACAAAGTGCTTTTTTCCCACCCCTGTTTTTTGTTGAGCTAGATCTGACACTGCATTTGCCATAGAGTACGAGAATACGGACAGCTTCTGCTGTGTCTAAGAGCAAAGGATCTAAAAGTTCACTGCAGCCATGGACGTTGCTTCTTCCTATTTCAGATAACATTTTGGGTACTCAAAACTTCGTGAAATGCTTCTCAGGAGCTTTTAGTTTTTAGTTCTTAGTTTACCATTTTGAAGTATGACTTATACTTTAGTCTCCATTTTATATAGATAATCTATTTAAACAGCTCTAATAAGTGAAACATCTGAAAGTTTATGTCCTCACATGTCCAATTCCCTGTTCGTGTACTGAATTTGTCTTTAAGAAAATTGGAGCTCGAAGCTAGATACTAGTAAATTAACCCAGTTTCTAATCTTCCTACATGCTTTTAAATAATATATTAGTCCAGGAATTATTTGGGCCTAAGTATTAGGCATTAATTTATAAATTCAGTGTATAATTCATTAATCAGATGAATAATTTCTAAAGTATCAACAGAAGTAAAGAAGACCTTAAGGGACGTGTGTTTATATGCATATGGTCATTATAATGTATAAAATTACCATCCTAATATCCTATTGTGACTTGTGTTTGATACAAATACTTCACAGAATGCAACTGAACATTCGCCTCTGCTCTCTGCTGCCCTTTCTTTCTTTTTTTTTTTCCTCCTGTTGAAGCACATGCCTATTGAGGCCTAAAATAGACTGAAGTCTCTAGAGATTGGGATAATCAGCCGTATAAGATAAACTTTTACAGAGCTTCTTGAAGTTAAGGCTAAGTCTGTCTCCCAATAGGAGACGCTTCCTTTAGGGTGTCCTTGTTTTCTTTATTTTATTTATTTAGCCTGGCTTGCATAACTATGGCCATGTTTTGAATTTTTTTCTGAACTCTCTGAAATGTTCTTTATTCATGAACCAGGGATACTTCGTCCTCATTTGATATATGTTTGGACATCCTGAAAGTTTTGTGACCTTCTATATGAAGATGGATCATTCTGTATGATCTCTTTTTCTCCTTCTTTGGTGAAATAACCTCTCCCAAATATTACCTTTACCTCTGGAAAAAGATGCACAAGTGCAGCCCCTTGAACTTGTAGACTGCTTTCTTTATTACTTAAACAGCTTCTGCAGAGACCCCTCATTCTGCATGTGAAAGAAACCTAATCCTACAGGTAGGTAGTTGCATTCTTGAGTCATATCCTGAGGTCTTACTGATCTTTGGCAACCTGATGATCATTTTTGAAGTCAGGCTAAGAAAAAAAAAATCTGGTCAGGTCGTGTGTTATTGTCTTAAGGAGAGGCCTGTGAGTCTGCAACTGCCCTGTGGTATGCTCTTAAGTAAGTCATCAAAAGGCCCTTCTGTCCCATTGTCTCTGGTGGCTATAACATTCTCTTTTTTTTTGAAGTGTTGTGAGATTTTTGTCAAGTTAAACAGAATTATTAAAAAATTTGACTCTGTACAGTACACAAAGGTACTGAGGATTATGAATGGCTAGCCAGAAGATGGCTGAGAAAATTCCCCCAGATAGGGGGAAAAGTCCATAGAGATATTCTATGTAATGTTTCAGCCTGAATAAAAAAATTGGAACCCCTAAGCAGTTGGACTGAAAACTGGCTTCTCCCACTCTCCTCTACAGACCATGTATCCTTCTGCATAGTATGTGAAATGCCATAACCACATTTCTGTGAAAGTCAAAAAATGGCAATGACTTCCTGCTTCTACATCTACGCTGTGGTCCCAGTCTAAACTGGGATTAAGGAGGCATGAAGAACTTGGTTCTGTACGCATTTATTAGAAAAATGGCAAATGAAGTTGTGTCAACAAAAGATGTAAGTGCAGCCTAGGCTACCTGTGCGTGCAAAGATAAGCAATGTACGCAGATGCTTGAATGTGTGCTCTTGCGTGAGCATTTCAGATTGTTTTTTGCAAGCTACTCAGAATGCATTATTTCCTCCCAGTCTCCTGTTTTAGGAAGCTTAACTGTCATGTGAGGAACTTAGGCTTTTTCTGAACAGCTAAGTTTCTTTTGATTTTCACTGTTTGCATATTACTCAAAATTTAGATTAGGAGCTTACCAGAAAAAGGGATGTACTGAAGTTCTGTTTGGTACATAGTGGGAATTGAACACATAATTTGCTTAAATGCTTTTACGATTTTACATCAAAAGCTACTTCTGAAAAGCAATACATAAAACCCGAGATTTGAGTAAGATAGAACTGGATGTACAAATACTAGGAGGTCATTTTCTGTGCACAGAGTGACAAAGATTTTGGTAAAAGCAAATTATTAGGGCTCCCAGAAACCATGAAGGGAAAGAATTAACAGTCAGGTCTGTGTCACAAAAACATGCTAGATAGTAAACTGTGAAGTTGCCTTCAATCAATTTTTCATTCAGACTCACTGTTACCTGTTGAACTAATGTCAGGCCATGGCTAACAAATGGGATTTGAACATGTCATAATCTGGTAGCCCAGTGACATTATACATTTCAAATCAGCAGTGAGATCTTGATCTTCATCCTCTTTGCCATTCTGAGCATGAAATAACCTTCTGAGGGGTGGCTTCCTTAAATACATCCAAGTGGTAACCCTTGAGAATAGTATGGTCTTGCAAAAAATATTCTTAAATGGATTCTTCTAGTCTGAAGTATTTAACATCAACAGATGTTACGAAATTGCACTGGAAGTGGCCTAGAATGGGAATGGAACATGCCATTTGCCTCTCTCATTTCAGATGGTATAAAATATAGCTGAAATCCAGCTTTTCCCCCAGGTTAAACTGATACAATCTCCTTCTGAGATTTGAATACTTACTGGGCTTTTTTCTTTGTTCGTGTCCTATGTTTCCTCATTTTTGAGCCAGTCTGGAATTAGCAGGGTTAAAGTACTGCAAGGAAGAGTTCTTGCTTTCATTCAAGGATCTCGGAACACTTGAAAAATTAATGAATCCTCATTACAGTTCCATTAGGTAGGTAGATTATATAAATGTGTAGACTACGGCTAAGTGACTTACCTAGGATTAGTGAGGAGTGTGGCTTTGTAAAGCAGACTTTCCTGTCCGTACTCTTAATTGTACAACCGTGTTGTCACCTGATCTCATGGGATCTCTAGTTCTGCCAGAATTGGGGGGGGGGAAGGAAGTTCACCAGTGAGGTCTTTACTGCACTTTCTGCTGAGATGACACTGGGGAAGTCTGGATGAGAGTCTCTTGGAGCTGGCCTGAACTGCCAAGCCGACTGCAGTTTGGATAACACTAGCATTTTGATTATTTAGCAAAAATTCAAAAGGCACCAAATACCCTGGATATTAAGAAGGAAATGTTGATTAAATTAGAACCAGTTGATTAAAAAAGAACCAGTACTTTTACATCTGGCTTCCTTTCTTCTGTGGTTTTTTTGTTGGTTTTTGGGTTTTTTTTTGTTTTGTTTTGGTTTTTTTTCCCCATGGAGTAGGGATTATATCTTGTTATCTCTTCAGCAAAACGTTTTTTCTCCCTTCGTGCGCTCTTGTCTTGTCTGAGTCTGAAATGCACTAACTAATTGCTCGGCTCTCTTACGCTAATTCTCCTGAAAGTTCAAGGATGTTGTGCTTGGATGTCTGCTAATTAATTAAAGGTTATGGGTTGGCTCTTAATCAAGGATTTCTTCTGAAATCCACAGCCCGAAATACTCTAAGTGTGTAATGTTCACGGTTGAAATGAGTAGGTAAGGAGACTATTAGCACATTAAAATGGATCTCCTTTCGTGATCGAATAGATGAAGTCTAGTACAACTGTGGACACAATTGCTTATCGGTGTGTAAATCAAAGCTTTGTCACGTGGCCCAAAGATGGATACTGTATTGCTTTGTGTGAGTGTTCACACAGTCAAACAGTATGGCAACAGGACGCTAAAATAACTGGAGATTACTGGGGGTGACGCCAGACATTGCTGCTCTGGCACACGGTTATGGCAATCCAAACACTGGAGCAGACAGTGTTATGCATGTGGCAGATACACAATACGTGATGCGGAGCTTGCTTTCTTTCCTGAACTAGAGTAAACTACCTTTACACGAGTATGTTCATGCCAGCAAAATGGCCAGTACTGGGAAAGTATTGGTCCTTTAGTACTGGTATATTTAGAGAATGAAAAACTCTTTATTGCAAATAATGTCTCAGATGTCATAAATTAGCCCCCAGACCCATATGCTGAAGACTGTGGCAGGTCTTTCTGTGGGTGTCACCAAGAGCAGGGCAGGCACCAAGTGAGGGATGTGCTCCAAGAACAGAGAGAGTGTGGGGTTGTGAAAAATCAGGCCCTTCAGATATCCCCCAGGAGCTCGTGCAACAAAGAACATTTAGTCCTCTGAGAGGTCAAGGCCTGGACCCACGTACGTGTAGTTTGGACATGAGATCTGCATTTATTTTTATCATCTATATATTTTTTTCTAGTTATTTTTGGTGCCAAGTTTAAATTGCACCTTAACTGAATCTCCTGTTCCCTCAGTCCCAATTGTTTTTTATTAAAAAACCAATTATTCTCAAGTATTATTTATTGCTGCCTCCTCTGAGGACTATATTTTCCCAGTAGTCTAATACTCACTTTTTTTTTCTTTATATCTCTGATTTTCTTTTGAACATGGGAAATGCATGGGTAGAAATTTGCAAAGGAGCACAGAAGGGGAGTGAGTGGGCAAATTGTCCCCTCTTCTGTCCCATGAGCTGCCCCCTCATCTTGAACGTAAGGTATTCAGCACCGTCTCCTCATTCCCCTGATCTCTCGCTCTGTCGTTTAACTGTTCAGTCTGTTACTGAAGTCTGAGTGATTGGAAACTGGCTCAGAGGATGCTTTTCTACTTATGTGTCTATTTTTGTCTAGGTGCAGATTATTAATGGGCTTTTTTCAGCTATACTCACTAGCATGTAAATTATTTAAATAAAAAACAAATAGTAAGAGGGGGCATCTAATATTATCTTTAAGCAGAAGTTCAGCCCTGAGGACTGCCACCACTAAACCAATCCTACTTTCTTCTGACCAGAAATGCCCAGCAGGTAGAGTTTCAGAACATATAGCATAGGTTGCTACATTAAGGTGGCAGATTTCCTCCAGGGAATCAAAACCAAGATAAGGCTGCAGATCTGTTTCCATAGGATATTTCAAAATGGTATTTCTAATCCAAAGGTAATTGGAGCCAGGTTCTAGGAACTGTCCAGTCTATGGAAAGGCTTCATAGGAGTGGAGTAAGTATTTGTTTATACAGGTATCGGACAGCTACACAGATTTATTTGGCAATTAGGGATTAGTCCGTCATGATCACTGTTTTCATCCCTACTTCATTATTGCTCAGAAATGTAAAGTACTTGTTCTCTCCCCCCTTAAGGAATACGAAAAATGTTAGGCCAACCTTTAAAATTGCTTGGTCAGTGGTTCTCAATATCTCATATTTCATCCAGTTGCTGAGACTGGATAATTAGGATATTAAGACATGCTCTTGATTAGATAGATACATCTAATTATAATTCAGATTCTACTTTCTAGAAATCTGAATGTGCTTTAGTACCTGCTTTTCTTGTGTGCTCAAAGAGAATCTAAGTTCTCTGTAACTAAGCCATAAAACCCCAGGTGTCAACCAACCACATGTCTAAATATATGGCTAAAACATGGTACATTTTCTTAAAAGTTAATACCGTCTAAAACTGATCTCAGCTTTGAACCATAGCTGTCTCACTTTTATCATATAGAGAAACATCTTAATCATGGTATTACTGCCTTTATTTCATGAGAAAGCGTTGCACTGTTGAAAATTTGGATAGATAGCATGCAAAAAGAAATTCCGAAGAATCTTACGGTGTTAAATCACGAATATCATTTATGTGAAGACTAGATCTTCTCCACTCTTGTAATCCATACAGCTAAAACTTGTTGTATTCTGGGCTGTTGCAGCACCAGCAATCATGAGCAAAGCTATACTGACGCCATGTAAAAGCTGTAGATGGTGCCTTGGTATCAGGCACCCAAATTAGCAGGCACTGATGCTGCCAGCGAGACTGGTGTGCTGTCTGCACTGCCTGGCCCTGCTCCGGCGAGGGTCTGGGTGCTGCGGCATCTGGTCTGTTGGCTTCTAGTTGATGGATGAACCCCATGTATAAATATTCTGCAACTTCACAGAGAATAATAGCCCTTTATAATTACAGTTGCACTTTTGCCAACTCCCGCAATTTTACTGCAAGCCTTATGGTATTTGATATCTGTTCTTTAAAAAACAAACAAAAAAATCCACTCTTGGAATTGACAGGGAACCAGTGAGTTTTTGTGAAAAGACAGTCATCTTCGTGTGGACAAGGGGGGAAAAGTAGAGTAGAGTAAAACCAGTCTCCAGTATTTGGATTTAAAATCATGAGCTTTCAAAAATGTATGGACTTGAATGCTTGCCTGTGAGTGTTTGGAGAAGTGAACTCACCTATGGGGTTGGCATCAACTCGGCTACACTGTCTGTGGTGCATCTCGGCCAGGGATATCAACAATACGTGAGTTTGCCTGACCCAGGAGGTTTAGTGCACTGCAGGGACTGGACTGCAGCAACGGGTGGCAGATTGACTTGCTGTGGCGGCTGTGAGCTGCTGTAGCAACATTTCCAATTTGGAATAATACCTGGGTTAGCCAGATCTTTTAAAAATAATTTTCATTTCTGTTTTTATGTAAGGAAGTAGAAAATTTTCCCCATTTCTTCACTCTTCCTACTTTTTTCAGCCAGCTCCTGTCAAAGGGCAGGGAAGAAATAGGGAGAGGAGTTGGCCACTATGCAGAAAATTTTCTTAAGCATTTGAGGAAGTAAATACCATTTTGAAGAAGATGCTGCACTTGTGTACACATGTGTATACTTTAGTCACATGCTGCCGGAAAATATTGCAGTATATCCTCTGTAACTTGCTAATATGTCATTAACAGGTTTCAGCATCCGCAATGAGCTGTGTATAGTTTTACACTGCAGTTGTTCTATTTTTGTGTCAGTTGTGCTAGCAGTTTAGAGCTTAGCTAATGTACCATTGACAAATGTCCCTCTTTGAAAGGAGGCTGTATATATTACATAAATTCATTTACATTGTATATATTCATTTAGAAATGAAACACAGAAGAGAAAAATCAGTGCTTTTCAAATCAAATATGACAAATTCACCAGCGGAAGATATTTGATTTTCTAGCTTTTAAAAAGCAGTCAAGATATTTACCACTCCAATGTATTTTGTTTTAAACTTAAAAAGACTAAAATATATTCTAGAGCTGAATTTGTCATATTTGATTGGGCAAACTGTTTTTGTGGGTTTTTTTCTTTTTTCTTTCTCTCTGGTTTTCAAGATGAGTTCGAATTTACAAGGCTGTATTTTGAACACCTTAATTGAAATGCCGCAACTTTGATATCCTTTGGGCAGTTCTAATGAGACAGGAAGGAAGGAAGGAGCTGAATGGGCAATTACCTTCCACCCCAGAAATGTTAACTCTCTTATATATTATTATTAATTTGTATTGATACATTTTAAAATTTTCTGGGCTCAGATCCACAAAGGTTCCTGGGCACCTACATTCCACATAAATCCCACTGAGGCAATTCAGCTGAAGACTGAGAACCCCAAAACTGCTGTCTGGTACGTTGGGGACCACCGGTGCAGCACCATGCCACATCATCTCGAGCTATTTGAGGCAGCTCCAAATGGGGTAGTTCAGCACAAGCAGGTGCAGCACAGGAGAGATGCTTGCAGAGGTCCCAGCTGCAGAGGCTTGCACACACATGAGTTGTGGCCACAGCACTTCACAGGAGCTGAGAGTGTCAGAGTACCAGTCCCTGTTAACAAGACTTTCTAGTGCCTTTTGCATTGATTGGGAGTTTTATCTGATAACACTTTAATTGTTTGAGTGTAAACTGATAAAATAAATATTGTTAATTTTTTCCCTGAGGGTGTTGCCTGAGGATGATATAAGATCCTGACTCCACTAGTGTTCAGCATTGGGTAAAGAGAATAATTCATTCATCCTTGCCACGGGGAAGTGACAGTCTAAATTATAGCTCGCTGTTGTTGTTCTTTGGCTGCGCCTCTCCAGAATAATTTCTTCAATGAAGAAAGAATTCTGTTCTTTCTTGGAACTATTTACAAATTCTGGATATATTAACATAATAGTTGCAGCTGGAAAAAGTATCAGGAGTCAGATTATAAAAATGGCCAGTGATTTTCTTTTGTGTGTTTAACCAACTGGTTAGAGCAATCACCTAGAGTGCAGAAATTCCAGGTTTAATTTCCTTCTCTGCCTGAAGGAGTTTGGACTCAACTCCCACGTTGCAGGAGAGCACCTAAGCCATCAAGCAGTGCTGCATTCAGTGGAGGAGGCAGTACTCTTTGCATCTCTGCCAGAGGCTGCTCCATTTTGTGCAGAGCTCTTCAATATTTATTTCAGCAAGAGCTGGAGCTCCAGTGTCCCACGTGCCAGGTGAGACGTGTCTCCAGAAGGTCACCGCATCATCTTCTCTCCATTGGACTGGCCACAAATATTCAAGCATCTTGTACAAAAAGGGATAACTCCAGCAGGAGAAGCTGAAGGCGACCCACCTCGTAAGGCCTTGTAGCTTACTGGTTATAGGGCACTTTCCTGGGAAACGGGTCTTAGATGAACTTTAGACCTGGATAAGAGCAAGGGACATTGGATGCAGAAAGATTGCACCCTCTTTCCCACAGTGACTTCCCCTCCCTGCCACGTACATGCTCTCCCAAGTCTGCAGCAAAAGTGAGAATTCAATTACTCACATAACATTAATCTGAACAGAGAAGATGTGCAAGTTAGGACATGGAGAAGCAGAAAAAAAGAATGAGAAAAGGCAGGAAATCTTTCTGAAAGAAGCAGTTTGGGGTTTTTTTTGTTGTGGATCTTTTTAAGAGCGGACAGCTGAGGTGATAATAGAACAAGTGTATTTAGACTGATTTTTAGCTGTCTGTGGTATTAAATGAGGCAATACTATGCCTAAAAACAAGGGGGAAAACACTGCTGGATATTTATAGGTGTTGGTTTTCTATAGCTCTTTTGTTAGACTGAGTGAATGCTACATAGAGTCTTGTCAAGCCTTTCATTCTTTCTCCCCTTTTGTGAAGCCTAGTGCCTTCAAACTTTTTCAGAAAAGAGTCACTTTTGAGAATCTCTGAAAGTAAACAAGTTAAAAAAGAATCAATAATCTTGGCTGGTTGATACATGGAGTTCATCACTGGATCAAACAACCAGTGCTAACGCATGTTGGACTGTGTATTGCTGGGAAGGGTCCAGCTGGGTTAAAATGAGCAACTAGAGGCCATGCTTAGCTGTGAAGTGGGAAAACCTCAGACAGTTCTTGATGTTATGGCCTGGCTCAGAGCAGGCAGCACAGTGCTGGCTACATGGCTGCAGACATTCTACCAGGTGGGATTTGCAGGCTGTTTTTTTATGCCTATTTGTAACAAGCACCACATCGTTAGAAGGTTTGCAAACCCATGCTTTCCAAACTGTTACTGAAGGATGCAAACCCTGCTGTTCTAAAGAATAAAACCTTTTTAAGGTCATTTAAAAAAAAAAAAGTAATTGAAGCCTCCTTGTGATCATCTCAGAAGGCTGCATCATGGGATTAAACAGTCTTCTGGTGCCTTGTTAAAATGCCATTTTGAGCATTGCTTCTCAGCCCAGGGGTGCGTGCAGGGCATTTGCTAGAGTGTATGCAGCTCATCATGCTCATCAGAGGGCCCCCAGTCAAGCATGTCAGCAGCTGTGTGAGGGATGGTCAAACCAAGTGTAGAGCATGAATTTTTCAGCTTGGCTTTATCTGAGTTCTGCATCTTTAATGGACAACACATAGTAAGATGTTTAGCTTCACAGTTAATGAGGAAACGTCATAAAAAGAGCTGAGGGAAGTGAAGGTAAAGAAAGAATTTCTTGGTTATCATCCAGACTATTATTAGGATCTGTCTTCACCATGTAGATAAAGTATGCTGCTAAGTGGTATGCAACAGTGAGAAGATGGGATCACGCAGTCCCTTGTGTACGTAACCCCAGCCTATGACTAAGCTTGACTTTTACTCTGGCAAAACTGCAGCTAACTGCAAGAGCCAGACGTGAGCTGGAAAGCTGAGCCAGATGTGAGCTGCTGAAAACTGCATGGGATGAAGGTCTGCTGCTTCCATCTGAAATGTGGTCCAAGACTTCAAGTGGGTACATGAGGAGTACTGGCACTGGTGTGAAACCACTTTTCTGTAGAGCTTTGTTTATCCCATATTCTCTTGTTTCAGCCTCCTGTGCCTCTGAAACAGTCCCATTCCAGCTGCATATCTGAGCAAGCATGTCCTCTTAACATCTTAACATCAGAGTATCAGGGTCCCTTCACACTAAGTGGAACACTTTTCTGCCTTCCCCCCCCCCCCCCCCCCTTTTTTTTTTTTGTTTTTCCTTTTTATTCTGTTCATGGTAGTTTGCCTGAAGCAATTCATGCTGCTAAGACAAGGTACAATGAAGTGGAGGTCTTCAGATCTTCCTCTGAAACTTGCTGCTTATAGCACTTACGCCTCTTTAAGCATCAAGTGGTTCTGTAAAACACTGCTTAGATCAAAGTGGCATGCTTTTTTAGGTATTTTAATCTTTGTCTTGTGATATACAGCTTGAATGCTTTACTTGTAGGGACAAAATTATTTTGAAGAGACAATTTCTTGGAATAAAAGCATGTTCTTTAGCTTATTGATGCATCTGAGCCTAGAAGCAACTTCTAAACACATGCCAAGAAAGGAAGAGTGGTGGAATGCAAATGGTGCTAATTGACGCAAAAATTACTGCTCTGATTAATCATAAGATGGCTCAGATACCATCGTTTGACTGGAGTAGGGTTTTCTCCTGAGATGTAGAACCTATTTTTTCTTGTTCTCTGCACACAGAACTTGATGTTGCTGCTTAAAGCACAGAAAGGGGTTGCATAAACATTTTAATATTGCATGAGGCTTCTGTAAGCCTGAATGATCTTATGAATGCTAAAACCATGACATACAAGCACAAATGAAAGCAAGCAGCAAAGATCGTGTAGTCTTATCATCTGGATGAACTGATAGATAAGCCAGCACACTTTGGTGGCTTGTCATGTTTTGTTTTCCCTCCTGGGATAATTCAGCCACAAGCCTTAAAAATACTCTGCCTCCCATTATTATTATTTTCAGCATTCCCTTAATATTCAACCTTGGCTAGCAGAGCAGTTACACATCTTTAGATACAGCTATGTACTATGACTTAAAAAAAAAGATCGTGTGTGAACAGGTTCTTTCATTTGGATGAATGTCATTGCACTTTCTGATCTTATTAACTGTACAATAACACTGAAGACTTCTTCCATTGTTCTTGCTGATACAAAATATATGGCTGTAGTAAAAGAACTGAATATCTGAGTAACACAAATTCAGAAATGAGATAAGGAAAAGACTTTGAATGGTAACCAGCTAGAACAACAATCTGCAAAGTAGTTGGTGACTCACATCATTTGCAGTCTTGTAACGACATCCCCCATGTAGTAGCTGTACCATGAATCTGAGACTGAGGCAGAAGTTTGATGGTGCAGCTCTATAATACTCATTGGTTTTGTGCAATAAGTGAGCATAATCATCCTTCCAAAAACAGCTGACACCATTCAAATATTGAATGATTATACCGGATCAGACCAGGAACCTATGATGTCTGCCAATGGTCATAGCTTTTAAAAAAAAAATATTAAAAAAAAAAAAGTAGTATAAGGGTGTGTATAAAGTGGTGCATTCCTTGGTATTATTATATCCCAATTTCCAGCAATTTGTAGCAGAGGAACTTCCTGAGATGGAAGTTCCATCAGCATCATCTTGTTTAATAGCTTTTAATGGGCCTTGCTTCCAAGAATTTGTCTCATTGCTTTTGGAACCCTTTGTACTTCCATGACATTACATGGACCCCAGTGTCACAATTTAGTAATTGTATCATTTGAGAAACAATTGCGTTTTAAAAGTTGTCAGATGACTTTACTGTGAACTTCTAGGTTTTGACTTATGAAAAATAATTACCATCTTTTCCCTGCAAGTCATCATTTCATACTCCCTTATCTCTTTTCCAGGCTGAAGAATTCTAGCCTATTTAAGTTCACCAGGTCTGCCATTTGGCTGATCATTTTTGTTGCCTTTTGTTGCCTGAAACTTCTCATGTCTGTGTTGAGAATGAGGGGAAGAGGTAGGCATCTCAGAGGGGAAAATGGGACCAGAATTGTAACATAATTACATTTCCTGCTTTTTCTTGATTTCTTTTTGAATATTTTCTGAAGTTGCCTTTTTGACTTCTGTTGAGTGTTAAGGTGATATTTTCAGGGAACTATGAACAAGAAGTACAAGAACTCTCTTCAGAGAATCACTGGCTAATTTAGTCATTATTGGATAAATATACTAGGGCTGTTGATCACAATCTAATTAAATTTTGCAGGAAGGAGCGCTAAGTCTTAAGCTGTCCTGCTGGCCCTAATAAAACCTAGTGTTTGATGTTCTTTGTTGAAGAGGTTAATGGATACCCTCTGCTTCTTGTCAGTATTTCTCCTTGTTCATCAGCCTGTTCTTCATTGCAGCTGTGACGGGGATACAAGTAGGGACTGTATGGTTGAAATCTTGTTTATTTCCTGTGATAACTGCCTGAGCAAGCAGGAGTTGGTAGTGGGAGGATGGTACTAAAGAGAAATAGGGATAATTAGGGAAGATTAGTGTGCTTCAATTATCTCAAAGATTTACCTTTTTCAACTTGCTTTTCAACAGAAATGAAGTGGGCCTTGCGTAGATCCTTCAGTTTTCTACCAATTATCAAGGCCATGTTAAAAAGCATGACCAACTTCTGCCAATCTAAGTTATTAATATCGTAACATCTGGGTACCTCACAATCTTTTCAGGTACTTACCTTTGCAGTAACCGCGTAGGGGAGATAGGGAACTAATGGTTGGTATTCCCTATATTCAAAACCTTAAATAACGTTTAGAAAACTCTAGCCCGTTCCATGTGGGTGCCTAGACTCGCAGAGTCCAGAGGCCCATCAGATCAGCAGGTGATTCATAACAAGTCCTATGGCAGATAATTGAACCTTGGTCCCCAAGGATAATATTGTATTTTCCTTTTTCCCAGTGAACATTACATGCTTTCTTTGGCCAATTTTTTTTTTTTTTATACCATAGCACAAAAAAAAAGTTTGTCTGGTACTCCAGGGCACCTACTATCCACAGATCTGTGCACCAGCTTTGTCAGAGAGCCTCATGCAGGCTTCTGGTGACAGCAGGAACTTAAGCAGTCCCAGACCTCCCTCTGTGGACTGTTTGTCCCTGTGCCATCCCACCCATTGCCCAGGTACACATGGGTATTGTCTCTTCCCACTTCTTGGTGTTTTCTAATACATTCACTGAATTTGCCTCTTTGCAGCAACTTGTCTAGGACATCTCCTTCCTTCACTGAATGCCTGAACAGATCTTGGGTGACAACAGTTTTTGGCTGTTGCTGTGATTCTCAATGCAGACGGGACTTACCTTTACAGCAGCAGAAGCACTCGGGTTCTGGTTTGCAGTTCTCTTAGCAAGGGACTACCGAGCTGCTTACCATGGCTAAGAGCCATGGGCTCTCTGGCTGTGCAGGCAATTCTCTGTAGCCTTTGCTTGCTGTGGAGGTAGTCTCTGTGCCACCTTAGAAGAGTAGTTTCTCCCAGTTTATGTCAGGGTAATTAAAAAAAAAAAAATCTGATTGTTGATGTTTTATGATGATTTCAATATATGCCCAGGGTTAACCTCATGTAATGATAAAAATAACGTTTGACTGCATTTTCCCCAGCTTTCCCTCTTTCTCTTTCACAGCCTAGTAGAAAACTCAAAAGACACTGCCACCTTGTTCACAGGAGGCAGGAATGAGAGCACTTGGAACAGTAGTGTCGTCTTTTTGTTTGATTTACTGTTTGGTTGCTTGTGTGTGCTGTTCTGTGTGGATCCAAGTACATTTACAGCAAAACTAGATGCTTTGTAAAAGGCCCAAAATAAGGGAAAGTTGTGCAGTGACAGAGTGGCTGTTAGAGTTGAATAGTTCTCGCGTGTTTTTTTTATGTACATGATGTTTCTCTGGAAGATGTACTCATGTTAAAGGAAACCTCTTAGTAGAAGTAATTGCATCAATTACTCTAGATGCTATTGATTTTCATATGAATTGAAGGGGTTCAGAATCACCCAAGGTCAGACCCCACGTGATGGGATTACAATTAACCCTTGCAATGGCCAAAGCTAACATTACTAATACAGGACTCTAACAATCCTGTTGTCTCTCATGACAACGAAGAGATCCTCTGTACCAAGAATAGGAAGGATTCATTGGTTTGCAGAACTAAGACAAACCTAATGTAGGAGGAATGGTATATACTGGGTCATCATGTTTGCTTCCAGCTGTAATCCTATTTGAGATTTAAATAACCCCTTTTAAAAGTAGCTGAGATTCCCTTCCTTCTTCCCATTAATACTGTAGAAAGGCTATTGCTGAACCTCATTCCTCTACTGTTCAAAAGCTTTGTTTTCAGTTCTGGGTGTACTTCCTTAACATAAATTTGTATTTGCTCACATGCCAATAACTCCGTTTGGCTTTAATCACTCTGTTTTTCCCTGCTATTTATCTCCAGATGTATTAAAGACAGCAGTCTTCTACCTTTTCACCCTGTATTTCTATTTGATATTTGGTCCCCTTCCATTTTGCTGTTCACACTAATAGCCATGCATGTGATCCAATTCAAACTCATCCTGCTGGAACGTGCCAGAACAGATCTGTACTCAGACTGACAGTTCAGACGTGTCTTATGTCTCGTTTTGTCTGATAATTACTGTTAATCACTAAATGTATGACAATACAGGCACTTTCTCCATAGTCTGGTACTTCTATCCAGGCATCCAATTTTTCATTTAAGACGTTATGTTCCTCCTCCTCCTCTTTCCAGAAGGGTGAGCTACTGTCATTTTGAATAACACTGAAATAGTCCCTGTCTCTGTGTACAGGTAACTGCCCCAACACTCTTTACAGCTCTGCAGTATATGGTTGTTTCAGTTCAGTCTGGAAAACAGCTACAGAATTTGTATCCAGCAATATTTGTAGCAATGGTTTGAAGACCCCTTTGTTGTGAGTTCCCCTTCCAGGACAGCCGGTTATCACTACTTTGCTTTTAGCTACTCTCTTGTTTCTCTCTCAGCTCCTCCACCAACCTTCAGCTTTCCCAGTCTCATAGACCCTTCCATGGCACTGTCTCAAATATTTTGTCTGCACAGGTGGAATATAAGGCACTGCCCTTGTTTAGAAAATCAATTACCTTAGCAAATATCTATATTAGATCCTCCAGCTTTTGCTAAACCCAAGACACCTTTCAACCCTTTTTCCATTCACACCCAATCTTTTACGCTTCAGAACCCGTTCAGCCTTGAATTCTGCCGGAGTCGGGCTAACAGGTCTGTATGTCTGGATCGCCCACCTCTTCACTAAATATAGGTGCTATATCTCTGGTCATATGGTACCACCGCTGACTTGATAGATTTTTTTTTTTTTTTTTAAATCTTTGCTGCTGACTTGCAATTACATGTGCCTTATGGCAGAGAACAAATAGGAACAGGCTGTAATGAATATAGAGGGAACTCTCAGCAGAGATTGCTGGACAGAAACAAAATTCTGTGTTTCTTTTCCAGTCCAAGACTGAAACAGCCTATAGTATCTAATGGCATAATTTGGAGGTATTGGGAAATTGTTTTCTGTTTTTCATAGGAAATCTCAGTGAAGAAAATCAATTCACATTCACTAGCAAAATAGTACTGAAAATTTTGACTCCATGAAATACCTTGTTTTTTTCAGAGAAAAAAAACCAGAATGCTTTCATTTTTCTGTCCAGAAGCTTGCAATAAATGATGGTGTGGACTTAGGAAGGGATGACAGAAAGACTGGACCACAACTCTACACCTTGGCACTTTACTTCTGATTTTCATTTTAAAAGCTTTGTGGTTTTTCCTTCTTTGTTCTGCCTGATTTCTGCCATATTTGTGAAGCAGGCTGTAGCAGTAATCTTGGGTTTTGAGGGCAGCTAGATTACACTAAAGAAAGAAGGCAAAGTAGGAGAGAGAAATGTCATTCAAGATGATCCTAGATGGTATGAGGTCTCTGCGCTCTGTCATAAGTCTGCAACTCGCAGGCTGATATACGTGAACCAGTTTGCCTAACCCCTTTGCCTCCTTTACCTGTAAACAGGGACTGCTGGTCCCTAACCTTTTTAACTAAAGTACTTTGAAATCCTTTAATGAAAAGTAGTAAATATTAAAAATACATAAGACTTCAATTCAAGTTTGACGACTCTTCTCACTGTAGGGAACATGCATTTCCTGTACCTAGCTCTTGAAGATGCAACAAGAAGTGTGGGAAGATGCATGGGCTCAGGGTTGGAGAGGGGCAGGAGTGTATCCCTGGCTGTTTCTGAGCTATTTCTTATCTCGTTGTGCCCTTAATCCTGCAGCACTGGCTCTGAGCTCCTGTATGTCATGTGTAATGGTCTCTTCAGATCCTGGACATGGAAGCTCTCTAGGACCTCAGAGGATGTGTAAAAATAAAGTTTTCGGCATAGCATCCACATGCTGCATATAATATGCCGTTTTGTATTCCATCTGTTCCTGTTTGGTGTAAATTTGATGAGTTTTCACTTTCTAAGAAGGAAATCTTATCTTCTTTCTTTATGGCAGGAGTGAGGGAGATTTAGTATTTGGGCCACCAGCAACAATTCTGAGGTTGGAAGTGTCAGAAGCTGTTTTGACACTTCCCCAGGACTGCACTCCTAAGTTAGTGACTGTTTAGCTCACTCAGCACCCCAGTTTTGTTCCATGTGGACAGAAGACAGACAGAATAAGGTGGCAAACAGTTAATAATTTCTGTGGCTCCTGGTCAAAGGGGATTATCATTTGGGACAGCTTGACTGTTTAGGCAATGTTCCCTTATTAATGTCCAGATCGCCATGGATATAACTTCTGTCTCTAAAGACAAAACATAGCTCTTCTGCCATTGCTTTCCAAATTCTGCCTGGGAATTTTTTGCATTTTGAGCAGGTGGAGGGTAACCACTAACATTTTCTTCTTTTGCTTTCATGAGGAGTACATGGATTGCTAGGGCAATAGGATAAAGAAAATGTTTCAGATAAGACTCGGATGATATTTTTATTCACATGCGTGTACGTGCCTAAATACCGAGGCAGCTGGGCACATCAGTGTCTTGTTTCTTTAAGAACATTGCCAGAGAGCTACCTTCTAAATGATGACATTTATATATTTTAATATAATGCATTGTGTTCAGAGGAATGTCCAATACAGTAATTTGGTACTCTATATCAGTTCTCAGCTAGTGACTAATCCATCAAATTTGTTCAGCACTACAAAGTCAGAACAAGATTTTTTTCTAACTGCCAATGTGGCTAGCTCATGCTGCTCTTAAAAAAAAAAATCAAGTTCTGTTTTTTTCCCATCCCATATATCATCATCACTGCCCATGGTAAAGACTTTAGAATCTAGGCTTGACTGACTGGCTATTTTTCTTAGAGTTGCATGAGGCAAAGCAGCGCAGAGCTTACTCGTCCAAACCTATTCAGAGTTTGAAGGTACCCTGTGATAGAAATTCACTGAGCAGATAAGAAAACTTGGAAGGCACGAATGGGGCAGATAAGGACGGCTGCAAAATCCCATGGATTCTTTCAGAATTGGTTTGAGAGTTTTTGGTGTTTTGCTTTGTTGTCTTTTTCTGGCATTGGTGCTGTGCATTTTTGACAAGCCTCAGCAGTTTTAGAAAAGCATTCAGAAGTTTTTGATGCTCATCTGAACCAATTCCATCTAATCAGAACACAAGCTGAATGTTACTATTCACAGGAAGCAATTGTATTCATAGAATTTCATCTTTTCTGATGTCCTCAATTTGTCCTCTGACAGAAGCAACTTTTATTAATCTGTCCTTTCACTGTTATTGATTGACCGTTTATTATGCCAATGCATCCAGCTTATGTTTACACATAAGCTGTTCAGTGAATCTAGTTGACAGTCATAATTTGAAACTCTCATAGACTGAATGAAAGCACTGTCATATTTCTGTCACCTGCCGTATTCCAGCTTTCAGGGGTAATGGTATAGATTTCCACTGCAAATGCTAGTGATTTCAAATGTTAGACTTCTTTCAGTTGTCAGAGTATTCCCCTCATATTACTGCTTTGGGAAGTCCCTGTATTAGTAGACTCAGCAGCATATTCACAAGAAGAGACCACAGCAAGGACGTGGATCTACTGTCAAATTGAGTTCATGTGAGAGATTGTATTGTGGTGCACTTCAGAACTACAAAAGACAGCTTTCAGCTGGCTTATCTGTGGCATCGTGGAGCTCAGAGCTGGGTTATGCACCTTGCCCTTCAGGTGGGCTTTGCGGCATGTGGAGGTTGGATACTAAGTGCTACTTTAAAGCCAGCACAGTATATATCTGCGTTAGCCTGCAGCCATTCCTGCAACTGCAGATTCCACACACTGTGACTGGGAGTTGACTAATGAATGCTGAAGTACTGAAATATTTACCCAAAGCTCATTAAGGTTGTTCGTTAATGCCAGGCTGGGCTAAAATTGTCGAGAAGTTGGCTTCTTCCTTTCTACTTGTAGCTGGGCCAGATGAATAAGAACAGTCCTCACAGACTTACTTATATACCATGTGTGTAAATGGCAAAAGGCAATGAATAACCAGACATTTCTTCAGCTCATTATTTTTGTTTTGGAACAGCAGCATGATGAAGCATGGAGTTCAGCAGCGCTTCACTTGGAACAGACACTGTACATGGTCTCTCCCGCAGGTCCTCTTTTTCTCCATGAGAAATGTGATCGTGCGCTCCCAGCGCAGCAGAATAGCGACTGCATAACTAATACCCACGGTAGCTGGCCCACCCCGAATCGCCAGGCTTTAAGTAAATGTACTGACAACGTAATGGCTAATTACACAACTTAACGTGGCTTATCAAAAGTCACTGAGAATGCAGTTCTGCTGTGTGCATATCACGTCACTGATCTTTGTCCTCATTTCCCCACTCTTTCTGAAGCTGTTGGCCAGCTCTGCCTTTGCTTGGGTCAGTCGCAGTCAGTTTGCTTTTCTGTGCATAACTCGGCACCAGTGCTGGAGGTGCCTGTCTGTCCCTGCAGGAGCTCATGTATACCTGTTTCCTTCATGTGAATGAGTACAGAGGGTAATGCCAGGCACTTGTGCATAGATGCCGCGCAGAAGTTGTCATCTGAAGGTGGTTGCATTGGTCCTGCTACCAGTGAGCTCTGGTTGTCACTTGGGGAGCTCTCTGATGACTGTGTTGCCCGGTGTAGATAATACAAGCTATCAAGTCCTCCTGTTACTGATGACATATGATTGGAAAGAGCTCGGGGTTTGTCCATGGGTTTGGAAGGGGAAAACAGCAGTTTATCTGAGAATCAAACAGATGTAGGTTTGAAATTGGTGAAGAGCCGTGACTAGGGAACCCAGTGGTACCATTTCTACAAGCACACTTTTCTTAGGTTAGAAATTGCAATTTTTATGGCTTTAACAAGTGCGTCTGAGGTTTTCAAACAACTAATAATATTGTTTTCGAATGAGTATTTTCCCTCTGGTTGTACATTCACTGTACTGTTTCAGTGTGAAGGTAAAGCTGTTTGATTTCACAGCGGGGTTGTTATTTTCCTGTTGAAACTCTAGTTTCTTGGACACCGCATTTTAATATCAAATCCAGCTTTGTCTCTGGGCAGTTCCATAGCATTTCCTTTTAAATCATTTCTTAGCTATTTTGGGGTGGGCCGGCAGAAGGACACAGTGGTATGCAGATGATATGAGCCCTCATTGCAAAACCTAATAGCTGAAAGAAGGTAAAGGTACAGCTCATACCCCGACACGTTACTTGTGTTTGGTTGACAGAGGATTTCCTCTTTTGGAGTTTGTGCTTACAAGGTTGCTTGCTGAAAGGTTACCTGCAGGGCCTGATGGCAGCTCTTGTGAGGGTGATAAATTAATATGTTGCACACTAATCTTGGAACGGCTGCTTGCAAAGTAAAGCACTAATCGGCAAGGGAGAAGTTGGCTGAACTGTACTCCTTAGTTAGTTGAGGAAGAAAATAAGACATGCAAGGTGTTCTCTGCTGTAGCCCCAGGAATAACTCTCCATGTTTTTGTGGACCAGCTTTATTAGCTGGGGTTGGTCCTGCAAGGAGGTGCTAAATGAGTCCTGAAGGTGACTTGTATTAATACCACTCTGGGGAGGCTCTGCATTTGAGGGAGGCAGGATGTAATGGTCTGCTTGATAAAGTCCTGAGGTGAGGCAGGAGCTCTGGGAGAACCCAAAGCTGAGGAGATTGTTCAGGCCAAACCTTGCTCTGGTGTCATTTTAGGTGGGGTTTTTTGTTTGGGGGGGGGGGGGGGGGGGGGGTTGGTTGGTTTTTTTGTTTGTGGGGTTTTTTATGTGTGTGTGGGTTTTTTTATGAAACCAGATTTTGGGAAAGCAGAAGAGAGGGCAGTGTGGAGGAGAGGAGGCAGGAGAGGGGGTTAGTCATTACATGGAACAGATTTGGAAAATTTGGAAAGCCATGAGACTGCATCATATTTGGGCATTTCTAGGATGTGACAGTGGTTGCAAATAGCCTTACTGTGGCATCATCTGTTGGGCTTTATTATCCTTATTTGCTGATGACATTCCTGTTAGTCCTTGAAACATGCTGGGCATTTCTCCATTTCCTTCCTTTTGGTTAGCTCCCCAGGATGCTTTGTCTAAACCCTAATATTATAGCCAGAGCCAGAAGATATGCAGTTACTATTCTGCTTGAAAATCCATTTTGAATAATGCTGCATATATTTTACAGATTTTATATCCATTCTGTAATATTCTAACTGCCTCCTTCACTGATATACAGCCTCTAGATTTGGTCCTATAGTAATGGGAAAAAATACTATATTACTTCCTGGCTCTTCCCTCCTCGTTCTCCAATTCTCTTTCCTTGAAATATGATCTATTTTGTTCTTTCTATTTCTGTTCCAAACATATATTATGCATCCTGATCCCCACATGCACTTGCTATTACTGCTTACTACTTAACTTGGGATTATTTGACTTTACTGAAGCTAGCTAGCTAGCTTAGCCCTCTTTCTGTCCCTCTTTATGTCCCCCTTCTTTCCCCCTCTTCCCCCCCTTTCCCTCTCTCCCTTTCTCTCTCTCCCCCCTCCTTTTCTCACCTTCTATTCATCTGCCTGCCTTTGCCTGCCTATTTTATTTGCATTGTTGGTGGAATGCTCTCAAGATAAAAATAATATATTTATGAAAAAAGCAGTCTTGCAGACTCACCAGAACAACATTGCAAATTATCAGTTGTACAAGTGTTTTGAAAATGTAGTTTCCGTTTTTCAGAGGGGAAAAAAAAGGTGCCTTAAAGCGTTGTGCTATGTAAGTATAATTACTTTTAACCATCTATTTTGTTTATTACTTCATCATTTATTTCCCCAGAGAAATAAGACAAGTGAGTTTTGCTTTTTTTTTCTTGTCAGTCCTGGTTTGTGCACTGGTACCTTGGTTAGATACTGAGTTTACAAGTACTGCAGAGAATATTTGATTGCTTTGTTCCTTTTCATTGGAAGGAGTGATAGGTAAAATGCCAAAAAGGTGAAATTTCAGTGTCTCCTTTTCTTCTGTGTAGCTCTTCAGCTGTCACTGGAAAAGAAGGAATTTTTTTAACAAATATTTCATGGTTCATGTTTCCATTTCAAAGTGAAATTTGGAAGAATCAATGCTAGAAACCGTTTCTGGAGAGAGAGAGATATCTGTATTACTCCTCCACCCTGAGGATGGGAATGGGAAGGACATTTCTGGCACTTTTTTTTTTTTTTTTTAATTTGTTAGGAAGTGGGAGGCAACAAAGACAACATCCAGCCCCTTTGCCTGGTAAGAAACAAGGGCTGGCCTTGTTAGCACAGTGCTGGTCATCTAAAAGGAGCTCAGCTGGTCAACCTGTGCATGGAGGTTGGCTTTAAAGAGGGATGTACTCACCATGCAAGTACCTCTCTCTTTTTTTCTTTTTTGTACCTGTGTCACTGCCCTTGGAGATGATGCTCTTCAGATACTGGTTCTGCAGACACTGAGTTTTGTGTAGGTGTAAGTGGACGCTTTCCCAAACAGCTCTTTTAAACCAGTGGGCATTTTGTAAAGTCCCACCAGCTTTGTTTCTAACCATCCAGAAAATCAGCAGAGAGGCTCTGAGGTTTGGTTCTCCTGCAACACCTCAGCCTACATCTCCCATGTCCCTTTTCCAGAAAGTCATTTCTGCCCTTCTTAAGCCTTGAATTCTTCCCCTCAGTGTGACTGCAAAACCTGTAAACATCTCCTGTAGGGGATCTGAGTGCCTGCAGATAGACATCTTGCGTCTCAGACAAATGCTGCCTGCCTGCAAGAGGTCTTTGATATGCTTTTTTAAAGCAATATCCATTTCCTTCAAAAAGGCTGATCTGTCCCATTTGTGATGTATTTTTACTTCTGTAAAACTTGCTGAAGCAATAATCAGCTGTTTTAAAATTCTACTCTCTGCTCACTTCTAAACCACTTGAATGTTTTCCTCTATCCAGGATCTGAGTAGCTCGCTCCTGTGCTTGCTTTCATTTTTTAAAGTAACCGAGAGGTTTGCATGAACAATGAGCTCATGAAAGTGATGAGCAAACAGAACTATTTGGCCGAAAATTCTATCTTTCTATGAACTGACAATATTACAGATTATCTGCTGGGCTATCTGACTGTAATTCAGAGAAATACATGACGTCTCTGGCTTTATTACTGCATCTTATGTGGGTGAGCTGGTCCTACTTCCTTGCATTTTACAGGCGTTGCCGTTATCCTCGTGTTGACTAACATTTAGTTCTGCTGATATGGTGCTTTAGCTCCCTCCTTGAGTGTATTTGATGGCCTCACTGCCTTAAGGAGTGGCTGGCATAAGAATTGTGACTTTCTGGTTCAGAACTTCCAGAATAACCCTATCTGGACCATTTTGTTCCTATTCAAGAAGTACTCATATACATCTCTGGCCTGCTGTTACAGATAAGAGGAGAATAGAGGCCCATTCTGGTGGTTGTTCTCCAAGAGATTTCCTTTAATAGCCAACCTGAGATGGCCAAGACTAAGTCATGCTGACAAGATGTCATCCCATGAATTCTAAAGAGAATACATTAATCTGACAAGGGTTTTCCATTTAGTCTCCTGCCTGCTACCGATCTCAGCCTTCTTACCAACTGGACCTCAGTTTTTCCTTCCACGTGCAATGGTGACAATGACTTGCTGCTTATCTCATGTTGAGATTTACTAATTGATAGTGCTGTAGGAGCTAAATAGGAAAACGGAGAGGATTTACGGAGGAGGAAAGGTTGGTATTGCTATTTCTTGCATGTTTCCTTTAGTTCCATAGATGTTTATTTCCAGAGAGATCAGTCTTGCTTTATTAATCTGAAGCAGAAATGAAGATGTAATTTGTCAAGCCTATCAAGAAAACTACGTAATGCAAGTAAGACATTAGAGTTGCTCAGTGGCATGCAGCGGGCCTGATTCTGCATTCAGTGTGCACCTGCACAGCACAGGGCACACCTAAGCACAGCACAAGAGTGGTTTTAACCTTGAGTAGTGGCTGGTGCAGCTGTTCTCTGACTCTGATCTGCAGACACAGCCACTTGAAAAGGTTGTGAGCAGTGTTGTGGGTTACATGCCTCTAAATCCAACCGGCTCCTCTAGGAAACATTTTATTAGTGTTCGGATTCTGCCTCATCTTTCAAGCTGGTCCTACAGAGCTTCCTCTGAATTGCAATGTCTGTTGGATTATGAAGGCTGTGATCCTCCAATATCCTGACTTTATTTGCAATTTGTTAGCAGCATGATAACTTCCTCCTAGTAACCGCGGGGGGAGGATGGAAATAAAGCAATCCAAAATGCTGAATAAATATGAATGGTAGAATCCAAAATAGGAAAGTACATACAGGAAAGTTAAGGGAGATGGATGGCTGAGGCATTCACTCTGAGCGGCTGCTGTGGCAGGAGTCCACCACAGCTCAGTCATGCATGGAGTCATCACCCCTGCTTTCAGCAGCCTGTGTGTAGCTGCTACTCCACAGATACTGGATACTGCCTTCTTGATTGTGATAGAAAAATCCTAGTACGACTAAACCGCTCAGGAGTGCGAGTCCTGTGAATTGTAACTCAATCAAGTAGTTCCATGGGCCTGAATACGCCTACCAGGTAGGGTGGGGCTATCATTTCATAAAAGTCACATCTCTCTAGAGTATCAGCCAAAATCACAGCCTGTTCCTTCTTTCACAGTAGGAGAATCATTTTTCCTTCTACAATGCCTTGCAATATTACTATTAACTATAGGTGGTCTTACTCCTTTCTTTTGGTACATCCTGACCAAACTCTGTAGCCATGTCCAGTTTTTCCAGAGACAGAAAATAAAGATTTGTTACATAGTCCTTTACATAGTGTTGTATCAATGCACAAGCAAAGTATAACTCCTAATACTTCATTCTTATGGCAAAGAAAAAAGGAATCTATATGGTTAAAATGAAAATGGCATTGAATTAACACATTATTTTGTTGAAGGCCATCATAAAATCCAGGGCTTGCGGAGGGGAGACAAAATCAATTCATCCTTATTATAATTGCAAGGCTATGATCTTGTTTGCTTAGATGCTATGGTGATAGACTCAAAATTGGCTCTTGGTAAATACAACATACTTTTTGCATAATATTGGTTTAGCTCTTCCAGGAATTTTTCATCTCCAGGTGAAATTGCCTGCTAAAGCAATGTTGAAATTGGCCTTGGTTATGTGGCTTTTTTGAAGCTTTGCCTGATCATTTCCTAATAGATCATGGTAAATTTGTTTCATGATCCTATTAAGAAAGAACTGAGGAGACGAAGCATTCATCATTATAAAAATTGCCAGTTTGTCTGAAGGTTCATTCACAAGTGCAAATCTGCCTTGTTAATCTTCTGTTTCCTTTACCCCTGCCGGTACGATTGCTCAAATTTTGCACTAAGTGCAGATATGCAATTTAGCGAGTGTAGAAAATGAAAGCCCTGAATCAATCGGGTGTCATTAAAAAGTCACTTCTGATCTTCTGACAACCCTGCTAGGGGTGCAGGCCTCACTCTGTGGTGTCTCTAGTGGCAAAGGCAGTGTGACTTTTCACCGTGTCCACTCATTCCTGCCTATGTCCTTCTGGCCCTCACCGTAGCTGTATCAGCGCACTTATTTGAGGGACTTAACTGGAAGATAAATCAGTGAAGTGGGCAGGGCTTTAAAAAAAATCCTCAAACTACTTAACACACTGCGCTGTTTTTTGGGTATGATCCAGTTCAGGCTGCAGCATTGCACATGTTTGCATCAGTACAAGGTGGGGAAGGTAAATAGGGAGGATGGGGAAAACGCAAAGGGAAGAATGAGGTGTCCTCAGGGAATAAAGGGAAGAGAAAAAGGACAAAATTGTTGCTGGACCAAATGCAACGTGGGATTGTCTGCTGGCCTGCTGCTGGGGAGACTAGATCCTGTGAACAAATCAGTAACCTGGCCTAAGCTAGGCCATTGCTGCAGGAACACGTGTGCTCTGCTTCATTGTGATTGAAGAGAATAGCTGCTTAGCCAAGAAATGGGATCTCAACTGCTAAAATTGTTGGCAGGAAGGAGGGGGGAATGTTGGTAAACAGTTTAATCAAAATGAAAAATGAACGAAAAATTCAAAATGATGACCCATTGTGTCTTCTTGTTTAGATTCACAAGACGTAGAAACCAAGGAGCCTCGCTTCTCCCTAGTATCAGCCAAGACATTCATCTAGTGGACCCATGTTCAGATCTCTGCTAGACTCAGGACAGCAGTTTCGTCTCTGAGATACCCTTCCTGCCAGGCTGCAGGGTGTATTTCAGCATTCTCTCCCTCCCTCCCTCCCTCCTTCCTAAAGCAGTTGAAGTTAACCCAAAATAGTTATGTATTGACTGAGATGGAGAGCAAATGTAAAGCTGCCCCAGTAGCTGGGTTGCGACATACCCCGGGCCTTCCCAGCTCTGCTTTGAGCCAGGCAGACTGGGGACTGCAGTCCATCTTCACACCATGTCTGAGAGCCCTCACCAGCAGGCTATAAATTACACAGAGAGATCATACTTGCTGGGGCACTCTTTCTCATGGTATACGCATTATTTGAAGCCAAACAGATTCCACCCACCCCACCCCCCCACCCCCCCCCGCCTCTTTGACCATCTATCTTTTTTCTTTTTATTTTCTTTCCTTGCCAAACTGTGAAAATACAGATTGAACAGATTCAAATGACATTGCTCTTAAATTGACTCAGTATAAGTTTTAGTCATAGATACTATAATGTCACAAAGTTACTGTATTGACCCGGCACAGTTTGAGATGTGTTTAAGGCATTATATTTTATCCAGTATGATATGTATGATAAAGCACTACATAAAGCAATATAGGCCATATTAAGTAAATTAAGCACTTTGAGGTAACAAGTTATTGTACAATAAAGGGAATGTTTCTACACAGGATTCCCCAGAAACTTCTTGTTACCTAACGTTGTTGTGTCAGAGATCTGGAGAAATTGTAAAATAATGGCAAAATTTGCAAATGAGATGAACAGCAAGGTAAGGTAAACAGCAAGCTTAATGCTCCGGATGCATGAACTAGATTTAAGCAGTAGCAAGGTGAGCTCTGTTAAGCAATGTGCATTGTTACACAGCCAGGCATAAAGTCTGCTAAAGAAACAGGGCTATCTCTCATCATCCCATGTAGGATGAGCATGCAGTATTTTGCAAAGTTACGGCATTGAAAAGGAGATTTCACCTTTGAGGTCCTATCCTTCGGAGTGTTTCTGCTTTTTACTACTGGTGGGTGCTCAGCACAGCTAAGCCTCAGAGCATTTATGAAGACCTCAGTGTGGATTGAGTCGTCTGACTTTTCAGTCCTTGACTTTGAACGCTGTGTTTGACTTTTTACTCTGGCGAGGTCACTGTGATGAGCCAAATGTGAGCAGGGTGTATTGCTGACACTGCTTCTGTGAACAGTAGGAGTTGAGCAAAATGTAACGTGCATATTTATTTTGCTCATTTAACATGCAACAAATAATTTAAATAAATTAAAATGCTAACACCTTAATGGCAAATCAATGAATCACTTAATGACAATAGATTCTCCTGTACCTTTTGTGTCTGCATTAATGCTGCATTAGATCAAATGACTTTTATTATGATGGATATGAACTGAACTCATTTAGCAACAGGACAACCAGCAATTTCTTACCATGAGAGTCTTGGTATTTCTGTCAGGGACCTTGATTCAGGAAAACATGACAGTTCAAGGTAGCATTTGAGTTTCTGTACCTCAGGCTTCTATGGAAGTACCTTTTACTCACTATGCTCACTATGTGCTCACTATGTAGAGGGCTACACAAAACTAGTAAAAACGAATTGCTGAAATCCCACACAAATTCTTGTTGTTTTCTGAGTATTTTTGCTAGCTGGAAAAAAGGGATGGATGAGTTTTGGGTTGGTTCCCCCCCCTCACCACAAAATTAACTATTCAATATTTACAAAATGACCACCCCGTTATCACAAAATTAACTATTCAATAAGTACAAATTACCAAGTTCAGGATAAAAAAAACCTTGGGGAGCTGATTTTACTTGCAAATTGGTCCTCCTCACAGGAAAATGAAATGGTTTATGTGCAAAACTGGCCTGATCTTAAGAGTTAACTGGAGATATTTAATCCCTATTTTAAGACTCTGGGTCAGCCCTATGGGATTGATACACCCTGCCCTAAGGAAACCAAGGCCCCCACAACTTCTCTTGTTTCCCATAATCCTGAACAAAATTCCCACAAAATTCCCCCATCAGAAAAGACATTTTAGCTTAGCTAGATGTTTCCCAGCCCATCCACTTTTTCTGTTACAAAGATTATGCTATAGTCATACACTTTATTAGGAGTGATCTTTTGTTTATAATGTACCACGTCATTATAATACAGTGTTCATCCAGTGTTCATCCAAGATACAGTGTTCATCCAAGAGGCTTGAACCAGGGACAACAGGATTGAAGAGCCAGGCCTTTACATTAGCTATAAATCTCATTCTGGCATGGAGAAGTAGCAGGTTCTTCAAGTTCCTCTGAGCAGCTTCTAGAGAGGCATAATCATGTGCACTAGACCCTGTATCCTGCATCTGAAACTGATGTTTAGGGCATATCTATGTGGATGGGTTTAGACATCCTGGAGTTTGCTCTGCCTTTGGTGTGGTCTTAGCGCAGCAGTGTGACAAATCTGATGTGTCCCATGGACAAGGCATCCTCAAAAAGAGGAGGCTATTGCCTCCTGTACCGCTGAGTAAGAGCGTAAGACGTGTGCAGTTACCGTGGAGTGGCTAATGCATTGTAAATCCACATGCTAGTTTATCTTGCCATAATACATCTGTCTAGCCAGACCCTTAAATTTATTAAGTGAATTTTGGTAAGAGATATTGTAGTATGTATAACGACACTTGACGGTGTTAAAAAAAAATCCTGCGTGAAATTTAGAGCATAGTACCTAACCTAAATTTACAGCAGTGGGACTTTGATGTAACTTTTCATTTGCATCTGAATCCTTACAGAGAGGTGAATTTCTGCTGTGAGATAGGCTGATATTTACTGAACTTGCTTTTCATTTGTCTCTGGCACATTGCAAGCCATTTAAAAGACATCCTTTTTGCATTTCTGAGCACAGGAGCGACTGCTGCAGCTTCATGCATTATTGAAGAGTGTGGCCTCAGCTCGTACAATATAGCAGGGATCCAAATGATCAGCAGACACAAGCTGTTTATATGCACACAGATGGGTCAAAAATGAGGTTCCAGAGAGGTAGAACGCAGAACATAGATTAAAAACTTGTGCTTATGCAAAAAGGAACAAATCACTTTTACTGGGGAGGCAGCAGATGAAAATACTGGGCTTTAGAAGTCCAGGTGACCTCTAAGCCCTTTTTTTTGTGATAATCTCAGCTGGCCAAGCACTCTGTCTCAATTTCTTCTCTAGAAGCTATTTTGCTCTATGTATAGCTATTGAATATTCTTTGAAGCAGAACCTCAGTAACCCGTTTCCTGGTTGAATGCTCTCACCTGAAGGTCATATCTAGTCATCCATTCCCTTCATCTGACCTGTATCATAATGAAGAAAAGCCTGAAAAGTTATTTAATAGTCAAAGGAAATGCTTTACCATGAGAGAATTGAAGTGCTTGGTCCCTTTAAGTGATTAGGAAAAGATCAAGGGGTCACTTTGGGAGACTTCATGTCCTGTTTTTCTTCTTCTGGCAGTAGCTACGGATGTTAATCCAACAGAGTGAGGTAGGAAAAGAACCTCTATGTGCAAAATGACAAATTCCAACTTGGAGCACAGGTTTCTGTCAAGGGGAGAGGAGGTAATGAAGTGTTGAAACAAAGTGTAACAGCAAGTCCTCCCACTGCCAACACCTTCAGGTCAAGTGTGGATGCCTTTTCTGGAAGATCCGTTCTAAGCAGAAGGGATAGGGCTTAATAAAGGGGCAACTGGGTGAAATGTAAGGACCATTGCTGTGAAAGAGCTCAGATTAGATCTAAAGCTATGTCAATGAATTTATGACAATGCTTGCTTCCAGGTGATGGCATCACCTTTCATGTCAGGCAAGCGTGTGCATTTGAAATTTTGGAAGTCTTCTATTTTCCTGAGCAGGACAGCCTGAAGATTTGCAAATGTTCAAAAACAAACAAAACCACCCAAAACCAGGAGAACTAATTCTGGTCTACCTCAGCGGCTAGGCCCAGTTCTTTCCCTCTCAAAGATCCTTCAGATGCAAGTACCCTCATGAGCTTCCCCCTTCCTGTGCACCAGCTTTAGCACCTGTACAGCCACATCCTTTACTGTCCACTCTTTTGCTGGCATATAATGTTCCCTCGGTTTGTGGTAACACAGGGGTCATTGCAAATTCTCTTCGTATCTCCATCTGTTTGTCTTTGCATGTGTTAATGCTAATTGGGCCTGGAGAAATACCATCTACATGCATGCTCTTGTATACCTATAAAATATTCATACTAAGATTGGCAAGTTAGTGTAGCTGGGACCTAAGCTAAGCCAGTAATATAATTTTAAGACTCTGGTAAATATACCAGTGGCTTTTTTTACCTGCTTTGTTTTTTCAAGTGTTAGTTCTACATACATATAAGATGAGTAAGCCAGACTTTTTGTTTAAGAGATGCTAAATTATTTCCATAAATCTTATATTGTTGGCTGTTTAAATTATTATGAGCCAAGGTCCATGGCACTAAAGGCTACACACTACAATGAAACGTGTTCATATTTTCTGTGTTTATGAATTTAAATTATGGCAGGGTAGTTTCTTTCTCTTCTGTCTCATGCTTTTTCTCCTCGGAGCACTCCACTGTGGATATTCACAGATGGGCTAATAATAATCGCAAGGGTTGCCTATTTGTCACCCTGTCATGGGTTGCCAGAGAGTCTTTATTTGTGCTATTAAAAACACACAAATAAAAAACACCTTTTAGCTGGTCCTCCTTGAAGGCCTATTTAGTTTCCAGAGACGAACTGAAAAATCAAGTTTTTAATCCTTAAAAAGAATAAAGAATGAGAAAGAAACTTTCCTAATTAATTGTAACTGATCTAGGTCTGCTTCCTCCAGTCCTGCCACTATGCACCACTTATGCAATGCGTTTCCTTTCTTTATCCAAGGAAGGGTACGAGGGAAGTTCAGATCATAACCAAGCAATGAAGAACGAGTAACGTGATGTGCTACCAGTTTGACAATAGCTTTATCTACGTCACCTGTGTATTACAGAATCTTCTCATTTTGAGCTTTTTTTAAAGCAAAACTTTCTCCTACTTTTGTCAACCAAGTGGCTTTGCTTTTCTTTCTCATACATTTCCAGCAATTCATCTCCCACTTTCACCATTGAAACAACCATTTGCAGGTCATAATATAGCAGCTATTTCCCAGTATAAGGGAACAGCTTACCCAGCCACTGCAAGACAAGGTGTAATGATGCATATGAAATCACAGGTAGAACTTGACTGTGTAGCCCCAGGCAATTCTCCTAAGCAGGACTTGCCTGGCAGCCTGTGCTTCACATCCTAGTTTTGTCAAAAATATCCTGAGATTTTTTTCACTGATTAGAAGTTATGAAAATTTTGCTCGCATGCCTCTGGTGCTGATATGTGTGGCACCACACTCATACCCATGTGCTGAACCAGGGTATTAGCTTAGCAAGTGTCTTCAAAAGTACCTGTGCTGCAGTACCGAGTCCCCTCCCTGCCAACACACGTCTTCTGTGGCTTTGTCTGGAGCACAAAGAAAGCTTTTGGGGCAGGGAATGTATTTCTTTGTGTGCAGGCAGCGCATAGAAGAATGGAGCTGATCTTGGCTGGAGATGATAGGTCAGGTCACAACAGAAATAGGGAATGCTTATAGTGGCAACCAATGTTATTGTCCTCCCCTGTGGCTGGGCTTTACATAAAGCTTCAAAGTTTTTCCACAGCGCTGTCTTCTAGGATCCTGATAAATTATGTACACTTGCTGGAGTTGGCTATCCGATACTCTCCCTTCTGGTGCTCTCTCTTACAAAATTACTTCCTCTGGGAGCTTCTAGTAATGGAAGAAATGGCCAAGATTAAGTGGGAGCTAGCTAATTGGTAGACGTAGACTACCTAAGCATTAAGTAAAGTAATCCTACTCAGATCTCGTTTCTGTTATCTAAACTTGCTGCTATGTCTCCAGCTGGAAAACAGAGCTTAGCTTAATGAAGATGCACTTTCCCCGTGTTTTACAATTGATCTTTCATTATAATAAATATATACAGCACATTTTCAGAGTTCTGTCCTTTTACAATCTGCTGTTCGCACTTACGCTAATGTGGCCATTTTGCTTTGGGTTTGCTGTGCACAAGTCATGAAAGCCATTAATGTTTCCTTGGAGTAGCTGACAGGCTCTTTCATAATTTGCATGTCCCTTATTGGCATTGGCTGACTTGAGGTCCAGGACAGGTGGTACTTCAGCTTCTGCAAGAGGCATAATATTATTTACTCTGAACAGTGGAGAATTTTGCTAAATATAATGCCACCAAGGGGACTGAGTTCCTTGGAGTTGGGAATCCACAGAATTATAAAATCTGATCACCAGTTAGGGATATCAGCCCTGACAAGTAAAAGAAGTCAAAAGACAGGTCAGCACCCTCCATCTTACATATGAAAGAACAAGCAGGTAGATGTGGAGCATAGTCCTGTAGACTTAATCCTAATCTGTTTCTGTTTCACACTGCTGAAAAGCACCACAGCTGATGAACAGCTGTACTGGGGCTGCTGACATCTGCCCCCCTACCAGGGGACACCCAGCAGACTGTGGCTTCTACTGAAATGCTGGACCCTTATGTAGACCATAAACTGTCTTCATGCAAGGTTTTGAGTATGATATTTCTAAATTGCCATAACAGGTATTACTTTTTTTTTTGTTTTCCTTTCTGCTGTGTCATGAAAGTTCAACAGATCTAAAAACTGAGGTGGCTGGTCCTTTGAGGACCAAAAAACTATGGTTTCTTTTATGGCTGTTAGTCACAGTTGTTCTGTTGCACATGGTTAATAAATCCAGTAATAATAGACAAACTGCTGATGAGTCCTGTGGTGGTTGTCCTTTGTATATATTTGCTTTTGACATTCAGGATGATCTTAAGCATGTTGTAAATGTCAGGAGAGGGAGGTACCATGAAACACCAAGACAGTTCATCTCTAGCTTAACTGTTTTATTAATTTCAGATGCTTTCATCCTACTATAATAATCCTTTTCTTCACCTCATCCTGCTTTTCTGTGGTCCATCAGGAACTACCTTTGCTTAGCAATGATTATTTTTATATCCTTGAAATTTCAGGCCTTGGCATCATTTGTGAGCAGCCCTGTGTGGGTACAGTACTGAGTGTGTGTGTGTGCATGTGTGAGCTGCTCTAGCTCATGGAGACACCCAAATGCGAATAACTCAATGTTGCAGTAGTTTGTACTGGCTAATACAGGGCTACTTGTGAGGCTTCCCTAAACCTCAGGTTGGGCTAAGGAATCACTGAAGAGTTACTAAGTGCAGTGCGGGATTTACCACCCAGCTAAATATCAGTGTAATGTGCTTTACTGCTTCTTGGCCTGCTGTTCTTCTTCTCCAGCTTCCTTCTCCATGCTTTCTTGTCTGTCTTTTCAAGAAACCTGGGGTTTTATTCTTCCTTGCTGAGCTCCAGCTCCCAAGATACTGTCTGGAACAAGGCTGCAATGGGTTTTATATTTCTACAGAGCCTTGTTTATGAAAGCCTATGGCGTAAAGATGCATAGTCTTTACTGAAGAAATGGGTGTGTGCGCCAGGGATATGATTAGTTTCTGTTGTGTTAGCAACGTTGAGCACAGTTGAGATTTGCTTTATTAGCAATAAACTAATATTTCTGTAGTTTTAATATTGTATAGTCTGTGATATTAGAAGTTATATCACCCTTTAAGTCTTACGTTTAAAGGTTCAGCTGCAGAAGATTTTTTTGTCTGCTGAAAAGAAACTCCTCACTATTCTAGCTTTAATGGTAATAGCACTTTTAGCTTTGAATTGGCACTGGGGAGGGGTGATGTATTAAGGCCATCACAGTGTTGCAATTCTAAATGACCAGGGCAGCAAACAATGCGAGAATCTCGGGCACCAGCAATATTCCAATATCCACAATATTCATCCAGCCCTGTGCGTGTCTCCCCAGGGTGAAAGTGGTGCTGCTGTGCTGGCGGCTCTCCTTGCTTACCCGTGCAGAGTGACAGAAGAGAGCTCCCATCCTTGTGGGCTGAACGGGGAATGTGGGGGTTGCAGCGGTGTGTAGGGAAGTCGGGGTCGTGCTTTGGAGGCCAGCGAGAGGGAAGAGTAGTCTCAACTGTGTTGCAGGCCCCTGCCGGCAGCAGGTCCCAGGCCCCCAGTGGGATCAGATTGACTAGAAGCAAAAGAGTGAGAGAGAGAAAAAGAGAATTGCATCTTCCTGCAGCACCTCAAAATCCACGTCCTACAGACTTAATGGAGTTGTGATACTTGGTGGAGGCACAAGTCCAGTACTGTGTGTGAGTCTGATGGTATCGCCAAGAAGTAGAACACGTTGTGTTTCACCCATGAGTTATTTTTCATCGTGGTTCTCATTGTGTATTCAGAGATATTTGCAAGGGAGAATAGCTTCTTGGTGTATCGTTGCTTTTTAGGTACGCTTCAGTGGAATTGAGACAGAATTTCTCGACTTACTCTACAGCAGTGTGTTTATGGCATAAGTAGTGAAGAAATGCCCGTGAGACACTATTATACTTACCTTCCAGATGATGGATTGGTTATTCCAGCCACAATGCCCATTGAAGGGAGATCAGAAGATAATTGACTGTCAAGCTTTTGAGCAATATTAAGGTCAATTGCTGCAGAGGTCAGTTTATTTGAACAATGGGCCCGTTTACAAAGGGTTACAGAATGCTAATAATAATTTTTGCTTTAATGGAAGTTCTCAACATTGTCAAGGGAGAATTAACTTTTAAATGTTAAGCTTAAATATCTTTTTGAAATCTGAAGGCTCTTGGACAAAGAACCCAGCTTCATTTTTTTTTTTATTGCAATGAATATGAAAGATTTGAAAAAAATATTCTCTGGAAAATGCCAAAAGTCAATGCTTTTATTGCATGCCAAAAATAATTGATTTTTACTTCCAATCAGTCAGCTGAATTGCTAGTGTGTGTATGTATATTATGTGCATATATGTATGTTTATGTTTTTTTCAAATTTCTCAAGGCTTGAGAAAATAATTTGGTGACAGTGCATAGAAACATGACTGAGGGAAGTAGCATGACTGGGTTAATACTGGGGGGGGGGGGGGATAATAAAAATCTTATATTGCTAGTAAGCAGAAGAGAAGTTAAACTACCCAAATTCCTGAGGCTTCTGTCCTGAATAGCCATCGAATATGAGGCTCAGGAAACTGCAGGTCAGGCTCTGGAACAGACCAGACCAGATGTGCTCAGAACAAAACCTTATTTTTCCCATGGGGCTCACTGTAGCTTTAAAAAAAAAAAAAAGGAAGCAATAATTCCTTAACTGATCTGTTCATTTTGTGCCCAGTTCATGTACATCTAACTAATGGAAAAGCTGTAAGCTCATGGAGAGCCAAACTGTTGGCCATTGCATATATTAGATCATGTACATACTACCTTTCTGTTTTCAAATCAAGCTTAGTATCCATGAGATTTCTGGTAAAAATTAGCAAGATTTCTAGGTCAATCCATTTGTTGCATTCACAGAGAGTGTTCTTTATACCACTTGAAGTCACCAGAAAAAGCTCATAGTCCTGCTTCCAGCAGAATGTTGGAAAGCACTGATTTTGGCATCTACACTTGCTGAGACTCCCTACTTCTCTTGCTAGTGGGAGCCTTTGAAAGGGGGAGGAAATCACTCTGCCACACACACAGAAATTAGTCTTTGTTTTTAATATCTCTTTATTTTTTGTGTGTATGTAGAATGACACAGTGAAGCAGCATTGGTGGGAGTTCCCATGTCTCTCAGCACTCCTGTTCTGCAAGAGCTCTTTCTTCTTCATCAGTTATTAGTACATTTTGTCAGCAGGCTTAGTTGACCTAACATGGTTTTCAGGGAGAGCTGCCACCAGGATGCTCCTTGGCTGCATGGAAGCACCATTAGCTCAGTTCTAAGGATGCCTATTTCTTTTGTTAGTGTGGCAATAGCCTTGACTAGTCTTTTGGGGCATTGGGGAGTATTGAGCCTGTGTGCTACCATGTCTGCTGTAGCCAAAACTGGATCTATATGAAAGGAAGATAGATGCTGAGGGAGTCCGAGGAAAATTGGCAGGCTTAATAGAAAAAAAAAAATCAAACCAGGTCTTGTTCCTATGGTGGACAGGGTTGGAACTCCACCAGAGGTTTGAACAGCTTTCAGAGGAGTGACTGCGGGACTGTGTCTAGTGTTAGGAAGTACAAGGTTCCTTCAAGCAGGTCTGCATGATATTTTGCAGGCAGATGAGAGCTCTTGTGCTTGTGTTCTTAACCTGCTGGTGGTTACATGACCACAGGAAAGCTATACTCATGTGGAGCCGGTGTGCCCTGCTGAAAGGGGGAACATATTCACCTGGTTTGGCACTGGTAGCTAAGGCTCTGTGTCATTACTTCCTCACCTCACTTAGGGCATGCAAGGCAAGGTGGGCTTGCAGAGCCCTGTTCACACATGCCTGCAAAACACCAGAAGACCAGATCCTTGAATGGGTCTTGCCAGTTTAAGAGAGAGAGGAAGGCGTCCCAGGCTCCTAGCCATTTTCTACTGCCTAAGTGGTTCAATGAGTTGGTGAAATGTGTGAAAATCCCTTTCTTCTAATTAATCACTACACTGCGGGGAATTAGGAGACTGAATTAGTTCCCTAATATCCCTGAGCAAGGGGAACAATCCATATACCTTTGATTTTTACATTAGTCTTCATTCCTTTCCTGTCCTACATGCTTCAGGTGGAGCATTCTGGAGCAGCATTTCAGTTTTATTGCTTTTCCTTCTTTGTGATATTTGTGCAAGCTAAACCAAGTTTAGGAAGGTAAACAGTGCCTCCATGTAATTGTTTTGCTTTCTGGTTCTCATGTGCTAGCATACCCCTGAAATGTTTGTGTTGCGTGTTCCTTAAAGGAACGCTTACTGCTTGGCTCCCAGTCCAAACAAGTGAGATCCTAAGAAACCAGATTTCCAGAAGAGCTTAGCTGCATAAACGTAATTGCAAGACTGGAGCAAATGTTCAAGTGCTACTCTTATGCCATCTTTGTATGAGGAATCCTGTATAATTGGGTCTGGAAATCTGGTGAGGAGCTGGCAGTGACCCTTTCTATATGAGTGCCATCCAAATAATGGTAATGAGGAGGGGAATGTGCCAATGGATGTAAAGCATACAAGGACTAACTCCATGTTAGTCACGTGCTGAAACAAAAATACTGTACTATGCAAGCTACTGAGCTGCTCCAAGTGAATCTCTGTGGGATGTACAAAGCTAACTCTGTTCAGATTCCTCTGAAAATCCAAACCTCAGGTGGAAGAAAAAGCATGGCTCATGTATGAGTCCAGATCTGTGCAAGATTCCTGGCTAATCTGGGACCAGGGTGCATTGAGGTCCATGCAATGTCTGTGTTTTCATGTGCAACGGGAGATGGTCTAGAGAAGGGAGAGGACAAAACAGCAAGAAAATGCTGCAATGCAAATAATGCTGTGAGTTTTAGTTAGAAGCAGTATCAGCAACCTGTATATTGCTGTATCTGCTCCCTTCATCCATCCCTACTTAATAGGCTTTTGGCTTGTGTCTGTTAACAGAGTTATAAAATAACTCTTATCTGATAATAGTAAATACCTGATCGTTCTCTGTACACTCAGATGTTTTAAAATTTTTGGCTATATTCTAGGTTTCTAGACCTAGTATACAAGAATACAGTATTGTATTCTTGGATGTATGCATATTAAGTAGTGTAAGAAAAAAGTAAAGTTTTAGCATATCCTATTTAGTTTTTGCAGGCTTAAATGATGCCACAAAATAAATGCCAAAAGAGAAACAAGATGGTTACATGATTTGTAGAAGGTCACCACAGGCAGAAACAGAAGTGAAAGACAGAACTTGGAATACGGTAAGCCCAGGAGTCTTGTTCCCAAGTCCTTAACAACGTTTGTCTAGGAAGGGATGAGTTTATCTTGCCTATGTTCTAGGTACACATTGGAAGATACAGTAAGTTTCTATCACATTTGTTTTGTTTTGTTTTAAAAAGGCAGTTGTTAGCAGTTGCTTTACTATGTCTCTCAGTTTGGTAAACTTTTTATTCACTCCCTTAGGAGTAGTGCATATCTTGTGTACAGAGATGAGCAAATGATTGTAGCAGTGGCTTCTTAGTTGCAAGGCAGTAAAACATTACGATACCCATTTGCAGTGTTGTACAAATGTATGTCTGTTCATCACATTGCCCAACGCTAATGCATTTATATGACTACAAATTCCATTACTTTATGCAACTGAAAGGACAGAGGACTTTGCCAGATAAGGGAGAAATCCCAGAGCACTCTTATTAAGAACCTGATGTCAGTCCAGAAAGGGATGGTGTATCTTGTTTTAAACATTCAACAAACCAAAGCTGAACAAAGGGGAAAATAACAAACTCAAGATGGCTTAAGTTCTGCTTCTGGGCATAGGCAGATTGCCATAGAAAGGTAGAGGAATAATTGTCTGCTAAGCAGACCTCATCTCTGAAACAGGCATAGCTTCGAAAAATAATGATACAAAACTCAGACTATTCTTCTGCTCGCTGAAGAATAAGAAGTCTTATATGCTGCAGGAGGTTGTTCTAGAGATAGTTTTATTGGAGATTAGCTTTCCAAATATTACCATAAATTATTTTTTAAGACAGTCAAGTGGGGCCTGGAAGTTTCTATGGCAGTATTCACGTTAAAACATTACTAAAATCAGAGGGCATAGATTTGCACAGTGTTCCAGTGCCAGATACTGAGCTGTGTTCAGCATTTAGAGAAAAGACTTTCCTAGAAGCCTTCTGCTCCAGAGGCTGGTCAGATCCTGGCCATGACTGCGGGTGACTCCTACTGACAGAGGATGTGGAGGAGGCAGCTCTTTTGCCTACCTGGAAGATCTCAGGTAGGGTAATACTGAGTCTAAAGGCAGCTGGATCTGAGCAGGATTGGTGAGTGAGCGACGGAGTCAGGAGGGCTGGAGCCGAGGTAAGGAGCTCTGGAAAGGGAGATTTAGGGATCTTTGAGCAGACAGCTGTAAGCAAAAGCTGATGCCTCCCAACATGGTTGCAAGTGTGAGGCTCTCACTATGCCAGCTAAAGGTCTGAGTTCCCCAGCTTGACTTTTTCCAAGCTCTGCTGAGCACAAGGTGGGACTGGAGAATATGCATGCAGGTATAATATTTTGCAAGTCCTCCAAATGACTCATGAGCCAGGGACAGGGTAGCGTGGGGGGAAAAGGGAAACAGGTTGTAAGGGTAGTTTAGAATTGAGAGGGATTCATATAAGCAAAAATGGGAATGATGTACTTTTTTCCTGTTTCTCAACTAGAACACAGTCACAACCCCGGGGAGCCGGAGCTGTCGAAGCCCCTCTGAAAATGCCTCTGGGTGCCCACTGCATCACTAGGTACTTAGTGACACCCAGTGACACTTTGGCACCTCTGCCTTGCTGCAGAAGACATACAGTCACTTTTGAAAAATCCCTTCTTTGTGAATGAAGATAAAGACTGGGAGAGTGTTTTAAATTTGTATATTTATTTTCCTGGTTGGTAAAGAGAAGCCTTGAAAGAGACTCGAGAGTGAAGTAGAATAATCAAGCAACTCATTGATCTAAAGTTAATCTGCTGCAACTGCCTCAGCAAATGCTAAAAATGGTCTCCTTTCCTCCTTTCTATAACTGAGGAAACGGCTTCTGCCAATATCTAACACTAGCAGCCCTTGGCGCTTTTGTCAAACATGCTCTGTGTTTGAACAGATCAAATGAAACTCATTTGTTGTTATTGTTTAAGATTAAGCTGAACTTATGGAATTACTGTGGCATTATTAGGCCAGTTTCCTACGACACAAATAGAATGAAAAACAAAAAATAGAGGAAATTCTGTTTATTTTTTGTTCTAAATCTCAGTGCTGAGGTTTGAGTCTCTGCTGTTCTCAGTAGGGAATTATACAGTTTTGTATTCTGCAAAGAAGCACCAAGAAGCTGTCTTAAAAACGTTATAATTATTATACAAAGGTTCTGTGTAGTATACAAAGCATTCAAAATGTTCCCCAAATGCATGCAAGGTGTGTTTCTGGTGCAAAATAAGAGCAAATAATGCCTTTTAGCTTTGGGCTCTGATATGGAATCTGTACAAACATGAGTAGGTCACTTAAACTGACTATCTGCTGCTCCATATGCAAAATGAAGCCATTGAGTGCCTGAAGTACCCAGGGAAGCCAGAAAAGGTATTTTGGTGCTGACCTGCTGGGATTCATGCAAGCGGAATTTTGCTTTTGTGCTTTCACTGATGGAGAGCATTCAAAATATGTTTTCTACCAAACCATCAGAAATCATAATTTTCTTAAATGAAAACTCACCAGTCCTCTAAGTCATCTTGAAAATGAGCTATGGCTCACAACAATTATTTTCATAGAACCTTAGAGCAGTTCAGGTTGCAAGGGAAAATGGGAGGTCTCTAGTCCAGCCTCCTGCTCAACGTATGGCTAACGTTGAATTCAGACCAGGTTGCTCAGGGCTTTGTCCAGTCAGGGCTTGAAAGCCTGCACATCCTCTCTTGGCCCCTGTCCCACTGCTGTGTCATTCCTACAGGGATTTTTCCTCCCCCCTTATGTCCAGTCAGAACCTTGCCAGCTCTGATTTATGACCATGTCCGTTGTTCTCCCACCACGCGCCTCTGCAACAAGCTTGGCTCCATCTCTCAGTCACTTTTCTGTAGGTGCTGGGGGCTACTGTTAGGTCTCCCCAAGCCATCCCTTCCCTGGGCTGAGCAAACCCCAGTCCTACAGCCTTTCCTCACAGGGCAAGTGCTCCTGCCCCGACCAGCTTGGTGGCCTCCCCTGAACTCAGTGTACAGTTAACTGATGTTTTTCTTGTACTGGGTGTCCCAAACTGGATCCAATGGTCTAACAAATGCTGAGTAAAGGGGATTAATCACTTCCCTCAATCTACTGTCTGTGATCTTCTTGATACAGCTGGGGATGCTGTTTGCTGTCTTTGCAGCCCTGCTGGCCCATGCCCAGCCTGCTGCGCCCCAGGGCCCTTTTGGCAGAGCTGCTCCCCAGCCAGGCAGTGCCCAGCCTGGGTCGCTGCAGGGGGTCTGTCCTCCCCAGGTGCAGGGCTTTGCCTTTGTCCCTGTTGGATTTCACGAGGTTCCCGTTGGCGTGTTTCCCTGGCCTGTCCTTGTCCCTCTGGATGGCAGCCCTGCCCGAGGCATGCCAGCTGCACCCCCTGGTTCGTTGTCATCCACACACTTGATTTTAAAACAAAACATAGTCTAAATTGAAAAATAAATCTAAGCACCAGTGGCCTCTGTTCATCCTCCATGTAATTCCACTAATTTTGCTGAATTTAGCAAGATGTTTCTTTAGAAACGTTTTACAAGGAGAGTTTTCCTTGAGTTTAAGGAAATTCACTGGTCTGAAAGCCTTTCCTCTCTTTGTTTTCATCAGTGAGTAAACTTACCGCTCTAGCTCCTTTAGATCATGTGTACCTGTGGATCACAACTTTCTTCAGTTAAAAACAGAGAAGCAAACAAATATTACGTTCCTCCCTACCACCACCGTTTCAGGATGAAGTTAAGTTCCAAAGAATATTTGTTCTAAAAAAATGAGCTAAGCCTGGAAAAATCAATACATTGACAGAAGAAACTTTGTTTCTCTGATTCTGCCAGAGGATGCAGGCATTAGGTTGTATCCCACTTGGTTTTAGGTTTTTTACTAGTTCTGTATTGCCTGGAGCTCAGCCACTAGTAAGATACTCGGTAGAGATAATGCTTAAGCCACACAGAGGTTTTTTTTTTATTATTTCTTCAGTAAAGTATATCCCTGATGTTTAGTGAGCACATGGAAGCTTTATATATTAGCAAAATCTTTGGCTTTTGACCCCACAGTAGCTATGGATTGTGCTGAATTTAGCTTCCACTTCAAACCAACCTTGCAGGCAGGTATTGTAGGATGTTTTGCTCTTACTGCAAGACTGGAGCATGCTAAAATTGTGAATGCCACAGCATCCTGATGAAATCTCCAAACAAATGTAATTCACTACCAATCTTAAAATGCCGTTCTACTCCAGAGAATGACTATTCAAAAAAGGTCCTTATTTAATCAATAGAGTAACTCCCTGTGTACATTCAGACACATATAAAATCTGTTAGTGACAACATGATGGGTTTTATTGCTTTTTACTTCTATTAGCATTGCAGAACCAATTCAGCTTTGAGCAAGCTGGAATCTCCACCTTCCTATATTATATCCACCAAAAATAATAGCTGGCACAGCACAGAAGCTCTTAGGCACCTGAGCGCTATCAATAATGGCACTGTTAAGCCAGGTTCTGGTGAGTAACCTACCCTGACCACTGAAAGCACTGGGACTGCACAGGTTTTACTGAGACCATTATTTTAGTTTACACAGTTTACACATTCACTATCTACACTGTACAAGGGCAGAAGAAACCCAGCTTAACTCTGACCCTACGTTGTGTTTGCAGGTTAGGAGATTATTGCATTTTTCATTGTCATGCTGAGTACTGTTGCTGCATTAATGTAAAGTCTCATTCTAATATTTTTACACGGCTGATTTCTGTGCAGTAGAGTTATATTAAAAATTGGGAGGTGTCATTCAGTTTGGTTAAGGAGGTGATCATTTGGATACTGACCTTCAACACCTGCAAAACTGGATGGAAAAAGAGAAGAGAACCTGTATGCCTGCAGCATTCTGATCCATTTCTGTGGCTGGTAAAGATACAGCCTGAATCTGTATTACTCGAAAAGCAGCATTACCTAGAGGAGAGAGGAACTCAATTAAGGAAAAAAAAAAGAAAAATAAAAAAAAGCCAAACAGATTCTTGTAAAAAGTTTAGATGAAATTCTGAGCAATCTTGCTTATTTCATCCCATATCAATTCTGATTGTCTGGTGTAAAGGTTTCACAAAAAGAGACTTAAAAGTAACAGTTTGGATTTTGATTACAGCGCTGTGATTGACCTGTCAATGGTGATAGGTCTGTGATAAATCCTTTTTAGACTACAATAGAAGTGGCATCACACTCTGCAGTTACTGGACGTGAGATGATAGAGATCCCTCCAAGCCAGGGGTTCTAGACTGGATTTTGATTTTGCACACCTCAAAATTCAAGAGACTTTGACTGAAGGGTTTTGACTTAGTTTCACTGTTAGTGGATGCACTGTAGGAAGCTTCCAGCTCTAGCTGGTCATGGCGGACATGGCGGGCTAGGTGCTGCTGGAGACACAGAGGCCAGTGCCCTGAGAGAGAAGCAGGGCAGACTGCATTTCAGAATAGGATTCAGAGAGGAAGGAGGGAAAGTTCTTGACGTTCCCACAGGCAGCCCAGGATGCAATGGTCAGAAAGCAGAAGAACCACCAGCAGATTAAAACTCAGAGCGGGGGAAGTGAATTTGCAGCTCAGGCAGTCTGTACAAGGAGATAATGATGTTAATTCCTGTGAGTAGTGAGCTGGATTCTGATCAACCTTGTGTAAGCAGGTGTACTCCAGAGATAGCAAGGAGCAGAAAAACAGGTTAATGACTATTTTTAGCAATGCAGTAAGGGCAGACTGGACAAGTTAGCACTATTTCCCTGATAAATGTTAGATTGTGGATGGTCAGGGAGCACAAGCATCTGAGATGCCAGCTACTAATCGAAAACCCTGCATGAGCTGGACAGAGGCAGGTTTCATCCACAGGAGAACATACTCAGTCCCTCACTGTGAGAATCAGTCTGCTCCTGTACCCTACCATCCCTTCAGTGTTCTTCAGGTGCTCCAGACCAAGCTTTGCCCTGATGAAAGGCACCTGGCTGCTAAATGCCAGGAGAGACCTCTCCTCAGAGCCAGTGCTGCCCCTGGCACCAGCTCCGAGAGCCAAGAAAGCAGTTGCCTCTGGCATGAGAAATCCTAGGCCTCCTGCACTCAGTCGTGGGGCAGGAGCAGGGATATAAAACGAGAGGGCAGGGAGAGTGCCTGTCCCTAGTACTCCTCTTGAGTAGAGGAATGGAGGGGAAGAAATAAGCAAAACTGAAGCAGATATGCTCAATTCCTGAAGACTGCTTCTAGCAGCCCAGAAGAACGACTATGGGCATCCATGAGCAGGAGGCCATAATGGCTTAGGAACACCTGAAGCGGAGGCAGATAAGCACTGAGGAGAGCCTGAGGGGAAAGAGAGGATGCTCTTGGTATTAAAATATCTTACTGGGGCCCTTATTATCATCAAGATGTGGGTCAAGTGTCCCAGAGAAAACAGGACCCTGACCACCAAACTGTGTTAGAGTGTTGTCTTGATTGCCAGGTAGTGAAGTTAGTGATTTGGTGGTAAAAATCCTGTTACCATGCCTGTTCTTTTGCATCATCTGATCGCCTCTGTATAATTCAGAAACTTTATCAAATTATTCATATCTTTCCCTCTCTTTGCAAGTTGCAACACGTCTGTAGGACGGTGGTCTTTCTCTATTACCTGCTCCAGTTGTCTTTACAGACTTAAGACACCCTGTTGAACCAGAGGCTCTCCTGAGATAAAGTTGTCATGAGAGAAAAGCACGCTTCCTGTTCTTCTTCTTGCCTGGATTTCTTTTAGTAAATGGGATGGAAGGGAAGCTGCTTACCTTCACAAAGCACTTTTTACTTAAGTAGGAGTACAGATATGTGACTCTAAGATCTGCGACACATCATCTGAGTGGGTTGAATCTGGGGTGACTTTTGTCATGTGCAAAGCAGGACGGTTTCAATATGTGTCTAGAGTCCATACAGTCATCTCCACAGCACGCAGATTAGATGGGGGAAGATGCACTAAGACAGCACCGTGGTGTGCAGCAAACAAATATTGTCATGTGAGATAACCCTCTACAGCAGTGTTGAATAACAGTTTCTTAATACAAATACCTATTCTTCATGTAGTTTTATAGAGTTTCCCAGAATGTCTCAAACTAGTCTTGGGTAATGCATAGTCAGTTTATTAATGAGTTCCGGGGGGCTGGCTGCTAAGGTGTTACTGGCTGCCATTTATTTCTACTTGCTAAGCTGTATGAAAAGAACCTTTAAAATACCCCAAATCCTCACCTGATAGTTTCTGTGATTGCTGATACTGTTGTTGACAGAGGGATATTAGGCAGGCCTTGGAAGAAGAAAGGCAGTTTGTAAAACTGATTGTTTCAAAAGACTTCTCCCAAGTCAAACCCACAAAGTATGAAAAGGCTGAATGCTCTTGCCTCCCTGATGGGACGCAAACTTACAGATTGGCTCTCTGCAGCTCCACACATGCCAGTTGAGCTTACTGCGTTCAGTGATGGATCAGCTGCTTGCGCTGTAAGACAGTTAAAGGTGCGGCTAGGACTACAGGTGTGAGGGCAGCTTGTAAACAGAAAGGCCAATTTTTTTTGCAAAGGAAAGGAAAATGTGTGGTTTTCATTCTGAAACTGCCTGCCAGTGTTATCAAGGAAGGGTTTGGATATAAGAGCATCGTTCTGGTGGGGATTCAGTCTGTTGTAATTCCCACAGTGTGTTGTGCTGTCTCTGACATGCATCTCCCTCTCTGTCAATAAAAATAAATATCCACCTGAAGTTTGTAGCCAATAGAGAATTTCTTTCATTTGAAGTTTTTATGAGTTTACCAGAGCTGTGCTCATTCTGTTTTGCTCTTTACTAAATTTTCTGAAAGACCTCATTGACTCTCCATGAGTTTTTTTTCAGACTTGCCAAGCTGAGTGGCTTCTCCAGTTCCAGGTCCCTGTCAGGGGATTTCCAGAGAGGTGCAGCTGCATAGCAAAGTGATATTGTGCCAGATGCATAAGAATTAGAATTACTTAAGTTGTTTTCTAATGTCAGATTTTCTATCAGGAAATATCATTTTGAAAACTAGGCTTCCAATGGGAATATATCAATTTACAGAAAATACTGGGGTCTTTTTCAGTCTGGGAGAAAATGAAAATGAAATGTTTTGACTTTACCACAATGAAGCATTTGGATCATTTACTTCATTTGCAACTATCCTATAGTATACGTTACTGTAAAATCGACATGAAACACTTAAATTTTAATTCCTTTACACAAAAGCATTTGCTCCCAAGCTGTTTTCCTATATAAGATTTTATTTCCAGGAAACTTCAAATTTATTCTTGTTCATTCCAACATGTGGAATGGAAATAAAGAGAAATCATGGAGTTTCCTGCAAAGCAGAAATTCAGATTGCTGCTGGGATCCAGCACCTATTCAATACCATGGGCATTTGAAAGACCAACTGGTACATAGCTGGAGTACCACACAAAGCAAACAAACAAAAAACCCCAAGGGCTGAAATCTGTTCCCAGTAAATATTTGAGTAATTTCAAAGTATTCATCAACTGCGGTCTGTCCATGAACAATTTGCAAACAGCCAACAAGTGCCAAATTTCACAAACAAACTGTTCATTGCAAAGAGTTTGCCTCTTCACTGTGACTGAGATGTGTGTCATTAAGAAGCCAACTGTTCTTCTTAAACAAGATTTTACCCTCACCATAGTAAAAACTCTATGTGAGGTGCAGGACAGTAGAGTTTAAGGGAAGTGATATTTTGAAAACCTTGCTTAGACATTTGTTCATAAAAATATTTACTGCTTTTTATCCAAGGATTCCCAAGCCCAGTGAGCATCATTACTTCCATTTTAGTAGCAGAAAAAACAAGGCAAAAAGAGAAACTACACAATTTATCTTGGATCCCATTGCAGATAAAAAGAACTGGGAATGGAATTAGCACTCTTGAGTTCCAGTTCACGAAACAGTATCTATGGGATGATAAGCTGGCTTTTATTTATACTGGGTATTATTGTGGCACTCATCACAGAAGGTGCTGTATAACTCAAAAAAATTCAACTTACCAGTTTCCAGAGCAGACTTACGATAGAGGTCTGTATACTCTTCCTTTTCTAGATGCAGAAAATGAAGCATAGATTGCAAATTGGTTTACAGCATTTGGGGCTGGCAGTGGAAAAGTAGTGTGATGCTAGCAGTGCTGAATCAGGCTTTTCTGGCCTCCCCTCTCTTAATTTGTCACTGTTATCATCATCTCTACATTCACCTTTAGAGCAACTGCCAAAAGTACTTTGATTTCAAGATGTGCACGCAGATAAAACATTCCACACTCAGAGACTAAAGGTAAAACTAAAAAAAGAAAGCCCCACACTGAAGCAGCTCACTGAAGGCAGCTGGTGATGATTCCTCCTTGATTATTGCTTAAGGAGTGTTACTTGCAAGCACCTTATCCCAGGAGGACTTTCTTGGGGTAAAGCCATGGGAGGAAGTCTTCTTGAAGAGGTGTCATCTGTCTTGACAAGTTGCCTGTCCTGATGAGTCTGGTGCTGAGACTGCATTATGATGACTGATGAGGCCGTCCGGAGCAGTTAACTCAGCCATTTGTAATCATTTCTCTTACAGGCCTTTTGGTAATCACTTTGGGAAATTCTTTTTGAACAGTGCAGGTTCTGGGGGGAAGAGAAGCAAAGTTATTTCTCTTTTGCAGGAAAGGATTTAGATACACATAAACTTAGGGGAAAATGAAAAACAAAAATAGGTATAAAATATCTTACTGTCCTTCTAGATGTTCCTGCACAGCTATTTTGTTTTATTTTTGTGTAGCCCCATCCACACACTGGCTCTGTTCCAGCTGCGCAGAATTTCACTTTCACAAGATAGAGTGAAGTCATTTGGCAGAGGCAGAGCTGGACTACCTGAAGTTGGGACCTCAGGGGAGAAGGAAACAGTAAAGGTTGTTTTATTTTCTAAACTTTGCTACCATTTTGTGATGTGAATTTGAGCAGGTAATTTAACCCCATGGTTTCTTAATACCCTTACACATAAGAGGTACATAATTCTACAACAAATCCATTGTGTCCAATTATTTTCATGTGGTTCATGTCTTCTACTAATTGTTTTACAACTCCTTATGTTTCAGCTCCTTATGGGCCAGCTTTTCAGCCCAGCCCTTCTCACCTGTTTTGCCACATCTTGAGGAAGGCTGCAGCATTATGTAGGAATATGTAACAGGCAAAATGGAAAGCTTCTCTTTTCTGTGATAGGCAGATGATAATAACCTGCCTTTTCCTACTCATCTTAGACTGTGTCTCGTTGAGTATTTGGATGGTCGTCTTTATACCAGAAGCCAAATATAAGGCCGAGTAGGACTTCCCAGCAGCATGGTTTGCATCAACAAAGATAACTTGGGCCATCCTGCCCCACACAGAAGGCCCTGCCTTGAGCTGGAGCACCATCTTTTGTATCACATAACTGAACCACCCTGGTGCCATCCAGCAGAGGATAGTGGTGTCTGGTGGCATCAGCTGCTTTACAGCATCACTCACCTCTCTTACATGAATGCTGAGGATTAGTTAACATTTAAGAGCTTTGGAAAGCAGCTATACAGAGCAAAACTGTGCCACAGTGGTAAAAAAACCCAAAGAACCAAAAACTAAAAAAATCAGGGTGTCTCCAGAGATACTGCTTCTCGTTTTTCTTTTGCACCCGAAAACCAGAATGACAAGTAATTTCCCTTTTACAATCTCTACTTACAGTCAACTCAGAGATGTCTGTCTGGGTGAAGACAGGAGTTTCTCATGCCTCGCTCAAGTGCTTTATGGCCTTCATTTTGGCAGCACTTGTAGAACTTCCTTGAGAAGTACTTTCACATCTAACTACCCCACAGTTGTTGTCAGAGATGCTGTCCTTTACCTTAAGCAAAATTAAATATTGCAGTGAAAACAGACAATATAAGCACATTGGCATCTTTCCCAGTAAAGGGAATATGAAGTAGTTTTTATTGTTACTGCCAAGACAGCTGTGTTTTAGATTGAAATAGTCATTGCACCCTTTTGCTATTTCTAGGAATAATGCAGCTTGCCTACCAATAACAAATGTCTAGTATTTTCTCTGGTACCAAAACACCCTGCATGTATGTTGCTGTTCTGCAATACTGTATCTTAACAGAAATGCCTAATGCAGCAAATAAATGGGTTTAGCCATACAAATGGCAGGAAATTCGTAACGGTCACTGCTTCACATTTTGTGTCTGTTGTACATATGTAGGGCTTCATATAATTCTTCAGTGTTCGCTTTATGTTTTGATACGGCAGGAATATTTTAAAAGTTTCTTCTTCTGAAATGCCATCTTTGGATCACAAAGGTTGAGAATTATTCCATATATTAGAGCTGGACAAAGCCTCTAGAGCTGTGGTGACCTTTCTAAAGGTGTTCCCTCTGTCTGCATGGTACAGTTGCGGCACAGTTTCTATGGGAGACATCACTTCAGGATTTCTGCCTCTTTGTATGGGAAATCTCCAGTTTTTAACTGAAGTTCCTATGTTTTGTTTCCTTTGCTTCTGGCCTGTTTTAAATGTGAAGGGTGATGTCTGATGTCTGATTTTAAAAAAGCCCCTGGATTTATATTTCCATACGTGGCACCATTATCGAGCCTTCTGCCAACATTATCTTTCACATGCGCTTGTGCAATAAACATAGAATTTCCCTCCTTTCACAGAAGCAATAGTAGTAATAATAATAGTAATGAGGAAAAATAAGGCTGACTTATGCCACTGCTGTTGCTTTCTTCCAAATAACCAGTATTTACTGGCCACCATTTGCAGCTGTGATTATTGAATGGTTCCCGGCAGCAGAACAAGGCCGGCTTGCTCCTGAGGTGGGCTTATGCCAGGTGGTGCCTGAGTGACTGTTTTGGACGTTGCCCCATGCTTTTTGAGGAAGAAGGATGGTGCACATGTCCAAAATGCTTTTTTTCATAGAGCGCTGTGAAAGAAAGGGGCATACGTAGCAGTAGTATGCGATACAGGGAATGTGAGTTCCCAGGGAAACCTGAATAAATCAGCTGCAGTGAAGTAAAGACACTTCCCAAATTGAGTCAGGCTGAACTGGGACCTTTTGAAATGTCTTGTGTCTGTATTAGAAATCATAGGAAGAAAGTTTGTCCTTCCCTCAGATATGAAATAGGCACATGAAAATTAACTTTTTTTCCATCCAAGCTCGATGCTGCAGTGCAGTGGAAGAGAGTTTTAAATGCTCAGGTCATGTGTGACTGTAGATGGATTCGAGTTGGAAGCGGGACATTTAGTTGCTATATATGAAAGCAAAAAATGTTCCCTAAGCTTTGTAATGAGTGTCTCCAGAGCCAGAGGTACTGACGTGGTATGAAAATGCGGGAGAAGTGAGTTACCGCTATTTTCATCCTGATCAAAGAAGTCTTTAAAAGGTGATGCAGGCTGCCTGCTCTGAGGGTGAACAGCCTCCTGCAGACCACAAAGATTCAGATCTGCACTGAAACTTTCAAATACTCATTCCCCCGACATTTAAATGTTCAAGGAGTTTTTGCATGTAACTTTTTCCACTGAAACTTCAGAAATATGGAGACGAAAATAAGTGAACATTGAATGCCACACCTTGAAAACAAGAGACGCAGATCGAAAGGCAGATGTTGAGAAAAATGTGAGCTTGTATTAAAATTTGCAGGGACTGCGGGCCACTGAGTATCTAAATATCTGCAGCTGTGTTAAAGTGATAACTGCTTAGAGGTGTAAGTTTGTATACGTGTTCTGGTTTAGTACGTCAATGTAGTACAAAAGAGGGTTTTACATGTATGTAGAGCAGGAGGGAGGGTGCTTCTGGGTTCGTTTCTTTTTTTTTTTTTTTTTCCTTAATCCCACTACTTAAAACGATATAGGAAGTGTGCAAATCTGATGAGAGACTCCAACTGGGTGTATGTGCTAAATATGGAAGTAGCTACGCAGAAATCCAAGGTAAAGGCACTATATGGTTTGAAGTCAGTATGTGTAATGAATTATTAAAACTCTGCTGAAACAACTGCAATTTTGTTTTCCTTGAAAGCCTGGCCACTATGCTTCTAGAGATTATGTTAACCGGGTACAGATAAGGGGAAGTACACGTAGAGGAGTAATCTGAGACATGCAAATAAACGGACACTGAGAATATGTGGGATTGGGACCCCAGTTGTGACACATGAGAATCATATGGTATAATATATATACTGGTATAGCAATCATACTGGTAAGCAACTGCTCTGAAGTCCTTTGGACGAGGAACCCTGTAATGGAGAGTCCTTCTAGGGGCCAGTCCAGCAGGCACTGGAAGGGCTCCCGATGACTGTGAATGGAGGAACTCTCTAATGTTGACACACACGGACCAAACGTTAATACTGCCTCTCAGTTGTTTTGTTGGAGGTTTTTCTAAGCTACAGTACAGCTGCAGCAGACAAATATCCCAGACAACAGTGCAAGGGTCACTTTATTTTTACACGTACAGAAAAAATTCAGAACATCTGCAGCCTGAAGTACTTTAGTGTGCCTTAGTAGAAAGGTTACCAGTTGCACAGACTTTAACTTGTGCTTTCCTGCTGTCTGCAGTGTCTGGAGGTCTGTCCGTGCTGCAGGAAACAGCTGGACGTAATGGCTTCTGGTTTTCACGGCATCCCTGGTCAGTAATTCAGATGCATTGGTTACCAGTCCAAAGACAAGGACAAGTATTGCCCTGTGCTTGTGCCCCACAAAATCACCACCCCAACACTCCTTTTCCAGTTGTGATCCTAATATATCTAAAAGCTGATACAATGCACAAGCATCCAAAATTCTGAATGTGTGTTTGTACCTGGAGCTTTGCTGCTAAAGGGCTTTTCCCTTTGTTTAGCAAAGCTGCAGGCTAGACAGGCGGCAGAAGCACATCCCTTGACGCAGTCCTGCCAGTAGCCTCAGCTTTTGAGGGGACAAACCAAAGTTGAGAGCAGTTCAATTACTAACGCTCAGTCCTTTGTTTCCTCTGTGCTGCCCACAGAGATGCTTAATTGTGCTGTAAAAGATTATTACGGCAAAGATTAGTCTACTGTTGGATTTTTAAAGGTTTCTTGTACGCACAGAGATGAGTAACAACTTTAAGCCATTCCTAGTCTGGTCTGTAATTGAGACCCTGAGCTCTTTATCAGTGATTCATTGCCATTTTGTGGTATCTTACTGGGCAGGTCTTCAGCAGCTGCAGAGCATCTGAGATGCAGTAATATGCTCTAGATGGCAGTATATTTTTAAACTATATTAGTTGAGCTGGGTAGAATATAAGATTGGTCATTTTAATCTTTTTTTTAATGCTCTTTGCATGCCACTCGCTTTCAAAGTAGAAATTTTTAAAATTCTGAGATTTAACAATATACATGCAAATACTAAGAAGAATTCACAGAAAGGAGCAAAGAAAACAATATTGTTTTCCCCTGCATTTTTAACAGGAAAATGTGGATTTTTTTTTTCCTGTAATGAGCAGCAACACATGATACTGTGTTAATATTTTCCTGTCACGATGCTTTTGTGGAATTGTAATTTGAGTGTTTCATGCTCCTCTTCTTCCAGAGCCAAGGTTTGCTGATCAGACCACATCTCCCAGACTTAGCACAGACTCTCCTCGCATCAATAAATGTCCATGGGATGTGATAGTTAGAGGGACTGCCTAGTCGGTAGAAAAGAACGGGGCCATGGAGCACCTATTTGCTGATTGAATTAATCAGTTTTGAGGCATTTGGTTTTTTTTCAATCAAAAGTTAATATTCCCTGTGAAAAGGAGATGGAAAAAAACTACGTTGCTAACAGAAGGGGGTTAAAAGAAAATTTTAAATGAGCCTTACAGAGACAAAAAAGAAAAAAGTAGTCAGGGCCAGAAGGATAACACAGTTGTTGAGTTAAATACAGTTTTATTAGTGACACATGCTTCATGTACAGGAAGTGTATGCTATTCCCAAATATACTCATCAAGCATCTGCCAGTCAGTGTTGTTGATCACTTCTATGCCTCATGCAGTACGTTTGACTGAATCCACTATCCACAGGTCTGCTACAGCCCACTAAATGCAAATTTCTTCTCCGCAGCAATCCAGCACAGGTTTGGTGACACACATACTATCGTTTATTTGCACTCATCAGGCTTTCAATATGACATAAAATCATTGTAACATAATGCATTATTAAATATATTTTCCAACTGAAAAAGATAAAATTGACAGACTGTCAGCGAACATTTTCATACTTTAGAAAAGGTTTGTAAAAAGAAACCCTGGAGTACATCCACCCGTTAGCATAAGTAAGGCTGACCAACTATTCAGAGCAAGAAACTGCGTGGAATGAGCTTGCCCTTTGCCTCGTTCTCTGGCTTGACTGTAAACAGAATTTGAATTTTGCTTCTGAATGTCATTTAGACAATGATTTGTATGAGCGTAGTTGAGTCTATGGATTATTCACAAAGCGTTTACTTGGGCTGTTTGTTGGTTTTGGTGCTGCTTGGTCACCTTGATATAATGTGTTCTTTGCGCTTTCATGGATGACCGAGTATGTTTGTAGATGGGAAGAGTGGAAAAATGAAAGTTTCTAAGAGGCTGTATGAGTACTGTTAGTGTGATTGTTAGGATTAGTTGTGAGCTTACAGGGAATTCTCAGGGAATCTTTTTTTCCCCTGGTTGCATCCTTTTACCCCCCAAAAAATGAAACCACGAACTTTTGTGAAGCCAGGAGCTGAGGAACCCTTTACAAGGACCTCTAGGGAGTATGCTCTCAGCTAGACAGAGGCAAGCCTGAACAGCTTGCTGGTCATAGCCAGCCAGGGCTTCGTAAATGCCAGGGTCCTGAGAGCTCTTTTGCAAGATGGAGATGTTGGGCTTCAGGGCCCCGCAGTGTTGGATCTGCCTCTTCCCAGGATGTCCTTGGTCTGCCTCTGGTTCATAGGAGAATTCTGCAGGGGTTTCCATACCTTGGGACAGTCAGCTCCCTGTAAGATTTTTTGTTTGTTTTAATGAAATGAAGTTGGCTTGGTCCCGAGTAGATTTGGCCTTTTTTTTTTTTTTTTAATAGGGGGAAAGATAACTGTGTAATATCCTTTCTGTGGAAAATTGCTACCTTTCACTTAGAACTGGAATAACCTTTTCTGAAATGTCAGGCTTTCCCAGAGACTGGAAAATCCAGATCTTAATGAAGGCTGTTTCTAAACACATAATTGTAATATTTGCTAATAACTACTGTGTTGATTGCCGTTATAAACCAGAGCCACAAATACTACTAACGTTGATTTCTGATTTCCATGCAAACAAATATGAATGATTTTGAGATATTTTTCCAAATGTAGATGTAGCTGAAAGTACATGTTGATCTCAGTTATTAACTTACATGTCTGTTGCAACTCTGAAATCTAGAGGACAGACACATGAGGTTTGTCACCTCAGATTTACCACTGAGAAACTGGGAACAATACAGCTCAGCAAAGTGAGAAAGCTTATCCACTGAGCAACGAAGCAATATCCAAAGGTAGTAATAAGCAATATTCGGTTACACGTAGGAATATTTGGTTACAACGTGAAACTTTAGAAAACTACGTATGTTAATTGCTGGGGATATTTCTTCCTTCCTACAGAAAGGGCGAAAAAGAAGGGAGGAAATCCTGTTTTTTAAAAACGCCCCAAGTAGAACGCTTTTCTTGTTGTTCCATCTTTACGTGAACATGCATGGTTATTCTATTAAAGAGGTATTTTTCATTAAAATAATATATAAATATTTTATTTAATGAATTTGTGGCCTTGAGGCTTGACTTCAGTACACATGAACCATTTTCTATTTTTTTACCAAAACTCTTGGTGAGCTGAACGAATTTCATATCCCCTAAGGAGATTCCTTTGCACAAGTTTAAAAACAGAAATGTCAAATGTTCTCTTCAGGTGCATGTTTCTAGCTGTGATGGAGTACCTTGGGTCAGGATTTGGCCCTGGATATTCCTTTAGGCAGGAATATCAAAGAAACCTCTGTTGTACCTTGCCATACTTCTGACTACTAAAAATGGAGCTGTCAGCTTCCAGTTGCTAATCCATTAATTTTTTTTTTAAAGGTTAGGGTTACTGTTGACAAGTGACAGAGCACCCTGGTACAAACAACTGGAATGGGAGGTTAGCATATTTAAAAAGAAGGAGATAAAATTTTCTTAGTGCTTTTTGGCTTCAATATATATTGTTTTGGAGAGGGGAAAAAAAATTTATTTTGTAAAATGGCTACAGTGTACTCTACGTTTGCATTACCCTCGCTGCACAGGAAGCATTTGTTTAGCTGATACAGTCTTCTGTAATTACCTTTCTAGACGTAAAATGCCCTGGAGGTGGAAGAGGAAAGGTCTCTCTTTTTCCTAACCTATAGATCACTCTGAAATCAAATCATTCCTCACTGTGAAGAGTAGCCTCTTGGCTATACAAAAACCTTTTACCCAGCATCTTTCTCTGAAGATAACTTAATTGGGAAAGATTCATAACTTCTGATACAATCTTCTTGTCTTCAAGTTCAGACCAATAGCCCAAGCAAATCATTTGAGATCAAGTTCCAAAATTAATCCTAAAGAATATGAGAAAAAGGAGTTCTTAGGTTAAAATGAATTGAACTGAATCCATTCCATTCTTTAAAAATAGAGAAAAACTTTCAATTTTTTATGTTATCTCTTATGCACCTCTTGCTGCAGATAGAGAGGAGGTTTGGGTGCCTGGACTGCCCTGTCTTCTCTGCTCAGATGTTCAACTTTATTTTTTATCTCAATTTACTGCATATATTGGTGACAGAGGGAACATTTCCACTTAGCTGAAGCTGAAGGTAGGCATGATTTCTGAAGAATGCAACATGTAGTGCATTGCAGTTGTCAGAAGCATTTTCCTGAAGGTGAGGAGTGCCAGGGAATTTGGGGTACTGCAGCTGATCGTTGTGTTACTGATTCCCAGGTAAGGCTGATCAGGGTAGTAGCAGTGATTTAATTTTGAGTTCTGTGGCTGCAGCATTAGAGAGAGAAATGCACCTCAGTGACTTTCTCTCAGGTTATTTTGCCATGGGAACAGTGATGTGGAGCAGGTCAGTTTTTCAAGTTTGTGTGAAGTTTTCACAGGATTGCGACCCCAAGGCTTGGCTCTCTGTCAGTACTAAATGCATGACATCTACATTCATTTGGGTCTGTTAGGGGTAAAGAGGCCACAGAGTTCTTGTCTATGGGAGATCCGTGATCTATGTTTAGGATATTATATCATTCCCCATTTTGGAGAGTCACTGGGCACAGATGTTATATATCAGGGATATTGATACTGGTCAGACATCTCACATCAGGCAAAACACGCATTGCTTTTAAAACCAGCTTATTTTATGAGCTCATTTTTTATTAATATTCTCTTTTATTTATTATTTTATATTAGCATCAAGGTGAAGCACATTTGTAGGAAAAAATCTGCTTTTAGCAACTATTATAACTATTGTAATGAAACCTGACGTTATTTGCCACAACCAGCTGTATCGGGGCTACTGAAAGACGTGTCAACTATGTCTTGATGTTAGGAAGGAAAAGCCAATATAAAGGTTATTCCATAGTTACCTATTACTTCATCATTCACAGCTGAAGGCAGGGCACTAGGTTTGATACCTACCCTCATAAATCGCTGGCCTGATCTTCTGTGTAGCCACATTCCAGACAACAATAGGGGATATTTAGTTATTGTACTGTAACTTAGCATAGAGACCAGGTTTAATTGAGCCATTAGGTATATTAAATTTTTTCCACTCAAGAATGGCTTACAATACAGCGTGAAGTCCATTCTTATCTTGAAGATTATTGCTTTAAGCAATGAGCAAGAGTTACAGCTCTTACATAAGAATGGTTATTTTTCTCTTGGTTTTGCTATTGTTACTCAGTTACAGGAGTGTGCTAAAAATGAGATTGCACTGAGAACGAGATAGGGCACAACTAACACTTGGTATTTAAGCTTCTGACAAGTCCCTCTGAAATTTTCAAGTTTTCCTTCAGTGGAAGTGGGAAGCAGGGCTAAGCAGAGCTTTAACAGAATCAAAGCAGTGTTTTCCCCAAGGCTTCAGCTATTTACCATGTTTACTATTATCCTCTTAAATGTGTCTTTTATTATCCATTACTATTTATCCATTCAAGAGGACAGTTCTTCAGCACTCTGAATTAATTATTACTCTAAGGTAGTTAATTCCTATTGTCACAGAAAGTTTTACCAAACTTTTATTGGGTGGTATTATCAAATTCTTTTGCTGTTATTACAGTGAAGCTTAGCGTTGCACCTAAACTAAAAGAATTAAGGTAAGCAACTGTAGTATTCGTGACAAAAATATTATTTAATAGATCAAAAAATGTACTTTTAATTTTCTTTCTGAACCACAAATTCCTTTATGGCTTCTCTGAGAAATCAGAACATACCAGCAATCCAAAGGTTTATTTTGTTCCACCAAAGAAACCTTCCAAACACAAGTTTTGCCTGCCTGTATTTCTACAAAGTTAAATCCTACTTTTGCTCTGAGGACCTCAAAGAATGAGATGAGAATACTCAAGATCCTGTCATCTTCAGAAAATCCAACTTAAACATTCACAGGGAAAATCTATGCTTTCAAAGCTCATAGCGTTCTACTTTGCTCATTGACCTTGCATGTTATTTCAGATGCTGTTTCTCTTTGCACCTCTAATATCATTGTGATCTTGCAAAGTTAGTGCAGGTTTGTATGGATCCTCACCTGTTCTGGGTCTCTGTAGTATTCTAATCCCCAACAGCGTCTTTGAGATGCATTGGGTTGTTGAACAGGAGCTGGGTACATGTTTGCCCGTTCCATGTATGGGATCTCCACATGCTAACAAAACTTTAAAACAACAAATTGAGGGACTGAAAGGTCAAAGAGAACTTAGAATCAGAGTGAGATTAAAGTTGACAGTTTTTCTAGGTGATGACAATTTTGCTGTTTAAAGCAATTTGTCTTGTGTCTCCCTGTGTGCACAGGTATCAGGAGGGAAGAACTGACCAAGAAGTAGTTGAATATCGGTGCTTATTGCATATAATCTATAAAGCTGTTTAAGATCTTTGTGCTTGATGTGTAGTATACAAATGGCTATGTCATACATAATGTTTATTTTTCTTTTTTTTTTAATGAAAGGTCTGAGCACTTCCAATCTCCCAGTGAGCAGCCCTCCTCTTCCTCCTGGTTACTCTGCTTGGAACTTGACCTGGGTCATGAGAGATACATCCCCTTTCTTCTCCCATAGAGGACGACACAGTGAGTAGCATTTATATGTTATCCTCAAGAGGCTGTAACTAACTGCCTAAGGATATTGGTGTAATACTGGAGCAAAACAACACAAGTCAAATGATTCATGATAAAATATCCATACTGTCAGCCCCTGAGGGCACTAATAAGCCTTACTGCCCCTTACCAGCCACCCCTGGGGCCTTTCCCCACCCTGCCCATGGGTCCAGGAGCCCCATTTGAGCCCAGCCTGGGGTCAGGCTGATGTCCTGATGGCCCATCACCATCTCCACGGAGGTGCCTGGTGACCTTGGCTGGGCTAGCTTGCCCTGCTGCCTCAAAAACAAGGTCCGAGACTGTAATATTAGGGTGCTGTGTTGGAATCCAGTGATATTGTAAAGAGAAGAGCTGTGTACCAAACTTATTTTTTCTTGCCATCTCCTTTTGTAACTCCCATCCCTTCCAAAATCTGGGAATCTGTTTTCATGTGTTCTCTGGTATGACCTATTTACTGACAAACCATAGCCATTCCACTGTGAAATACTATGGTCGTAGTTAGGACCAGACTGCATAAGGCAATATCTAATATGCAATCCAGAAAGTGACTGAAGTAGAATATATCTACTATATATCTACTACCAGTCTCTATGAGGGGAGATAAGGTGCTGAGAGGCTAATAAGATTTACTCACCCCAAGCCTGTAATTATCTGCTTGAGGGAAAAGTTTGACCTACCTATATGAAGGAGTCCCATATTTCTTCAAATTTATGTTGCAGCCTTTTATGTGTGCAATATATATTCTTTCCACTGGCATACAATATCTGCTTCTAGCTGTTGTATCTGCTTGAACGATGAGGACACACCAATTTCATTTTGGAAGGGACAGTAGTACAATCTTTTTTCCCTCACTTAGCTTTCTCAGAAGTTGCAAGGATGATTTTTAATTTATCCTTTATTACTTCTTCCTAAACTCTTTCAGTTTCTCAGTAATACCATTCTAAGGGAAGGCTTTGTTCTTAAAACCTAAAAGCATTGATTCCATCTGACAGCATCACATGGAGATAAATGTACTGCATCTAAGCAGAAATGATTTATTATGATTTTAGCTGGTTGCACAAGATCAAATTCTACCATATTCCAACCATCTGTTTTGCAAGGAAAGGCAGGAATTTGATGAGGTGTTACACAAAATACAATCTTCACTCAGGACAAGTCTAACCTGTTTTCTCCCGCAGGAGGTGTAATTCAGGACATGAACCTTGAAGCTAGTGGGATATCCTGAAGTTGTTTGATTTTTTGCTAGCTTTGCACCTTAAGTTTTCCAAAAGTTGGCAGAACCTCCTCTAAAATTAAAGGGTAGCAGTAGCCCTCAAAGTCACACATTTCAGACTAGAACACCCCGTAGCATCACTATGCAGACATACTTCCTGCCCCTTCAGATATGCAGTGTGCAGAGGACCGGCATGGGTATGTGGAGTGGAGCCTGTAAGCATAGCCCAAGCCTAACAGGGCAATTCTTAAAACTTCCCTCTATTCCTCTGCATACCTGCAGCTTTTAGGCACCTGAATGTTTATTAGTAAACTTCCCAGGGATCTAGATTTCTGTCCAGAACTGCTATGAGCATGACAGAGACTTTCAGCAGCTGATCATTGGCTCTGGATCTGAGCAGCTCTGTGAAGGTCACACAGGGACTCAGCAGAGCAAGGCAGAAGACAAACTTAGACCATCCAAGCTCTAAGCAAGTAACCTTGTCCCAGGACCACCCCTGCCTTCTGATTAAGTGGTTAATCCAAAATCACACAATAATTCATTAGCAGAAATAAAACCCAGCAGTCCTTTACTACTAGAGTGCTTTCCTCTTCTGTCAGAAGCTTTTCTCACTGCTCCCAGCATGATTAAGATTACAGAGTGCTCTATAAAACTTCTATCAAAACTTTGTTTGCCTAATCATCTGATGGGACCCATCTAATTAACTGGCTGACATTGCTGGAGTGGGGCAATATTAGTTGTCTTGATTACTTTTTTCCCATGTTCTGCTATTGGAGAAATCTCCTTGATTGAAAGGCTGAGTAAATTGAAATGTAGGGTACCTTTTCCTCGGCCAAACTAAATTCCCTGCTCCTATGCTCAGAATTAAAAATTCTGACGGACTGCCTCTAGTAGTTCTGGCAGGAACAGTGCCTGATGATATCTTTGAAACTATATGCAGCAATCCCACAAGGTAATCACTGGCACAACAGGATACTTGAGAATGATGCATTCACAAGACTTTTCTTCTATCTTGTCTAGAGGTTTCTAGATTTGTCTCTATCCAAGCATTGGTTAATCATCTACCATCTCAGAGATGCAAAATCCACCTGCCTTTCAGAAAATAAAGACTTAAAAAACCCCATGAAGTCAAAATTATCTGGGAATTCAGCCTGCAGGGCAGGAGGAGTCTCTAAACCTCCATATTTTCGTGTTTTCTTTTGTTCTCTTTGAAGTACACTCAGACTATTTCATGTAGCTAGAACAAACCTTTAATGCGTTCTGCATATGCGGACTTACGGTAGCATATTAATCTCCCATTTGCAGCCCTGATGGAACTCTGTCCTGAGGCTTACATGATTAACAGCACCCAGCCACATATTTCATTTCTTGTCCTGGTTGGTTGAATATTAATTTTCTCTTCTGTATAGGTATTGTATAAGAAATCAATTGTCCACTGCATAAAATCCATTAAGCTTTTGTAACAGGTGTTCCAGACGACGGGTGCCCCTTAAGGCCTGGAAGCCTTCATGCAGTTAATACACCCCTCTCTGCCCCATCCCCTACATCCCCTTGGGCCAGCCAACAACACTGAACCTGGAGCATGATCCTGGCAGGGTATGGTGGCAACTGCTACCGATTGGAAAAAAAATCAAATGCAATTCAGCCCATCTAAATTCTGTTTTGAAAGAAGAACACGTTTCATGAGAATAACAGGCATAAGGGTTGCCATGTTGGACCGTTTGGGAAACAGGAGATGGCTTTTGCTTTTTAACTCTTCTTATGCCGCTGTGTTGTCTGTGCGTCTCTTTGCCAGATCCCCCAGTAGCAGCTGAACTCCTTGGCTGTTCTGAACCAGCTTTGTGCAAAATACAGAAGTACACCTCTCAGGCTGTCAGACTTCTGCAATATAGTTTACAGATATTTTTTTGCCCCCCTGAAGTTTAGGAAATAGTCGTGTTTTGGATTCCAAAGTTAACTGGGACTAAAACTCAGGGGGAAATAGCAGATTTGGCTACCAAATGACTAGTGTGCTTAAAAACATTTACAAAAAGTGAGATCAGCAGAGGAGGAGCACATACCTTCAAGAGTGCATAATTATTCACAGCTTTGATTTAATAGGTACTAAAAGCATAATCCAAAAGGATGGCCTCTATTAACAACTTATTAATAATTTCACTCAGTTCTATGTCTTCAGAAAACTAATTTGACAGGGTTGTTGGTTTTTTTTTTTTACACTTTCTAATGGAATGTCGTCTGTGATGAGTTCATGATTTCCTGAATTGGGTTTGCTAAAAAAAAAAAAAAAAGCGTTCAACTAATTTTACTGTGCAATAATTTGGGGTCATTCTCACTGCGTATTTGATGCTCAGTAGCATGGCAGTTGCTCAGCGAGGTGTCAGATTACTTATTTTTTTCTCTGGTAGGTTGTGTGCAATTTGCCAAATTCAAGTACTCATGTGCATGCATTCAAAATACCATTTCCTTCATGTGAGTTGGATACCAGATAGATACTGCTGACACGAAACTCAATGAGTCTGAACATCAAACAAAAAGGAAGATGGAGAGAAAGAGGGCAGCAGCCAGATGAATTCGTGTTACAGTTAGGTTCCCATGACTACTTGTTTTATAAATCTACAACAAATCAGACTAATACTGACATCTTCAGAATGATAAAGCTATCATGATACTTGGCTCAGCATGGCATAGTGAGATGCACAGATATGAACTAATTTTTACAACAAGTTCCTGTTTGGAAGGTGAGATAAAGTCAGGAGAGGAATGAGTAGAATAATACTTTGTCCCAGAGGAAAAATGAATCAATGCTTTCTTAGTAAAGATATTGCAAAAGTGATGTATTACCTTAATTCAAACACATCCTTTTTGCAGTCTTAGAAGTACTCTAACATAGTTTTGGAAATAGTGTTATGAATATAATAGGGCAAGACTTCTATTAACAGCAGTTATTCACACCAGATTAATAGGATTGCTCAATATAAAATAGCAGATTCTGTCACCCCATATACGTATGCAAGAATTCTGGTTTAACAATTAGATGGTATTTTTGCCATGTGCAATGGTGCTGAAATCCAGGGGGAGGAAAATCACAGGAAAAGCAGCATCTGCCTAGCTAAACTGAAGGCTGTGCTAAGCAAGAAAGAAGAAAAAATCTTATTAAGGAGAAATTTTTACTTTCTTTCACATTATTCTTTTCCTTATATCCTCTTTCATCTGCAGATAATACACCAATGACAGCTCAACATTTTTTCAACAATAAAATAACATACAGTAAGACAACAACTGTCTTTTCTCCCTGTCTCTCAAGTATTCATTTTCTCTAGAGATCTCTCAAACTGCATGCAAGAGGTCCCTTGTATGAATTGTCAAAATATGACAGTTCATCCAACCACTGTTTTGCACCAACTGGAGCATGTTTTCTAACAATCGCTGTTAGTTGGTACTTCAGTCTTTAGGCCAGAACTGGCGTTAGAAATGCACTTTCATTTATTGTTTTTGCTGCATGCATGGGAGACTTGGTGGACAAATATTTCTTGTGTGGAGGATGAGCTCTGTCACTTCTCAGACCAGGAGGAATGAAAATGAGAGCTATTGCTGATTGTTCTCCCAACACCCCCTCCTCACACCTCTCTCTGTAGCTGTCTTGAAAGACTGTGCTTATAATTGATTGATAAAGGAGTCCTGGCCCTCTTCTTTGTAGCTTGATTTCCATCGAACAAAGCAGCTGTCAAAGATTTTGGTGATTCAGTCTCTGGTGCGCACTGAGGAGCTGGGTGGATATAAAGTATATGCTGTCATTTTAAAGATTCTCTTAACAAATAAATTAATGGTTGCATTATTGCCATTTTCTCTAAGCAGTGGCCCGTCCAGCTGTGGCTCACTCCCCAGAAGATTAATTTAAACACTTCTGGCATGAGGAGAGCCCTGGCTCCCCAGGGAGGCAGGCAGTTCACCCTGCGCTTGGCACCGAGGCCCGAGCGCTCTTCCCAGGGGGTGATTGTCTCTTTGACGGAGCAGGTGAAATTATGCTTCCTGTGGGGTACTGCTCCTCTAAAACTTTTTTTCTTCAGAATGCAATCTAACTTTAATAGCTGCTCCCGAGGGAAACCCGAGCGTTTCTCTTTCAAGGCGGGCGTCGAAGGGATGAGCAGCGCTGGCGCAGCCGGCTCGGACCCTGCCCGGCAGGTAGCGCGGCCCTGCGATACTCCCCCAGGACGCCGGGGAGAAACCGGCCGCGTTCAAATCCTCCTTGCCCGCAGCGAGGTTTGCCGAGCCCTCGGAGGCGCGCACCTGCCAGGGGCAGGGCTGTGCTGTCCTGCCGGCCGGCTGAGGGGGGCGCGGCTGCGGCCCCAGTCCCTCCCGCTGAGCGGGAGGTGGAGGGGCTGGGAAGCTTCTACAGAGCCACGGGCCGCAGCCGTAGAGCAGAGGGAATGGGAGGTCGGAAGAGGCCCTGGGCAGCAGCAGAGAAAGGACAGGGTGCTGCCTTGAGCGGGGTGGGGGGCTCTCAGGCAAACGGGGCAAGACCTCGGGGTCCTGCCTTCACCGAGCCCCACCGGGACACCTCCCCTCCTCTTCCATAGCCCAGTTTGCTGAAAGGACACGTCCCTGTTCCCCAGGTGAGGTCCCGCCTGCCTCACCCCGCTCTGGCGTTTAGCCAGGGCTCTGTACCTGCATAAAATGGCCGCCGGGCTGGCCCGTGAGACGGGCTGGGTGTCGACCGGGGGAGAGAGACTGTGGAGGGGCTCATCGCGACCGAACATCAGCGCCGTGAGGGAATGGTGGCGTTCCTGTCAGTAAATGCAAGGTCGGGAGAGCGTACGTGAAGACCTGCTGGTGCGGAGGAAGGACGCAGAGCGATAAGCTAACTTGCGCTAAGTAACTTTAAATTAAAAGGAGGTCCCTGATGAACACAGGCTGCGTCTCAGGGCAGGGAGAGAGGGGTGGGTGTGCTGCCTGGCTGCTCTCCTCGCTGCTTCACTTGCAGGTGCCTGAGGTGCGTCAGGCAAGATGGACCCCAAAGCCGTGCTGTACAGAGCGATGCCTTGGGGCTCCTCGAGTGCCTCCCCAGCTCCTCACCTCCCCTGTCACGCCATGCTGCTGCTCTCACGTTTGTCAGCTCCTGCAGCGGCAGCCCAAAGACCAGGCAGTTACTGTTGGTGCAGGCATTTGCTAGGGGTAGTAAGGCCTGGGGTGCCTGGCAGGGATACATGTTTCATACTATCCCTTAAAATGTGCCAGTTTGCCCTTTCTCAGTGCTGAGCAATGGAAGGAAGTAGGTGAAAATTCCTCTTCAAGCTTGCTTTCTTAGCAGGAACCCTGGGTTAAACCCTGCAATTGTTTTCCCTCTTTAATTTGCGTGACCACTGACACCTTTTCCCTTTCCCCTTGTGATTTTTTCTGTGCACTTCCATCCTGTGGTGGATTCGCTCATTTTAAATTGCTGCTGTACTTCTAGCTGCACAGTGGAAAGGTGGCACTAGGGATCCATTTGCAAAGAGTTTCACCCCTTTGTGTCAGCAGGGCAATGCTCGCTTCCAAGGGCCTGGCCTGTATTTGGTGTCCTCCTCGGTGCTCAGCAGCCTGGTGAGCTGACAGCCAGAGAGCACACAGTCTCCTATTTATGCTCCATTTTCAGGGAGAAATACTTATTGCTGCAGGCTTCCTTGTATCACCCCACATGTGTACCCCTGTATTGCTGGATAGAAATTCAGAAGGGCCTGTTGAGGCAATTGAAACCCTTAGATTTAATGCCCTGTGCCCTTTTCTACCCAGAGGGAATGGGAAAAGCTTTAGGAACTGGCTCTGTCCCTGGGATTAATAACTGGAAAATCAATTTGTTATTTCCCTGTCATAAATTAAAAGCTTATAGGCCTTATAACATGAGTATAATAGAGGTTAGTGGGTATTGATGGAGGTCTCAAAGCTCACTCAGCAGAGCACATCTCTACTATACAATGTAAATTATGTCTCCTCCACAAGGCATATCTGTCAATATTTGTATAAAAAAAGACATCCTGTGCAAGAATATTTTATCTGTTTCTATGCTGCTACTGCAATTGTTGCTGCTGGAGGAAGTGTGTTCTTGAGGAAGGTTGTGGTCCTGTTTTGATCAGTGTAAGTGACCTCTACATTGTGCGTTTGCCTCTGTAGATGTAGTACAAATTAGTCATGTTTAAGCTGATGAGACGCCAGTTAGGATGTACATCTCTGAGCTGGTCCTTCTGAGAATAGAGAACCTCTACCCACTCCCTTGTCTACTGAGGTGAGAAAGCAATCACACCTTTTCAAAGGTGTGACCAGGTGAGAGTAATGGAGGAGGAGTGATTTGTAAGAGTCAGCAGACCAGGACTGAAAAGGATCTTTTTAAGTCAGACACATGTATAACTAAAAAGGAGCAATCTAAAAGGAAATTACCTGCTAAGGTTTTTGTGGTTGAAAGGAGATGTGGTTTAAAACAAATAAACCTAGTCTGTTGTTGGGCAGCTGAAGAAAAGATAATCAGAATAGTTTTTTAACAAGAACAGGCTTTTTATAGCTCTCTCTAGATTATTTTTGTCCTAAAAAAGGCATGTTTCTGTAATGTGTGGTTACACAAATGATCTAAGATGATCCAAAGAGCGAATGATCCATAATCTGACCTGCAGCAATGTAAAAGGGTATTTCCTGCAGATTACTGTGTTTTGGCATATTATTTATATTACTATTTTCAGTCATTTTATTTATTAGAAAACTCTAATCAGTTTAATTGAAACAGATGTAGTTGCCAGATATTTTAGTTGTTTGTGCACAAATTATTGCCATTAGGTATGTTGATTAAAAATAAATAAATTGAGGCACTCACAAGGCTCTAATGTCATCAGACACACATACAGATTCCACTGTCTTTTCAATTGGATAGTAGCTTAATTTACTTTTCAGTCTATGGTTGGTATCCTGCATCTTCTTACATACCAGAAACTGAAATGATTGATATCTACATCCTTTCTTAAACAGGTGTTTACCTAAATTTGATTATAAGCATCACTTTTGCTTCCTCTTTAAAGACATAATGATGATGAAATAGACTTCTAATAAATTAGCTGTTCTGTCTCTATGATGTCCAGTGGTTGCAAAAAGATGCAGAAGATTGTTGGACAAGGGGTTGGGTTTTTTTGCAATATATTTAAAAAGAGACTTGGCAATTTGCTGGAACTTAAATTCCTATAGAGACTTTAGGATCTATAATGTCAATATAGCTGTGGCATAAATGCATATACTGGATATAAATCTTTGTGACATCTCTTTAAGAAAACCCACTAAAAATCCCAAAAAACCCCACTTTACTGACTAGGCACACTATTCAAGTCCGAAAGCTCTGTATCTAGTCAATTTATATTGGTAGTAGGTTTAAAAAATAATCGCTAAAAGTTGTGTTAGATTTAATTACTTTTCCTGCAGCGTTTGCTGTTTTTCAGAAAAGGGCAGAAAGGCTTTTATTCAGCTTCCAAAGGCACGTGGCTACTTCTTTATGTGCTTAGCTGGGCAAGAAAAAAATAAACTTGGTGTTGCATTTAAACATGTTAAGACAAAAGTAAAAAAGGAAGGAGAAAGAACTTTTTTTATGCAGAGGCATAAAAAATGGCAGGTGAGCTGTGGCAGCAACTCAAATATTGTGAGAGTTCTGTATTTGCAAATGTGTTTTCTACCGTCTTGTAGCAGCTACCACAGCAAGAGCAGCTTATCAGTGAAAAAAATGTATGTATTGTATATAATGCTTTTTTTTATAAAGTATATTATGTTGTCAGTAGTGAAGGACATAGCGAAAGAAGGAAAGCCTGCGGGTAGGAAGTTAATGTTAGGCTTGGAAGACTGGATGCTGTTTGCATAGACTTTGCTGCGTTGCATCAGATAGCATTTCTTTGTCATCATTTCTTTGTATTGAATAGGATAATAGCACTGAAATTTGTGTCTGACACGAGATTAATTTAAATCAGAGCCTATGAAGAGTGCAGATACTCTGGTGATGGGGGGTGGACTATCAAGTTCTGTAAAAGATGCAAGTATGTTTTCATTAAATTGCAGACGCTCTCAGCTGTATGAGCCAAGTAGTCTCCTTCTCTTTCAAGGAATAACCTGTGTAAAGGGCATTCAGCTTGACCACAACAGGCATGTTAGGTCATGTCCACTTCTCTGTAGGCTATTCATTGCAAGGGAGGGAAATGGTATTGCTACTTGCCTTTTTTCCTTTCCTTTCCCCCCTTCAGGCAGAGGCTTTAGTTGTCTGCAGGGGTCACAACACTAAATGTGACGACTGGTATTTAATCATATACCCCAATTAAGTTGTGCCAGTTGTAGGTCAGAGGCCTGCTGTGTTAAGGGCTCCACAACCGATTGATAGCTCTCTTTTGAGGAGGAGGTTCTGGAAAGTGAGACTGAATGGGGGAACTGAGCTGGCTATCAAGTGCTTGTAGGCACTGTAATCAGAGTGTCAGGGGGTGAGGACTGGAGGAGGAAAATGAGAGCCCCTTGTGGATATTCATGAAGAGCTTCCCTGCCTGGGGGCAAGAGGGTAAGAGCACAAAGGCTTCTGTTCCCAGCAGCTGGATGGGAGAGGAGTGGAAGTAAGCAGTGGCTGCTGGAAAGCTCATGAAAATATGAGAGACTGATAGGGGAGAGAAGCCCACAAAGAATTAAATAGTTGATTTGAAATGATTGCTCTTGCCAGGTGTTGTCCTTGGCCTGGGCTTTCCCTTCCATTGTCCTGTGGGTTCTGTCAAAAAAGTCCTTGCATGAGCTGTGTTTCTCCCCTCTTTTTTTGACAGTGCCTTAAAGCACATACTACTCAAGGTGTTTTCCGTAACTAAACTATACAGTAATGATGATATATCTCCTGTAACATGTAGTTGAGTGTTTGGTTGCTCTTTTGTCTATTTGGGCTTTGATACAAAGTTCAATAGTCTCTTAACACTTCATAGGGTTAAAAAGATGTTGGGTTTGTTTTTCTTTTTTTAAAGAACATATAAGGGACTAGAAATAAGTGGTCTGAGGTTTGGGTATGATATTGCAGTAGTAAACTGTATAGCATGAATATATCCACTGTTCCCTGCTGCCCAAATTGAAGTGTGCTTCATGTATCATGAAATTTATATTGATAACATAGAGGCCTGAAAAGGGAAGCGACTTGTGCATTCAAATTTAAGGAAATGTGTATAATCCTTGTTACTGTTGCTTGTGGTGTATATGGATTCCTTACATTATGTGGTTTCCATGGTGTTGTGAAGCATTCAAAATACTGAGTGATAAAACACCTGATTAAGAAAATAAAATATAAACTGGAAAAATAGACTCTGCTCCTTCCAGCTTGCTGTTAAAAAGGCAAATTAGCTGGGAAGAGTGTAGTGAGAGGGCAACAGTATTAACCTTCAGATTAAAAAATGTTATATCACCAGGAGAATAGGCTGCACTACATAAATCTGTGCATACTAAGAAGAAATTAGATGTTTAATAGAGAATGTAATTGAAGTTTTTAAAAAAATTAGTTAATTTTACTGATGTCAATTCAGATTATTTTTTCCACTTGCATAGCTATGGCAGGACAGTAGACAGTGTAGAAAACTGCAAAGAAGAGCTGGATTTTTTTGTTGGGCTTTTTCAAATGGATCTAGCCTTTTCAGAAACATTGAGTTAGTTCAAAAATAGTTTATTTCCGTTACTGAATATTGTGTTGATTGCTGACTGTGGTGACAAAAGCACATGTATACAGGGCATTCCAGAAAATTTAGCAATCTTGATGATTAAAAGTAAAATCCGTGCAGGTTATCACTGCATGTTGTGTTAAGCAACTTTGAATTATGGTGTGATAGTAAATTGGACACTGGGAAGTGAATCACAGTTGCACCAGCAGGGTAATTGGTTTCTGAAAGAGAAACATCTCAAAAAGAAACGTCTGTGTTGGAGGCAGGTGCTGGCGGTATTGCCTGGAGGCTAAAGTTTTGTGGCAGCAGATCAAGCTTCTGCTGCTTCTGGTGCCTCAGTGAAGCGTTTCAAACCCAGGGGGTCAGAAGGTTGCTTCGAAGGGTACAGTCCCTATGGCTACCATGTCCCAGCATGTCCCGTATGCCCAGGATATATGACTCACTTTGCAGAGTCCTGTGATCACTGAGATGGAACATGACTATGAAGCATGTTCGTAGCCTTTGCACTATAATGGTCCTGGTTGAATTCGAACCAGCATCCCAGAAGAGATTGGCTTTCTGTCCCATTTTATCAATTGACTAAGCTATTTCCCTTTCAGTCTAGATGATGCCTTTCTCTGCTTTAGCCTGTGCTGCCCTTTTATCTATCATGAAGGGGAATTACTAGCTCTTGATTTGCTGCTACCTCCATAATGAACCCCCCTGTGCGGTCCATTTCAGACACATTTTTGCCTGGCTGTTTATGGACTTCCTCCATATCTTTCTACCTCGTTATGGAAAAAAGCAAGCCCGAACTTACTGAAGTATAGAATGAGTGTGTATAAACACATGTGTGTATGCACACCTTCCAGCACAGAGGAAGCTGGATTTAATTAACCTGGGATGTTCTATGTCTGTTTCCTTTTTCCAGTATTTGACTGCAATTTTGAATCTCCTTGCGAGCTGGAATATTCCCTTTCCTCAAAAGATCAGGAAACCCCCAACAACGCCTGGCTCAGAGTGAGTGCAGAGGAGATTTCACAGCTAAACATCCCGGATGGGCCAGAGAGAGATCACTCTGAGAATACACCTAAAGGTAAGATGAATCTGCCCCCCCTCCCCCAAGAAAAAACCCTACCAAAAAAACCTGAAACCCCGCCCAAACAAACATATTCCTTAAAATACTTAAGACCGCTATAATCGTTTGGCTGCCGCAGACAATGAATGTGAACAGTATCACAAGCAAAGGGAGTCATTCGGCACGTGAAGGATCTGTTTTTGTCTAAAGGCAATCTGAATCATATATATGGGAAGCAAAATATCCAATATAGTATTGCGTAAAATCTGAATCAGGTTGACCCATGCCATGGATCGTATTTGGATGAGAACAGTACTATGGTGCCTATGTTTAAGGTCATTCAGTGGTTGGAAGAGATTAATAAAATAGAGTCTGGTTTTACCTCTGCTCTACGTGCTGTTTACTGCTTGCTTTTTTGCAGACCATTTTAGGCGATATCCTTGTGTCCAGGGCTTAGATTTTCTGTTTGGCGAGAAAACAAAAGATGGGGTTTGTCCTTAATATAAGAAAAAAAAGTTCCTACCTCTAAAGAGAGCTAGGAAGTGTGAGAAGAAGGGAGTACAACAGACTTCTCCTTCCTTGGAAGAAAATTTGGTTTGTTGGAATTATTTTTCCTGCTCATGAACATATCTGGAACAGCAGCATATTTCATTAATACTATAAGTGCTAAAAAGATTTTTAGGTGTATTTGCACTCTTCTAATCCTGGGAAAGCAGAAAAATTCTTAACATCCTTCCTGCTGTTAGTGACACCTGCTTGAAACCTCTCCCTGTAAGGGTCAGATGATGTTGATGAGAATGGAGCTACAAAATGGAAACGGGGGAGTTAGGGCTGCAAGCTTTATCCAGGCAAGGAGAATATAGAACAAAGAGGTATAGGGAAGGACAACAAAGATTATCAGGGATATGGAACAGTTTCCATACTAGGAAGAAAGAAACAGACAAAGATTCTTTATTCTGTCTTCAATGGTGGGACTTAGAGGTCTATAAAAATGCATGTTGAAGAGCAACGGGAAGCAGCTGTGAAGTTAGTCGGTGCTGGGTATAGAACAAGTAAGAGGAGATTATTATTCATGTAGTACCCAAATAAACTGTGGTAATAAGATGCATGAATTAATGTTATGGAGGCCAGAAGTATGCATAAGTTTAAAGAAAGATCAGGTGAATTCTTGCAGAATACATTCATCACTGGTTATTTAATTCAATAGTCTTTTTACAGTCCCTGACTCAAGGAGAGTCTTATACAGAAAGCTGCAAGTGGAAGGATCCTTTTCTTAGTAGCCAGTGTCAGAGATGGCATTTGACTTTGCAGACTTGCAGTCTGACTGCTTGTAACAGTTCTTAAGTTCAGGCAAATACTGAGGAAAAGTTTCGGTGCCACTTTTGTTCATATTCTTTAATTCTGTTTTCTCATCCGTATCAATAGTATAGTACTTTTCCCTAGATAGCCATTATAAATTAATTTTTAAGGCCCATTGCTTGAACACTGATTCATCAGCAAACCTAGTCATTTTGGTGGGATCTGTGTGTAAAGCAGATGGACCACATTTGTGATGCATTAAATATCTTCTAATTTTCACATCAAAGAACACACATGCGCATACTAAGGTACAGCTAAGTGAAAGTTTGAGGTAGATCAGAATGTCTGCTGCTGTTCTCCTTTTCCTTAAATTCTTGTGCAAGCTGGTTGCTGATGACATTTAGGAATTAAAACCTGCTTGTTTTGAATTGAGAAGAGTAGCTGTCACTTTCCTGGAGTGGGGGAAAAAAATGGGGAAAACCCATGAGGAAGTAAATGTATTGTTCCAGGTGAAGGGCCGGCTGGGTTGCTGCGGTGCTGCATATTATCGATGTATGTTTCTTTTGGATTCTTTTTGGTAAAGTTATACCTTTGTATTTAGTCAGTTTTATATGTCTGTCAGAGCAGAAGAGGGGAGACTGTTGGCTGGCCCTGTAGCCCAAAAACAAGGGTAGTATTGGTTGATGAGTTCCAATTGCCTATTGGCATAAAATTTCATTTCAAAGTCCAAAATTTTGAGGTTTTTTTCTTCATCTGGAATATAGGCAATTTAGGTTGAAACTTGTGTTCTGCTGTTTTCTCCCGTTCTGAGGGGCAAGTACCCAGTGTCACATTGATTGAATGGATTTAGATTTGTGGGGTGGCAGGGTGGGTTGTTTGGGGTGTTTTCTTTGCTTGTTTTGGGGTGGGTTGTTTGGGATATTTTCTTTGCTTATTTGTTGTGTGGTTTGGGTGTTGTGGTTGTTTTTTGGTTTGTGGTTTTTTTGTTTGTTTGTTTTTAAATTATCAGGCTTGTTGGACATAGTCAGTGCTAATTTTCTCTTGAGCCCCTCAGTAGAGCTGTAGGTCTGCAACTCATAGATGACTAACTCTTGTGCGTATAAAGACTCATTTGAAAATCAACACTTGGAGCTAGCATCTCTCTATTTTAAATCACTTTAATTACAGCTGCTTGGCACAGATAGTTGTGTGGTCTGTTTCAATCTGAAATAATTAAGCACAGTAATTCCAACCCCCACTGTTTCCTGCAAATTGTACTTCCAATTATCTCAATCTCATTTCATCTCCTTTGCAGACAGTAATGCACAGAGATAAACAGATAGCATAACTAGATTTTGGGATGGTTTAGCTCATCCTTGTCACTTGGCTACCAAGTCATGTCAAGACATTGATTGAGACAAATGCCTTGCGTATGATTTATTGTGCTTCATATACATTTCTGTAAAAGGTTCAGTAGGAAATCATTGGTAGATCTCCCAAAGAGAGACATTGGAAGAGCTTCTGTATTTTTTGCCCCTGTCCCCGCAGCATGATACAGCTCAGTCTCTAGGAATCAGAACAAATCAACATGGATTGAGCTACCTAGAGGAAGAACAAGTTTCAGGTGTCTCAACATTTGGTTGCAGTAACACCTCAGTGCTCTGCTCACTTGACGTGTTCAACATGTGGTGTCACACAAATCATTGATCTTCTGAATAGGGATAGATGGGGAGGTGGCCATGTTTGATATTAAATTATTCAGGGTAAAAGATTGGAGGTCTGGTTTGCGAGGAATTGAAAAAGGATACTTAACTGGATAATAGTGGCAGGTGAAATTCAGTGTAAATTATTGGAATGGAGGTGGTGGGAGAAACAATCAGAGTTTGGCATATATAAGGACAGATTCTGAGCTGGTTGTAATCACTTCAGCTGATTTTGGGGTAAGAATAGAGCTGTGAAAACAAACTCAGTAGCAGTCACAAAGTAAATGTAAATTTGGGACTTAACTGGGAAGGGAGTAGAAAATAGAAAACAATAAGCTATAGTATAAATGTGTGGGGCAGCTGTATCTAGAATACAGAATTCTGTTCTGGTTCCCATGTATCAAAAATTATTTAGTACAGCTGGGAAAGTTATTAAAAGAACGGAAACAAGGATGATCTAAAGTATGTAATGTCTGTCTTTTAGGAACACTTAAATTAACTAGGGCTACCTTGCCTGGAAGAGTCATCTAAAGGAACACATGGCAGAGTGTTATAAAAATCACAGACTTTTCTAAAATCTTTATAAAAGATTTATAAAGGTTTATAAACTCCCAAGACTTTATTAAAGCAGAGAAAGGATGAGTACAGAAGGAATATTTGTTATTTCTTCTAATACAGAATTGGATGGCATCAGATGAAATTAGTAGGTGTTGGGTTCAAAACAAAAGGAGATCCTTCAGTATGTAACAAACAGTAAAACCGTAGAACCTTTTTCCACAAGATATTGTTGGTGCTAAAACCTTTCATGGGTGTGCAAATTGACAGGATATGTGCAGGAAAAAAATAGTTACAGCTACTAAATTCTCAAGACTACCTTTTCTGGCCCAGAAAGCCCTTGCACAGTAGATCCCTGAAGGCCAAGGGTGGGGAATTACAGCTGTTTGCTCTCCCTGTTCATATATTATTTCCTATGTATCTACACCTGTTTTCAGAGCCAAATGTCTGAAGTTAATGGATCTTTGGTCTGTGCTGGTAGGGTTGGTGTGGTAGTGTGTCCCTCCCTCACCTCCCAGCCCAGTATTTTCTTCTCTTTGAAAAAGGAGAGAAATGCACTAAGGGTTTCAGACTGATTTGGAGAGTCGGAGAAAAGGTGCTATTTAAACATTTACTATTATTTGCTATTCTGTTAAAGCCTTGTGAATGATATCGAACCATGCAAAATGGTTATTGGGTTAAAAAAATATTGGGTATTTGGTAGGAAGAATTGCAGGACTATCTGACTATAGAAATCTATAGAAGGGAGGCTATCAAGGTACTTTGTGTGGTGTTTTTTTTTTTGTTTTTTTTTTTTTTAAATTCTGTGCTAAAATGCTTCACTTTCCCCTGTTGCCCCCCATCTTGTAAGTGGACCAGTGGGTGATAGAATCACTAGCGTATCTGCCAGCTAGGCCCTGCATGGTACGTGAAGATCTGCTGGAGCTACTAATATTTCCAAGTCAAACTTATGTAACTTTCTGCAGGATCAGAGATTTAAGGTTAAAATTCCACTGATATGCTAAAGATTGACAGGAAAACCTCCACTGCTGGGATCTGAATCAGGCCTGTATGTGCTGTAATGAGTAGGCAATCCATTGTGGATTACTAGACTTCTTTTCTTTTAATTCATGAATAAGCAAAAAGATGCTATAAAAAATTCAAGCATTCTGCATCACTGACTGCATTTATTTATTTTGACAAGTGTGATTAATTCTTAATTATTTATGATCCTTCATAATATATTCTACCAGCAAATGTACTGCAGTCTATTGTAATGAAATATGAGGAACTGGAGATCTTGCAACTGTGGCAGTATTTCCTAAGGAGGCAGGTTAGGCAACCTAGTTTGTGGTTAGAATGACAGAGTTTGTAGACCAAGGAAGTTGCATTTTGCAGCTGTGTGGACGTATCTGTTTGTCATGCTCAAATGAAAGAGTCATTTGCCTCTCTGATAAACTTGAGATGGGTCAAACCAGCCATAAATTCTGTGCCTCTCAACTCTTGATTCAAACCCAGGGTTTTCTGTACTATGGGAGCCCCTAGGATACAGCTCTGAGTAGCAGGTGGTTTAACATCCATCAGAAAGTGTGCCTTTCCAGAATTAATCTCTCCTGCTACCTCGTTGCAGTGCTTGTATTTTCCTTCCTCCAGAGAGGCACTGGCTCAGCTTCCTGTCAGCAACATCACATTGCTGTGTTGCCCATGGAATTGTGGAGGGCAATAATTGTAGTCTCTGAACTGGGAGCACAGCCGTGGCTTCCTTCGAAGTCAAATTTTACAAGGAAGAGAGAAACCACTAGTACAAAGTTAATCTTGTGTATTTAAGGAGGAAGGACCAGCAGCAGCTGGGCCCAGAACAAGTACACACAGACTGGATCCAGATCTGTGCTTGATCAAATGTCAGAGTGATCTGTTTGCAACTGTAAATGCAGTTTTAAACTTGAAAGATTAGAGGCTTGACCACTCCTGACTATGGTGATGCAGGCAGGTTGCCTGCTTCTCTTTTAAATCTTGTGATTCTAGATAAAGTAAGTGAATTTCTGCTTCTGTTATCTGAAGATTTCAGGACCGTGAAAATATGCAGCTATTTGATAAAAATTTCGGATGAAGAGATAAGTTGGGGAGGTATGACCACCATTTCAAATAAGAATCAAAAAAGTAATAAGCCACCCTGCAAATGTGAACACCAATTGAGACAACTCCTTAATGGAAAATGTAGATTAAACTTTCATGAAGGATGGCAGGGGAAGAGGGAGATGAATGAGGACAGTGTCCTAACCAGCCACTGATTAGCTGAAAAGCTCTTACGTAAGTTCTAAAACAAGAAGTATCTGCACATTGTGTTAATGTGGTTTTGATTTTTGTAATTATTACTAAAGAAATGGAGCAAGGCTAAGGCACTGAGCATATTAGCAAATGGGAGATAATGAACTGCAGAATTATAAAATGGCTGTTGACTTTAATTTATGATTCCTCAGACAAAGAAGAATGAGGCAGATAATAAAAGACAATAAATAATATTTTGTTTCAGATTACCACTTTATTAACAAAACAGTAGAGTATAAATCGATGTGGACTTGCAAGAAGTGAGTAGTTGAGATGTTATTTTTTCATGTAGGACTCTTAAGCAGAAAAAGACTTGTAACACAATTCCACTAAAAATTGGGGGGGAAAAAAATCTCTGAAAAAGATAGTTATTTACCACAGGGGAAAGAATAAAGGGTAAAGAGAGTAGCTGGGCTCATGCTAGACAGACAAAAGTCTTCCCTTTACATTAATCCTTAAGCCTGGTTTGAGGATGTGCCTTGATCTCGTAGAATTGATCTATTTTATGTGTCTTTTAAACAAGATATCAGAGTATTTCTTCTTTTCTTTAGTAAATCAATACATGGAGTTTGAGGTTTTGACAGGGTGGGTCTGAAAAAACCCCCAGGATTGTCTTCTCAGGAGAACTTCTATTTTGGAAGAAAAATGTTTTTAAACCTGTCGCAAATTTTGACAAAAAACTTGCAGACCTGAATGTTTATTGTGCCCCTCTTTTTAATGCTGGAGAAGAATGTGGATCATCCCAGTCTGCAAAGATTCAAACCAGATGGTTGAATAGTCCTTAAAAAGATACTGCTGTGGTATGATGCCACCCTAGTTTTATTATTTATAAGCATTCAGATAAGCTACAGGTATCCTATGAAGATTTGTAAACTTTTGCACTTTTGTTTAGTCAAAGTGGGATTCAGTTTTCTATTAGTTATTTTCCTCTTTAAGATTTAGCCATTGAGTCAGTGGAAATAATTGTTGTGTGTGAGTTGAAGGATCAGCTACATACCACAAGTGAAATAGTAGAAGAATTAAGTGAGATCTGGAAGCAACACATGGACTGAAAATTATTCATCGATCTTACTGCGAATGAGAGATTTATGGATTTGTAGGGCTGACTATCAAGTTCTTTGTAAACAGAGAGGGTTTTAAAATAAAAAATATTATTTACAGTGAATAGTTCTGGCTGTTCTAGTTGAGATTTAAATTTTGATACTCAACTTGGCAACATATACATATCAAGTGTTACAACACAGCCCCATAGGAATTTATGCAACATTAATAAACAAAATGCAAACCAAACTTGCTTCCAGAGTCCATTGGGCTGTGAAGAAAAAAAAATACAGCCTTTTTATGATGGTCAGATTCCAGCTCATATTCTGTCAGTACAAGAAATGGACCAGATGTTCTTAGCATTTTGCAGCTTGCTCTTCTCATTAGTACTACACTTGTGCTTTGTTATTGCAAAATTATTTCCCTTTAATGAGCCTGCTCTAAAGAGGCAAATTATTGTCTCACTGTAGGACAGCGTGTTTGTTTATAGAGTAGGTACGTATTTATATGGACTATGGATAAGCACGTGGGTTTGTTGATTTTAGAAATCTCGTTTGTTCATTCCTTAATTCAGTGAAGTCTTGCGTGCAACTCAACATGAAGCATTCTGTTCCCCAAGCTGAAAAACAAAAATTAATTTCAATGTGCATCAGATGTTAGTATGCTCTAATGGCTTGCTGCATACCTGTGACTAATGTACTTCAACAAGTATATCCAGAAAAGGCATAGACAATGAAGAATAAATGGGTTGTAAAGTGGTCTCTTTCTCACTCTTAGAGACGCTTTCTCCTTGGCAAGATGAGGCATATTATAAGGACAGCTGGAGGGAAGCGTATCCTGCTCTTGGCTGTGTTTGACCTTTTTATAGGAAAAGACTACTGGATTAACACACATTTGTAATTTTTTTTTTTTTCCCTCTGTGATGTAGGGGCAGTGTTCTTTATCCCCAAATGCTTGTGTATATCCATGCATATGTTGTGTTTGGGGTTTTTTTTAATTGAACTTTTCAAGTATAGAAAACTCATAATTGTGCAAAGAACATTCAATGAATTAATAAATTGTTAATTGATAGTTTTAATTTCTTTCTAGTCTGCCTGCTACCTCTACTTTCTGTATATTTACTTTTTTACCATGCCAGTGACAGCTCACACATACGGCTTTGTACGTAAAAATATAATGTATGATAAAGGAGTATCAGCAAGACACTATAAGCCTTGTAGCCTCTTGGCTGCATATCGCCACTCCTTACCAACCATAGTCTAATTATATCCATTGCCAATTATTACAATAACCTGTGCTGCTTTAGTACTTTACCTATGACGCTCTGACAATACTCTACTAAATAAGGCACTTTATACGATTTTAAAGAGTTGGGAGAAGTGTTTCTCCATGTCATCAAAGAGAGACTAAAGCACAGTGTGGTTAAATCAGTTGCCCAGGGTGAGTTGTGTTCCTAGCTGTGCCAAACATGTTATATCTTGCACCTTAACTAGTACTAACAGTTAGATGCCTGTTGCTCTACAGTATTTTTGTAATGAAGTTGGCTTGGTCCACTTATAATAAATAGACATTTTCGTGTGGGATTTTCTACAGATGTATTCTGTGAGATTATGTTAAACGCATCAGTAAATTGACAAGAACTGGAATATTTTCACTAATGTTCTTAACACCAATGATAATGTGTCTGTTCTTGTGTTGCAGTAGCTATTTTACACACCTATGCTTGAATGAATGCATTAAAAGAGAGTCACGGAACTCTGAAAGCTAAGAGGTTTTACCGCTGTGACTCTTGCCAAGAACAAAGCCCGAATACTTAAACAGAAGTAAAAAATTGTTAATTTGGAACTGTGGTAGAGAAAAGATCATGATTCAGTTCAGGATCTTAGGGTAGGCTAAGCTAAACCCAAGTACAGCTTGACCTTTTTGCCTGATCTAGACAGGTAAATTTGGGTAAAGAAAGAGAAGATAAATTTTTAATATTTCTGTACTTGGTTTTCTGATGAAATTTGAGTTGTTTAGATGCAAATCTGTAAAGGATATGTTAGTACCAATGCTTGTGTAATATCTCATTTTTGGAAAGACACAATTGAATGCACTACTTCAGAGGTGTTGCAAGAAGTATTCCCCTAGACATGCCTTCAGAGGTTAAATCTTACTCACAGGAATTGTTAATGTTAGAGCTGACTGAAGCAGTTTCATTTACCTTTACCTTAAAGGGGAGGGGCACCTATGAGCTTAGCTGTATAATCCTCAAGTTTTCTCTTAAAGCAGCATAAATGGAGCATGCTTATTTTATCCTACTCCAAGTAACCAAAGAAGGCTGAAGTGTTAAAGATAAGATAGTGAGAATTCTGTTTTGTATCTTTAAAAAAAAAAAGTCTTAATACCATGTAATGCCTGTTTAGGCGGCCCCAAGCAACTTGCCTAGATTCTAATGAATAATCATCCATTCAATTATGAGTTAGAAGGTATCCCTCAAGTTTCATCTGTATTCTTTGTTTGCTTGTTTTGAGAGCACAGTGATTGCACAGAGAGCACAGATGGTGTAATGTACGAACACAAGAATGGCCATACTGGGAGAGCAGGAGAGGGAAGCAAACTTGCAGCCAGACTTCCCAGAATATTCTCTCGCTATCCAGACAAGCTTGTGTCAGGGACTGTGCGCTGAGGGGAGCAACGGAATATAGTCCTCCATGTTCTGTTGTAAGTCTGCTGGGATACATACTGTAGTATCTTGTTGTTGATTTGGGATCTCCAATCCTAGACCCCATTCCTGTGTTGAGCAATGCTGCCTTTCTGTGCAGTGAATTACATTGTGCAGCCCTCTCTGTAAAGAAATTGCTTTCTCTAAGTCCCCTTAAGTCCCTTTAGTCTCAATGGCACAGTCTTTCTTGTCTATCAAATGCAAGCAATCTAGAAATGCTTGACCTTTTCTTTTACCTTCCTTAAATAAACAGAATTTAAAAGATAAATATGAGTGACTGTCTTTTGTTAAAATGAAAAAATACTATTTTTAAAAAACCATTTTGACTTCATGTTAATGGGTTCATATCACTTGCAAACCCAGATGAAAGTCAGCTTTGTTAGCTGAATACTCCAGCGTCACAACAGAGATGAGAGAAGCAAGCACCACTTAATTCTAAATGGTATTTCCTTAAGAATTCAAGAAATGTAATAGTGAGCTTTTAGCCATTGTTCTGTATTTTTTCTTCTTCCTGTTCTATGGCTTTGTGCAGATCTTCCCACTCTTCTGTGAGAGGCTGCCTTTCTCAATTATCTGCTGTAAACGTGAGTAAGCAAGATGATGAGTAGACTTCTCCAGATTTGAAGAGGTGTTCAAACAGCAGAACCAGAAGGCTTGTTGCTTGCCATTGTCTGTGTTAACAGAATAAACCTGATGTAAGACAGAACTACAATAACTCGCTTTGTACGCTGCTTTTAGTGTGGGTCATCTTGCTGTTTTTGTGTGCTTCCAGTGGGGAAGTGGAAAGGTCAGGCAATGAAGGGAAGCATTTTGCTGCGTACCACAGATAGTCATCTCTGGCAGTCATTTGGAGCCTTGCAAGGCACATAAACAGCATAATAAAGGTTAGATCACAACTCCTTTTCACCTGTCACAGTAATTTTGTTTATCAGAGAAAAGCCCAAGCTGCAGAACTCTGGTATTGATTTTGAACAGCTGAAGGTTCAAGGATGTTCTGTTTTCAAGGTGTTTATTCAGATTGTTGAAGAAGTAAAAAGGCCATGTTAAAACAACATTATGATGCAGGTTTAATTCCACTCTCGGTGTTTTTCCCGAAAGCGTGGAAGTATTTGGGGAGGACGCAGAGGATGGTTTGTGTTTGACTGCCATGAAAAATTAGAGCTTTTCAGGCTGCCAACTGTGGATAGGGCAGGCCCTGCCTGACTTGATCCTGCACGTCAACGAGGTCACTTCATTACAGGTGAAAGTATACTGTGACCTACAGAGCTTGGCATTTTACATACTGAACTTTTGTAGATCGGAAGAAAAGAAAAGATCATTCTGATAGCCTCACTGCCTAAAATACACAGTAGTGCAATTTACACAGTAGTGCAATTACACGGTAGTGCAAAACCATTTTAATTCTGTAGTTGTTGGTTTATCTATCTAGTTGGCTAAGGGCAATATATTTAGTGTTATCATGTCATTGTCAAATCAAGGTTCCTGAGGAATTAACAGTTTAGATAATTTAATTAATCTTTGTTTTATCATCAATTAAGGGTTAAAAGCAAGAATCCTAGAGTAAGATACTATAAAATATTATATATCTTAATTCAGAAGCTGTGACTTCCACCTAAAGTAATGACCTTTCCAACCAAGCCAAAGGAGTATCTGTTAAGCAAGAGTAAATTCTAAAAATGACAACTGAGTAAAGATGCCAAGCCATTTGCAAATTAGTGGCAACAGCTGAGTGAACAGCAACAATTAACATTTTTAATAGCAACGTTCTTTAAGGACACTTATTTAAGTGTGAATATTAGTGTAGGATAGGTAACTGGTTATCTTATCCATCTATGGAGAAAGGTGAATAGAGATGTAGATGGAGGTTTAGCTTTGCTTGAAGGAATTGGTCATCTAATTAGCAAACAGAAAATCTGGATGCCAGTTACCTGTAAACCTCCTGAAAAAACAGTCATATTTGTAATGGCTTTGAAGCAAGGGATGGCTAAAATGTGCTCCAGGCCTTTTCAAGGTTGGTGTTTGACCTGCTGCAGGCAGTTCTCTCTGTGGTCAGCATGCAGAATGAATGATTAATGGTAGGTGTTTGCTGAATTGAATATGGACTTCTGGAATATTTGGGGTGCTTGCATTCAGCAATATTATTCCTGAGGAAAACTCAAGAACTAAAAGTTAAAATGTTGACTATTTAGAAATTGAATTTGAGCTTCCCAAAAAACGGAACCTCCTGCTCTGTTGTACAGCGGGCATTTGCCAGGAGTCAGTGACAGGACTAAGGGGTATTTTGCTGCAGATGAAACTATGGAGATTGGCATACAAGTTTTCCTTGTAGTGATGAGAAATCGCATTGCAAAGTCATACTAGAGCTAATATGCTTTCGATAGTATTGTTATTGTGTATTTGCTTATGTGTTCAGCTGAGATGTTTGAGGAGTTTATGTCATGGACGAGTGCTGAGTGAGCGCTTCCAGTTCTTTCCACTGACAGGGTGAGAAGGTGCCTGTCTGGACAGGTAAGGGGAAGCGTAAAAATGTGCTGGAGTAGGGGCAGCACTTGAGTGATTGTTGTCTTGTATTTTCATTTCAGAGTGAGTGATAAAGTGTAGTTGAAACAACTGAGCTCCAACCAGTTGAGGTACCTCACCTGGGTGTAAAGCACCTCTTAGCTCGGGGGAGGAGTTTTTTTGCATGGAGGAGTTTGGTTGGGATAACCCTGAAGTAAGAGATAGGAATTAACTCTATGGAAAAGATGTGCATTACAGACAATGCCTTTAACAGCTCTCTGTTACGTTTTTTTCCTATCTGTATGAAATGATACATTTCAGAGTGCTTTGTGGGTGGGCAGGTGAAATGTGCTGCATTAGAGCTACAAATTGATTGCCATGTGTGTTACTTAATGTTACAGCCCTTAAGGCTTGGGGAGGGTGGGGCACCAAAGACTGACCCTGAGTGTGATGCCTGTGTTAATGGGCATCGCAGCAAGAATGACCGAAACCACTTGCAAAAATTAACTAACTTGTTGGTTACTTGGTTGGTTACTTGGCATGCTACTTTTATCAGCAAGCCAAACTTGTTTTTAATGAAACTAAGTTACTGAACAATTCTTTGTTGCTAAAACAACTATTCATAATACATACTTCAGAAACTTCAGTGAACTACAGATTACTCTGTCATTCCTGCAATGTAATCAAAGCCTAGTTCTTTTTTTTTGTTATGTTTTTTGAAAGCACCTTCCTATTCCCTCCTCCTCCTCCTCTGATCTTTAACAGGTATTGGCCTCTTGTTCTCCTTTGAAAGCATCTTAGGCTTACTGGATGAAGGGGTATAGACCGCAGGAAGTGGCATTTTGCTAGCCCAGGTGTATTTGCAATGGGCCTGTTGGCGAAATTGCTGAAGTAGCTCCCAGTTTCTCATCATCTGGCTAAAAGAGCATGTTAAGCTGAAGTCGGCGATGTTCCTTAAAGCCTGACGCTGTCATGAGGTGATACAGATGTGCATAGTGTCACTGGCAGCGTTGGTGCAGGTATGAGAGCAAGCATAGTGACAGCTCTTGGGGCTTTGTTTGTTTGTTTGTTTTGATGTTTTGTTTTGTTTTTTAACATGACTGCAATGCCTTTCTTACCTTAGAGATGTCAGCTGGGGCAGTAGTGTAATGAAGTAACGTTGTGCCACTTTTTCCCACCTCTGTATACTTGAGAGAAATTAGTGCTTGTTATGTATGTGGATGTTATGCACTTCCTGCATGGGGTGGGGGACAGCAGAAAGGCTGGAGTGAGTTTTGCCTCTGCGCTTCTGGGGGTGATCCAGTTAATCATCTTTGATCCCTTACAGAGTTGGTATTAGACCAGCAACTTAGACCAACAGCAGCTTGACAACCTGTACTGCAAGCTTGTGAAAGAAGTTCAGGAGGGAAGAAACATTATATTTTGTGAACTCTTTTGCAATTTGGAAAATTATATTAAAGGGGGGGTGGGACTCACCATTTTATTTCTCTTCCGAATTAAAACCTAAACCAATGGCATGTGGGTCAGGGAGGGGAAAACTAGGGGAGCAGCAAAGGGGGTGTGTCATGTAGAAACAGTAACATATCTGGTTACTGGAAAAACTCTGCTATAGGGCTCTGTCCTACTAAGGACCAGTATCTGCTGTGTGACAAAATACACAAAGAACTTGTCTGTGTTTCTTAGGACTACTCAGATATACTTAAAGCATGTGCTTAAGGTCTGTGTTAGATTGAAATACAAGGCTTACCTCTTTGCAGTATTGGGTTCACAGAATGTGTTATCTGTTTGATAGCATGTCATCTCTGCTACTGAGACCTGCACTTTGGGCACCACGGAACATATTTGTAGAAGGAGAATGACTTGACACTGGCCCCAACACAATGGTGTTTCTACTCCTTTTCAGGCAGAGATAATGACCAAAAGGATTTCTCCCCTGCACCACCTTTGGTCTATAAAGTACTAGCACTGAGAACAGAGATAATTTATCACCTTTTCCATATTACCAGATGTCTCTTTAATTGATGGGAATCTTTTTACAATCACTTTTAAAAAAAAAAAATTGCTTTTGAGGAATTTTCCCCCAATTGACAGCAACTTAATGAGAGGTTGTGACTTTGTAATCAATTTTAATTATTGTGTAGTTAATAGTGCTAAAAATAACAACTTCAACTTTGATATTGGATGATTGATTTGTGAAGCCACTTGTAAATAATTGGCCTTTTGTTCCCCGAAGGTTTTTCTGTTAATGCTTTTTAGAATAAAGAAAAAAAAAATCAGGCAAACATTTCAGCAGCTAAAGCACAGATAATATAATGTGCCATAGCAACCACTGCTACCATAACTGGTTTTTATAAACTAAGAGCTGTGTGTTTTAATAGTTAAACCAGGAAACTGGAAATCAGTATTTCTAGGTGTCTTTCCCATTCCATCACTGACTACTGTGATCATATGGGGGCCATTTTGTCCCTCACTTTGCCAACGAGCAAGACTCTTTAAAATAGTCAACAGACTCTGTCAAATGTTGTAATGCTAATAAGAATCAGTTCTGGTAAGGCTATTTTACGAAGAGAGAGTAGAAAACTGCATAATCCTGTTATTTTGAGAATACGTCTGCTCAGTTTACAGATGACAAGATGGCTTTTTTTCTGCACTGGTGACTGTCAGTCCAAAAGACCAGTTTCTTCTGGATTTTTTCCTGTTGTCAAGAACACTAGAGCGTCTCTGACTAGACCTTTGTGGAGCCTGCTCTTCTGTTGTTGAATAATAACTGAGAATTTTACTTTTAATATTTGAAGTAGAGGAGCATCCTTCTTAATTCCCAGAAATTGTCAGCCTTGTGGCATCACAGATTTAAATGACATGTTAGGACAAGCCTGTTTGCTTGCATGTATATTAATGAGGTGAGAAAGAACAAACCCTTTTGGGATCATTGTTGTTTAGAGTAGGACCTCATTCTGTATGTTTGCAAAGTACTTTGAGTTCCTTCAGAGGGAAGGTGCTATAAGTTAATATTACTGTTCTGTGTGTAAGTGATAGTGGGTCATTGGCAGAAATGGGACAGTGAAAATGGATTATCATTAATGTCAGCAAATACAGTTTTAACAATGTTAAAGCCATATCTTTGTGAAACTAAATGAGATTTCTCCTAACACAGCTACTTATTTGTATTCACTATGCATTGCGCAGACTACCTCACTATTCTTAAAGCAACTACCAATCACCACAAGGAGTCAAGCAGACGCTGCATTCTCCATAATTACAAGCAATTTTCCAATTGAATTATCCCATGATTTAATTCCTTAGCTTGCATCTGGAGAGCATCAACAATGTGCAGCTGTTTTGGCTTTGAGAATTAATTGTTGCTAAATGCATTAAGAGTGGTCTTGCTGCAACGATTTCAGAAAAGAGTTAAATTCCAACTAACTTCTGGATTAAACTTTTACTTCTTATTTCCTGTTCTCTTGACTCAACATCATGATACAGGCCATGGGTTTAGTAGCATTTGTCTTGGGTAGTTGTGAATCTTAATTCAAAGTAAATATGTTTAGTCATTGAATTGAAATCATATTACAATGAAACACAAAGTTTAATAGAACCATGCCAGAGTCAGTAAAGGCTGGAGGGCTGGAGATTAATGATAAATTATGCTGGTTTATACTGGTGGTATGACTGCATAGCTATGGTTTGCAAAAGAAAGAGATAGTAACTTTGCAAAGTACAAAGTACCCGCTGAAATAGGTATGACTTTTCACATCACGAGGTTCTTTAGGCAGGCCAAGTACTTCAAATATAGGAAGAGTATCATTTGTCCTTGAGGGAAGGGTGGACAAGCATTTAGACTGGGAGTGGCATGTGTTTTATTTCTGAAATTTGAAAAAGAAATAGAAGGAATATTGAGAGCTTTGTGAGGCTGAGATTATCATCAAGGCTTTCCAGAGTTTGCTAGATTCCAGTGAGAACAGATTTTTTAATCTAAAGTGTCCCAAATTATCTTTTTTTTTTTTTTTTCATTAAGTATGAAGAGTGTTGCTAGGGGTTTTAAGAATCCTAAAATACAGTGGTGTATTTTCATAAGTCCTGCAGGTTAATGAGAACATTCTTGAACTGTACTTAGTTACCTAATGATGCGAAGAAGATGTGGAACTTGTAAAGCATGCATTAAGTTTCTAGCTTTGACTTCTGTGACCTTTAGACTGGTTATTTAATGTCTAGGCCCCTGCTGTAAACAAATACCTTTTGTGAAGTGTTGTTGATGTAAAGTACTCACTTTGTTAACTGGTTTTGCTGCATTAATTCAGATAGCAAAAAATTTTCTAGATTTTAGCAAGAAAATGTTACTGTTAAATGAATATGGTTTAAAAGATAACCATCCCTGATAAATAGATGTTATTTATCCAAAGCTCTGGAACATGATAATGTGGCTAAATATAAAAAATTGGCTGGTTTAAGAGTTCTGAGATCCTGCAAGTCCTGTTCATGTAAAATGTGCGATGTGTGCGGTTAACTTCTCTGAAAGCTTAGCTGTTTTCATCCAGGTATTTGGACAAGTTTGGGCCATCCTTTATACTAAGTCAAATTAGCTTCTGGGTAACATCCTAAACTACCTTAAGGTAAGGTAATATAGCCCTGTTGAAATGCAGTGTTTTTTCTGTTTGTCAAGAGACAGATCCTGCATTAGTATAGTGCTTATGAAGAAAATTAATTTAAGGAAATGATTTACTTAATACCTGCAGGATATTTGATCTTACACTATGGTATAAAGCTTCTAATTATATTAATGATGGTGAATTTATATGAACGTGGAATAGAAAATAAGTTCTGTTTACGTATTGCTTATATTTTCAATACATTTTAAAGACACTGGTTTGTAGAAAGTGTTACTGTTTCAGAATGTATACACAGATTATCACAATTCTGGATCTGACTCACTTTCTCAAAGGCAATTTGTCTTTGCCCAAGGATAAATATTCTATACATTTACTTTGGTTTTTTACATTTACTTTGGTTTGGGTTTTGGTTTTTCTTGTGTTTTTGTGGGTTTTTTGGTTGGGGTTTTTTTGGGTTGTTTTTTTTTTTTTTTTTTTTGACTGTAGCAAAGTAATTTTTGTTATGCTGAATTGAATCTACAAAGAGATGGAGAGTCCAGTATTTTACCTTTTGTAGCCTTACAATAGAAGAAGGGGGCTGGCAAGCCCCCCGCTATAAACACTGTGCTTTTCAAACACCTTACAATAATAAGGACAAGTAGGTTCTGATTATATCTGAATAATATAAACATGATTGGGTTTGCCTAATGATTATGTCTGGCTCATGATTTCTCCTTCCAGCAAGAATCATATTGTGCAGGTTTAATGTAACCAGGACACTAAGGCAACAAGCAATTGAATTAGCTGCTTCTTGCAAAAGTTTCCTTTGTTCTCGCCCAGAAAGCAGCTTTCTGTAGGGCTTGTCTGCTGAAGAATTTCACGCTGTTATTTTTATTCCTTAAAGGAAGGCTTAATTTGGGAACATGGACAAGTAGCAAATGCCCTGAATTAACAACTTTCTTCTCTTAAAAACTAAACAAATGTTATCAGTTCTGTTCTATGGCTGGAGATGTCTTATCCCATTCCCATACAAACAAAGTGTTTGGAAAGCCTGTATGGGCAATTGCGGATTCTTCACAAGCTGAAGAGAGAAACTCCTGAAGGAGGAGCAGTGAGAAAGGCGTAGGATTGTTGGACCAACCAATACAAGAATTTATGAGTCATTGCGTCTAGACAGTGTAGAGAACACAGAAGCAGTGGGATAAACGTGGCCACATAGGATTGAGAGGCATTGCTAATATAATAATGGAATAAAGTAAGGAAGCATGTGATGCCTTTAGGACTGGAGTCCTGGAGGCAAAAACTGTAGCAGAAAATGAAAGATCTTGTACATGGAGCATAGTAAGAAATTGTGTTCCAAGCAGGGGTTTTATTGGCTGGAAGTGGAAGTGGTAAGAGAGACTTTAGAGTTTCTGTTAATTGCCACAGCAGTCAGCTGCTGGTGAAGATTTTCTGGAAGAGAGAAGAATATGCTATTGCCATTGCACAAAGCAGTAACAGCGGTACCAGTCTGGTCAGCTATGTTTGAGAAAGAAAATCGAAAATGGAAATAAGTGTAGAAAAGGGCTCCTAGAATGGTGCTTAGGGAGCAGAGATCTTGCCGCACCAGGTGAGATTACAAAATGGCTCTTTTTAGTCTACTGACATGAGGAGTAGATATTGATGTTTAAATATATTTAAACAATAAATATCATTTGTTTAAATATCATTTAAACAAACGATAAATATATTTGAAGAAAGAAAGGCAAGTGTTGAATTACAGAAGAGAGCTAGCTGAAGGAGAAGGAAGTGTTGACCAAGGAACTTGTGAACAAATACAGGCCACAAATTCATTTAGTACAGAAATGAGAAAGGTTATGGAGTATCAGAGCTGTGAATTAACCTTCCAGTGAAGGGAGCTGGTAATCTAGCTGGTTTTAACATAGCACTTCATATCGTCCATCAACGGATGAAAGAACTGCATTTCCTGGCATACTGTTATGTGTACCTCTTGCTCTAAAGTACCTACTGTGGTAACTTCTGAATTGTCCATAAGGTGATTATTAGAGCAGGGTTGTTCTTCCCAGCTGTGTACTGCACCCGTCCATTTATACAGAACTACAGTGTGCTGAAAACATCTGTAGCTCAGAGCATGCAGATCCTGTAACAAGTTCCCAGCCTGCAACTGCACCCTGTCCCACATGGTAGCGCTGTCAATTTTGGCAGTGATACTGTTTCATACAAGTATATCGGCTCTGACTTGCCATTGTTGTGAGGATGATGGGTTTTCTCTGCTTTTCAAAAATCCTAGTTTTATGGTTTTATTTTCATGTGGATTTGGATGTCCTGAAATACAATCATTTCGCTGAATTTTTTTTTACATCACAGAATGAAAGGACTTCCGCCACCCCACAGGAGACCAGGGTGGCAGTAAGCCACCGGTGCTGTTTGCTTAGCTATACTGTGAAGAAGTAAAAGCGGGCACTTGGCAGATGCATTGGTTCCCCCAAGTCCTCCACCAGCCAAGCACTGCGCGCTGCACCGTTTACGTTTGGTAACTGAGCAGTTAAGGATGTTGTTTTCTAATTACCTGGCCAATTATGTGCAGTGCAAAATTCCCTGCTAGTACTGCTGTGATAACCTGAACTGCAGACAGTCTTGTGATTAAACTGTCCCTCGATGATGAAGTCGATAATTAACAAGAAGGTATTTTGCTGAGTAGTGAACAAAGTCAAAGAAAGAACAGAATTGAGTTTTCAGTGCTGTAATACGGTTTTAATGGTGCTCTTCTCAGGGACGAGAATTGTCTTTGACCTCCACTGAAATTAAAAATGCATACTCCTGTGCAAAAATGTGGACCTGATTTCTTTACACAGAACATGATCTTGATGATCAAAGGGCTGGAGAACCTGCCCTATGAGGAAAGGCTGGGGGATTTAGGTCTTTTCTCCCTGGAGAAGAGAAGGCTTGGGGGAGACCTCATTGCAGTATTTCAGTACTTAAAGGGCAGCTACAAAGAGGACAGAGGCTCTCCCTTCACAAGGAGCCACATGGAGAAGACAAGGGGCAACAGATACAAGTTGCACTGGGAGAGGTTTCATCTTGACATAAGAAATAAATTTTTTTACAGTAAGAACAATCATTCACTGGAAAAACTTACCCATCGCTGGAGGTTCTCAAGATGTGATTTGAAAGGGTGCTAGATAATCTCATCTAGGCTCCCTTTCCCATGAAAGGTTGGACCAGGTGGTCTTTTGAGGTCTCTTCCAACCTGAGGTGTTCTATGATTCGAATTTTAACTGGGTAGAGCACCTCAACAACATGTTTTTTCTGTGATAGATTCATGCCAATAAAAACTCGGGCAGCCCATGCCAGCCCTCTTGAAGAGCATTCATAGCTGAGCGTCTTTGTCCTTTGTGCCAATATGTGGAGTTCTGTGCTTTCAGCCTGAAAATTTGAGTGTGCTGTCCAGTGATCACTAAAGATGAAGTTTTTTATTGTTCATTCATCCTGCAGTCCCAAAGTAGGAATTAGACATTTACTCCTCACTGTGTTAGGTGTTGTATGGACATGCAGTGAACTGGACAGAAAGCCACACAGCTCATCCGTGTCAGCCTGGCATGAGCTAGGAGTCAGGCAGACAGAAAAAGCTATGCTACATTACAGCATTTTACTTGAACTGATTTTTCTGAAAGTCTGCTTGAGCTATTCTCTTTGGAATTTGTTAGCTTTTATTGAGGGCTATCCACTTAGAAAATTTAATCCTTGTGAAGATGTCAGCTGAGAAAAATTGAAATACTCTAGAGACTGTATTTTTCTCCCTTAGAAAATTCAAAATATTAACAGAAGTAATTATCCTGAATGAGCAAATGTTACAATTACAAGTTATCCTCAACATTGAGAACATAATTAAATTATGGTAACTGGTTTAAATGAACTAAACCTGGATTATTTTATTCTTGCTAAGAGTCGTAGCAAGACAATTTAAAAATATACATGAACTTGTATAAACATCCTTTGGCCTGCTAAAAATTAGTTTTGTACATGGAACAAACCATTTCCCTTAAAAGAAAAAATTTAAGGAAAAGATTAATTTCAGTCAAAAAACAAAACTTCTGGCAAAGATCTTTTGAAGACAAGAACAAGTTAAATCAAGGGCTCTATATTCCAGCTAATGTAGTTCACAGAAACAACAATCATCATTTGGTACATTTAGTGCCTGCAAATGGGTTGACAGACATAGAAAGTATAATGCAGTAATTGCATGAGGTCTGTGGGTACCAGGTTATTATGGCATTGAGATTATCAGCTAAATTAAATCTCATTAGTTCTATATGCTTTTTAAATTTTGTGCTTAGATTCTGAAAATGTTCTTCATGGTTGACCATGGTACCATCTTCTGTAAAAGAGGAATGTGTCTTCCTCTGTGTTTTTTGAGTGATATTTGTCCTTAGAACAAGTACTTTATGAGTTCCTGTGTGTAGCAACTTCTACTTTAATGGTTTTTAATGGCCTTAAAGGCATAGAAACTTGCATATGATCTCTCTAAGGTAAGTCTTACTATGTCATTCATCGCCTTAATAAAATTAGTGGAAATAGCAAAAGCTATAGAAAACTCCGACTGTTACCGCAGATATACTGGCAAGCTCAACTTTCCTTTAACCAAAAGGAAATAGAAGTAACTTCCCTTAAACATCTTTGATGTTTCTGCATGTCGACCATCCATATCATACGTGACATCAAAACTAGGCTGGACTTTTAAAAAGAAGAATACTTACGAAATTTCCACCATCAAATCTGGCTGCAAGTCCTGAAATGTGATAATATGTTCTTGTTCAATTTCATATTCCTTCCCTATCTTTAACTTGGGACAGAAACATGCAAATATGAAGTGTATTAGCTCAATTCGGTAGGAATTCAGGCTTTTCTCTAGAGGTGTGTGAAAATGTGGGGAGAAATTAGCATTTCTTAAGTTGTAGGAAATTTCTCTCATTATCCTACAGAATTTCATCAAAGCACAAAAAATCTATAGGCCCTTAGACTTGTTTTTATGTTTTGGTTGTTGTAAGCATATGTGTTTAGGTACCTGTGGATTGTACTGTTAGAGAAGCTTCATAAAATGACTCGTCTGCCCCTGTAAATTGTTAGGAATGAAACCAGAATCTCCTACAGGTGCTAATTTTGAAAAGGCTGAGAGTTAATGATGACCTCCAGTGAACTAACCTGTGGGGAGGCCCTAATTTGGGAACAACAATGATAACATTTCTAATTTTATAGTTTTTGAGACTGAAGGTGAGAGCTCTCATGCCATGAAACTAGCATTTCATCGCATCTAAGATACTGTTGCAGACACTAGTATTATATCACACTTCTTTGAGGGACTGGTGCAAGAAGCACTCAAATGTGTAGGTATGGAATAAGCACCTAAAACCAACTTCCAGTCATGTCCAGCAGGGGTGGCTTTCATTGTCATAATGAAGTGTTTATATCTCCACAGAGCTGTGGATATTTTTATCTCTATAAAAAGCTAGTTCTTTCTTATTTTTTTCTTTTCTTTTTTTTTTTTAAATGCTCTTGTCTTCAATACTTTATTGCAGTGAGTACCAGAAGCTAATAGTGTGTTCTATAAAAGGTTTTTCTTTTATCAGTTTTCAAACTGATACATTTCAATGGCTAGACTTTTCTTCATCCTAATGTTAGTAGAGATCTATTTAACATACAGGAAATTATGTTGTTCTTGATTAAAAAAAAAAAAAAAGAAGACTAGATTTATTGAATTATTTTTAAAAAGCTTTCAGAATCTGACTCTCCTTTATCTCCATGGGATTGAGATACCTGAGCACTGTTAGGTACCTAACAGCCTGTAAAAAATCTGTCGATAGCAGATGTGTGCTATTTATTTGTGCTTTTTCTTTAAGCCTTGCCAGACTATAATTAGAATGTTTTATAAAAATGTTTCTTTATCTGGACAAAGCATTTCACTGATTTGGTGGACTTCTTCCATAATTTGCAATGTGATTTGTGCTTGCCTTTTGAGTGAGGCTTAGCAAATCTGCTAAAATGCATTATTGTAATAGTTTAATGTGTATAAGTACTTCAGATCTGTGGTACTTCAGAAGCTTGCTATTGAAGTAGTGTGGCTTAATTCACTTCTCAGGTAAAATAACATATTACTGTCAGATCACTCTTTATTAACCAGCTTTCAAAGAATACAGATAAAGACCATTAATTGCTTTTTATCAACAGTGTGGTTTTAGCTGGTCACACTGATTATGTAACTGGTATGTCATTTTATAATTGACAGTATAGTTCTAACTACTACACAAAACTCAGTTGTAATTGATAAAAATCAGGGGCAAACGTAAGGAGTTTTCAAGTTACAAAACTGCCTTGGAGACCTGGAGCTCCTAGGAAGCTAAACAAGTGTCTTCCCGTTATTCTAAATAGAATGCACTTGGAAGGCACTGATGAGAGGGACAAGCAGCTAGATTACAAAGGCCGCTGTTAAATAGCTGTAGGTAGACCCTCACTTGCGCAGTAATTCTGGCTTCACAACTTAAGGGTTTCTCCATGGTTATACAAAATGGGGAGATGGGAGGAGGACTGAGAAGATAAGTAATGATTTCAGTCTGCATATCTTATTTTGAGCTTAGTGATTGAAAGGACATGCAAAAATGTTGAGGGATGCTCCTAAAGCGGAAACCTAGAGCTCTGGTGATATCAAGATACAACCAAGTCCTGTGGCCAGCGCTTAAGTATACTCTAACTTTTCAGAGTATCAGAACTCACAAAACTTGGTATTCAGTTGCTATAATTTTATCTGGTGGTTAGGAGTAGACTCATTACACTGGGACCACAGAGAGGAATGAATCAACATATGAGCCTTGTAAGAGACAAGTAACTAAGTTGTTGGGGAAACTGGGAATTGTTCTTAGTAATCTTGTTTACTAGTAAATGCTGTAGTCTGTAAAAGCAGAAACATTTTCCTCTGCCAATACAAATTCATTACTTTGCAATTTACAGTGTAAGTTGATACAAAGCCAAATTTTACAAGAGCAAAGTTTATTTGCAAAGAGATTGTGCCATCAGTATGGTAGCTAACTGACTGGAAAGCATATTATCTCTTTCCTTGAAATTCTATTTAAAAGCATAAATAAATGCATGTGGATTTGTACCTAAATAATGTTTCATAAACGGTACAAAGCAGAGAAGGTGGCAACAGATTTCTGGACTCTAATGTGAGACCAAACTGTATTTCTCAAGAGCTGCTCAAGGAAAGGAGGAGGCCTGGAGAGGCAGAGGAGAGAGAGGTTGGTTGGAATCACAAACTGTGGACTGTTGTATCTGCTGCCACAGCGTGGAGCAACATTGTCAGGGGGCTGAGCAGATGTTGTGACAGTGAGATTTATTTCAGAAGAAATGGCCTTTAGCACAAGAGCTGTGGATTTGCAAAGGTTAGGGCATTGCAAATGGAAAAGAGGGCAAGCCCTCTCCCTTCAGTGGCATAAAATGAGGGTAGTGATTGCAAATGAACTCTTATAACAACTCTTTCCTGGGAACCTTCACTGGCATACTGTAGTGCATATACAAAGGTGTGCACATTTTAGGCACACAACTTTGGACAAAAGTCCTTTATATATCAAAAATGTCTAGGAAATAAGTTGGGGTTTTTTTGTTGGCTTTTTTTTTTTAAAGTGAAACAACATGCCGGGGTTTGGCATTAGGGTGAAGAGACCCAAAAAACCTTAGATTCTAAAATCTGAAGTAAAATTGTCTTTTCTGGAATCACTGTCTTTTCAGGGAATCAATGTAAAAAACAATTAGCATGAATGATTGAAAGTGCTTAGAGTCTATACTTAGAACAGAACTGTTTAAAATCTCTGCCTGTAACTATTCATAGCTTTCATGTTCTTGGTATCTCTTTAAAACAAAAATCCCTCATAACTTCTGTGTATGATGTATCATCTTATATGCTACAGAAAGAGAAGGTTTCTAAATGACTTTATATGAAATCAATATAAAATGGCAGAAACTTAATAAATTCTTTGTTGGAGATGCAAGAAGAGTACAGTCAGTCACATTGATTTATTTTTGATGGAGGTGAAACATGTTTAGGTAGCACAATCTATAGCCTGCAGACTAGGGTTTTTTTTTTTATTCCACAAAATTTTCTTGTATTTTCCTTGCAGAAATATCCCTTAGGGTTTCACAGAAAGAAACCCTTTCCACGGCACTGGGTTTCATAGCAATCACTGGTAGAAATACCATTCTCTGCTACCTTTCACAGGGCTTGGATTGACTTGTAATCTTTCTTGACTAAAGAGATGTGTGTGATTAAACTATCCTGAAAGCAGCAGGGAAAAAACATTTTTCCCCTTCTGTTTTTGACTAGCAACCCATCCCTGATAGAGAGGCCTTCCTAGTGAAGCATTTGTCAAATAAGCTTAGGAAGCATCCTGGTTTCAAACAGATTGCATGTTTTAGTTGATTTGAATTGTTTCATTGAAGGTGTGTGGATCAGTCCTACTTTGGACTGCCCTGGGGCATCCTCGGCACTCCCAGGCAGTCTCCTGCTCTGTCTCTGCAGCCAGTTCTCTTCTGTCTGTAAACCATTCATCATTGTTGGGTTTTTTATGCTTATAGTGGCAATTACCTGTTCTTGAGTTGAACTGTATTTGCAGCTTAATAAAATTTTATAATGGTCTTTGATAGTTTAGGTAGCTTGATAGTTTTCTGAGAGAAAGAACATTAAAATACTTAAAAATTGTATCCTTTTTACAAAAGAGAAGTGGCCTTTACTTAAAGGATTCTGTATACTTTACTGTACAGAGAAAGTGCTATTAAAGGGAATGATTGGACATGTTTTTATTAATAATCCAGAAGGATACCATCCCACTTCTAATCGTAGTCCTGCCTAGCAAATCACAGCATTGACATTTGCAATTCCATATTTCAGCTCACTGGCCTCAAAATAAGAATGTATGTACTGGCGTGGTTGGGATATTACAGGACTAAACTTGGAAAACCTGCAAAAATCTTTCCATGGATATTGCTTTAAGTAGCACAGAGCTCACAGAATATTAATTTTTATCCTGAATATAATTGCATTATTACTTACTTTTCTCCATCTTTTCTGACTGTTTCTTTTCAGCCTGGAAGTGGCACACCTGCACTGTCTTTGCATTCTTCTAAATCTGGGCAGTACCGCTTCAAAATGTTCTTATCGTGGACATGGGGATTTACTCCCAAGCTGTTGCCAGTCAGTGTCCAGGCATGCTTCACAGGGTCGGTGGTGCTGCACAGCATTTTAAATAAGATTGAATATTCATTGAGATCCTGGACTTTTCCCCCGTACCATGCTGCTGCAGATGTGATCATATAAAGAAATCAAGCCAACGCTGTGGTTTGAAAACCTTTGGGATGATTGTTAGGGTTTTCTTAATGAGTAGGACATTCTTCAAAGTTCCTTTTAGGGGAGATTGCTTTTTGTGGGTTTGTTGCCTTTTTTTTTTTTTTTTTTTTCCTTCCCCAGAATGACGGTTTAGCAGTCACTTGCCTTTGTAGTCTACCAATTTCCAGTCTTCACATGCTAGGATGTTCATATAGCCTGGGAGTTGTAGTAGCAGTCTTACTCATTGTTAGGAAGAATACTTGCAGTATGTTCAAGTCAGCCTCCAGAGAGATTGCATTTGCAGGCTGTGGTTTTAAGCTTGGGAAAAGCTTTTGAATGACATGATGGTCTTTTGATTTGATGGACATTTGATTTAATGTATGAGGTTCTTAAAACTGTTGTAAGTAGTTAAAGATGATAGATACAGTAAAACTAAATTAATACCATCGTGTACAGCAGCAGCAGGGTAGTTTATATAGTAACAAAGCATTACAATGGGTGAATAAGTTCAGCTGAAAGGCTAGACCTTGCATATCTTAATCGAAGTTCACATTCCTTCTCTAAACCTTTCGCTGAGTAAGGTTACTGTTAGTAATAGTATAACACAGCAAGCCTTCAGCCTTCTGGGAAAAGCTGGTAAGTCACATTGTTAAGAGATTATTTCTCATGGCCAATAAGCTACTGTTGAATTGCATGCAGGATCACAAAGCACTTTGCTTTTTTTTTGATCTGCCACAAATGATACTCCAAGGGTGCTAAACCAGTGATCACATTATGCATTGTAAATCCAAGTTCCTGTATTACTCACATTTACTTTGGATTTCACCACCTTTTTTAGGGTATCTTTAATCTTTCTCCTTTGGACAGCCTCTGCTATGGATATACTGAGAGACTTTGCGTTTTTCTAATTGTTTTTGCTATAGCTTTTCATGTTGGAAAAGACAAAGCATTTAAGCTAAGTAGCAGTACTGATAGTGTGCTTATCTGGGAGTTCCTTGCAGACATCTAGAACATTATTCATCTTCTCAGCAGGTCAGTGCTCTCAGATACCATATTTATATCCCAATTTATACCTAAATTGAATGGTATCAGTTGAAAATTAACACATTCAAGTAAAAAGCATTTCCCTACCAAGGTGGCTTCCCCCTGCCCTTTCTTTATCCAGGGTGGTAGGCTGTGAAGAGTGTTCTTGGAGTCATGTTGGGTCATTGTGGAAAACAAATTAGTGGATAGATTTTAAGGCCAAAGGAGACCATTAGATCATCTGACCTCCTGTGTACACAGTGTATAGAAATTGATCTAGTAATCTCTGTATTGATTCCAGTAAGTTATTTATTAAAAATACACGTTGGTGAGAGATGGCTAGCATTTGCTTTGCTTACTGTGTTGAGTGGCAGTGTGCAAAGCACACTAAACATTGTCGAAGTCTTGCATTATTTCAGTTGTTTGAAGAGAGAGGGTGAAAATACCAAGTTTCTGATAATGGCAGTACATTGCACTTGTAATTTATGTGGGCATCTAAACAGACTGAAAGATAGGAAAAGGGTTTTGGGGGTGGAAGGGTCATGTTCAGATTATCCTTTATGCAGCAGTTACCCTGAAAAGTAATTCATCATTTGGCTAAATGTGTTTATTTTTGCCTTATGAAAGAACAGTTTTAAAAGATGCCAAGTTCAGGACCTCTCTCTGTAAAAGGGTTTAGCTGGCTGTAGTCAAACTTCTTCCAAGCTCTGCTTCCTCTCACTGCCTGGCCCAAAACCATGTTGCTGATACTGAGAGCTGTAGTCAGGTACCCGCTCTCTGAAACTTCTGCATGACTGTGCTCGAAGCCCCGTCCGGTCATCATGTCAGAGCAACACAGGTTGGGCCTCTCACCACAGCTGGTGGCAGTGCCTGACTGCAACTGCATGTTCAGATGACCATCTGATGTTATGGTCATATCCGTTTCGGTGTCATGGCCAGAACAATTATCTTCATATAGTCGCTATTGCTATGTTTTTCTTCCTGCATGCCATTTGGCACTGAACTTTATTAAAGTATAGGTTGCTTGTACTGGCTTTCTTTTTAATCAATGATTTGGCCTTTTATTTGTGATTACCCTACCTTTACGCCAGTTGCAGACTTTATTGCCTATTGTATTCTTCTTGATGTATGTTATATAGCAGGACCCGTTTACTTAGTAATCATCTATCATGTTGTAAGACTCATCAGTCAGTTCTGAAGCCATTTAACCTGTCCCATGTTGATTCTCTGGTATTCAGAATGTCAAGATCACCTCTTCAAATCTTTTAAAAATACTGGTGTAATGCTGAATTTCTCTTGGAAATTCCCTGTTATTCTAGGAGTTATTAAAGATAAAACTTAATATTTTAGAGAACTCCTTTAGCCATGTCTTTCACAACATGCCAGTGTTATCCCAGAGTAGATTGACTGTGTTTAAAAAAAAAAAAAAAAAAAGGCAAGAAAAAGCATGAGTTGAATGAACAGTGATTTACTCAAAACTGTACAAAGTCACAAGTGTTGTCTGAATTTACTAATAAAATACCTATGAATAATAAGAAGCCGCTGCTGAAATGTTAAACAGTTGCAAACAATTAGAAAGCAGTCTTTTCGTATACTTCAAAGCTACTTTGGCACCTTAAAAAAAAAAAAACCCAAACCTGCCGTAATTGCTGTTGCTAAAGCCTACTTCTGAATCAGTACTGAATATGTTGGTTTAACAGTAGCAAAGCGCTCAGAAGGATGGACTGTGTCTGAACAGAACTTTTGGCTCACCACCATTCGAGTCAGTCAGCTGAACACTGTCTTGGCAAGAGGCTTCCATTTTGAATGTATTCAAGATTATGATCAAGTAGTCCAGCTGCGACAAAGTGAAATGGGATCTGGATCCCTGTCCGTTATTTTGAACCAGAAATAGCTCAACTGCTCACTTGAGTTGAATTTATTTTAATAACGTATTCCGCTTTTAAAAATGCATTATGGCAGTTGGTCAGTCTGAACAGGAAAGGTATTTATACAGTGCTCAGCAGAACCTTAGTTGCACACACACTGATGGGGCTTTTCTGATAGCAGAAACTCAGTTTTAAGTGTTTGCATAATGCTTGGATAGACATCAAGAAGGTGGATCTTCTTTTTAATTTCAGTTTGAGGGCATTAAAGATTTTATATACAGTTGTAGAGTAAATGGTGAGTGTGGAGTTTTGTGGGGGTTTTTTGGGGTTTTTTTTTTTTTTGGTTTTTAAATATTGTGATAATGTTTGTGTGAAGTTCATGTATGTCCTTAAAAGTAAGTTGCATTCATTTATGCATTGTTGAAGCGTAAGAGCAGAGTTTTAATAGTTTTCAGATATTTTATGCTATTTCTAGCTTTAATAAAACATCTGCTTCATAAAATATTAGTGTGAAATTTTTGTAGTATTTGTCTAGGGGTACAGGTACGTTGCTAAGCCAGAGGGTGTTCTTGTATTTATTATGATACTATGATATTATGTAAGTTCTTCCTTTTTTCCTTTCCTTCTCGCTTTCTCCTACTGCTTCCAGATCCATAGTGAAGGGTTGGATACTTCACTATTTCATCTGATGGAGTGAAATGAACACTTTCTGGAAGCTTTCAGCATTTTAATTAAACATGCAGATAGCTGAGGAGCGGTATATATTAAATTTTTTTATTAAAAACATAGATAAGGTACAACGTTAATCAGTGAAAAAGATCTTGCCCTTGCTTTTCTTAATGGATTATATTAGTCATTAGATCATTAGAATGAGTTCAAAGCGCTCCCTCTTCGTCTCATACTGTCACTTTGTTAATACCACTCTCTTATGAGTCACCTTCCCTTTTAGGCAGTAATAAATTTTACCTCTCCCCCCTCTTCTCTTCTTCCCAGCACCCACTTATTTGATTTGTTGTGTAACTTTCAAGGAAAGGCCATGTTACCTGGCTGAGGAGATTGAGAAAGATGCAACTGAAATGAAACAGCTAGGCAGTGAATTAGCTTTGCCGGTTCATATTCTGCTTTGATTTATATTCTTTCAAATGCTTTTGAAGCACAAAAGATGTGCTGGTCTCTGGAAATGAACACTTAATCTCCTTCCCCCCCCACCCCCAAGGTTGACATTAGCTACTTAAGCAAAATCTGATTTATGCAATTGGCCAAGGCTTCTTTTTGACACCTCTATCACGTCCCAAGTGGGGAACTCGAAACAAAACAAAGTGCTTGGAGAAGTGCTCTTTGCTTCCTTGCTGGTACAGGTGTGTGCTTGGGTGCAGAATGGCAAACTGATAGGACCAGCTTTCTGTCCTCACAGCAATAAAAATATCGATAAGACAGGAGATTGGTAATGGGTTTGGGACCTTTTCAGACCTGGGTCACCGGTTCAAATTCAGCCAGTCACCAGACGCTGGAAGTCATTGCTGTCTGCAGGGCGTTTGATAGTCAGTGGGAAATGCGTTGAAGAACTCTGTCTTTTCCATCCAAGAACTGTCCACAGGAGCTGGCACTAATTGACCACCCCTGTTGATAGCTTCAGCAGTGAAGCCCAAGTTTCTGAGCTACCCTGTCAGTCAGTCAGTCCTTAGAGTGGATTCATATCGTGGTAGCAAGGTAGTACGTGGGGACACTTTCTTAAATTTTGACCTATGTACTTGTTCTAAGAAAAGCAATGATTTTCATACTTTTTGCTGGGAGATTGGCTGTGAACACTGCGTTTATTCCAATCTCTTTCTAAAAAATACAGGACAGGAGTTTTCAAAAACTTTATCTTTTCCTTTAATGCAACTGAAAAATGCACACCCCCCATGCCCAAGCAACTGTGAGAGTAACAAAAACTTGCAGCTGCACAGCTGGCTAGTGGGACTAAATCAGTAGTAGATCATGGAGTGCCTTGTAGGATGGGATCCTGATAAGGAGGATTTTTTAAGGAAAGCCTGCTGTCCAGGTTCAGATGAATATTCTGCACCCTGACTCTAGTAAAGGAGAGGTCTCCAGTAATAAGATGACTATCACGTAGTGAGCAGTCTCTTGCCTGGAGAATGTAGAATGGAATGCTTTTACAAACACTATCTTAAGCCTGCTGCTTGCTCATCTAAAGATTTCTATTTGAAAGAGCTTATTTGTATTGTGGCTTAATCTTCTCCTGTCTGACTCTTCTTACAAGCGAGCTGCATCTCTTATATTTTCTTGCTTTGCATAGAAGTGTTGCATTCAGTCAGTCCTCAAAAGGAGCGTTGCCTCCTAAGAGTTAATGCTCATCCAGTCAGAGGGTGTATTTGCATTACAGTGCAAACATAAAAGTTCAAACAGTGAATTAAGAATATTGAATTCTCTAAGACACATACTTCCTAAGCAGTTGAAGAGCAATCTATATTGCACACAAAACACTCATCAAGTAATTTCCAGTACAGAACGTGTTTGTAAAAATTTTCCATCTGTTTGCAGATAATTCATGGCTAAATTAATAGAATATTCCTACGTTATTCAGTTATGGCAATGTGCACCTTAGAAATGCCTTGATAAGATGTGCTACAAAGACCAGCTGTATTTAAAACAAAACAAGACCCACCAGATCCGGTGATACACCAGAGGTACATTTCATGATTCATATTACTTGTAGTACAGTGGTTTCCAGGATCTGTATTCCTGGGGAAGGGAAGTACTAAATTCATTAAAAGACCACTCCTATTGTAGAAGAAGATTACATGAAAAAGGTTATCTCAAAGCTCCCTGAAACTAATAAGAAGACTACAAAACCCAGACATTTCAATGGAAAAATTCTTGATAATTTCAGTGCTCTTTGGATCAGGCCAAGTATTTATTTTTTTTATTATAGGATTGCATTTATTTATTAGGAAATATTTCTGATTGGCTTTCAATGTTTTCTTGTCATATAAAGTTCTTAAAGTCTAGTTCTTATTTTTACAAATTAAGTATGGGGGAAAAAATGCTTTTTGAACACTCATGCTTCTGCAACTGTTGCTGTGATACCACCACCTTCCTGAGCAGATTCTGTAGGAGAGACCTGCTTGTTTCAGCATGCCGGTAGATTTGCACATGATGATTATCTGTCCACCATGTTGCAAGGATCAAATGTAGCTGGGGATCAGTGCTCCTTTCTGCCGGGGGAAGAAGGAAGACTGAGGCAATATTGTGGGATCCAACGTATATAGAAAAGCTTGTAAAAGAAGCTGGTCTTCTGAAGGGCTTGGGGCAAGTGAGTGTCAGCTGGCATTAGCAGCCTGATGAAGTGTCGCACAGACCCAGCGTTGTCTTTCACTTGCTCACTCTATTACTGCCAAGTTTCTCATTGCCTCCTTTAGGACTCCTGCCTCAGTTGTCTTTAAAAACAAGCAAACAAAAATGTCTCACCAAAGACCACAAAGTATGCTTCAGAACTGAGACTTGACCTGTGTCGCAGTTGTACTTCCTCAAAGGCGGTCTTTGCTGCTGGATCTGTTGTGCTGGAAGCCAGATCACGTTTGAGTTATGGCCTTGGCTTCTACACACTTTATTATGCATTTATTAGGCCGTGTACCCCTTCTAGCATAGCTTGGTCACAGAGATAAATTTGGGTGGTTGTCAGATGTTTCATGATGTTTTCTGGTTTTTTTCCTTCAGTTTCATTCATTACAGGCAATGGAACATGCAGCTGTGATAAATTTAATCTGATGATAATGTGTATGTCTGGTATCTGATTCATCTTTGATTTCATGGCTGAATCCCAAAGAAGGGAGAGAGAAGGAAATTAGTAGAGGATCATGGTCATAGAGGATCAAGCAGAATTTAGAAGCTGGTAGAGATGATGAAGTATCAGCAAGACTACTTGCAGCAGAGAAGGTAATAGCTAAAGAGAAACCAGTGTGCACAGGATGGAAAAATACCAAAACTGGAGATAAGAAAAATGCAAAATGAATATCAGTGATTTAACACTGAGAGTGTGAGACCAGCAAGAAAGCTGCTGTGTGCAAGTAGCTAGAGCAGAGAGAGGGATACATACAAGAAGTACTGGTTGCAGGAATTTGCACTGTGCAACCAATCCAGTTGCATCAACAACGTTCATTCAGTTGTCCCCTTTACCTCTTCTAGACCACTTCACAGAGTACAAATACCTTTGCTGCTGCCATTGCTGAATGCTAAATAAATGAGTTAATCCTCTAATGAAATTTAGACATGAAATAAATAGGTCAATCCATTTATTCTCTAAGTAGAGTTCAGAAGGATAATGAGGTTTGGCTGGAGGCGGCATGGTGCCCTGGAAGCATATTGCTGCTTAGCCTGTTAATGATCTCAGTATGCTTAATGCTAATTCATTTTAAGTCATTCTTTTGTTTAGGCTTTTAAAAATTAGGCTTAAGAAAATACTAAAAAATAATATTTTGAGAGACAAGACCACCAACAGACAAACCTTCAGTGTCTTGTACTTCTGCTTAGAATAAATATAAGTTTCCGTGGTCTTGGTTCTGTCTTGTTCTCTAGGTACTCACCTTGCATCCTATTGCCACTGCTTTGCTACCTTTGTAATTTAGCTGTGGAAAGTCCTCAGACAGATTACACGTTCATGTGTGTGCCATGATAGTTACGTGTCTGTTTAGCCTCTCCATTAATTTCATAGGCGAGCACGTTTCTGAAGAACTTCTCTGTCAGGTGCATTGGCAGTCAGAATAACGCTCTCTGAATGGCCAATTGCAGTAACATCAGTAACATTTTGTTTTGTTTCCATCTTTCTCCCCAGGGCAAAATGTGTCAGTTTGTAAGCTAGTGTATTATGTACTTGCCATAGTGAGGACATGAGTCAAGGAGGTGGACTGCCTTTAGCAGCAAAATGGCGAAGCGTAAAGTTACTCCTCCATTTTGAGGGTTTGTAATCTAACATTTATGAGATTGCAAGAAAGTCTTACTTCTTTTGCCTAAGCAGCAGACAACTGTATTTTGGTAAAAGACAGTTGTGGATAATAGCTGAGGTCTTCATGTGGGGGTATGTTCCTCTCTCTAGATCTTACTTGGTTGGATAAGAGCTTCTTCATTTCTTATCCTATTTCATAGTGTTACTTGACACCATTAAAGGCTTGCTGGCCTTTTCTCAAAATGTGATGATTTTCCTGGTGAGCAATTTAAATCCCTATATGACATTTGCTTATATGAGGTAGACACTGAGAATTAATGTAGTATGAATCGTGTTTTAAAACTCAGATGAAAAGTGCAACAGAAATGCAAAATATTTATTATGGTTTTCATGTACAATTCTCTTGTAATGTATGCATATTTGCTACAAATTCATAGTGACATTTATTATCCAAAAATTTTCAGACTTTTTTGCTGTTAGTGTTGTAGGATTGATTTCAGTACAGTCTAGTTTTCGAAAGGCTTTCTTTTTTGAACTGTAATATGCAAATCACAGCAGTAGCAGAATTTCCAACTTCTTTTTCCTTTAATTGAATTTAGCAATTACAAAGCCATGGCACCTATGTGAACTACCGTATGTTATTCATCTTTCTTACTGTTCTCAATTAGGGTGTTGTCTGGTATGGGGATTTTGTCTGCTTCTTCTGCAGTGATTAATATAATAGAGTTATAATCTCACTTATAATCAAACTTTCAGGAAAGCTTATTGGATTTGAGGTGACTTGTATGCAAGCAATTTCCCGACAGCCAAACTGGATGCTTGCAATTTATGGGATGTCAAACCTTTATCATTTCATGGCCAGATTACTAGTACATCTAATAGTCAGGTTTCTGGATTGTTGGTTTTGGTTTTTGGTTTTCTTTTCCATTTTAGGGGCAGTATCTGTGCTTCATTAACTACAGTGTAATTTTATAGGAGGCCATTTTTTTCAGATACTTTGTAATTGGCTTGTTATCAAAGTAGCACAAAGCAATCGCCTGTCAACATGAGTGTTCCGGGCTCAGTGACGTAAGGAGAGCTGACTGGAAAAAAATTATTTGCTTTAATGACAAAACACAGATAGATTTCTTTTTTTAAACTATATATCCTCTCAATGTACTAGGAATATCCAATTTATAGATGTATGTATATATTTAGAAGCTACCTTTGCATGGAACAGGAAAAGTGGTACTAAGTTACAGGTTGACACAGTACACAAGTGTGTTGTAAACAAATCCAGGAGATAGATTAAAATGTCCCCAAATAGTGGGACGTCAGAATTCTGTCTTTTAAGTATTTTTACCCCATCAACCAGTAGCAGCCTGGTGCTGGAAATTCTTCCTTTTGTCCAGTTACACACTATTGTGGTTTAAACCCAGTGGGCAGCTAAGCACCACACAGCCACTTGCTCATACCTCCCCCCACCCGCAGTGGGAGGGGGCAGAGAATCGGAAGGGTAAAAGTGATAAAACTCGTGGGTTGAGATAAAGACAGTTTAATAAGTAAAGCTAAAACCGTGTACACAAGCAAAGCAAAGCAAGGAATTCATTCACTCCTTCCCATGGGCAGGCAGGTGTTCAGCCATCTCCAGGAAAGCAGGGCTCCATCACGCGTTAACGGTTACTTGGGAAGACAAACGCCATCACTCCAAATGTCCCCCACTTCTTTCTTCTTCCCCCAGCTTTATATGCTGAGCATGACACCATATGGTATGGAATAGCTCTTTGGCCAGTTGGGGTCAGCTGTCCCAGCTATGTCCCTTCCCAACTCCTTGTGCACCCCCAGCCCACTCGCTGGTGGGGTGGGGTGAGGAGCAGAAAAGGCCTTGACTCTGCGTAAGCACTGCTCAGCAGCAATGAAAACATCCCTGTGTTATCCACACTGTTTCCAGCACAAATCCAAAACAGCCCCATACTAGCTACTGTGAAGTCAAAACCAGTACACACACATTCTCTGTATGTGATCATCTTCCTTGTTCTCTCCTTGCAGCAAGTGCTATGTGCGTGTGAGGAGTGGTGTAGTTAGTAGGCTTGGTACTTTGTGTATGGAAGTATATGCTCTAAGAGGGAAAGGGAAAGCGTGGAAGAGTTCCTTTGCTTATAGAAGATAAAGATTGATTTTATTCAGGACAGAAGTAGGCTAATTTGCTAGCTGTAGAAGAATAGAGGTTGGGCTAAATGTGTCTTTGTTTTCTCACTATGTAAAGTTTCAAGTGGACTCTGATACTAAGGAACTATGATAGGATATTAGTGCTTTTTCCTGTAAAACTGACAATTCTCTTATAATTGAGATCCTCTTAAGTATCACCTGATATGCAGAGTGTTAAGGGTGGGAGGGTCTTCCTAATCTACCTGAAATAACAACTACAAAGTTGAAGAAAGTGTCAGCACCTGTGAGAAGGTACATCATTGACAAATGGAAAGGCAGATATGATTTGATTTTTTTGAAGCAGCTGGCTGGGGTGGAAAGGTACTACCTTAAAAGTATCTGAATTATAAAGGCCAAAATTTACCAACTGTGAAGGTTTTAGGATGATCTACATGAAATAAATAGCAGCTGCAACTCGGTTTCTGACTGGGTAAGTATCCACATGACAGAAACCTTCCGTCATAAATTGATAGCCCTGCTGGAAGTCTAGAGGCCAAGGAACAAATTGTCACTGTTATTTCTATAAAGCTAAGATTCTGTACACTATAATGTAAGTGGTGCTAGCTTTACCCTAGAAAATATGAAATATTTTGATTCTTTTGAGTGCTGTTATATTTCAGAATGGTTTATGTTCCAAGTGTTTATGAACCATGATCCTTGATCAGCCTTCATCTCCCCTGCACAAGGTATTACAACGTGCAAATAGCAGGGTGATGTCAAACCCTTGAACACCCTTTAGTATTTCCAGCAATAGCATCAAATTGAGTTTGCTGTATATCACCCGCTTAATCTGAGGACTGCAGACTGAACTGTATAGGACCATAAAGGTTGTCTTTCGGCTTTGTATATAATTCCTTACTACCCTGTTTGGTGTGGTTTGGGTCTTGTATGCTTCGTTTACTACAAAGTTGATGTTTTTACTATAATACAAGGTGTCATCTGATTTCCATCTAGCTGTACCAGGTTAGCATTTTCTCAAGAGAGCATTTTCTTGGCTTTGTGGGCTGTGTGGTGATGTAAAATTGACTACCAAGTTCTAGTTGTCTGTTGTTTCCAAATAAAGGAAGACATAGTGCTCATACTGGCCTTAATACTATTTTCTATGCAAATTTAAAAAATGAATGAAGACTCACTGACACATTTATTAGTGTTCATTTGGGTTGCGGTCTGGAAGGTGCCAGCGTCTATAGGATAGCAAGCAATGATCACTGTGAGCCAGGCCTGCCATTTTTGGCTGGCACATAGGGATGCTTAGCTTCTGGCAGAGGCTTTGAATATCAGGTATCTCAAACCACAAAGGTCCTAAGATTCCCCATCTCATCTGTCTGTGCTTGAATGCTGAATTATAGCCATGAAGAGAGGATGCCGGTGTCATGCATCTCACCAACGTTCTTCTTGTCTCCATCTGCCTGTGTTCAGAGTTCCCATTCAGTTGATTTTCCTACAAGAATGCCAAGAGCTGAAAGTGACTACTGCACCTTTTCTCTTGATGCGAGAGTCATGTGGGTGGTAGTTGTTGAGTGTTGAAGGCTGCCAAAAGAAGGCAGCTTTTTTTCTGTTTCAGCAGTTCTGTTTGTTTTCTTTTACACATTTGTCCTAAAGGAAAAAAAACCCAACCCTGTCAACTGTATCTAGAACAAGGGCTGCAACCATACTGAGACTTAACTAAATTAAGTACCTTGATAGCTCATCTTCAAAGAAAGAAATTATTTTAAAGCCTCCTCAGTCTGGAAGTCTCTGCAGTGTTCCCTTCAGGATCAGCTCTGCATTTGTAATGAACAGAAAAAGCATGTTATTCCCTTTTTTAAAAAAACAGTTTAATAAAAAAACATTAAAACCTTGCCAGTTAGGGTGAAAAATATTGCCTGCAGGAACTGTAAAAGTGCATGCTGTCAAATATGACATATATGCACAAATACCTGTGGGCTTATTAGTGCCTCCATAGTGCTGTGCTGTCAGCAGTGTATTTCTACTGCATATGACCTTGCAATATTTACCTTTATCTAAAAGGAAAAGAGGGAGGGAGAGTTATTCAGTGAAGCTTGGGTATCTCCTGTAACCTTTATGGAGCCTCTGCCAACCACTTCATAACAGCCCATAGCACATTTGCTCTGTGTAGGACTCAGGTTATTGAAAAGCAGTAGCGGTAAATCCTATGCGGCTGGATGTCACAAGAAATAGGAGAACTCTCTGTTTGCTCTTCATTTTTGTATTACAGTTTACATGTCTGCTGCCTCCACTAGCTTATTCCTAGGGGAGTTTATTTTCCATCCTTAAAAGAAGGCTGTCAGACTGATTTAAGGCCAGAAGTGATGCTTTCAAAAAAACATCGGTTTACGGAACCTTGGATCATTTGACAGGTGGTCATAAGGTTTTGTTTGAAGTAAAAGAAAGCAGAATCTTGTCTGGGTTTAAATAACTTATCCCTTGGTGCAAGTTTTGGCAGCCTTGTGCTAATGCCTCCAATTAGGAAAGGAAGGCAGCATAGTCATGCAAAGAAAACTGACCTGCGGGTGAAATGCAAAATGTAGGCAAATTACGTGAATGGTGTAAAAGTGAGTTAACAGGTAAGATCTTTCCTCTCATAATAATATAGTGATTTACAGTACAGGTTTTTAGAAGCAGCCTTATTAAAACTAAGTCCTAAGCATCTTTCCTTGTCGCTCTGTAGAACACCAGTGACCTTTGTGAATTTAAAGACAACATGGGTGGTTTCCCAGAAGTATGTTAAATTCATTCTGCTTACATTTGACTCTTGTCTATACCATACTGTATAAAACACTGCACCAGTTTACCATAACGCATCAGTTTGCGAAATTAGGTGTTTCTACTAGTGCTTCACTAGCAGGCAAGTCATCTATTGTCTGAAAATCTGAGGGCAAGGATAGTTGGGTTAAGGTAAGCTGTCCCCACTCATGGGCTAGATCTCTTTGGGCTCCTAAATCACTTCTGTACCTCTTGCACATGCTATCTGATGTACCTGTTAATTTCAAAAGTAACATTTGCTGGGTTTTTGCTCCATAGGGATAAGCACTAGGAGGCATTTAGGGCTTAGTGCAGATAGAATCTGACAGCACTGAGGTCAAAATCCACTGTGTATCTGCAGTACAGGAACCATACAAGTTTCATTTACAGCACCTCACCAAAATGTCTCACTTCGGTACTGATAATGGTAATGGTTTTGTGATGAGGACTCACTGAAACCATCAGCTGGAATCACTCTGTCAGGCAGAGCCAGCTTCTAAACTTGAGTGCCATCCTGGGCTGTGTAAAATCCACGTTATGAGCCACAATCCATTTCCAATTCACCCTGCCATCCAGTCCTTGTTCTGTTATCTCCAGGCTAAAACTGGAGTACGGAGATAGTCTTTTAATAAGACAGTAGTTCTCTCAGTCTACAGCTAACAGAAAACAAATAGAATGGAATTTCTCATTTATGCTATATCTTCGGGAAGTGAAAAGAGGATGGAATAATTGTAACCAAGATAAATACACAAGTCATAACCTTCTTAGCATAACTATGCCTGTTTCTAGAAAATTAGAATGTCAGTGAGCTGAAGGTAATTTGTTCAGGATGCCAACAGAATGATAAGTCTGACTATTTGATTTTTTTTTCTCCTTAGGTAGTTTCTGTAAGACTGAAAAGTGAATGTAGTTGGTCAGAAGAGCCTTGTACCACTTTGCAGATACACCTCCACCCACCTCTCCCCCAAAAGTAATGTATGTAACTTCCTCAGTTTGATTTTGAGGCAGAAATGCTTGGGAGGGCTGTGATGACATTTCAGAGACATTTAAGTATTCTCTTCTGATTGTTCCATGAAGAAGAAAACTTCTATGATGTATAACGGTTAGTGCTGTTTAATTGAATTTCATGTAAAATTGCTCCATTATAGCTAGGCTTTGTGCTGTCCAAATTTGTTGTTTTTTGAGATGAACATTTATCTCTTGAGAAGTAGCATTGATTTAAAAGGCATACTGAAGGTAGGTTTACAACATGTGAGATGATTGGCATGCCCTGTTCAGTGGGCAGATCCCCTGTGTCTGTGTTTTTTGTTTTTAGAGCAAAAGAGCTGTACAGTCTTTCATCCATAATGTTCATCGAGAGCTTGAACTTCCACAATTTCTACTCATGTGAAACCCACATTGAAGCCCCATGGGTATTTGCCTGCAAGAAGAGCGGAGGGCTTAGTTGTCTGCACTGGAAAAAGCAGTGTCCTTATTATTCCAGTCAGCTCATTGTATGTTCAGAGCCCAAAAGTGTGATAGGCAGTTTGCAGAATAAGTAAAGAAGAAATGGCTCTTCCTCAGCAGAAATGTGATTTATAAGTGAATCGCAGTGCACTCACAGTGAGAATAATAAACTGAAGAGATGAGGCACAGGAATTATGATTTGGTATTGTAGCAAAAATATTTTGAGATGCATGTGCTTTAGTGGTCACTGTTGACATGACTGAAGCTCCTCTTTGTTTCCTTGTGTGCCATTGTCACCGTCTGTCCATTTATAGCTGCCAGCTGTCTTTTCCCTAATTCTCTTGGACTCTTTGGTGCAGCGACTTTCTAAGGTATTCTCTATAAAGAGGCCTGGCCTTCAGTGAGACTCCTAGGCCTTGTAAAAAAAGATCCATTGGTCTTCCTTGGTACACATTAAAACATTTTTAGAAGGAGATGACAGCACAACCTGGTGACAGGTGATAAAGGGAAGGTGGAGGTACTCGGTGCCTTTCTTTTGCTGCATTTTTAGGCCAACACTGCTCCCAGGCCTTGGCATGTAACAGCATGGTTTCAGGAATGGGGCAGCCAGCACTGGGAGAGCACCAAGTTAGGGACTACTCAGAGAAGCTGGATGCATTCAAATCCTGGGACTGGGTAAACCCAAAGGTGCTGTAAAAGTAAGCTGAGGTTAGTGTCTAATCTATGAGAAATCATTGCAATTGAAGGAAGTCCTTGAAAACCGGAAAAGACTAGCAGGATGTTCATTTCTAAGAAGGGCAAGATGGAGGACTTAGAGAGCTACACACTGGTCTGCCTCATATCGGTCCTTAGAAAGAACATGGAGCATGTCTTCTTGGACTCCATTCCCAAACAGGTAGAGGACAAGAAATAGTTGGGAACCGTCAGCATGGATTTGCCAAGGATAAATCATAGGTCACCAGCCTGATGGTATTCTGTGTCAAATGACCGGCTGTGTGAGCAACAGAGAACCATGGATGTACTTCACCTTGACTTTAGTAAGGCTTTAGGCACCATCATCCCCAGCACTCTCGTGTGGGAGCTGAGGAGGTCTGGGTGGGTGAACAGCCTGTTGGGCAAGTTGAAAACTTGCTGGGCTGTTGGGCTTAGAGGCTCAAAATACTTGGTGGCTTCATGCCCAGTGGCAGCCAGCATGGAGCAGAGCTGGTGCCAGAAGCCAGTATTGGGGTTGGTAGTGCTCAGTATCTTCATCTGTGACCTGTGTGATGATACAATGGTCAAATTTCTAGATGATCCTCAACTGAGAGGGCAGGGGGCTTGGCTGATGCACTGAATGGCAGAGCTTTGTTCCAGAGGGACCTTGGTAAACTTGAGAATTGGGTTAATAGGAGCCTTGTGGAGCCACCAGAAGTGAAAAGCGCTGCCTGTGGGACAGGTCCTGCTGGTGCAGCATCCCAGGCTGGGAAGCAGTGGCCCAAGCAGTCCTGCTGAAGAGGACCTGAGGATTACATGGGACCCAACCCATCACAAATAGGATAGGCAGCTGTTCAACCCAAAATAAGGTAGGAGGAAGGCAGTCAGCACTAAGAGAAGTTATTATCCCAGCCTGCTTGGTGGTGGTGAGGGCACACCTGGGTTGCTGTGTCCACCCTCAGCTCTCCTTCCCAGGTCAAGGGGGATGTGGAGTAACTGGCAGGGCCTAGTGGGGGCTGCCCGTGTGTTCAGGGGCCCACAGCACATACCCTCGTGGAGAGGTAGATGGAGCTGGGCTTGCTTAGGCTGGAAAGAGGTGTCTGAGAGGTGAGTTACTGGTGGCCTACAACCACCCAATGGAGAGATACAAAGACAGCAGAGCCAAAGTTTTCTCAGCAGCAGCAGATGATACAAGAGGTGGTGGCCACAGTTTGCTGTTTGGGAGGCCCAGGCTGGACTTTAGGGAAGACGTTTTCACCAGGAGGGGGGTGCAGTGCTGGAACAGGTTACCCAGAGAGGCTGTCGAGTCTCCATGCCTGGAGTCTTTTGAGACTCGGCCAAACAAAAGCCACAGCTGCCCACATCTAATGTTGGTGATGGTCCTGCTCAGACCAGGACGCTGGGCAGAGACCCGCAGAGGGGCTTTCCAGTTCATGTGGTTCAGTGATACTGTTGTAAAACAGTGACAGCAGTGGGCAGGTCATTTCCTTCCTTGTGCTGGAAGGCCCTCCAGAGGCCAGAACCAAGACCAGATAGCTGGAGTCCAGCCTATTGAGATCTGCTCTCACTAGGACATGTAGCCTTCATCTGAACCATCCTCTGTGCCACTGAACCAACCATTCACCTGTGCCACTATCTTTAGAATAGAAAGGAGAATCTGTTTTATTTCACGAACAAGGCAGATTAGGTAGAATTTTAATTAAAGAGCTAACTACAAGAAGCAGATGAAACCAGCTCTTTCAAATGAATGTTGCCATCATAAATAATATTGTTGGCACTTGAGCAGTTCATACTACTAACTCTATGTGATGCCTGATTTTACTGCATTAAGGAGGCAAGCCCCTCACTTTTGTACTATCTTTTTCCAGTTTGAAAAATGGATTTTTAGAGTCCTGAGGTTTAATCAGTTAATCAGTTTGTGCAATGTATTGAATTTATAAAATGCTATCTAAATGTGAAGTTTAACTGTGTTGTTGGAGAATGCTATTTATAAGTGGTCTGGAGGCCCAGTGAAAAGTCATTATGTGTAAGCTCCTGGACTCCCGTTCTTTTTCATTGATTGCCAGGTCATTTTTCAGCATGTCTGTCAATGTTCAGAGAAGCTCATTGTCAGACCTAGGGGAAAGGGTCGTTGTCCCCTCACTTGTCTGCTCCTTGACAAATGGTGCATGGGTGAAGCTTGATTTTTTTCCTATACATGACTGTCAAGTGGGTTTTTTGAATCAGCAGAAGGAAAATCAGCAGCCAGCAGTTTTCACAGGAGAGCAGAGTGGTCCTCAAAAGGTTTCTGCCATCTGCATTTCTTTCCATCCTGTAACTGGTGTGCCAAGCCACTCTTCTCTCTTTTCATCCCTGCAACGATGACTTAGGAAAGCATAGAAAATATGAGGAAACTCTGGAGCTAAAAGATGAGTGGAAAGGGGTCTGCCAGACAAAACTGGTATGTAGAATTGATAGTGCAGAATTGATAACTGAGTTACTGAAAGGCAGATTTGGGATGGAAGTGGCGTGGAGATGGAGAGAAGGATGGCTGAGCCTCAGGATGGGCAGGGAATTGGTGACAGATGCTTTATGCTATCAGGCATTCAACAAGCTCTGGATAGGATCATCACCTTTCCCAATACTTTTGGGGAGAATTGGTCAGCTAATTGTCTCCTGGTACTGTGTACATGGATGTACATGTATGTATGTAGAGAAGAGGCTGACAAGGACAGCTTAAAATGTATGAGACATTAAAGTACACCATCTCCTCAAGATTTATCTTATTTATGTTATCTGTGGACAAATTTCATGATTCTCCGATGGTCTGAGTTATGACTCTTGCACACTTAAAGCTGACATAATGCAGCCTCTATGTGATGAGTTTAATCCTGGCACAGAATGAAAAGGAGGACGACTACACCAAATAGATCTAATTATGCACCTTCTCTCGTGGCTTTTCTAGTACTTCAGGGGATTATTCAGGGGAATAACTCACAGTACTGGCTACTTGTTTAATGTGGTCTCTGATGTTACTGAACTGTGACTTGTTGCAATACCCATTCTGTTCCAGGCACGTTTCTATTCAGGTACTTGTGTGTCAGAGTATTGTCAGACTTCTTAATTTTTAAGCTTTTAGCCTCCTGAGTGTAATCGAATAAGCACACTCGAGAGCAAAGTGTCAACTACAGGCACAGCATTAGGCTTCCTTTCACACCCTCCCGTTAACTACTGTGCACACTGTGAAGTACTGAACGGGTGTTCTGCCTCTCTGTTTTTGTTGACAGAGCCAGCCTCCTCTTAGCTTTCCCTTTAGGTCAGTCTGTCCATATTGCTCATGATGACAGAAAATTCTCCTACCCTCTAGTCTCAGAACAGAGATCTCAAAAGTAACTTGCCATTTGCCTCTGTCAGCAGCAAAAGAGAAGATGCATATTGGTTAATCAGCTGTGCAAGGCTGAATTATTTAAACACTCTTTTGTCATTGTCTAGGAAAGATTTTAATTTCAGCTTTGAATTTTAAGTTTTTAATTAACTAACTACTTTTTTCAGTTCAGTGCTTTTCAGCTGGGAGCAAACACTGCTGAGTCATTTAGGAATTGGACTGTAACAGCATCTGGCTCTAGCTCCCATTATGGAAGGCAATACCTGGAGCTTTTAATTGTTTTCTTCTTCTTCCTTCTGACTTTTTCCTTTTGAAAAACTGGATGTAAAATGCTTTGTGAAAAAAATATCTTTTATTGTTGTCTATCTAAAGTAAGTAGTGTGATGGGATTCAGCTTTCCATATGGATATGCTAGGGGTTATTAGAATTTAAACTGATAAATAGCAATAACGTTTTATAATAGTGTTGCTTTGGACACTACGCCTGGGTTTAGGGAAGCAACAGGGGAAACCTGTAAAAGAGCTGTGTGAAGGTCACTGCTAAGAGACTGCTCCCTCTGCGTGTAAGGCTTCAGGGTTGCCTCTAAGAGAATAGGTAAATTAATAAGGAAAATTTCTGGGACTGGAGTGTGAGAAAAAGGAGGACTCCGGTCTTTTCTAACTTCAAGTTATGTCTCTATAGCACTGCTGCAGTTCCCAAGGATCACAGTGAATACCGGTTGTTTGAGGAAGAAAGTTTTTTATGACTGAAGTCTTTGAATTTAAGAGGAATCATATGGGGCAAATCAAATTTGCCTGATGCCTTAGTGAGAGGACAAATTTGACTTTATTTTGCTTTGATCGATTATTGGCCTTCCTCTTTATATTTAGGAAATGAAAAATACTTGAATAGGAGGTAATTTTAAAGACCCTTGACTTGCAGATCTCTGCTCTGATACCAATCTTGGCCACATGCTGTTTGCAGCTGTTTAATGTCTGCCTTAACTGGTCCATTTGTGTAATGTATTACATGCCCACAAGAGTTACTATGAATTCATTAGTATTTCTGAATTGCTCTTGCGTCATCTAGAGAAACGTGCTCACATACCTGCTAGGTATTAGAAGTGAAATCCTGGTTCTATTTAAGCTAATAGCAAGAACTCTGATGGACTTCAAAAGAGGTAAGATATCATCCAATTACCATAATTAGATTGTTAAGAATTGTTCAGCTCCAAATTTTGTAATAATTCAAAGGCTGTTACCTTCCTGAATTTTAAGTCAGATGCAAGTATAGCATGTTGCAAATCTTCTGGTGCTTATGCAGTCACATTGCACTCAGCACTGGAGACTATTCACATTCTTAGTGTTCAGCACATTTCAGAGCCTTGATGAGGCAATTGGAAAAGCCGTATAAATAAGCCTAGAAAAAGTATAGCAGTATCTCTTCTTAATGTTGTCACTCAGGTAATGCCCAGTTCTTCCGTGGCTTTTACCAACTACTGATCTCCTGCTATGGGAGTTTTGCTTGAATAGTTAATTTGGAAGTTGAGTGTAAAATGAAGAATCCAAAGACCAGCTTTGTGGGATGTTTTGTGATACTAGTGGAAACGTTCTCTCCAGTCAGCACCTCCAAAGACCATAAAACTTGATTTAATTTTTTTTTTCCTACTGTACAGTCCCCAGCAGACGTTGACTGTTAATAGTTTTTACAGCTCTAATTTAATCTGGTAGAGTATTGAACTTGTACGTGAAAGGTAATAAAATCCTTTTAGTAAGAAGATGGAGTTTATGTTCAGAATAACAATCTATCAGTTTTGCAAGGGATTGTTAAATTGCTGCTTTATAACTGTGATCAGATTAAGTCAGCCTAGCTGTGTTTTGAGTCTTGCTTTTCAAGAAAGTAAGTTAAAATAACAAAACTATGGTCTTTGGTTATTAGGGAAGAAATCTGCTTGAATTGGCATGGGGACACTTTAATTTGTATCAGATATCAGGATCTGCTCGGTGTGTGTTATTGGCTTGGGTGTGTTGCTAAATATTATATTCAAATAACGTGAACTTCCCTCTTCATGAATTCTAATGCATGCCACTTTTGTAACTGATTTTTATGTCCCATCGCCCTGTTTGATGTCATGTCTTTAGGATCTTTTTTGATTGTGTGACGTCAGGTATGCAAGAACATCTCATGCTGGAAATCCTAGACCTCAGGTGCAAGTTGAGGAGTTGCCTCCCTGTGTTTGTCTCAGAAGAGCTGGTTGCCATTTTCTGCAGTGAACGCTTTCCTTATTTTCCACTGTAACTTCTCAGGCTGCTGTCTTTTTGGGCTGCAGCCATCTTTCCTAGACTGCTGGCTCGGAAAGGTCAAAGGATGCAATAGGGTGCACTGACCTTGCTGAGCATCATGAGGTTGTTTAGCAGAAGAAACTGACCTGGCCCTTTACTGTGTTTAACCTGAGACTGACTAGGAAGGGTTTAGGGTATGAGCAGTTAGCAGGGTGCGTTCAAAGCTATTGGAAAGTTATCAGATGACCAGCTTTTAAAGAGGCTAGCAATAGGATGCTAAGTTTGCCCAGTTCCTAGGGCCAAGCGATGGCTCTGTCTTTTGAACATCTCAGGGCTGCCTCAGCATTCTCACTGGCATGAGTTTCAGATGTTTTATGCATCTGTATCAGACAAGGATGTTGGGCCAAAGATTGCAGGAATAGTCTTCATTGCTGGTGTGGTTTTGAGTCTTACCAGTCTATACCCCTTCATTTGAAAGCTTCTTTGGACAGGTGCTTTATTCATAGTGTATCTGTACATGCATGGTACATTAGCATCAGTTTTCTTCTTTACAAATACTGTTCCCTCATTAGTTCTGAACAGCACAACTTGAAGCTGTCTTCATCATCTCAAAAACATCTTGCTACTAAGCTGATAAGCCATCCTTCGCTTTTTGTGACATGAATGTTAAAATGTTGTAAACAAGCTTCCAAAGGATCAACAGCAATATTTTCATGCAGGCTATATTAATTTGTCTTGTAATATTCCTTTTATGTCAACTACAACTAATTCCCTGTGCTTAAGCATAAATATCTTTTCATGTGTGTTTGTCTGAAGTGACAGCAACTTGCCAGAGATGTTATCAAACACAGCACATGAGGATCAGGAAAACCATTGCGTTGTGACTGCAGATATTAAAAATGTAGGGAAAAATATGATTAGAAGCTCACTACTTTTGGTAGCTTTCTCCCAGCGTTTGTGAGTGTTTAGGGGGAATGTGGAAAATAAAGTATTTGCAATTTAGACTAGCAGTTCTGAAACACCACAGAGCAATATCAGCTCATAGGGTTTCAGTCACAAAATGCAAACACAGGTGTATTTGGTGTAAAAGACTGAATGCTCTTCCCGCTGCAACCACATGGTTTTGCATGATGATGATGAATGAGCTCAGGACCCAGGAAGTGCTAAGTGCCTGGGTCTGTGGCTGTATATCTAGTTACAATGTGATTATTTTAACTGCATCGCTTTAATATCAGCATTGTGCTGTGCCGCCAGAGTCCAATTTAAAACCTGTAGCAGAAGACTCCTGAAATGACTCATTGGTGAACATCTTTCTGAAAAGCAAACGCACTCTTCAGAGTCCTGAGCAGCAGAACGTGACACTGGCAGCATGTACCGTGAAGGGGCCTTTCATCTCAGCTTATATCCCTTGATATCTAAATAGCAGCAGCAGTTTGTTTGAAGCTACAGTGCTTTTCCTAGCTATTCACCCGGGAAGATCCCAAGAGCCTTATTAGAGCTGCGAGCTAATAGAAGAAAATAAGCGCAAGGAAATTATAGCTGGAACCTTAGTGTCTTACAGGTCTACGCAGTGATCTCACATAGAGCACGCCATACGGATTCCCTCCCACCGGAGGGAAATACAAGTGAACATGTAGCTTCTAATTTTACCCAGAAAGTCCAGTGGTGCGAAACAGAATATTCTTCTGTCCCTTGGCGTGGATGGGGAATTGATCTCCATGTGATCTTTTAACTCTTTCTAAGTAGTGGTCTCTAATCTGATCCTGGAAACGGTGCTCATATTGATCCCGTGGGAGGCCGTCGCATGAAACAGTGGCAAGCAGTGACTGAGAGATTGTGCCTTTGAGGCAAGGGAGGAGTATGAGGATATGTGTTCAAAATGTATCATTTCTCACTTCAGACATGTTAATTATTCCTTTGTGGGGTTTGAGGCCATTGATTTCAGTAGCGCAACTCCTGTCAACTTCAATGAAAGAGGATTTGGGCCTCTGTCAGTGGGTTGTTGTCTTTGTATATGTGGGTGTAGGTATCCAGTTGACTGACAGGTATGTTGTGTATGCTTTGGAGACAGCAAATTCATGAAACTGGGTTTGTCTGAATTGGTGTTTCAAGACTATTGAGTATGTGCGATGTTAACGTACACCATAGGTGTCAGGCCTGGTTACTATAGGAACTCACCGGTCTGCTCTGTAATAAGCAGATCTAACTTGTGCATGAACAGGAATCTTCAAATTCTGCTGTGTAACAAAGCTTCTGCACTTCCTGTGTGGTTTCATAGCAAGTACCCCCCATTTCAACTTCGGAGATAGTTCCAATAACACCAGAGCCAAATGCGCTCTGATAGTTCTTTCCTTAACACTCATGGACTAGATGAGCAGTAAGAGCAAAAAGAGAACATCGCAGCAGACAGGGAAGTCACCCACGAGATTGTTGGGCTTTCAAAAGCAAGAACAAAGTTATGTTTATTCTCTTCTTTTTTAAAATAAGATTTAAAAAATTAAAAAAAAAAAAAAAAAAAAAAAGGTAATCTGTCATAGCGTTAGTACTTGCCCAGGTAGGTGACCTCCCCAAAAGAATGCACTAGGAGGACGTTTCTGACAAGACTGTGTACCGGTGGTGAGGCCAACACAGCGTAATAGCCATGTCCTTTGGAGTGATTTTCTAGGCACCGCTTCACAGCAGCGTAGTGTGGGGCTGTTCCTCCTGGCATCCTGGGAGAGTGTGCCAGGGTAGACCCCACCACAGCAAAATTGTATTCCTTTTAGCAATGTCATTTAGTAGGTAGAACTGGCCATGTGATGAGTCATAAGCCACAATTGCAAAGTGTGAACCCTGTAAATAGAGAGTAGAAATATAAAAGCCAAAACAAAGGAGGTTAGTGACTATCTCACAAATTTGCTGTAGCAGCTAGCCTTGTTTACTACTAGACTTCACTGATTTTTCAAACCTGGCCCCAAGTCAGGGTGTAAGAGGGACTATCCTTGGAAGCTCTCTTTATTTAGAACCACTGCAAGAAAAGAAGGAATGAGAGCTGCCTTTATTTGTTATTTTTAAGGTCTGACTCCCTGTTGCAAGGCAGTAAGATGAGCAAATGGCTCTTGCACCTGGCAAGTTACCATCAGCAATTATTGCAATGCTTAGTGTCTTTCTGCCACCAGCAGAACTCTCTCTGCTCCCTTTCATGTCACAGATTTCAGTGTTCTTATGGGGATGGTACAATTAAAGCCACAAGATTTAGTGCTCTAATTCTCTTTTGTTTGCGACAAAAGGGAGAGACAGGGAAAGATGATACATGTGGCTGGGTTTTTGTTTTTATTTTACTGACCAGCAAAAATACTGTGTATATGTAACTGTGACAATAACAGAGTTTGTTTAAACTCATCAAACCGTTCCATTAATAACTGGATTAAAGGCTATTATTTCACATAAAGGAATCTTGTTATTAAAAAAAAAATGCCGCGGCTACATTTCACTCCTCTTTGTTTACAAACCTTGACATCTGAGCAGGCTGTACCTTATGTATTTCTACATGTTTCTTTCAGCACAAATGTTTTCTAGTTTTAGATATGTCATTAATGTGATGCCAATGTCAAGAACACTGTTTCTGACAAGAATGTCAAAAATGCTGCTTATGATAAATGTGTGTATGGGAGGGAAATGTGGTGGTTGACAGGAATCCAGGTTTCATTTTTAGCCCTTCCATTGTTACCCCGTATGTGACCTGAGATGAATTGCTAAATCAGACTTTTTCAAAGGGGACATCTGTGAGCATGAGTGCAATTCCCCTGTTCTAAACCAGTATCTGACAGTGAGATATTAAAATTGGAACTCTTGACCCTCAGTTCAGTGGAGAGAGATGGGAACCACCAAAGGGCAGTTCACCAGATCCATTTTGGGATGAGGTGAACTACCACAGGAGCTCAGAGCACCTGGTTTACACCTTGTGGTCCACAGCTTAGACACCAAGGTGAAGGTGAGCAGGATCCATTTGTGGCCCTTCCACGGGATTTCTTAGACACTCTGGATCTCAGCTGAGCTATGCTCAGTGATGTGGAAGATCATTCCTCTGAAGGTTCAACCTTGGTATTTTCAAAAACAAGCTGCTGCTCCTGCTAAAATTCATACACACTTAAAAAGAGGTTTAAATTACAGCCCTGTTGAGCCTTAGCTTCTCTCTCTATGAAATTAAACTGCTCATCAGATCTGCATGTTTCAAGTATTAACGGACAGGCTTTATTAATGGACAGTCCAGGAAATGAAATCTCATTGTCTTGATTATCTGCCCAGTCTTGCTAGAATCTGTGGAATATCACAATTCTTCTTGCTTCAAGGGTTGGTCCCTTTCATTTACCTAACTGCACCTTTCATTTACCAACTACACACCCCGATGTGCTTGCTCTGTGGGCAAATTGGTAAATTGGTCAGCTGCCAAAAGGGAGTAATTTGACTTACCTGAAATGAGCAAGTGTGATGAAAATACATTACCTCTGTCCCACTGGATAAGCTTCAGATTATATTGAAATAGAATTAGGCCAAGGGAGTCAATGTACTGGATAATAATGAAATGTTTAATGTGGATTAGCTGCATATAAAATTAATACATTAGAATGAATTGCTGAAGAAAGAAAATGATGTCAGGCCTTTATCCTGACTCTAATGACTTAAAAATGCTGCACTCTTCTGTTTATAGAAGAGCAAAAGTAAAGCTATTGAATTTGTGCTCTTTATTTGGGTGAGAAAAACAGATATAAAGTATTAATATGTATCTGAGTCGTCAACTCAAGATCCCACTAGACCAAGGCCATAACGTTTGGCTCTGGACCACGTCTGAGAAGTTGCAGAGATGGGGAGGAAGTCCAGGAAGAACAAGTACATGAAAACAAGAATCTAAACCCAAAACTCCATAATCACCTGCCTGGGCTTAGCTTTGGAGTCTCTTGGTTGATTGAGTTTTATTGTTGCTGTTTGTTATTTTTCCCTGCCAATAATATTTATGGCTTTTTCCACTTCGTGCATTTTCTTCCAGGAGTTAAATCTAAATGTAATCTTTGTTTTGGACCATCCAAAGGTGAGTTGAAATGTTGCTTGCCCGGCAAGATCTTAATGGGTTTCATACAAAATGGGCAAACTTTCCAAACTAGTTGGCAAAGATAATCTTTGACTGGGAGGTATGGAAGGGCTGCAGAGTGAGCTGCAGCATAAAAATGACAAGTATTCATCTGCACTCTGTGAAGCTTTTTGGTTTTGGGGTTTTTTTTTGTTCTTAAAGCTTTCTTGTTGCCTCATCTGTTCTAGGTTCGTTCCTGTTCCTCAATGCATCAGAGCGGCTGAGCCCTGTCATCCTGAGCCCTTGGCTGAGAAGCAGCAGTGACCAATGCATAGTTCAAGTGGCTGTTTATAAATTTTACCAGCAGAGTGGAGAATACATTGCTCGTGTCCTTCCCATTGACGAAAGCAGCAGTGAAATATTATCAGTGGAAAGTCCGGAGAAACACGGGTAAGTCTCATCCTCTCATTTGCGTCACAGCTTGACTTGAGAAGAATTACGTGATTGTGCAGCAATACAGCCACAAAACGCATGCTGCACATCTACGAAGGGGAGAAGGACACCACACCAGGTAGATGTTGGTCTTTCATGGATCTAAGTTATTGCAGAAGCTAGAGATTGGTGTTTATTTTATTATACAAAGCATCAGCAAACTACTGGATCCACGTAACAGTGAGTCTCTGAGTTTATTCTCAGTGCTTACAAGTACAGACCTGGTGTGGATACTCATCTTAAGTTTAAAGCTTTTCTGTCTGATTTGCTCTATCTGATTTCTTTTTACTACTTCTTTACCCAAGTATGCTATTGGGCTTAGAATATCTACTGAGTCTTTGCAGTTTCACGTCGGCATACATTTTAAGTTTTGTCTTGCATTTGTGTTTTTTAAATGCTGTCTCTTGTCAATAGAGCAGTTCAGAGCTACTGGTGGAGGAGGAAAGCTTTTGATGTTTCAAGGGTGCAACTGTTTGAAATATTTTATCCTCTTTGTGCAATTAATTTTAATTGTTGATGATGTCTTAATTTGTCAGACTTCCTGTGCATCCTTTTAAATTTTGGTTAGCAGCAAAACAGCAGGAGCCATAGCTGAACATAGTAAATATTTCTAAATGCTATAGTAGTGAAGTAACTTAGAATTGAATTTGGATATATGTGAGGCTAATGTTCTACCTGGCCTATATACTGATTTGTTTTTACTTTTATTTTTTTTTATTTCTGCTGTGAAATGTGCGTTAAGAAGCATAATTTTTACTAAGCATCACAAATGTTCTTTGTTTTCATGTGATAGATTAGAGAGTATCTGATAGCAAGTCCTGCTGGCTTGTGCTTGTAACAAGAGGTGATTATCTGGTTACTGTCTACAGCAAATTCTGTATTTTCCAGTAGCAAAAGAAGAATGCGCAATAAAAAACCTGACAGGAGATAACCTAACTCATGGAAACAGTTTGAATAGTTGTAATTCTCATGTAACACATGGCCTATAAAAGTGAGGAGGAGAGTTTGTGTGTGGATCTAGATCGTACTTAGTTCCAGCAACATCATCCAAATTGTAAATTACTGTTGATGTCTGGGGAAAGGTAATTAGGGGAGCTGCAGCAGCTGTCTTCTTCCTTAGCTCTTTGCAAATGCTGTGCTCTATGTCACAGCTAATAAACATGGTTTGTGCAAAGTGCCTCCTGCATTGGCAATGCCACTGCTCCTTGGCATTTGCAGGAAATACTGCTGTGTATAAAATGCTTTGCTGTGCTGCATGGAGGAGCTCTAGCTTGGGTCTGTGGGCAGGCAGAACTCACCAGGAGCACAGGCAAGTGCTGAATGTAGGAAACCTTAAAGGGAAGTGAAAGATTACTTTAACTATGATAACAAATGCCTACCTTTGCCATCTGGTGGAGACAATATGGATTACTGAGCTGTGTGTTGCAGGTGGAGATTGTCACCACAGTAAAGAGGGTCTGTGCTCTTAAAGAAAGTGGCTTTGGCTATAGTTTGGCTATCCCATATGCTTGCAAGAAGTGTAGCTTGCTCCCCAACAGCATTTCTGTGGCACATAGGGTAGTAAGGATGTGCCTGTTGCTTTCATGGTTTTGTATGGCTGACTCCTTGGTACTCTTGTGTGCTATAAAACTTCGCAGTTGGAGCAACTGGCTGGTTCATTTTTCCCCTTCTGGTCCTGTCTCTTCACTGTGAGAGGTAGTAGCTCTTCCCCCAGCTCAGCAATGCAGAAAGGCTCTGATATTGTGCCCGCATAAATGTTACATAGGGATAGTTAAGTATCTACCCGCAAACTGCAGCCACAGATGATAGGGTAGCAGTTTGTTATCATTTGTCCTGAAACTTCATTCCAGAATTTGAGTGCTCCTCTGCCCTTTGTTTGGAGTGATAATATTTCATTCTCCCAGCTGTGATAACAAAACATGCAAATCTCACTTTTGTAAAAATCTTTTTTTCTTTAAATAGGAATCAAGAATAGCTGATAGGAAGTCAAGAATAATTCAGTAAAGTTCTTGAATGAACTAGCAACCCTACAGTGGAAGTCTGTTCTGCTTAATATTTTAATTTGTCTTGAAAATTGCAAAGAATTGTATTGTTTTGTAATGAATTCTTTGACCATGCTATACCAAGTGATTTCTAAAATTTTAGCTCTGGGCGGGAGGTAATGGAATTCCTCAGTGATGAGCCTGTGCTAGAAATAAAAACACTTCAAAGTTTCACAGGTGACACTTCTTTGATTCAATGCACTTTATATATTGTTTTGCAAGCAAGAGGTGTAAAGTGTGCATAGTTCCCAATGACTTGTACGTGCAGTCGTGAGTCCATGCCATTGCTGTGAATCAAGCTCATAGCAGGAAAAGTATGTTTTATTGAAACAGATGCACCTGAAGGGTGGTAAAGCAATAAATTAATTCTAGGGTGGATTTTCTCATCTCTTGAACTATGCACAGTGTCAGTATCTTTTTACCCTTCTTTTTTTTTTTTTTTCTTTTTAAACCACATAACCTGAATTACATATATTAATATCTTACAAGGTCTTCACAGTTCACCTACATTTACAAGAGAAAAAAGTACATGCTGTCAGGTATTACTATTTCATTCAGGGTGAAACCAGGCAAGCAAAGGTTTCGGTTGACAGCACTTGAAGCTGATTTTAACTATAAATACATGTAAAGCTATGAAATTTTATTAGTTGGGTAGAGACAGCAAAGCACCCAATATTTATTTGTTACCAGGGTTCAACCGTGTTGTTTTTGTGTGCAAAATACCAGGTGTGATTTCAGTGGATACTCAGTATGCATAAAGACTCAAAGGCAGAACTAGTGATGTTCTGTTTGCTGCTCTGGTCTCACTCTCTCTAGAAAAAAATAGCCCAAGCCTGTGGACTAGAGTTGTACCAATTCCATAATGAGGCATAGTCATTACAGAAATTGTTGTGTGGAAGACGCATATTTGTTTTATTTTCTTACTCGACATATTTCATTGCAGCTGATATATTGTGCGTAGGAAGAAAACTGGCTAATTTAAGATGCATTACACAGCAGCAGGATAGGGCAGATGGAACAGACACCAGAAAGAATATGCCAGAAGTGATAGCTGCAAATGGTTCCTGAGTGATGAAACACCAGAGGCTGGCAAAGGGATGCTTGTTTTGTATTATACAGAAACTTTGCCAAATACAATAATAACTTTTCTACATAATATTTGCAACAATGCCTACCACTCCGAAGATAATTATGTCCTTGTTTATCAGTTCAACAGAACTGTATACCTTTTAATTTTTTTTAAAGAGCAGAAAGATCTCACTCTGTATTTAATCTCTGGGGTTTGGAACACCTTTGGTTAGACCTTCTCTAATTTAGTTCCTAAGCAATCAGTACGACTCCTCTGTGGGGAACAATGCATTACTATATTCTGTTAGAATTAGTTTTGTTGCATGATAGAGTTTCTAGATGATCTGACTTCGTGGATGTGTTTTTGATATGGTTAGTCTCTTCTGGCATCTCTTGCAATTCTGTTGTGTTTTACAAGCACCTGCAAATGATACAGGGAGAGAATCAGTGCAGTGCTATCGATCCTGTGTAATGGCAAAAGAGTTGTTATAATTCTTGCCATGGAGCACAACACTTTCTGATTTATCCCAAATGTCACTAGATGTGGGTACTGCCTTTTGCTGGGTTTTTTTGCTCCCATGGTGCTGTATGCAATCCTTTCTTTTTGCTATTTAATGGACTTCCTTTTTTGTGTTACTGGAGGTGAGGAGACAGCAAGTACGTTTACGTAGCATATTGGTTATTTAGCAAAGCAGAGTTACTTCCACAATTTGAATGTTGACTTCTGGGTGCTTGTCAGACTGTCACTGTGGCCGCTGATTTTGTTTCACCTCTTATTTGTTTTCCCATCTGTTAAATTTATAATTATAAAGCTAGTAAGATTGTAAATGTGCTTAGTAGAGTGGGGAAAACACAAAGGAAAACTTGTCAACAAGGTCAGAGTTTGTAATACAGGATTGATTTTTATTTCTTTTGATCTGTGTATTTCAGAGAAGTTAGAGTTGGGCAAGGACAAAAATAGCATTGTTCATTTTAATTACCATTATTATTTTACATCTCTACCTGCACTATTAATGGTAAGTTGCAGTATTATATACTGTATATCAAACCAAACTTTTTAATAAGCCAATAGCAAATGACAGAATATCTTCAATTTGGTCTTTCATTGCAGACCTCCCTCATGACTAAGTCCATAATCATATTCTTGCCCCAAAAAATAATGTAATGAGTGGATCTCAATACTGTTCACATGACTGAAGGTAACTGAGGCCTCCCTGAAGAGGGGAGACAGGGAAGATCCTCAGATCAGCTACTTCAGCAGGAACACCAGGATGCCAGCCTTGTTCAGATGTAGATTCAGAAGAGAAGATTTGAACTACTGGACTGAGTTCACTTGTGATATCTATCCCACATTTCCTGCATGAGCTGGCCACACCACCTGTCCTGTTGTGTTGCTGCTCTTTCTCTATAGAAAACAGCAGGGTAGTTATTTAGATATTTTTCTGTGTGTTTTTAGATTGTAATTGCTTTATGTTAGCAGGACTTTGTCTCTTCCTACAAATCCTTGCAACACTTTAGAGGCAAAGGGAGGTTGAGGCTGTGGCACTGAGATCAACATGATCTGTTCTGTCACTCCACACTTAGAGGATATGGACTGTAGAATCCCTGCATAGAATTGTTGGTACTGAACTATACATCTTTTGACTTAAGCATACCAGTACAAACCACATAAAATGACTTTGCAAGCCATATGTGATTTTTGGGCTGTGAGTAGGACCTCTAGTCTAGAGCCTTAACCAAACTTGAGATTCATCTGAAGACTTTTGTGTAAAGATGTGAAGTCAAAGGTGCCTCTTAAATAAAACCTGAGATCTGAACATGCATGCATGAGCAAGGAAGCCGTAAAATACTACTACTCTGTATAGCCAGTACTTCAGTAGGTACATGTATATTTCTGTACAGAGCACTTCCAGCAGAGAAAGAGCACCTGTTTTTGAAGGTTACTACAAATCATGATAGGCTATTCCTTTTCTGGCATCTACAACTTCACTTGAGATTGATTGCATTGATAGATGTCAAGAAAAATAAATGAAGGAATCACTAGCATCTGTCACACTTGACCTTGAGGCTTGAAGTCTGAAGGTTATTTCTTGTACTAGTGTTGTTCCTTTTCTTGTTCTTTTTTTTTTCTTTTTTTTTTTTTTTTTTTTTTAATTTCTTTCCAATAGCTGCACTAGGCTGTCTCACAGGCCATGGGCTTAGTAGAAGGAATTTACTTTCTTGGAACCCTTTAACCTTAAAAGTACCTTTCTCAGGTTAGTGGTAAAATGAATTTGCTTAGCTTTTTTTGTGGATTTTTTTTTTTTTCCTTCTCCTTGAAAAAACACTTCACTAAGTTCAAGCCTTTGTTTTGCAAATGCCTGGACTATGACATAAGAAGAATGAAGACCAAAGTGTATGTATTTGGGGTGCTTCATACGGGCACTTAAACTCATTTTTAGGCATCAAAATATGTCTCAAAAAATTTACAGCACATTTTACTCATTTGAGTCATTGTGTCTAAACTATACGTTTGAGAAATTCAGGTAATCCAGGAAAATAATCTGGATTTGTGGATTCATTAGAAACTAAACTTTCCTGCATTTGTGGCCAGGTGGTCTGTTGGTGACCTCCTTGGCTCTGGGAGCTGCTTCTGTGCATGAAATCCCAGAGGCTGGCACATCTGACCCTGTAGAAATGATGCCAAACTGACCATGGTAACAGAGTTGGGGCACCCTTAAAAGTGGCTGGTTTGGGTATTTATTCTTTTGAAACCAAAAATTGCTTAACATAAATTATTTCTTACATGGCTGAAACGATTTTTTCAGACCACTCTGAGCAACCTAATCCAACTTTTATACTGTCCAAATCCTGGGCACAAAAATCTGTCGTCTTAAACTTTTATATGTTGTGTCCTTCAGAATTATTTGCAGGCTCCTCTTTTCTGGTTGTTATGCTATTCTCACTTTCCAAAGTCTGCGTTGGTTTTTCTTCCCCCCTTCTCTCATTCCTTTAACTTGTTTCCCTTGTTTTATAGATCTTGTTTTCCTCTCTACCTGAGGCTTCTACTTCAATTTTTAAAAGTTATCCCAAACTAATCTTTACAGCCCCATGTTGCGCTTCCTATCAGTGTAGGCATGCCAGGATGAATTTCATTTTCCTAAAACCTAAATGAGCAAACAACCTGCCACACATACACACACCACCCAGCCTCCTCCTCCCAAGCCACCCACACGCACTTCATTTTGTCATCTTTCTTTTCTTTTCTTTGCTTCGGTGTCCCTTCTGCTATACAGAATTGCAAGCAGTCACTTTAGGATCCTTTGCTATGTAGTGTCCAAGTGTGCTTTTGCACAGCCAAAATGCTTCCAACATTTATTTCCAGAGACTAGGCAACACGCCTCATTAATATTGCCAGCCTTGTTTCTAGTTATTTTTCTGCTCCCCTTAAGCTAAGCTCTCTGTCATTCTGCTGTTGGCAAAGCTTTATAACTAGCCTGTGGTATAATTGCTTTCTGTATCTCCTACTTATTTTTGACCTTAAAAACCTGCTGAGTTCTGTACAACCTCCTCTGTGGCTGTCCCACCTTGGAGTGTGGTTTTGTCATTGTGCACAATTTCCTTGGGGCTTTCCTTGCTAATGCTTAAGAATCTCTTTCTTATCCAAGGCAAATCTACCCTGCCATAGTAAGTGCTATAGAAGATTTACAAGGTAGTATTCCTCCCTTCAAATTCAGAGAGAAATTATTAACTAGGTGCTGATAACCTTGCAAGACTTAAAAATCATGTCCTTGACCCGTCCGGCTGCTTAGGGTGTTAGTGTAGTGGTAATGCGGTTGATTCTGCATTCTAAACCAGGTTCTCAGGTATCACTCTTAAATTATCTTGGTTCTGGTTCATGACTTGCACCACAGGGTTCAAGTCCAGTAGGGCAGCTTTGCACCCTCACTTTGAAGAACACTGTTTATATTGCTGCCTCACCAAAAATGGTGCCTGTTATTCTCAAGTGTTGGTAAATCAGGTGTTTTCCACTCAAGAAAGAGGAAAGAGAACTCTGATAAACTTGACCACTAACCTACAGTTTATTTCTGCGTATTAAAAAGAAATAAAAGATTTATTCAACAGGAATTTGCAAGTTAATTCTCAGTAAATTCCCAACTGGAAAATTGAAGGAAATGAAGGCTAAGAAACTGTTTAGATTCTGATGCTTGCTGTGGTGGCAGAGGAGGCGGCTTGGGGTTCTTTTCAGTGATCGAAGAGAGTATTGAACAGGCTTTCTTTCCGCAGGAATACAGTGTGGACTGTGGTGTTTGACACCAGTGTGAAGCACTTTGCAGAGCTTTTAATTTAAAACTTGTGTACCGTATTTTTTAAATAGTGTTGCTAATGCCTGAAAGCATTTTTCTGTCATTTTTCTGCCAAATAGCTACCTTTGTTTGCTTTGCAATTTTATTGTTTTGTATGGCACACGTGTGTACAGTAGAAATTATATTCCTGTAACAAAATACTGTCTCAAGGGCTCTTTTGTACTGGCAGTGGCAAACCATTAATGTCAGTGGCTAGTCTGGCAAACTAGCAACATGGTTTTGGGTTGACCCCAACACCAAAGGCACAGGTTTTGGACAGGGTTGTCAGGTCTGCTTTATACACTGCTTTACACAGCTTATTTCTTGACTTGTGCACTGTGGCAGAAGTCTTTTCCACACACTGTGCTGGATAATGCTTGTTCTTAAAATGAATCAATATAGTGAAGCCGTGAACATTCATGGCTTGCACAGTAGCATTTTGGTATCTTGTATACAGAAATGAAGAGTCCTCCCCATCGCATTTGGAAGTACCCTACCTTTTTTCCAAGGGTTGTGTTCATCTGTTTTTCTTTATGGACATTGAGTTCTCTGAGTCACCGAGTACAGTTGCCAGCTCTTTATAAACGTCAGTCCATAACCTTATGATATTTGTTGCCTCCTATATCAGGCTGACTAAATATGATTTTCTATTGGAAATAGCAGCAGTGAAGTTTGTTTATGGAATGTAATTGGAGCTTTTCCTGGTCATCCCTGGCTTGGCATGCCATTCATGCTGATGGATTGAGGCCACAAAGATGCATAATAAAGTTCCTTTTGACAAGACAAAGCTATTCTAATCTGGGTCTTGAACCAGCAGCACTGTCTGCCATCCTTCATGAACTTTGCGTGAGGATAAGACTGCAGAAGATCGGCGCAAGTCTAAATCTTTCAGGAGGCAATGAAGTTTTTATGACTCCTCTTCATCTAGCAAGCAGTAGAGTAAATGAGACAAACTCAGCTGTCTCTTGTATTCAAATCAGTGGCCAGTTATTATGATGCCTTTATAATAGAACAAAATTACACTAAGGGGAAGATTTTATCAAAATATTTACATTGAAATACTTTTATTAAAGAAGCCAAATAATCTGATTTTTCTCCAGCAGAAGAAAAATACAAAGTGTAGAAAAACTTTCCCTGTGCAGTGTGCTTGCTCAGAGATGTTAAGATAACTTTAGTTAGAAGGTTGCTATCAGTACGTTAAGTGCAATGGATGACCTGATTATTTTTAGGATGTTAAGCATCATAAGAGTGTCTAGCTAATGTACTACCACACTGGAAAACAAAAACGTGAGATGATCCATCTGGATATTGTCTTAGTTTGAATAGAGACAGTGTTCTCAAATCTAGCAGCTGTTTTTTGCATCTCTGCTCCTTTCCTTTCTAAATGCCTGGCTTTCAGGAGGCCGTGGTGTGGGAAGTGTGGGCTAATGCTTTTGACAATTCAGATCCATATCAAAACCATGATGATTGCAATTTGTTATTATTTCATGCCAGATGAGCTATTCAGAGGCTCATTTCTTAGAGGTCTCTAGATAACATCTGACACAAGTTGATTTCCATTTTTTTAAAGCCCGTTGTCTGGGAACTTGGGCTCCTTTCATTCCTTTAGGCAATTTCTCCAGGTCAAGGCTGGGGCATGTATCTGGACTGTTTGAAAGGGAATTGACTCTGCTCTTACGATTTCTGTTTTAGATAGGGGATTTCGATTGCCAGTATCAAGGCAGTTGCAGTTGACAGTGCGTAGTAAAACAGCCCCTCTCAAACAATGAGAGATACCATCAACTTCAGTGTTTATCAACAATCAGACCACTATCAATTTTTAAATGTTTTCTTCAAGAACATCTTGCTTTCTTTTCACTTATTGCTTGCCACCAGTATTCTATTAGAAAAGGAAAAAAAATCCTATGTAATTTCACTGACTTATTTCCTTAATAATTTGAAAACTGGGAGAGTGATGTTGTCTTGGCCAACAGAATTTCTGTCTTCCATCAGCTCTTTTATCTCTTCTTATTTGTTCCCTGCTCCCTCTATATCAACATACTCTTCCCTTCTAGTTTTGTCTTCCAGGCTTTTCTTCTAAACAGGCTTTCCAGCTCCTCAACAAGTCTCACTCTCGCTCTCCTTTCATCTTCACTCCCTGTCTCTTGCTCCTGTCCTGCTTGCATTTGACTCAGGTATATTTCTCTTCACATGTTCCGGGTCCAAAGGCTGGGGGAGGCACAGAGCAGTTTATTTTTTGTGCCCAGGTCTGGTACTGCCTGCTGCAGCCCAGAGTGACCACTGGGCACCTTCCCTTGAGCAATTCAGCCGCCACTTCTGGAGGAAAATCTCTGCCAAGAGGACACAAACGTCAGCTTGTTAGAGGCTTGCAAACTGGCCTTACTGAGGTGAATTTTCACAGAAAGGTTCACAGAAAGGTCCACACAAATGAAGCAAGTGATGCTATAGCTATCCAGCAGTGCTTTCATCAAGTGATCTGAAGGACTCTTAAAAACATTAAGACCCTGCTGAAGTAGGTGGTATTATACAGATGGACACAATCAAGCATTAAAGAGATATTCTAGCAGATCATTAGTGAGGTTGGTATTCAATAGAAGTGCGGCTGAGTGGCACTGCATTTATTGCATTATTTTTACTAGAAGAGTGCAGGTTTTAATGGGGAGAAATAATGTTGATGTCTGGGTTTTCAGAGTCAAAGGAATTGATTCCAGCAGAGATGTTAACGTGTATCTTCCTCACCGCACTGTTTGGGGAGCAGGCATTAATCTGCTGAATTTAAGCATACGCACAAAATTTAGATTCTGCATTTGTTGCTATGCAGAAACACTTGTAGGGGCAAAGTTAAGAGAAAAAAAAAAAAGAATTGTTCATAGGCTAGGAAAATTCTAGCTCTGCATCTGCTCCTGAGTCCTCATCATGAGCAGCACATGCCAGATACATTTCTACCCTGCAGGGGACAGGCATTGCACATACTCTTTCCATGTTCTCTTCCCCATGCCCCTCCCAGCTCTCCTTATTGCATTAATACTCCCCACTCCTAAGACAGGGATGTCTGAATTGTGTCTGTCTAACTGAATTGTGAACATTTCATTCTCAAATTAATCACTACCCAATCCCAATTTCATGTGCCTTTGATGCCTGGTTTTAATTGCCTTAAAGTAGAAAGCTTCAATGAGCAGAGAAATTAAAATTGCAAAATCCTGATGGCTTTTTTTTTAGTTGAGTTATTTGCCTCTGCAGTCAACTTGAATAGTATGGGTTTTGGTTGGATTTTTTTTTTTTTTTTTTTTTTTTTTTTTTTTTTTTAGCAAGTCAATGTCTTATTCGTTTTCCATTTCTGACAGAGCCACAGGCTTAACTGCAATGGGTAGGCTACATTTTAGCTCCAGAACATGGAATATGTTTTGTGTTGCCTACGTTCTAGGAGAGATGTTGCAAGTCAGTGAAACGAGCTCTCCCTTTCTTTTGAAGCTGGACTTTACTTAGGAAGGAAACTGCCATTTGGAAAGATTGAAACCCCTAATATATAATGGAGTCTCAGGGATGTCATGGAGGGGGCAAAAGCAGGAATGAAAAGCCAGAAGTAATTTAGGACAATTGCACTATTTCTTTTATCCAGAAATTGTATCTCCCATGAAATCAGAACTTTTCAATTTTGATTAAGTGTTTTCCCTTAGGGCGAGCTAGATGAAATACTGGTTTCTTGGACTGACCCCAAATATCTTCTTAGCTATCTGTTCAGGATTATAGTGGATGTTGTTTTGCTGCGTTAGCGCATGTGCAACAAAGTTTGTATGTCCTTTTTCACAGGGATTGTTCTTTATCCCTCTGATGAGACAGCATGTCTTCTCCAGCCACAATGTGGCATGCCATGGAACTTGCATGACTTGAGGAGCATGGTCATGCGTGCTGATGGGAAAACTGTTTATACAAGGAATAACACTACCATTTGAGTATCTCTGTATGACTGTGCCATACAGTAGTATGGCGTCATAAGGGAGTGCAGCTGAATGATGAACTGACTCTGAGAGAAATACTGCAGGGCAGCTATATAAAGCAAAGTAAAACATGCTGATAAATGAACATCCATATTTTGCTTTAAAAATGCAACTGTGATGCTACTTTACAAATTGTTTGGGTTTTTTGAACTTAATGAAGTGTAATAGCAAAGCCAAAGGGTCCCATGTTTTCTCAGACTTAAGAGTAAAGTTACTTTGTGGAGGAAAAACCACCCTGGTGTAGGACAGGTTTATTAATTATTGAGTGAAAAAGAAGTTGTCTGTCAAATTGCTAGATTTCAAATCTGAAATCTGTTGCCTTTTACCAACTTGTTTTGTTTCTGGGACTGATATGACTATTTTTTCCCAGTATTGACTTTTTCTTAATGACTTCTGCTTGTAGTCTTCTGTAATAATTTATGCCATGATTGTGCTCAGTTATTATCTACTGACTGATAATAGAGTTTGTTTTACAAACAACATTCATTGTAATGTAACTGTTCAGTACTGGCACAGCAAGCCGTGGTAATAACTTCTGCAGGTTAATGTCATTCTTTACTCAGCTGTTGCTCAATTATCCATCAGACAGTATCTTGTTTTCTGTTCCTTGCCTGTGACAGCTCTAGTGAGAGTGGTTTGGATTTGTGGTTTTTTTTCAGCGTTTAGGTGTAAAATGGATTTTGATGCCTTTTTACCTCAGAGAAGTATTTTAAACATCCTCTTGGAAAGTTCAGGGTGTTCTTGAGGGGCAAAGACATAGCCTTTTTATCGACTGTCTTTTTATACAGTTACCCTTTTTGACCAGAATAGTTATTCAGAGTTGAAGATCCACAGGATGTCTTTGTAAGGAAGACAAGTTGGCAATGAGGCCAATGGTTTTGGTCACCCTGTTGATTTGAAAGCGTTGTGTTCCTGGAAACTGGAGACATCAAGCACCATAAAAATTTGTTGTTCACAGCTTGTTTAGCCCAGAAGCCTCTCTAGTCTTGTTTCTGGGCCACTCTCAGTACTTACTGAGCTATGTTTAATGTTTGCTCTTTTCTGTATATGATATTCCTGGTTTTCTTTCTTGTCGTCTCTCCCTCACATGTGCATGATACAGGAACGGGCCATTTCTCTCCCACTCCCTAGAAAGTTACTGTTTTCTCTCTCTTTCTCTTTTTGCTTGACTTTATATGGAGTGAGGGATTTTTTGTTTATGGGCTGGTCATTGCTTGTGCACATAATTTGTGTGTGTGTGTGAGACAGACAGACACACACGTGCATGCATGCATACCTTTTGCTTTCAGACTGTTTCAACAGCCTGGTACTGTATCTTCTTACATCCTTCATCCTGGAATGACTGCTGAAGGGTGGCTTTGCTGATCCTTGTTACCTTTTGGAAAAGCCATCAGTGTTATGCAAGTCCCATCCATCTGCTAGGGAATGCAATTCTAAAATTATTTTTTAATGGTGTAGAAGAGGCATAAGCTCCATATGTTTTCAACCACAGAAGGAGAAGGAAAGGAGGGAGTGTTCCTCCAGCTCATTAGTCAGAATGAGAATGAGAAATGGAAACAGCTTCCTAGTCATTTACTATTTGCTCCAAAGTAAATCTATCTAAATATTAGTGCACTGATGATAGTAAAAAACGGGGGGTGGCGGGGGAGGCAAGAAAAAAGCCTTGCCATTAGCTTGTCACGCTCTGTAGCAAGGTACATGGGAGACCAAAGATATATGTGCTATGGCATTTCTGTAATGAAAACTTGAGCAATAAAAGTAGTTTCTGCTATGTTCTGGAAAAGGAATTCTCAGGGGAAACACATTAACAGTATTTCACATTACAAATTATTATTGCATATTCAGCTATTGTTTCAAATGAGAATTGTGTGTATTACAGGGTGAGGGAAGAAAGATACAGTTAGTATTTCTTCTGTAAGCAGAATTAAGATTTTATGCATCTGGCTGTATCAGTTCTACCCTATAAATTTAAGTTAATACTTTCGCAGAATGATGAGTCCGTTGTCCCTAGGATACTTGATGGACTTACACATGTAGTTCAGGTTACACTAATAGTGGCTGAATATGTGAATCTCTTCACTTTCACTGTGCTTAAATGGAAAAAGGTATTCCAGTGTGAAAATGAGACTTGCTGGATATGTCTAGTAAAGGGTGGTCTCCCATGTTGAATTTACAGACCTCATGTTGTAGAAGTTAGATATTGCCAAATAACAGTATTTGTGGTCTGAGTGCAAGTTGCATTTTTCCTACTGTGCCTAAAAATTTTAAATTAATTAAATGCTTCGTTTCATCCACTCGCCTCTCTCCACCCAGGAGGGGTGTGTGTTTGGAAAGCTGGTTATTTTCATTACCTTCTTACACTGTAATTAATTTTATGACCTTGCACAGGAGGTCACAGTTGTCTTCACAACAATGTGCAATAAAGTTTAAAATATCATTGAATATTTCTGTATTAACATGTTGCTAGCAGAAAGCTATTTCTGTGTTGTTAGAATGCTGATTTCCTCCTTCCTCCTCTAGCCTCCTTCCTCAAGGAAGTAGTGTCCTTTCTTCATCTTCATCTACTGTCCTCCCTTGACTGGAGGGCCAAGCGGTCCGCTGCTTGGGTCCCTTTACACTCGCAAGAAACAGCCCCCAGCTGTTCTCTCTGAGTTCTTTTTAGTTGGCTCTGACTGCATACCTCAGTTTCCGTTTTCTGATTTCTGAATGAAATTATTGATAGGTACTTGCAATTTGGAATATGGCTTCAAATATGTGTGAAAATGAGAGACAGGGAAATTATTTTTCTTAGTGTGTTAGTTTCTGGGTGTATAAATTGAAAAGTCTTACAGACAACAGTTGTTCCAAAAGTGGTGTGCCACCAAAGTTCATAGTTCTTTCTTTGCCCCATTAAGCTGCAGAAAAGTGAGTCTAGGGGGAACTGCGTCCTATTTCCAGTTTCTGCATTAGCTTATATAAAAGGCAGCAGGAAGAAATGGTGTTTTATCTTAAGGTTCTTCGGTTTGGGAGACCGTCAGGCTGGCCTAAGATTAGATGAGGTCAAAGTAATATCTTAACACTTTGACTGACAAATCACTGAACTTACAGAAGACCTAGGCTGATGTTAGCAGAAACCAAGAGATACAGTTAACATTGGTTTCGTTCTACTGTTATAATTACTGCTTTCTGGCAACACTGCAGTGTCTTACCCTGCTCACCTTTGTTGTGGCCTGGCAGAATGGGATGCTGGACATAGTTGCCTTGGAGAAGGCTCCAAAGAAGCATTGCGTAAAGCTTTCCTTTTAACTCTTATGTACTGCTCGCATTTGTGCCTTAATGATGTTGCATCAAGACAGTAGGATGTCTAATGCATATCATCAACACCATTCTTTCATTATATTTACATTAAAGTTATGTTAACAGTCTCATTAACATCTTAGTGATATTACAGCATAGCCTTATCAGTGTATTCTCAAAATGCTTCTTATTGAAAGAGATTTGCTAAGTACTTTCTTGCTAGCGAGAAATGGTTCTAGCAAACCAGTGAAACACTTCCTAATTAAATGAAAGTGGTTAATTTTCCTTTCTCTTCCACTGAGATTGCAAGCCACAGTGACACCCCTAGATATCCTGCCTCTGTACTCAAAATGACAGTGAATTTTCTTCCTCTTCACAATCGCCTGGCAGAGGATCTGAGCCACTCAATTTACTTGCAGTCCCACATGCTGTCAAGATACAAGCTCCAAAAGTTCTGGAGAAACAAGAGTGAGAGTGAAGCACTGTTGCTGAATCAGTAACTCAAGTGTTGATTTGCCATGAGGTTGCCCATCCCAGGTAGGTTAATCTTGGAGCTCAGGTGTGAATGAGGACATCTTAATTAGCACTGCACTGAAGACGTACTGTGACAAAACTATGTAATTTAATTTTGTAGGGGAAACATGGCTGCCCAATCTATGGTGCAAGTACAGCATATTACCCAGATGCTTATCAGTGTGCAGCTGACTAGAAATAAAGCAGCTTGACTCAAAAGAATAATCTAAGAAAGGTTTTTATATTTCCCCTTTTATTTCCTTCAGTATTTCTAAAGTTTTGAAATTAGGTTGTTCCTGTGGTGTTCATCATTCCCAAAAAACAGAGACCAAAGCGGGCTTGTTATGAATGTTCTGCTGTTTCTTTTAAAATTGCTCTTCCATGACCATTTGTAGTAGTAAACATGTTTATAATGATATTTACAGGAAACACACATGGAGCAGGTACAATCTGAATCAAAACAAACTGATTTTAAAAGATCAAATAGCTACTGAAAACATACTTGTTGCTTCCTCCTGTAGATGGTAACCTGTGAAGTATGGGTGCTGTTTTAATCTGTTTTAATATATGCAACATGTGGCATATAAGTTTGGTGAAAGAAATATGTGGAAATATCTCGCCTACCTCAATGTCACCCCCCTCTTTTTTTTTTTTAAGCAAAATGAGAAATTGTGCCCAGATCTCCCTTGCAATTTTTATCTTCTAAGTGAAATTTCAGAAAGTAAATTTCAATACATCAATTCCAAGCAGCAACAGTCAGACAAGTGAATTGTGGGTATAGATGTTGATTTTAGGTACTCCGAATGCTGGCTGCTAGCAAACGTTATCCTGGGGGTGGGGGGAGGTAGTGCGAGCAGTTCACTAAGGCAGAAGGACAAAGGACGTTAGAGGACGTGCTAGAGGAACAAAGATGTTATGCTAATATATGACACGGTTTAGCCGTATATAATTTAGTGCTTTGCACTTCAGCAACACCTTTCGGGCAAAAATCTGCAGGACTTTATCAAATAAGGTTTTTTTATGACATCTTTTCTGCTGTCTTACAGATAGCTGATTAGAAGGCTAGCAATGTTAAGGGACTGTTCAGAACTCTGTATTCAGAGCCCAGCAGTCCCGTGTCACAGTTGTGCGTGGTGGCGTTAGACTTAATTTTTGAGCCATTGTCCTGCTGAATGCTTGCTCTGAACCTTGAAGAACTTTTGTCATTGCATTGTTTACACTGCTCTTTTTTTTTGTTCTCTGTGAGTGCTGTTTCTTCATCACACAGCCATAATTGGGATCCCGACCTTCAGATCTCCAAGTGCTAAAAGCAAATTTTGCAATGAGAGATTTTATGGGTTTAGTCTGATAAAATAGAGCAACAGATGGAATCACTTCACTGTTCAGGATAAACTGTTGCCCAGAGCAGGTATGATATCTTAAAATATCTTCCAGAGTTCACTGGGAAATAGGAACAGACACATTTGTCTGCATGAAGTGAAACCTGCCCTAATTCTGAATATTGGGCAAAGCATGACATTTATAGATTCCGAAATGTTTGATTCCTAGAGAGAGAGTATAGTACTCTGCACCACCACTACCACTGAGGATGGAGGGGTTTTGTGCCTTCAGACAGACTAGAAAAGGCTGGAAGGCATGCCTGTAACAATTTCATATTTCATTATCATTATCCATCTATCTTGCTATAGTGAGTGTAATCCCTTCAACAAACTATCAGTGGTGGTGGTGGACTCTTGCCAAGTCTGAATACAGGTTGCCAGCACTAGTCAGTATGGTGGCATGGATAGAATATTTTCCTGTTAGTTGAAAACACTCACTTGACCTGCTGGGATGTGTTCTTCCTAGCATTGCTCATAGCCTTTGCTGTTGCCTTGCACGAAAAGGTGGTAGTCTTCAGATGTGAATACCTGATAGTTTTACAGCATATGGAGGGTTAGGTCAGACTTGGGACCACTGGCTAGCCCTGTGTCCCTGTTGTTCCCTTTTGTGCTCCTCTATCTCCTAGCACAGGGAATCTTATTTTTCCCCCATCAGAGTAACAAATAAAACTCAGTAATTAAAATTAAGAGACCAATCCTAAACATTCTGTGCATAGTCTCTGCTGCTATAAAGACTGTAAGATTAACCCAAATCTCTACTCATTATAACAGCTATTGACATTCATCTCTCTTAGAAGTTGTTGATATAAGTTCCAGGTCAATCCAGGTTTCCTTGAGTAGGACAAGTGGCAGGAATGCCCTGTTCTGGAAAGATGGGCAATACCAGTGGTGCAGAGGTACTGTTGTAAAGAATGAAATTTTGAAGTCTGCTGAGCTCTCTTTTTATTCTTTAGCTCTTTTTTACTCACTTACCATTATCAGCTTTCTAGTTCAGCATGATACTTAAGTGTAAGTTGAATCTTCACAGCGCAGAGTGTTGGTGTTGAAAACTTTCATGTCCTTAAGTTACATGCAGTTCCTTCAGTCTTGAGTGGTCTTTGGAAATTCATTCATTCATTGCTCCTGACTGAATCAGTGGAGACATGTCCACTTGTGAGCTGCTAAATTAGGTATCCTTCCTTTCTACCATTTCCTTTCTCGTTTCTAGCGTATAATATACAGATCTCCCACATGGCATTCAATCAGAAATGCATACAGCAATTTTGGAGGGCATTTAGCCTTCTGTATTACATTCTGCAGGCTGCCAACATCTTGTGACAGATCCAAGCACACAGGTGGTAGGATTGTGTTGATGTGCAATATGGCTTGCCCTGTTTTCCCATGTGGACTTGGAGAGCTGGCCAAACATGGGAATTGGCCCAAATGTGAAAGCTGAGATTTGGCTTTGAGAGTTACTGGGAACACAGGCTAGATCAGATCTTTCTTGGTCTAATTTTGTGTTTCCAGGAGTGGAAGAGGCTTTTCGAAAAACTTTGCCTTAAGTTGGTGCTAGATTATCTGCTTTTCTACATCTTAGATTTTTATCCTAGTTTTTTACTCTAGTATTTTCTATAGCTAGAAACTGCTTTGAAAGAATTAGGTTAATAAAAGAACATCTTAGGAAAGTTTTTGTTTGTTATTAATTCATTTTTTACCTTTAATTGTTTTATATTGTAACAAAGCCAACACCTTTTCAAGTGTTAGGTGGTGTGTGTTTCCTTGTCAGGCCCTTCTCTTCTGTCCTGCAGAACAGCCTGGGATATATCCAGGTGCAGACAGTAGACCCGCAACCTAGACCACTTGCTTCACCATGAGTATCAGCCTTGAGATACTGTTCTGTCTGGCTCCTAGCTGGGATTTGTCTATTCTAGTGGTGTTTGGGGTGAGGTGAGTACTGATCCCTCTTTCTGCTAATAGAAATTCCACCATGAAATGAAAAACTTTTTTGAGATAAAAGTATAATTGAGATTTGTATATTTCTATCAAAAATTGTGTTCTGTTACATTTTCATTTTCAGACGAAAACGTCTTTAGCCAGAAAATTCCCAACAGTGTCTTCTTAACAAATTCTTTTTAATAATTTTAACATTAGATGCGATTACAAAGATCTAGTCCGTTTCTGACCACATAGTTTTAATGCCATATATTACAACTGACAGGTTGTTCATTAGCATTACTTGTATCCCAGCTTGTAATGTTTGGAAGTATGAATAATCGTCGTTACGGTGGAAGGAGGCTTTGAGTTGTGACAACTGTTATAGCTGTGTGTTGGTTTTATGAGGAGTGAGTAAATGTCTGTGCAAGTGAGTTAACAGCTTAATCTGCTCCCTTTCTCCCAACATGACTCACTGGACCATTTCTGTATGCACTGCTGCCACCTCTCTCCCCAGTTGCTGTTTGATTGATGTTAGCCTGTTTGAGCTCTCCATACATGTTACCCTTTCTGTACCATACAACTTTTGTCACGGTGCTGTTGCTGCCAGCTTTCAAATTGTCATGTGAGATTCCCCTGCAAGAGGATCTGACTTATAGACCCCTCCTGAGATCCATTTAACACACTGAATTAAATGCACGTAGCTCTTGATGCTTGTTAGCATCTTCTGTCTGACTGACTGGGATCTTACTTCTTAGTTTGAGATTGTTGGTAATATTAGATATGTACATGGTATATTACAGATTTATGCCACTCCCGGGTCCCAATTGCTTTTTATTTTGGGTTTTTTTTTTCCTGAAGCTCCATGAAGCTGCTACAAAATCTGTGGTCTCACTTTACAGTGCGTCCTTAGTGTGCAAATGTTTCTCTTCTTGCTTCCTTAGCAATTCATCCTCTTGTAATAATATATTGTGCTCTCAGTTTTGCATACAAGCAGTGCATTCCAGTGTTATCGACTGAGCTGGGAAGAGAATGAAGGTCTGCATGCAGCTCGGCTGTTGACCTGCTGAATGATCCTGAGTGAGGCTTTTTATCTTTATTTCCTCAGCCTTGAGGACCTTAGAACCTTGTTAAAGAATATGTGGTGTTGGACCACCCAAAGTGTAAATGCTTGGTTGCAATGTCTTTTGGAAATGTTTGAGTGCTCACATGTAGTTTTGAAATGAGGCCCTAGTTATGAGTTACTTTCTTTGTTTCACAGAAATCATAGTCATGAGGCGCTGTAAACGACACCTTTGTATCCGCTAAGTCTGTCTGAATTTTTGATTGGCCAGCTAGCAATGCCATTGGGGATTTTCACACCACTTCCACGAGCTCCAACCTCACTGTCCGTTAACTATTTTGAGGGCTTAGATTCCTTACATAGATCCCCCAAGTTAAGTTATATCCTAAGCTTATGTCAGTTCTTGCCTTCAAGTCAAATTATGAACCCCAAATAGTGGGCATTTGTGAAAACGTTGACCGAAGTAATTAATCCAAACACATATCAAAGCCCAGCTGGAGGTGAAAGAGTAGCAAACATGAAAGCTAACAAGAAGGGAGTCCGCAAATACTCTAGTAGTACAAGGAAATTCAGCAAAAATGTTTCTCCATTGGTAAAAGGAAAAGGCAAAAGTAATGGATATTTTTTTAACTTGAGTCTTCACAAGCAAAGCCTCGTCCCAGACCTCTGTGCATATTAGTGCAGCTTGGAAAGGAGAAGTGCAGCCAACATCAGGGGATGTTGTAAACAAGTCAGGGACTGCTTACAGAAGGTGGATGTATTCAAATCCATGGAGGTGGATGTGCCCAAGGGTCCGGAAAAAGTAGGCTGATGTGTTTGTGGGGCTGGTGTATAATGTCTATGACAAATTATGGTAATTGGGAAGGAGGCTGGCAAATTCCTGATGACTGAAAATAACAAGTGTTACAGCAGTTTTTTGGAAAGGCAAGAAAGTGGAGGACCTGGGGAACTCATCAACCCCATTCCCATCCCTTGAAAGGGCATGGTGCACATCATCATAGAGTCTATTGGACTAGATTACTTCCAACCAACATTTTTATGATTCTTTTGTCTGAAAATGGACCTCTGATCTCTGATTTTTGTCTCTTCATTTCAGCTAAAGCTCTGTTTTGTATCCCCAGCTGTGTTCTCCTAAATGTTATATACTCATGATGGGCCTCAAATTGTTGTTCTTCAGAGTCAGAATTCCTATGAACTTTCAGAAAAGTTAGGTCAGGTCTGAAGCTATGTGTTGCAGCTTAGGTAGTTTGTATTTGGTCTTTATTATCCTTAGCAAATCAATATTCAAAAGTGAATTTCTTTCTTTCTGTGAGATCATTGAGTTTGGGTTCCTCCAGTACCTGGGAAGACAATAAATGCAGGGAATTTAATATCTTGCAGAGGTCAGAAAGAATTGATCTCTTTTCAGTTTATCGTGCTGTAACAATTATTTAATGTGTTATAGGACTGCTGTTTTTTATCGCTTTCCCAAGTATGTGGCTATATGCTAGAGGCAGACTGCAGAACTAGTGAGAGCAATAGTCTGGCACATCTAATGTTCAGGTGATAGGCAATGTAAGCTTATTTACTACTATTTTAGGTATAAAAATATTATGTTTAATTTTGCCAATTATGTGTTACCATTTCCTATTGTTAAATATTTCAACGTATACTTAAACGCTAGCAGTTCTGAAATGAGGAGAGGGTTCTCAGTCTAATGAGAAGGACATTTTTATTGCTGTTTGCACACTTTGATTAAATAGAAGATACTGAAATTTAAGTCTGATGATTATATTTTCAGGGTAACATAATTAACAATAATTTGCTCTTTTCTTAATCCAGTGAGATAATATTTGTGAAATGCCAATGTTCTTAATGAAATGAAGCCAGTGTAATCACGCTAAAAAGTGAATTTCACATGCCAGGACTGTTTCTGTTAACACTAAACTACTGCCCCGGCAATCTCATGCCATAATTCCTGAGTCCCCTGTCTCTTACCCACATCTTTTACTGCGGTATGGAATGTCAGGGGATACAGCAAGATCAGGGGCTCCAGTCATCTATGTCAGAGCTAACCAGTCCTGGATAAATCAGACTGCATGTGAAATGAAAGTAATTTGTACTGTAAGGTAGAGATTCACTGGAAAAGTTGGTGCCAAGGCTGATTTTCATTCTTACACTTTACTGCTCCTGTGCCCTTCCAAGTGCCTGCCTGGTCTTCTGCTTTAATACAGACCTTGCTATGAACTGAGCAGAGGGAGAGTCCAGGCTCCTACACTGGTGGTGTCTGCCAGTGCATGCCAGGGCTACCGCTGCTCTAGGCCCGCAGGGCTCAGTCTGGGGCTGAATGCCACGTAGCTGTGTGGCATGGGACTGAGTCTCACTAGCAAGCCCAACTGAGGGGGAAGGACTTTGCAGCACGGGCCTGCAAAGGTGTGCAAATGGCACTGAGTAGGAGGTAGCACGTGCTGTGGCTGTGGCCCAGAGTGGATGAAGCTGTCATGCTACAGTCTGTGTCTGAATGTGTAGGTGTGCTTGTTCTCTGAGAGCGCAACTCAGACAGGACTCTCGCAGGAGTTATTGTGATAGATCTGTGCCGCCTCTTGGCTGGGAATTACCCAGACTGTCCAACTCCAGAAACAAACCTGCTGCAGGAGAGGAAAGGTACTGTTCCGTGCCTTCTGTGCAACTTCAGTGAGAGCGCGCCTTTATTTTTTGAAAATGAAAAACCTCAGCACAACAAAACAAAAACCCCAGAAGCTCTGTGCTGTTATTGATCAGCTTCAGCATGATACCGCTGCTGCTGGCTCTATATTTATGTTCCCTCCCACCCCATATATAGCAATTCTATCAACAAGAGCGATCTGTGAGGATGGAGACATGGGAGAAAATACCCATAGGGTCAGCATGTCATTGTGGAGGAGAAGGAATCATTGTTGTGTTTTATCAAATCTTCAACAGCTTGGTCTGCTGGGGATAAATGTTTTTCCCTTACTGCTCTCTGGAATCCTAGTATTCTTCATCCAGCATGATCCCATGGTGTGCAATTGAATTGAGATTCATATGGTGTGGATTGCCATCACAAAAGCATATTTGAGGAGAAATGCCTGAAAAACTTGCCATCTGAGCGGAGATGTTCACAGGATAAATGCTTTCTCCAGCCTCAATTACCTTCAAAACTAAGTCAAAGGTTGCCAGATCAAATATACCAAACTCTGTTGGGTAACTACCAACATACTGGTGGTCTTGTTGCCCCCACAGGCAGGACTCTGGCCTCACCAGCCATGACTCGGGGAGGGTCTGGCTTGATTTAGTCATGCTTTTTCTCTCCTTTTTCCTAAGAAGCCTTGGGGAAATGCTTTAAGCTACAGATGCTCTAGAGCTGTAAATCAGTGCCCTTGGCACTGAGTTCTGCTAAAACGATCTTTTCAGGGGGGGTGGCGGAGTTTTGGTTTTCTTTCTTCTTGCATCGTTACAGAAGTGATCAAAATTGGGACATTAAATGAAAGCAAAGTTAATTCTCACACTGTGAATTTTGAAGAAGTATATTATTTTTCACTCGCTTCACTAGCACATTTCAATTTGCAGCTCTGGAAGAAGGAGGGGCAGGAGCTACCCAAGCATCTGTAACTAATGCCTGCTTGTGTTGGAGGTTAATTGTCAGACTGCCTTAAAATATCCGTACTTTATAATGATTATTAATGGAGAGTGAGGCTCTGGTTTGAGTTCTTATGTATGATTATCTGCTCAAATTCTTTGTGTACCTAGTACTTTTAATTAGACCATGAGCTTTATAAAGCATACACTTTTGTACTAAATTTCTCTCTTGTTTCTTTTTATTAGTCATATTTCTGCTCCATAGTATTCATAAATCATGTGTCTGGCTTGAAAATAATACTGTTGGCAAGTTCTGTTAATTTGCCTCAAGCTTTTAAAACCTTACCTCACATTTTTAAACCTTTTTTCCCCAAAGCAATGATGACTAGAAACTTTTAGAGATAAATAGTTATTTGACATTGAGAAAGACATCAAATATTGCAAGGCTTGTAATGAATTCACAAGAGATGGCAAGGCAGAGCATTTTGAAGACGTGGATGACTATGTACCTATTACATCCACTTTTCTAAATTATTAGTAAGTACCTGTGTACAGAAAGTGTCACTCAGTAGTTGCTCATTTTCACATTCAAGCATCTGTCTTGCTTATAGCCCAAGGGGTCTGTTTTGGGTACAAATGAGGCTTCCACATTTGAAAGCCTGGCTGAAATCTATCATGCGATCAAGAGCAGTATTTTCTCCTTATCATAACAGAAACCATTTGTACTTAGTGCTGACACTGTTGCTTGTAGTTTTCTGATGGAAGACCAAGCACATTAAATGATCAGCAAATCGATGTTCTTATCCTCTAACTGCTAAGTTGACTGCCCCGTGTGGGCTGCAGCCCAGCATGGTGTTCAAGCACTGTATCAGATGTCATTGCCACAGCACAGCCCAGAATTTCATCTCTGCTGCTGTTGACACATGACTGCATCCGGAAAGACCTAACGTGCAGCTTTAACTTAGGCTCATTCTCTTATTCTTTGCACTTTGCAGCACCTACAGTGTTTATAGTTTCCAACTGTACAGCGTTTTACACTTCCTGTATTTAATTTTGACTTTTAAAAAAGCCCCCTAATTTCCAGAAAAAAGAAAATTCGGTGTAAATATCTGTAATCAGGGAGATGTGGTTTTAAACATGATATGTGAAATAGATCATTCTGATATACTTGTAAGTCTTTGCTTACTGGTTGTCATATGGTCTTAGGCTACACTGGCAGCAAAATGTTTGCTTTTTCATTCTGTGCCGTGTCTGGTGTCTCACTTTGCAGCCTGGTTCAAGCTGTAATGACTTAGCACGCTATCTAAAAATGTGCTGACTCTGGTTGCAAACACAAAAGGTGTGTGATTTAAAACTACCAGTAAGTGTTTGACTTCCTGTTCCTCCAAATAACCATTGAAATGGTAAGCTTTTTGCCTAGGTACCGAAACAGTATAAAGCTTATAAGCATTTTAGCCACCTTCTGCAGATACCAGGAACCAAGGCATGAAAAGCAGAGGGAATTTCCTAAGGCCCCACACGCCTGAATGACAACACTAGAATTGATGGTTGGTTGGTTGTTTTAGTTGTTTGGGGTTTTTTTTAGCTGGTTCTCCTTTCATAGGTCTCTGCTTATCTTTATCTTTGTTTTACTTAGTTTTCTCTTCAATAGCAATTTTTTTTCTCCTTCAAAAATTTCTAAAGGTAGTGATAGGCTCTCAAAATCTTGGATCCAACCACTTGAACACATCAGTGTCAGGATATTGAAACCCTCTGAATTCCCCTTTAATGGGCCAGATCTGCACGTTCAATGTGGACATCCCAAACTCTTTGATTGTATTTCAGTTTGCATTCAGATCAGATTGCTGGCCATTTGAATCCATCTACAGTTAAAGCTGATTTGAGAGAAACATCAAATACACATGTCCAATTAAACTGAAGGTATCGTGCAGCATATAAATTGCAATCAATTGTTCTTTTCAGCCTTCCTAAAATTCACTGACTGTATTTAATTCAAATCAGCTATCTTTGTGGTTTAGGAATGTACCGCAGTAGGGCAGAGGAGAAATGAGCACAGCTCTCTGTGGTGCTTAGCTTTGGTGGTCTCAAAATGATGGGGTCTCAACATATTTGTGGTCAGCTTAACAGTAGAATAGGCAGCATGTCACGTCTTTCCCCTGCTTTCCTGCTGTAACCACGTCCTGTCAGCCTGGGGCCGCTTCCTTGGTCTCTGACGGACATGTCTGTCCTACCTGCATTACGTTCTGCTACCTTTATAGATGGCATTTGTATACATCCCAGGAACTAAAGTGAAATTGGTACCTAATTTGAAGTAATTTCAACAGCTTCTTTGTGCTGCTTGCTTATGGTCATGAGTCCCAAGTGGCTTCTCAGATAAGCATTCCAAAAATAGACTTTCATGCTTTTTTTAATAAATGTTTTGTGTGAAAAGAGGATGAAGAGGAGATGACGTGAATCAAGTAATGCTAATGCGAGCAAAGTACCTAGCCTGGAGGGGAGGGCTATGAACTGCTGTGATCCATGCTCACCTGCAAGGATGATGGAGAAAACTAATTCCACCACACTTCCGTATTACTTGTTTGTATGCACATCTCAGATGTCTTTACCTTCCTGTTTCATTTAATGTAACTGTATCCTATTAATAATGCAAAAACTTACAGATTTAAAAAAAAAGTCTGTCTAATCTAAATTGTTGGAGTCAGAGGCTCAGCTGCGTAGTCACGATAGAGTTCACTCTGTCACCTGTTAAGAGAGGGAGCTTAATCGGACCAAAAGCTAAAAATTTTGGTCCTGGCCTGTTGCTAGCATTCCCCTGGCATGCAGTGACTGAGCATTTAGCGTGCAGCAAACTTCTCTAAAACAAAATGATTATAGGGCTTGCCTTGAAGACAACTGTAAGTAGAAACTACTCCCTAGTCTGTAAGTGGAAGGTTCTGGCTCTAGTGGCCTGATTCATTGTAATATTTATAAACAGTAATTTAAACAAAGTAAAAAACAGAAGGAGGAATTTTAGCCATCTTTAAATTTTTCATCAGCACGTTTAAGACAAGAAACTGGGGCTGAGAAATATGTAAACTGCCTTCTAATTAAAGTAGTCCAATATACAAAGGCTTTCTGGTGCTGTAACTTTAAGGTACGATACGCATTTAATTATCCCCAAGGCAAAAATGACTTTCGGAGTGGTGTAATTCTCCCCATACACAGAATAATATGGTTTACTAAACTGGACCAGGCTTTAACAAGGCCTGCAACAGCAGTAATTTTAGTGGCTCCTTGGAGATTACACAGTAAACATTTTAAAATCTCATTTATAGGAAATGCTTTATTATGGTTTTGGTCAAGCCTAATTTATTGTTAACAGGATTATTAAAGTGATATGAACTGAGGATTGTTCCTGCTGGGTATTACTCACCCTCTGCTCCCAGTAAGGTTGACCAAAATTCAGCATCATCATTTCACTGCCTTATGCAGATGTAGAATACTCTCATGAGAATAATACTTAATTCTTTAACTCTTCCATAAATAAAATACTTTATCCCAAAGTAGCCCACCTCTTGTTTGTTGTAATTTCTTTTGCCTTGAAATTAGAACTAAACAAGGTGTGGAACATGTAAAACTGTCTAATAGCAGTCATTATTTGATTTACTGTTATGACTCCCCTTTTAAAATCAATTGGATTTTTTTCTGTATTTAGCATTTAATGATCACACATCTTAAGATTTTTCAGGAACCAGGGTGTAAGTTGCTTCAGAAACTTCAGAGCAGACTTTAGATTTATTTTTTAGTTTAACTGTCAAGATCCAGGCATAATCGTTGTTCTTTCAAATTCTGTTTGTACTGTTGAAGCATGCCTTTTTTTAGGCAAAGAATATGAATCTGGTTAGAAGTTGGACTCCTGCTGTATATTTCTGGGTTTTGTCCTTCTGTAAAATGACCTACAAAGCCTTGTTGACTGAAGATGTGCAGAGCCTGGAGCAAATACCGCATTTTAAAGTATCTTAGTACTGTCTTAAAATGACCAATAGCTTTATTGAGGGACATCAAAATGTTCCATGTGCTGTATTTCTTACTTACTCTTTTCAATTTCATTAAGGAAGGGGAAAGAAGCAGAGGGAGAGATTTCTGAAGCTGCAGTTCCCCAGAGCCTTGGGAAGTGGGGGTGTATAGCAGCTGCTGAAGACTAACTCATGGAAGGAAGTCAGTAACTGATTGAAGCGTTTGAATCCTGTCTCTTCTTGGGTCCTTTAGGCATGGTTGTTCCTGAACTCTGTTAGTATTGTATTTGTTCTTGCCAGCTGATCATGGGAGAAGTAACTTACCTAGTTACTTCTAGCAATATACTAGTTATGTCTAGTAATGTACCTTGCAGTACATTAATAGTAACTGTGACCTCTGTCACAGGTGAAGAGGGCCAAACAGGGTCAGGTCAAATGTGACTGAGTAAGAAACTTTAGTGCAAACTCAACCCTATATTTTGCAGAAGTTCAGGGTTTGCGACTGACCTTTTTTCAGAGAAAGTGAAGTTTTATTCTGGTGTTTCTGGTTCCTTCTGTGACCAGGAGTTGAACAACTCTGAGCTAGGATTTGGAACAGCGTCTCAAGAAATTTCCATCTCCATTCTAAAAACAGGAGTACTTGAAAAGGTTTACATGCTTCTCAGAAGTCTTTGTTTTAAACCTGAAGCTGTGATGTATTTTAAGCTACTGATGTTGTGGTAAATGTTTTGGAGGTCAAACCAATCTGCAGGAAGTTCAGAGCTGTGTGACATTTGTTTTCAAAGGTGTTTTCTCAAAATGCTGTGCAGTTTGACCACGAGTTCATCTCTGACTGTCCTTTCGAAATGATTAGTGAAGAACAGGTTACGTTGGGTAGTGGCGGTTTCTTTTCTGTCTTGGCTTCCTTCTGAAAGTTTGTGTAGCTATTAGGACGCTATCTGTTGCTTAAAAGGAAAAATAGTAGGAACAGAGGTTAATCAAGCTTTTTGCTACATTTGCACAAGTTATTATTTTATTACTTTTCCATGGCAATAGAGTTATCTCAGTTGAAGGAATTGGGGTCCTAGGTGTGGAAACTTACTGTTATTGTTTGTGCTGTGTTGGTAATGCTTTGGAATAGGGATGGCAGAAGTGCTCGGAAATGAGAATTTCTTTCTTCAGGATTTGTCACTTGAATTCATATCAAACATTCAAATAAACAACCCCCAGAGCTCACACCTGAGAGCTAGCCCCCCCCCCTCCCCCCCCCATTTCTTCGCTCTTACTAACAGGGAGCACGCTCAGGACTTAAACTTTGATGTCTTTAATTCTAGTCAACTGTGATATGTACAAAGTCATCTTTTTTCCCTGGTAGAAGGGAAGGAAAACAGCCACAAAACCCACTTGTGCTCATCCTGGCATTAAATGGATGATAAAATCCTGATACTAAACTGCCAATTATTTGCAAATCTGTAGAACAGCTTAGTAAAGTCCTTGCCCATATTTATGTTCGTATTTTAAATTTGAAAAGGATTAATTTTCCAACTCACTGTCTCTTAAATCAGCTAATCATCAACTAAGGAAAATTGTCCATAGCTCTTTGACTGTGCCATTGATGTTGTTTTTATGTTCTGGGTGGAAAGTTCATCACCCTTTCCTCTTGCATCAGGAGGAATGCATGTGCTCACAAATACATACAAGCAAAAGTAAGAAGTGATTGTGATTTTTTTTTTTTTTTTTTGTTTCCATGAAATGTTCAGAATTATGTGGAGTGTCAATATAGCAAAGGAGGAATAAAAGCATATGACGCCTTTTGTTCCCAAGTACCCTGGATGCAAATATATAAATAATATACGCAATTAACTAAAGTCTCCCTGGGTTTGCATTGATGTACCTGAGTTCTGCATGTCTCTGTATTTTGAGATTAATTCTCTTGTTTTATACAGTGGTTATTAGAACCTCAACGCAGTTGGTAATGTTACTGGTCTAATGAAAATGGATAAATGTTAACCTTGAGAATGTAGCAAATAGTCATACAAAAACCGAGTCTCTGGTTTTTCATTTCATTTCTGCAGTGACATTTAATTTGAAGCATGTCTTACACATTCCATTCTCTGATTATCTGTACCAGGTATTTACTCCTCTCTGAATTTGTTGCTTCTTTAATTAACTGCAGATATATCTGAAATTCTCTCTTTTGAATGCTCCTTAGTCTGTTCTGAAGGAATGCGCAAGCATCTAGTATGCCAATTTTAGGCTGTTGCTGCCAGCAGGCCTCTAGGTACAACTCTGTGCAGGTCATTGCGTCTGATGCTCTCCTAAATCGAGGGGATTCTGTAGCCAAATGCCCAACCTTTGAACCAAGTGCTGTCTCTTCAAACCTCTCAAAGAATGGGCGTAATCCACAGCATACCATTGATGGTTTGGGTACTTCTGGTTCAACTGCTTCTTCAAAAGAAAGCAATAGGGAGTATCAATGCACATGGAAATAGCCTGTGAGCAGGGTTTCTGAACACAACTGTCCTTTAAGAAGTAAAGTAGGGCTCTGCCAGGAAATGAAACAAGACTGTGAACCTGACGGCCCTTTGTCCAGTGCCTGGGGGTCGGTGGATCGCTCAGCTCTGCTTCCTCCTCCGCCAGGCAGGGTCCTGCCCTTACCACTGCAAGCTTCAGCAGGGTTTCCCGCAGCTGTAGCTCATGAAAATGAGGGCAGATACATGATTGTTTTGCCTGCTAATGACTCACAGTCCTCCTTATCTGAGACTGGCCTGCCTTTGTGAGTTAATGTCATGGTTAAGCCATATCCTACTGATGGGTCGGTTCTGTTTGGCAGGAGTCAGTCTTTGGTTCACAAGATCTGAAGGCAACCCCTGCCTTGTACCGCTAAATACCTTAATGAACAGAAGAACATAATATCCTCTTAAACTTTGTCTACTGAAAGAAAGAGATCACTGTGAAGGTTTCATCTTAGTGCACGGGTTTTGGAGGGAGACACAAAGATATTCTACAGAACTAAAAGTTCAAGTTTTTATTACAGCTGCTCAGAAACTTTTGTACTCCAAGATTTTGTGAAATACTGGATTTTGACAGAAAAAGAAAAGAGTTTGTGGAAGCTTTCAAAAAAACCTGCATAGTATTTTTTGACTAGCTGTACTTTGTATTTAGACTAATACAGTGCATATTTATTAATGTTTGGGCCACTTTTTGTAGCCCAAAGCATTTGGGGACATTAAAATTTTGAAAAGCATACCTAGCAGGGAAAGGATGGTATTTCAAATCTTGTTTGAGCAGATGTAGGAAAATAATGAGGTTTGGCTGTATGAGACTTGTTCCAAGTGGCAAGATCTTCAGTACAGGATGGCTTTTGTACCAGGCGTAGGAGACGTGGTGAATAAATAGTTTGTTTGAGTTTGTGTTTGAGCGGAGCAAGAGGTATGAGATAGAGAACTGTAAGAAAATAACGCTGGCAAGGTAGGCTGGGAGCATATATAAATGGGTTTTAAAGAGTGAGGAGAAATGCCGTAATTCTCAAGGTTAGATGTGCTCCCTGCCCTTCTCCCCAGTCTGTAGCAGCATGATTAAGCTCCAAACTCCAGAATTATATTCCAATTAACAAAATTTCCCTCTGTGATTTCAGTTCAATGGGTACTCTGATTTGGCCCCTTTACCAAAGAGCAGGTAAAGCGATCCACATAGAGTTGGTCCTTGGATTTCTTGGAGAAATGTGCCATACAAATTCTCAACCACCTTCTTTATCCCTGTGGTCTAGTGCTCTGTGTAGAAGAGTGGACCTTCTGGAGTGAATTCTGGTTGGTTTGCTTTCAAGAGGAGGGAACTATGGTTACATCTTACTTGTTTTATGTGGCCACATGCAAGACAGGAAATTTTGGTTATTTCAGTAACATCTTTCTGGTAAATTTATCCCATCCATTGTTTTCTGATGTTCTATAGTCAAGGAACAAAATTGTTACTTTTTTGCAAATGTGCATCTTAAGAGGGATCGATATTTTAATTGAGTATGGTGATCCTTTAATAACACAAGGTGGATTTTGCTGGTGGGAGACTTGCTTCACTGTGGTGAGCTTAGCTTGGGCAGCCCTGCAGAACATGCAGGCAATAGCCTTGGGAATCAAGAAGTTGTGTGTCTTTAAAAGTGGAGAAAAGTCTACTTTCAGAGGTTTGGTGCAGAAGAGATCTTTCTCCTCCTGTATGTTGTCTGGTTGCAGACTTTTTAAGCTGTCAAGACATAATTTTAAAACTTAAACTGGAAAACACGTGAATATTTTTTTATCTGACTCTAAAAAGATATTTCCAAAACAGATTACAAGTTTCATGCATTCATTCCATTCTTTGCCTTTGTATTGCTTTTTTATTTGGTTGTGCCATCTGACAAAGGGGTTTTCAGGGGATGGGTATTGTGGTTTGCTTTTGGGTTTGCATGTATTTAATTAGATAGCAACACTAGAGTCCCTGATCTTAGCCTATTAAAATGTATTCAGGCCTTTCTGTATTCAAATCCTTAAATCTAAGTCAGGTTTTTACTTCTGTGTCTGCCTTGGCACAGCAAAAGCAGAACAGGGGCATTTCTCTGGTTTTCAGGCATCCAAAAGGGTAAAAACAGCTTTAATTCAGTTTTAGTCTGAGGTGGCAACGTGCATGAGGCATCCCACATTTTGACCAAAACGACCGCGAGATCGCACAAGCTCTCCTCCCTTCATTGTGGTCTTACTCTCCAAACCATGTAATTAAAAATGAGATTAAAATCTGTATTTTCCTCTGAACATTAGTCTCTGACATTATTGTTTATGTTCTTTCCTGCTTACTATACTGTTACATATATATGCGCGTTCAAAGAATATTACTGAAGGATAAAATCAAGCATTCAAAATTTATGAAATGCCAGAATGTTTTCCTGTCCAATCTTAATTCTACCTCTTGTAATTACATTCATTATGATACAGTCTTTAATTATATGAATCATAGTATTTTTAGTACAAGATACATACTTGATTCAGCACAGAGGATAGATGATGCTCACATAATGAGTAGCTATGCCATATTTTTTTGCTCTCATTGTTCAGTTAATGCCTCTGTGGTTTATTTACTGAAATGATTCAAACCTTGCTCAGAACACAAAGTTGTTCATTTCCTTAGGGGCTTTATTCTTATCACACTCACGACTAGAATTTTGAATACTTCAAAAAATACTTGTTTGAATGTTTGAATACTTCAAACAAATCAGATACTGATTTGTTTCCACACCATCCCAGTCAGGTGGGGAGACTATCTTTATTATGGGGTCATAAATCTGGTCATAATACCTGTGTATGTTGCCATTTTCTATTGGGGAGCTAAGAAAAAGGGGGCTTCAAAAGTATTAAATGATTTTTAAGAGCCCAATTTGAGACATGTATGAGCAGGTTTTTATTATGTGACACTGAATATTCAAAAAGCACCTCCCATGTATTTCACTAGGACAGTGAAAAACTGACAGAAAGACAATCTTTCTGCACAGTTTCAAGCTTCCTGACTTTCCAAAAAATCCACTCCCAAAAAACCCCAAACAACAAACCAGAGAAAGTAATTAACCTGGGAATTTTTTTCTGTACTTGGCCCGAGTCAACTACTTATCATGGAAAAACTGAGACTGGGTAGGAATCTACCCCCAAGATTCCCCAAAATTGAAATTCACATTTATGAGATGTTGGAAAATATTAATAAGTCATTGTAGTATTTCTACTCACAGTTACTGTAAACTTTTTATTAATAGTTTCTGGTGAATACAGGCATTACGAAAGTGCAGCATATCATTCTTTTCCTCAGCTCTTATCCAATGGCTTTGTCATTCCAGTTTCATTTTACTGTGTCTTTTTTGTGTGGGGAGAAGGGGGATTTCTCCTTCAGAAAAGACTCTGCTAGAATCTAAAAAATTTCCCAGCTGAACAGTGTGTTTGTAGGAAAAGTCCTTGCTTAAAGAGAACAGCATTTCTTGAAAAGGAATTAATTATTAAAAAGATCTTGGCTGGCTGTATTGTAGAGTTCATTTGAACAACAGCTCTATAGACAGGGCTTGAGGAATGACCAGTGACACCTCTTATGCCTCTATCTTTTTCCTTTTATTTTTTAACTGACTGAGTGAGATTGCATCCATGAGCTGTTCCAATAGAATTTTGGCATTGTAACTCATGTTTTGATTTCTTGAAAGTGATAACTTACCTTTTATTTCAAATAAAATTGACTACTGGCATGGCAAGTAGTTAATTTTTTATCTTTTATTAGCATGAAAAATGCAGTGGTTTGATTGTGATCATTCTGCTTTAAACAAAAGTATGAAAGTCAAGAAATGTCTTGAAAGAAGGGATATTAAGAACTACATGAGATTTTTATTTGAGGTGATATCAGTTTTTCTGTAGAGCTGTGTGGAAGGGGTTTCTGTTTCTGGTACGGGCTAAACGCTACAGTTTCTACATAGGCAAAACACCCACCTAAGCTGCTTGGAATCCCTCCTGGCGTAAAACAGAGTTTTGCTTAAAAAACAGAATGAGGTTTGTCCTGTACGATCTTATCTTAGCTTTCTCATTTAAATGAGAAAAATTTAAAAAAAAAGTCTTTTTAAATGATAGGGACAGCCAGTCATTTTAATAATTTTAATTCTATTTACTTTTTACGATTTTTCAACTTAGGCATGCTACATTTTTAAGTACAGCCATTCTGTCATTGCTCTGTACGTTGTTAAACAGGTCTAAACCCAGACTGAATCAGTTAGGTTCATTGGTACTTTTTTTGTGATAGCATGATTGAAAGCAGAATCTACCATGTTTAATGCATGGTAAGGCCAAACTAGAAGCCTTATTTCAATGTCTAAGATTTCAACAATGGAAACAGAAGACATGTTAAACTTGACTTTAGATTTAGATTAGATTAAGTCTCTCCTTATACATCTAGGACAGCAAAATTGAGTAATTTTGGAGGCATCTGTAATTATCCTCCAATGAGGACACTTTTTTTCCATTCTGTGCTGCTACCATCCACTTGTACCCTTCCAAAACAGGACTTGTCAACATTTTAGCACTAAGATCCCAAGCCACAGTTTGTCTAAGGACTGCCAGTGAAATTTGCACATCCTTTTTACCACAGGTGCATACTTGCTGACCCTATATTACTATGAGCTAATTTGTACTATTGTAAGTTCTGCCTTACCCACGTTCCCTCATCCAGAATTTTTCTAGACTGACTAACAAAGAAGCATAGTTTTTAAAAGTGTGAAACAGATCTGCGTTAACAAATACTGCCTCAGTTTTAAAAAATGAGTGATAATTCTGACCACCCAAATGTTGATCTAAGTGTTATTCTGTGGCCTGTGTCCCCTGATCTTTTCAGAACTCTTGCTGGGGGTGGACAACTCTCAGCAGCTTTCCAGAATTCTGATGCTCTCTGCAAGATGAAATGATTTCTATCAGTAGGAAAAGGCCAGTATCAGAGACAGTGCAGTCCACCTCAGTGGAGTCCCTCAACGTATATAACTGGGTATAAATTTGTCATGTATGTGCAAAGGAGCAGAAATTTGTGAAGGTGTAACCTGTGGCAGAGGACAGACTACTTTGACATTTAACTATAGCAATCCCCTATCCTATATTCTTTGTTGTATTCTTCTGCTTTTTTTTATACTTCTATTACCATTTGGTAATGTTTGCTTAGTTGGCAACTTAATGATGACACCAAAGAATTCCAGGGTGTTAAGGTAGAACACTCCACGTTGGAGGATCTACCAATTTAGATTTTGCTAATATGTTCAAGGAGAAGGTCAAGTGGTGGTATAAATCACACTGGTTTAGATACCCTCTGGTCTTTCTTTGTGTTTAGACCAGTTTCTGAATTTCCCTGTGCTGCCCATGGAAACTATTCTTCCGTATTACTCAAGTTCATCATGCAAAAGGAGCTTAACTTTAACAGTATCCTAAGAGGGACCCATCCATACCTTCTATCAGCCGGTGTCTCCTAGACAGCATGGCACTGTGGTCAAAGCAGCTGAGACACTTTATTTCTGTTTAGGCTAGATGCAGAATCATTTTCTCAGGAGTTGAAAAGTTCAGAAGGAGAATGCAATAAGATCATTTTCCCTCTATACTTTACAGAATCCTACACAGTAGGATAGACCTTTTTGCTCTTGCATCATTATGTGTAGAGAAAGGTTAGGCTTTCATTGCAGATTTGCTCAAGGCACATTATACAAACTCCGGAAGAATGTATGCTTGAAATTGTCCAGCATGATTTTCAGGAGAGAACAGCAAGAGCAACAAGAAAGTAATATAGACTTGAGCGAATGCTGAAATTATTATTGTCGTTCTGTGTTTGAAAGCCCTGAAGCAGATTGAAGTCATCGGTCTCTGCTTCACAGCCCCCATCCATAGTGTCTCCTCATTTTACCTGCATCTGCACAGTGATCTGTGGTACTTGAGGAAAGGACATTAGAAGAGAATGGAGAACCCTGACAAAATACGTGGGGTATGCTCTTGGGCTGATCCTTTTCAGAGCTACAGAACTGAACTGGATCCAAAAAGAGAGGAGAGCGAGCATTTGGTATCATCTCTGTACCACGCAAATTCAGAGATGCTACAGGGACGAGCAGTGTGAAGACAAGCTGAGGCTCTCCTGAGAGCTGCTCTTCCTTCCCAGAGCATCCCTGTGCTTGCCTACAGCTTGTGTTGCTGACAGAGCCTCCCCTCCACCGACTGGTTTGGCACTAGGCCTTCTTGTCGCTGTTGTGCTAGCAGCAGCTTCCTCCTGATCTCTTCAGCCTCCTCTGCCTTCATTACATGTCACTGCAGCAGCACCCAGGGATCATGGTGGGCGTTGAATTAGCTCAGCATTTTAAAGGTGGTGAGTGCAGAAAACGTGTTGCTTACATTCACTACTTTTAAAGGGAATTTCAGTTTTCCACCCTTCCCTCCGGCTGCTTTCTAAAGGGAGGGATAGGATTGTGTTTCTGAGGCAAGAGAAAAGCAAAACCAAATCTTTATTTATCTTTTGGTCTGGAGGAACCTCCTTATCATAGTTGTCAGAGCTGCAGCTTCTTCACCCTTCAGATGAATGGCAAGACAACTTTTGTAAAGTGTTTTTTTCTAAACCTTATTTCTCAGGAGTTGAAAATAAACCTTGTGTCTTCCTGACTTAATATTCCCTCAGGGCTGCTTGTACAGCAAGGTTATAGCTTTTGTGGAGTCATAACCTACCACCTAACGAGCCTTCCAGCACCAGGGAAGGCCTGATCTTCTTGTAATGAAAGACAGGCAGGAGAGAAGAAAGAAACAAAACAAAAACCCCTGAATAAAAACCTTCTGTAGTTTCTCTGTTCCTCACAGAGAGATGAGTCAGTGACCAGACTTCTCTTTTGCTTTCAACCTTTTGGCTGTTGTAAAAAGAGCATGAAAAAGGCAATGTCATAATTATTTTTTAACAAAAAATTAAAAAGTTGGAAGACAGTTTTATTGCCTGATCCTACCAAAGTGCTGATCCACTTCTCTTCTTCCTTACACCATCAACACTGGGGAAAGAGAAGAGGAGCAAGAGAAGGAAAATGCTGAAGAGGAGAAAGACAGAAATAAAAGAAAGAACTGCTTCTGACAACCATTAGCATTTTCGTAAGTTACAATCTGTGCAGTTTGATGGGGCAAAACTTAACTTGTATTTTAGGGAAGATCTCACAGCCAATGGCAGTGTGTGTTGGAACTACAGCTCTGATTTCTCCTGGCAGCAGTATCAGTCTGAATAACCAATACTGAACACTCGCTGAACCAGGGACTGGTGACTTCCAGGTGAATATCCCAATCAACAGAGCCTTTCTCACCCTCTTGCTTGCTTTCTCCTTGCATGTATTTGGTACGTTATATAAAATGAAGCAGGTACCACAGAGGGGTGCATTTTGGAATGCCCTCACGCTGATGATTGAGGTGGGATTTTGATTTGACCTTCTAAACTGAAAAAGAGGTTTTCAATTGAAGTCCTCTTCTTTTTAGCCAGACTGTCCTTAGCATTAGCCAGCAGAGTGTTTCAGAGTTTTGGGCAAGAAAATTTTTTTGAGAAACACTTACTATCAGCACCTTTGAGACCTCAAGCAGCCTCAGCGTAGTTGCATGGAACAGGCTCATTGTGGACCACAACTTAGCTTAATTCTATGTCTGTGTTGAAAGGGACACGGACAGAATAGTTCCCACCTTCCCCTGCCTCAGTAAGAGCACTGATTCACGTTCAAAATCAGTCAAAAAGTGGGATGATGAATTAGAGCTATCTTTAATTATTGTTAATTTTGCTTTTCTTCTTACTTCCCGTTTTCCCTAAGACTGAGCTATTAAATTCCCAAACAAGTAGAAATCTTTTAACATTATTAGTCTAAGGATTTACTTGCAAACTAAGATCTTTTCTTCCAGGGTAACCTCCCTTAGGTATTTAATTTGTACAGCATGTTTTTTCCAGCCTTTCCTTGGTAGAACATAAAATACCAATGGAGCATTTGGCTTTATGGCTTCTGGCTGACTTGGGAAAAGACAGTAAACATTCAGTCCCATCCTCTTGCTCCCAAAACCTAAAAATCCCATAACAACCAGTTTTGTTTTGCTGTGTTATGTTCTTGCTGTACTGTGGGAGATTTTACCATTAAAACCACAGCACACCTTCTACATTGAATTTCTCAGTATTTGCTTTTTCCTATTTTAAAATTAAACTGAAGGTAACAGTAGATGTTTGCTAGAGGGAAAACTGTTTCCCTAGAGGGAAAAATGATTTTTTCAAAGAATTCTTCAACATATGCCGTTTATTCTGAGGGAAGAAAAGATGTAAATATTTCATGAAGTAATCAAAACTTGAAAAGAGGAGAGACACATTGTCCAATCGATGGCTTCAAGAGCTGTGGTTGCCAGCACATTCACTCACTAACCGAGTTTGACACTGACAGCATCAAATTTCTGTGTTTAGGATGCTGCCCTGAGGATTTAAGCAAGACCTCAGTGTTACAGAAAGACATGTTCTAATGCTTTGTAAAGTGACAAAATTTGCTTTCATTCTGTCAAATTATAGTACTGTGAGCATTAACTAACTGTTGTGGCGCTGGAGTGGATCCATGTGGATCAGAAACCGCGATTATGGGCAAGCCCTTTACTGAAACTTTGTATGTCTCCCAGAGCTGTGGTTTGCAGCATGATACACCAATTACCACCAAAGAAATTGGTAATCAGTGCTGATTAACAACAGAAGGCTTTCTGAACACAGAATTGTACAGAGGGAAACATGCCCAGCAGGTGCCCTCTCTGATATTTAATTATAAGAGAATGTGATGGAGAGAGGTGTTTACAGGACTGGCTCTGGATTACCTACGAGGGGGTTTCTCACAGAAAAGGTTTAAAAGAAAGTGCAGACTAGTGTCAGACAAAGGTTAGGACACTAGCTTAATTAGAGCTAATTAACATCCTGTGAGTGCTTTGCTTTTTCAGCCACGCTGCATAACATCACTGTACAAGAACTTTTTGCTGTGGGCTGGAAGAGTCTGATTCTTAAGTGCCTTAAATCAAAGAGCTCCAAGATACTGCTACTGTAAGTCATAGTTTGCAAATGATCTTTGAGGGATTTAGAAGGTGTCAAGCCTATGACTAATGTTAGTTTTCTAGTGCGAGGGTGGACGCTTAAGTGCCATATAGATGTATGAGGTACTGCAGTTAATGGATTGATTTGGTTGATCATGGGTGTTTTGGTGAAGTTCAGGATCAGGTGGTGTGCTGTTCCCTGATGAACTAGGTTAGAGTAACTGCAAGTTAAACAGAACATTGAAATGCTGTATTCTTTATGTAAAGAAAATGGAAAGATTTTGAACACTTGATCATTTGTTTCACGGATCAAAAATTATTTTGTCCAAAGGCTCTTCAGTTTGTTTGGAAATGAGTCAGTGAACTTGCCGTAACTCTTAATGAACCCAGGTGGGATTTTCAAAAGTATGAACATTTGTCTGACTCTTGTCCCACTGAAGTAAGTGTGTTCATCCCTGACTTCATCTGGGGTAAAGTTCAACCACATCTCAGTGCCTGTTTTTGAGAAGCCTATGCTTAGTGCCCAGATCACCTGACATTATTTGGCACTCTTGTTTGCCATGTGAGTGGGTAGGTCCAGGAATAAAGACATGCTGGATACCAACCTTGCTTTCTGCTTCTTAATAAAAACCTGCTGTTAAGGTCATAGCTGGGTCAGGCCGGTGGGCAATGAGCAAATATTTGTAGTGCTGCCTCTAGTCCGTAATTGCTCTGAAGGTAACAACCAGGCTTGTCAGTCCAATACAACCAAGATGAAAATGGCGGCGGTAGGCTGAGAATATAGGCTGAATATGTAGGCGGAAGCTTTCTCGAAGTGAAACTTTGAAACTTATTTTCTCCTTTCAAATAAAAGCTGGGGAAATAGGAGCATCGGTTTGAATAGATTTTCAAATTGAAACAGGATGGCTGATGAAAACATGTAAAGTAGCAATGCCAATACATGCTTTCTGACAGTAGTGGATTGTGAGAGAAAGGAGACCTGCAGCCTGGTGCAACCTGCAGCTCAGATCCTCCAAATAGTTCAAGTACTTTGGGGCAGGTGTATCCTCATAGTGTCTCTACCACATTTTCCACACAGAGGTGCCTCAGACTTGGTTAAAGCATTGAGATACTACCACACTCTTAACGGAATGAATTCTTCCCACCCTCTTTTTCTGTCTCCTTATTTTGAAGACCATTTAAGACATCTTTTGAGGTAGTTGTAAAATCAGTTTCTTTGCTTGTTGCATATGTATTTGACTGGAGCCAGACAATGCACTTCCTTCATCTCCCAAATGATATTTTGATAAATCCACATTTAATATTTTTCAATTTTTCTTCTGTCAATTTTTGCAAGCTTTAACAGTCTAAACCTCATTGCTGTTATTCCCTGAGTTAGTCACCCGGAAGAATAGGACACAAACACTTAGGCTTGAATTACTGTAATATTTGTGTGTCTGTGCAGTGGTCTCAAGACTTGCACATTTTTATGTACAAGGCAAAAAATAAAGCACCTTAAAAGAAAGTTTAAGTTAAGCATTTCAAGATTTTAGTCAATTAAATCATCACTTAAAAATGTAATGGGTATTTCATTTTCGCTAGAGAAACTTAAGAGGATCTCTGATCCAAAGGTAATTGCTTTGAACTCAAACTGCAATTTGTAGTTTGTTTCACTTGTCACCAGATTTGCTTGTAGTTTACTGGCTACCTTCACTGAGTCTATTCTGTTAAAGGTAGAAGTGCACTTGTTTTGAGATAGATATAGTTTGTTTTTTCTAATACTGTTTAGCAAACAGAATGAGAATTACCATTGAGAAATCTGAATAACAGTGGGGAAACTCTGAAGCATCTTGAACAACAAGGAACATGTGAGGAGTTACTATGCATCTTGCCTGAGAGACAGCATGGACCTAGGCAGTGATGCTTTTAGTTGCTGCACCTACCTCAGAGCTGTTTGAGTAGCTTGTGATGCCAGTAGACCAATACCTCCTGCTGAGCCCATGCCGAGCACAGGGCAGTTCACCCCTCTGTACAACTGCTCGTGTATAAAGTCCCACAGCCTGTTGTTTCGACTGCATGTGGTCAGGTAGACGAAGGTGAGAGGTTGCCCACCAGAGAATGTGAAAGGTGCAACTTTTTCCTAACACAGCAGTACGCTCGTACCCAGCGCCCATTTGCAATGAGCCTTTGTAACTCTGGATGAAAAGCACCAAACAAATGTCATAAACGGGTATCTTGGCAAGCTAGCAAATGATACTGAAGCTTTCCACATTAGTTTTTTGTTAAAGGAGAAGTCAGTGATGTGAAGCCTGAATTTATACTCAGGAAATTGTTTTTCATCCTACGGCATGGGTTTTGAGCAGAGCTGGGCTCAAACAATGTGTTGAAAATTATCTTTTCACAGAATTTTGATCAAAGTACAAATGTCCTTGCCTCAGGAAGCAGTTTGTTTTCCCCTAAGAAGTGATGCTGGAAAAATCAAAAAGAGCAAAGTCTGCTTGCTGGCCAAAATTCACCCATGAATAAATTGCATCACAAAGCTACCAATAACATAACATTTTCAAAGACCATGTCATGCTGTTGCTGTAAGAAAAGTGATTTGTAAGACTCAGCATTGTATGGGGACTCTTGCCATAACAGTATTATTAGAAACTATTATTGTTTATAATGCAATAGAAGTATAGACATCTAATAATAATTGTTCTGATTTAGTGGATTCCAGACCTGAACCAAGTTTTGCCAGTTTCATGGTTTGCCTGTTTTGGAAGTTTCATGTAATTTTTTTCGGTGAAATTATGTTGAGGCCTTTTGTAGGAACATACCTATGTTTAGTCATATGTTGTTTAGAATAGCAAAAAAATTTGTAATTACTAATACATGTGTGAATCCTGAAGGATCCAAAGGAACTATCCAAATAATGCTAAGTGCCCACTGATGTATCATTTTACTTATTTTAATTTTGCTTCTTTGTTACAAAGCTGAGATTCAAGGCTTCTTTTTTGCTCTTTAATACAAATTTTTGGAACACAAGAATCCTCCTGTGTCAGGAGCCTCTGAATAGGCATAAATAATTGTTTGTGACATGTAATTTTTCTTTTCTCTTAGAATTTCCTTTTTAGTGACAATACCTGGTTCTCATTCTGGTATGGAATGACACAGTTTTAAATACAGAAGCTCTGGTGAAAAACGATTCTGACTGTGTACTAGTTCTTTTTTTGTATCCCAGCATTATTTTTGTGTGTTTTCATATGCTTTGGAAGATGAGAATTCCTTCTCCCATCCAGACTCTCTCTGTAAAGGGACATCTGCACTGCCAGAAGAGTTTCAGCTCAACTTGCCTTTGTCATCCTCTGAAAAGAAGGATGCATCTGCAGCTGAGACTTTTAATGTGTTTGCTTGAAAGACTAAATTCTATTAGTAATGGTGACTTCATCTCCAATTCCACACCAGACTGTAAGGTTGAGTAATACTGTTGAAGGCCTTTCCCCAGTAATTGGCCAGTGGAATCCCCAGTGGGTTACTGGTGGGCTTGTTAAAGGAAAATTTTTCAAATGCGTGTTAAGTTCGGCTGCTGGCAGTTTTTGCTGAATGTTCCAGGTTGTAGTGTCTAGCACAGGCTGGACACAGCTGCTGTACATTGTCAGCTTGCATGCACTTTCTTAGCAGGCTTAGCTGAAGGAACATCTAAAAGTGCTGTTCTGGCCACCTGTTGCTTTCATACATTATTCCCACAGAAACCCACCTCTGCGGAATATAAATGATTCAGCTCTAGTTCTCTGCTCTATGCAAGTGAAGAGAGATGAAGACAATATGTGTAAGAAAAACAGCTTAGGAGAAAACTCTGTTACAGCACTCCAAAGGATCCATCGAGAAACTTTCTTTGGATCAGGGCTAAGGGTAGGTAAATCTAGTCCGATAAGAAAGAAGAATTTAGAAAGGAATCTGAACCTTTATGGGAAACTTGTACAAATACTTGCCAAGTTTGTCATTACCGCACTTGTGGTGGCTGGTGCAATAGAGCATAGCTGTTGGTAATCCTAGATCTGGTCAGAAGCAGAATCATGCCCATTTTCATTATTCTTCAGTCATGACTCTAAAGGCTGCAGCCATGTAGTACGCCTCTGGCATTTTTTAGCTGGTTTTAATACATTAAGTAGAACTAGCTTCTTTGGAGACTAAGTGTTCCATTTATTCAGAGATGTCTTCCTGCAGTGCCAGTGTGTTTCAACCGTAAACTACATGAATAATTTTTAGCGGCAAGAAAAGGATTTAGTTTTCACAGTCTGCACAGGCTCCCAGGATGACTTTCAAGAGAACCTTGCCCTGAAATAGGGGAGGAATAGCTACGGTGAGAATATGAATCTTCATCTTTTGTACTTCATCAGGCATCACATAAATATGGACACAGCATCCTTGTCTATTGCGGTTAGGTCTGTGTGTGTCACTTGTTCCTTTCTCTAAGTTTTCCTTCTCTCTGTGCCTCATCTGACTTCTTTTGACTGTTACCTCAGCTGCCCTAGCTCTGTACATACCTTTCTGTTGACACCTTGACTTTGTTGCTGATGCATAATCCACATACTGTCATTACCTTTTCTGCAGGATAAGTTTAGGAATGAGGGATTATTGAACTCAAGTGAATTTTTTAGTTCTTTTGCATAAAAATAGGGGTTTTTTTCATATTTAGCAAGTGTTTTTCAGCAGAATTTCGAGACACAGCTGAAATGGTAGTCCAACATCCAAGTCCGGTTTGTCCTCAGAGGGTGAAAACCTGTATCAGGGTTGGTAATCTAGAGACTTGACCGTTTAAAAAAAGAAAAGAAAAAAAGAAAAAGAAATAAAAAAGGAGGGGGGAGAAGGCTTTGACCCTGCTGAACTCTTTGAATCTATAAAGCTGTTAGAAGCAAACAGCTTTTGATCACCATCAGCTTTTGGCTGAGTTAAAACACACGACTTAAAGTTAGGAACATAAGACTGGGAACAATCACTAGGGTTGCAAGAGCTGGGGCATTAGTTAGTCTCTGCCTTTCTGGTCTCTCCACTGTAATGGAAATTTTTTTTTTTCCTGTCTTCAAATGAACAGAAGTTCACTAGTCTCACCCATTTCTACACAGATTGCTTATTTCAGGAAGCTATGTCCTGTCTTTAATCTGCTGTCTTCGCCTTGTCCCCATTCTTTTTTCTTTTCCTTTCTCATGGGTCCCCATCTCTGTCTCCCCATTTCCCAGAAAATGATGGTGTTGAAATTCACTCTTAAAACTCATTTTGGTTAGTATTTTTTTCCTCAGGCATTTTTAGATAGGATTTCTGATTCATGCCTTTAAGTTTCAGTTATATGCTCTTTCTGATATTAACAGATATTTCTATGGAGGTTGTAAGTACAGGATTATTCGTAAAGATTATTTCAGGAAAAGAACAACAACTGAGGTCTCCTCTGGACTGTAATTTGTGCAGTTCGGTTTTCCACCCTGGAAAGATCACTGTACTTCTTTTCAGTGTCTTTCTTCCTGAAATGTTTCATGGATTGCCTGGTGCCCTTCAGAGAATGCTAAATAGCACGCAGAGTGTTTCTTTGCTCTTGACTCACGTCTGTACCCTGACATCCCAAGGGCTGAAGGCAAGGGAGAATGACAGAAGGCTGAGGCAGAAGTTTACAGAGAGAAAGAGTCAGTCCATGCTGGCCTTCAAGTATGTAAATACACTGGGTTTTTTGTCTTGCGCTAGACTGTTGTTTTAATCCAGAAGTGTTCAGAGAGCACCTGTTTTCCCAGGTCGTGTGAACCACAAACTACAACCACAGTGAGAATGTGGTCACAGTTTTGGCTGCCTCTGGGGCATCGTGTCTGAGGCAGCTAGTGCTCTTGCATGTATTTTGGCCATCTTGGTCATATCCACTTGCTTGTCTGTACTCTGCCTGATTCATTGCTTGCCAGTGCTATGGTTCTCCAACATTCCCTCTGTCCTTCCCCCTGGCTCCTGCTCTTTGACTCACTTGCCAACAGATGAACTTTCTGGCCTGGATATGATCTGCCCATGTTCTCCAGTGCCCTGTTTACAAAGACCTGTATACATGTCAGAGGTCTGAATGTTGCCCTTTGCTAACACAAAGTAACAAGAAGAAAAAGCCTTTTCTCCTTTCTTCCTTCCCCCTCTGTTCATAGAGAATAGTGACCAGAAAAACAAAGTACAAGGTAAACCAAGCACAGAGCAGAATGTCTAATAGGGTCTGAAGGGCTTCCTTCCAGGGAAAGGCTGCTTGAGACTTACTAACTTTTGCACATTTGACAGTAAAATGGTTCTTTCACTCTGAAATGAATTTCGGATGGGAGCGAGATTTAAAACATTTGACAGAAGCTTCATTAATAGCTCTTGATGCTCTTCTAGCTCTTTGCATTTTCAAGGCCTACGTCAACAGGACCAAAGCACAAATTACTTCAATAAGCTGATAATAATATGTATTTTCTTATTCATGTATCCTGTTTCAGTGCAAGTTAGATTCATTCAACTGAAGCTCTAAGTATATAGCTGAAAAAGAACAATTGAAGATGTTACTGTTAAGCCTCCAGTACCATTGGTCTGGGAGCACCAGTAATTCAGCATGCTTTGTTAAAGAAAACAGCAATGAAGACGGAGATCTTTAGTCAGTGGAGCATCTTCTAGGAATAGTTGAGGTTGAAGGACACCTCTGGAAATCTAGTCCAGCCCCCCTGCTCAAAGCAGAGCCAAAGCAGGGTATTTGTACATATTGATAATATGCTACCTGAGCCTTCTCTTCTCCAGGCTAAACAATCCTAACTGTCTCAGCCTCTCCCTGTATGTCAGATGCTCCAGTCCATATTGTCATTATCTAAGCTATTCATCTAACATCTACTTATCAAAGTATCTGGAAGCTATTCCTCCTTGTGTGACTGTAGGGTTGAGAAATCTTTCTTCTACTGGCATAATTCATGTCTGAGTTAACTGAAGTGGGTTGTTTATGGAGAACTGAGCTCAGGGCTTCTAGCAGAAGAGGGCCTGCCCCATCCATCCATCCTAGAAAGAGTGTTGCTGCTCAGACAGGTTCCCACATCCACTGCTTTGACCCCAGGCTGCAATTTCTGTGAGCCTTTAGCAGAGTCTTGTGGTGGACTCCTGTGTGTTGCATCTCTGCTTCCCCACTTTCATAACAAGTGGACATCATGAAGCTTTATTTAGTGGTGTGTTGAGGACTTCAGAGTGCCCTTCCCTGCACCTCATGTTCAAGCTCAGGGGATTACATTATGCTGTAGTGCTCTGTTAAACCACTGACAGGTCTCGTTCCAGAAGTAGCTACGTTATGCTGGTGTATCAATATGGTCAGAGGAATAAAACTGATTTTTTGTTCAGTCAGAGTTTAGTAAGATTGAATTTGGTTTGTTTGTCCACTCGATTGTGTGTGATTGAACAGAAGTTCCCTCAAGGGAGGAATCTCTGTGTCTGTGTTTGAGCCAACTCCATTATTTTCTGTATAATCATTGCTGTCTGAGAACTTAGATGTCTGACTAACAAAAGTTATAAGGCAAGTTCTTGAATTTACATGGTTTGCATCAGCAGGCATGAAATGTAATACATAGATTCACCATTTCTCTTGCTGCAATGGAGTGATGATTTACATGGGACATTACCTGCTTGGAAATGAACATTTTGCATCCACTAAGTGCCTCAGGATACAAACTTGTCCCTGTGAAAGTGGAGGGGAGAGGAGAGGAGAAGGTGCCTAAATCTTTTTTTTTTTTCATGAAGTAGAAATTGCAAACCATGTAAACAGCAGGATAGAAATGCTGGAGTTGCTTGTGCTTGGCATACTCTGAAAGGGGTTTGTTCACATTTGCAAAGGAAAAACAAAAATCTGGAAGGCTGAAACAGAAAATGACCAACTGCAACCAAAGCATTTGCTGCCTGTTTTCTCTGAATGTACAATTGGCCTTGGTCTTTTAATTATAATCCATAAAGATGGCTCTGTTCCCTACATGCCCTTGGGCTTCCAGGAGCACTGAGTGCTTAGGGCTTGGGCTGCTAATGCTATAATTGAAACAGCTGCTCTGCTCTCTAAGTACTTTATTCATTCACCTTCGAAAATGTTGATGGATCTGTGGTGTGTTCTGGGCCTTTTCTGTAGATGTGAATCTCAAACACAGCCACTTGCTAGACAGAACTAATGAAGAGAATTTGCTACAGCTTTTAGTGTGTTGTTGTAATCTCAGTTTTTAACAGGAGAAGAAAAAGGGACGGGGTGCGGGCAAGGCTGCTCTTCGGCCATAAAGCTCCTTGGACTAAATTCACTTTACCTACAAGACCAGACATCCTAATTCTCTGTTATTCTCAATGACTTAAACTACAAGTGAATGTAAAATATTACTAGGCCAAAAGGTCATTATTTTCACATTCTTCACTGATTTTTAAATTAGCACATACAGGGAAGAGCCTATGGGAATTGTGCTGTAAATGAGCACAGCACTGGGAGGAGTCCATGTTAATTCATGAAGGCCTCAGGCCAGTGGTTGCTCTGCAGCCCCCCATTTCTCTCTTGCCTTGGGACTGCAGCGAAAGGGCTAAAATGCTGTTGCAGTCGTAAAAGCCCGAAAACTTCAGGCAGCCAACAGAAGCTCAAGTATACCCATAGCCTTTCTCAATATACCTTCCTCTGCCCATTGTTTTTCCTTATCCTTGTATTCAGCCCATTTCTGAATTACTGCCCAGAAAAGAGTTTGTCGTTGCGCCAGATGAATGCATTTAATCAGCGGAAAGTCATCCTAGTGTGGGCTAATGGGAAAGCTGGGATGCAGCTGGCAGTGGCTAAGGTAGATGTATTCGGTAGGGCTGTGGCAGAGATGGAGTTACTGACTAAAACACAATCACTTGACTGCTCTGACGGAGTTTTAGCCTAATGGCGTTTTCCTTCCGGCCCATTGCTCAGCTCAGCATATCCTACAGACTCAGGCAGCTTTAACCTCCCTGTGACTAGAGTTCAGTATATCCTAAGGCAGTTTACCCATGCAAAGAGAGTTGTGCAGGAGCAGCTGAACTCTTAATTACCCAGGAGCTGGTTCACCCAAGAACAAGCTGAAACTGCATAAAACTGTTGAGGCTAGGCAGAGGCAAGGGCCGCTGTGGTCCATAGGCTAGTTTTTATTCAACAGTATTGATTGTTCTTGGCAGATACGGAGCCTGAGAGCTTTGTGGTTATGTTTGTTAGGGAAAATTAGAGGTCATTGTGAGACTTTGAGAGTCAATAAATCTAAATTTTGATGAAAGAGGCAAAATCCTACTCAGGCAGCCCATGTGGGAAAGCAGTGAGGGAGGAAAGAAAGGGCTGGAAATGTTACTGTGTCTTCCCTGTCAGCCTGCAGCACTCGGATTGTGGTTGTATTCTGTTCAGGGGAGGAACAGAAACGGTCTTAGAATATAGTACATTGAAAAATCCTCTTGATGTGACATGAAACAGATGATTAATATCAGGAAATGCAGTCTTGGTGTTGCTACCCAGTTTATGTTGCCTGAAGGTGAGCTGACAATATGTACCCGTGCACAGATACTTTGCATACCTGCAGCCTTTGCTGTCTGATGTGGTCAAAGGTTGTTGCAGGTTCATATGGCAAAACTCATCCTAGTTCAGACTTTGATTTATATATTCAAAATGGGGTTTAAGTCAGACCCTAGGAATGGTGCCTGGATTGATTTGGCCTTTTTCACTGAGCCTGGGTATTGTTAACTTAATTGAGCCTTACAATATCCTCAGGCGCCACGTATACCTTTTTATACCTAAGTTCACAGAAATGTCACAACGTTTCTAAAGTCACACTGGAATATCATAGTAGGGACCTCTCGCCCCATTTCTGCCTTGTGAGGGAATTGTGGAATAGTTTCCTTTCCAGCCTTTGCCTAATACGGGTGAGCTTGCAAGTGAGGCTAGCTCTTTGAGGCTGAGGTCATGTTTCTGAGCTTTCCAGGATGCTGCAGTGCATGGTCTCCTTCCCAGAATGGTGTCTGAAGGCAAGAGCTATCCCAGCAAATGTTATTGAATTGCATTTACTGCTGTTGTTTAAAAAAAAAAAAAAAAAAAAAAAAAAAAAAGACTATTTGAATTTCTAAGGCAATTTAATGGGATACTGAGACGAACAGCATTGGCAGGACTGCTGTGTTCTGGGAATGCATGAAGAGGCCTAGGTATTTTCTTTATCAGTAAACACTAAAGACAGTCATCATGTTTTCATGCTGTTTTAAAATCACTGTTCAAAAACACCTTCAATTTCATTGGCAATATTAACTCAAGGAAATGAGCTTCTTGGTTTAGGTACGTTTTTATTTGACTGTGAGGAGCCAGTAAATTATACTAGAACATCTTGTGGAGTCTGTTTTCTATGCATGTTCCTTGTCAAGGCTTTTCTGATTTATGCTCAAAGGCAGTGTGTATGCCAAATGTTGAGACTAACAGGCAAATGTATGCCGAGCTCAATAAAACATCCCTGCGCTCCAAGTTCTGGGGAGCTGAGATGCCAGACAGTGGGAAACTTGTATTCCCAGGCAGTGGCAGATGTGGTCGGCTACTCTTGGCTTCCCTTCTGGATGTTCAGCATGGCCTGTTACCATTCTCTTTCTCAGAAATATCCAATACTAAATGAGGGAGATTAGATCAGTGAGACAGAAACAGGCTGAACATGTCTGGCAAATTTAGTCTTGACTGTAGGCAGCATTTCTTCTATTTGGACCTACACAGCAGATGTTATTCTCATATATATTCCAAATGTGGTAAGATAGTGAGGACATTGTTATCAACTATGATAGCATTGCTGTGACTGCTGCTATGTTGAAAGCTGTGCAAACCTTGCTGTCATTGCGTTTCTTTAAAGTTGACATTTCAGTTGTAAGTAGTATGGTCTGTCTGACTCCTGATGTGCCATTTGCTCTGACAAGTAGATGCTGGCCTCCCAAGTTCCATTTCTTTGAGTACAGTGACCAGGTGATTGTTTTAGTCACTCTTTTTTTTTTTTTTTTTTAAAAACATCTTTCTCCAGTCAAAGTTGAGTCGTACAATTCAAAGGCCCCCTTCCCCAACAGGGTAACTCTTACAATACCTGCTACATATGCAATAATGGACACAATCTTTCTGCATTCCGAGCCTCATCTTTCCCCATTCAGATCCTTCCTAATGAGTTGTTTCTTTGAAAAGTCTGTTTGAAGGAAGCAAATTAAGTTGGAAAAGGAAGTTGTTCATCAGGAAATACATCTTTCGTCTTCACCCCTACAATTTCATTTCATGCTACCCCTCACGTTGCTTATGTATAGACATCTTCTGTATTGTACAGTTCTATGGGAGACATTTAACTTCTATTTATTTTGCACCATGGTTTTTTTTAATTATTTACTTATCTATTTTGCACCGCATATGGCACACCTTATGCCCAATGCAATCATACGCCTGCCTCTGTGTTGCAGCCAAGCACTGTGAATAGCTGAAGTTATGGGAAAGGTAGCATTTGCTCAGGATCATCTGCCAACCTTTGTGGTTTCTAGGAATCTCTGAAATCCAGTCAGGCTATTTTTTTCTAACCAGACAGCTTTTTATGGGGTTTGACCTGATGAATGAGTTTTAGGAGCCTCTTACAGGAGGTTGGGGACTGTCTTGTAGTGGGCAGGAATGCCTGGAATAGATGTTCTGTAAATCCTTCTGAACCTTATGATCCAAACAGTCCTTCATCTAGCTCTTAATTTTTCTTTGGATACATTGATACCTTATTTTGAAGTCTAAGTTATTAAAGCTGCTAGATAATTGCAACATATCCCTAAAGGATACAGAGTTAAGGATGGCTGTTCTCTTAAGTAAAACCTTCCCTCTCATCCCTCTTTCAGCCTTTGAACCTAAAATCTTTCATGGTTTGTATTCCACCATATAGATGGTGAGCAGACACAATATTCATACTTCCCTTTAACTGTGTCATGAAAAGCCATTGCTGAGTGCCGAGGTAAAAATCCCAGTTTAATTGGTCTCCCAGACACGGCTATTGAGAACTCAGTTATTTCACAATATGTTGCCACTACTCCTCTCTTTGAAGAGACATCCTGTCTTTCTGAAGCCTTGACTGTACTTCACTGTAATTAAGATTAGATTATTTTTTACTTTCAATATTTAAATAAAAAATGAAAACTACTCTGGCACACCTAAGCAGTGCTGTACATTGGGTTGAAAGGATGGAATTTCCTTCTGATCCTCAAAGACAATTAAGTTACTCCCTGAAGCATGAAATTTAATTACCCTCATCAGAAGCAGCATGATGCAGTGGATTAGGACATAGGAGTAAGAATCAGAAATTTTTATCTCTTATCCTAGTTCTGCTATCTAGTTATTGACTAAATGAGTCATATAACCTTCCTGTGCCTCCTTTTCACCCACCTGAAAAATGAGGTGTTTGATTTCTTTGCTAAGGGGCTGTGAGGTCTGTATAAGCATCTAAAGATGTAATGGTTTGTATGAATGCTAAGTGTTGCTGGGATTGCCTTGGCTTACATGCTGCCAGCAGTTATTGCAATTTGGTTTCATACAGTGAAATCTCATTTTTTGGCAGTGTTAGTTTCATTAAAGGAAGTGTAATCAAGCTCATACGCAAATAGGGAGAGGACTACAAGAGGAGGTGACACTAAAGAGCCATTGTGCATCAGAAAAATATGCTGAGCACTGGTTCTTTTCACATCAGTTTTGATCCTGCATCTCAGATACGATTACTAATTGTAGCATCCCAGGAGTGCCTCCAACCATGTATTTCGCAAGAGGTGGAAGGAAGTTCCACCTTGCATGGTTTAACTGGGGAATAGAAAGGAAAGTTCAGTGCCAGGTGAACATATTCCTCTGGGCAAGCTGTTTAGCTCTACTGTATTTGCAATTGCAGTAGTGTCTTACTGGAATGATTAGTCATGTCATGTCAGTGGGGAGCTCCCACGAAAAACTCAGAAGTGTTTATTGGATGTGGTGAAGTGGTTAATTAAAATAATTTGTTCTGTAGTTTAAAAAAACAGAAATGCTTTCTCATGTCTCAGCCCCACTTGGCCAACAGAGCTTTTGAGTAGATGAGTTTCTTAGCATGCCTGTAGCATTAAGTTTACATTTCAGAATGGTCAGTAAGGAAAATCGTCCTGTAAGTATCTGGGTTACTCTTTCCACAGACATTTTAGAAAGCAAAACTGAACTAATAACAACCCTGCCATTTAGTGGGTTACGTTCCAGTGCAAAGGTGCCAGATTGGAAAGATGTTTCCCCTCCACCATACAGCATAATTTCATTGTCTGTCTTTGAATACCTCTGCAATTCCTGTGTTCTTTCTTCTAGGGCCTCTGTCTGTATTAAATTCCATTAAAAGATTCTCATTTGTAATCACAAGAATAAAATTTCACTGTGAGGCTGCAGTTCTTCAGTTACTTACCTGATTCAATTCTTTACAGCAGTCAGATGTAAGTCTTCAAATTTTCAGGGCAGGGAATTTACTTAAACCGGGTTAGTAAAGCAAAATCTTTGTAACAATGATTTTTCTAATAGACACTCAGGAAAGAGATACAAAAAAATTTAATATTTTTAATTCTATGGAGGTTAACAGGAAAATATATTTTTCTGTAGGTTTTATCTTCTGCCATCTTAATAAATTTTCCTATGTAGAGTAGTTGTGGTCTTGTAGCATGCTCTAAATATAAGAGGAGATCCTATGACCAATGAAACTCTAGTGGCTTAATTGCAAACTTTCATAGTTATCCAAAAATAAGTATAACATAAAAATACCCTTTTTGGGCTATTTGTGTCTCACTGAAACCTAAAGCAATTTCTGCCATATTGCGATATCTCCCCGGCTGTACAATTCTCATTAGAGCAGCTCTACAAAAGAGCCCAGCATTGCAATCCTAAAAGGAGGGTAGAGTTAGCTTCCTTCTCAGCACACCTGAGGCAATATCATTGCAGTCTGGAGCCAAAATCTTGTTGGTCTCCTGTTCTAGGCAAGGTACACACTGTGTCTGACTCATCGGTCAAACCTAGCAGAATTACAGAGCATTTTCTTGGGGCGGGGGTGGTATTAGTTTTATGTTAAAAGCATTAAAAGAGTAAAAGGAAAGCAAATCATTACCATTTTAAAATCTTTTTTATGGCAAAACTTTTGTGAAGCTATCTTCTAAAGGCATTTTGAGGGAAGGGCGAGGAAACATTCTTGGAACCAGTCACAGGGATGTTAAAGGTCTGATCCAATGACACTAATAAAGGTCTTAGCTGTATTTAACCTATCACCAACAGTTACATCTTGCTTATGCAAAAGGCCATAGAAAAGGGTAGAAAGACAACTGGCATTAAATCAATAGAGGAAAATGTATACCATTTTTCTCTCTTATTAAGTAGAATGATCAGTGAGCAGAAGAGTTTGTGTTGCAAACTTTCTGCATTGCACATCAAGAATTATCTCCTTTAATGCTAAATAATCTCTTGCATTAATATACATTGTTGCCATTTTAGAAAGTAGATCCTTTTCAAGACTATATCATCATGCATCAAATTCAGGCCCTGATGTCTTTTAAGTAATTTTAAGATCAGTAAACTGAAATTAATTTAAAGTTGATAATTAAAAATAATTACAAGACAGTGTATTGTATTGTTTGAACTAGTGAGAAAAGAGTTTACAAAGCCTCCTACGGGTCATTTTGTTTTTTTTCTCCTTCTGTCTCTTAGAATTGTATTGGCATCTTCTTGATGCCATTTTTTAATTTTCTGTTTGCTGCATCCAGAAAAGGTCTAGTCTGGTTCTTCCTTTGTGCAGTGTCCATTAATTGCTGAAGCAAAAGAAAGTCTGGAGCAGTATGGAGGCAAGATTAAAACCTGTTATAAACTCCTGTATAATCATACAATGGCATGCAGGATGGAGAAACTTACGTTCTTTCACCAATTCATGTAGTAAAGGGGAAAAATTCTGTTTTGGACTCCTCCTGATAATTTTTAATTCTGCCCTTAACAAGGTTTTATTCTGAAAAGTCAGCTTCTAATTTTTTCACTACCGTTACCATGCCGCAGATGGATTTCGATGTGAAATACTCTGATGCGGCTGCTATTATTACTGTTTAATTTCATAATTCCCAAAAGTTCGCTGAACCTTTTATCAAAGAGATAAAACTAAGTCCTTGCCGAGATACATTGCATTTTCCTCCCAGGCATACCATGATAAGTGTTGGTAATAATAGGAGTATTTTTGATGAGAGAGAGCCTGGACCTGGAGAAATAAAATCACACTGTAACTCAACTTAGATATGAGGAGTCTGTTAAATTCCACAATTTAGAGAGAGCAAAACACAGCTTGAATTTAGAGAGCTTTTTTCTTAAAGAGAGGGGATAGTTCGAAGTTCTTGTCTTCCCTCAACCTCCTATTAATAGCTGCTGGGAGCTCACAAGCTGAATCGTCACCCAGGAGGGGCCACGCAGCTCGTCATTTCCCACAGCACAGTTCAAGTGCATTTAGCCCTCCTTTACTATACATAAGGCAATAGGATTTAAGGGTTGGTTCTTTGTTTTTTGCTAATTGTTTCCATATTCTTCTCATATGTTGAAGGCTTTTGCTTTCAGATTGGCCTCTGAATGTGAGAAAGCAGTGGCTTTGTCAGAGCCAGGCTGGGATAATGTTCTGGGTGAAACTTAACTTACGCCTGGGGGCCGGAGCAAACTGGCAGTGCACTGTACTGAAGACATAGGTGGCAACACAGGTGTCGGGCTGGCTGACAGCACAGAAATGAATTCTACCTTCCAGATGTAGATGGATGTCTGGAGAATGGTCACAAAGATGGTTGCTGTACAGGGGATGTCAAGACTGAAGTCCCAAAACTTTCTGGAATCAAGCATTTTGAAACCCCTCTTTAGCAGGATGAGTATGTGTGTGTTATATGGATTCAAAATCATTTATCCATGAAGACAGACAAGTGCAGGATGCGTGTGTTCTGGCTTGAGATTTTACTTGAGAGTTCTAGCACTTTTTTTTTTTCTTTAATTCACTGCCTCTAAGAGAGCATCCTGACTTGTACTTGCAATTAATCAGTGCTGGCATTACCCAGAGGAGCATGCAAAATGGCATCTAAAGCATTAGTGTATTGATTAGAATTAATCAGGAATGTGTTCCTCCCAAAGCTACATGCTGCATGAACAACCAAAGAGTGTCTAAACTATAAATATCTCTCAGAAATTAAGTTTCCATGAAAACTGGATTATGGCTTCTGAAACTGGGTAATTACATGTGAAATAAAAGCAGGGGAGCAAAACTGGTACCTGGCAAACTGAGTAACGGATGGGAGGTTTAAGAAAGGTTAGGTTACAGAGAAGTACTTTGGCTTGTTCAGGATCTAACACCTAACCCTTGCAGGGCTGTGCGAGGCCCAAGGTGGTTTCTAGCATACCTTCACATTAAGGAGCGTGAATGAGTGATACAGAAGGTCATTTGAAAATTCAGCCCTTGTACTGTGTTCAGGTTCTGTCAGCAGCATTTTCTGTTTTGGAGAAGAGTGATACGGCCTCATAAGAGAAACTCTGGGTGTTGCCCAGGCTTTCTTTAAGCAACAAATTCTCTCTAGATAATATATCCAGGTCTGAACTTGTCTAAAGTCTGAAAATATTTGGACCTAGGATTTTGAGCTGCTCTGTCATTGAAGACCACGGTGTTGTTAGTTTCTGTCTAAATCTATGTATATTGCAGATTCTAGGTATCTGAGCCAACTTCTTTCTTACTCTACCTTCAGTGAAGGCCTTGTTGGGTGGGTCTGGCCTGCTGTATCAAGACATTGAGCTGTCCCTAAACAATACAGTATAGTGTGTTGCTTTACAGCATAAAGGATTAAATTAAGATGTTGAACTGTGGTCTTTTTTTATTGCTTGAGGCAGTATCTAGAGAGATCATCATGGTTATTATGGCCAATGTTGTGGTAAAAATAGGTTTTGATGTTGAAGGCTGTGTGGAGACGATAGCTATGTACACAGTAACTGATGCCTTTGTCCTTGCAGTTGTCAGCTTACCAGCCTGATTCATCACTCTGTAGAGTGTTTGTAGGTTATGCAAAGGATAACAGGAGCAATCTGTTATCTGCTGTAATTTACTTTTGGGGCCTAAGTTTCACAGAATTGCAGAATGGTTGAGGTTGGAAGGAACCTCTGAGATTGACTAGTCCAACTTCCCTGCTTGATACAGGGTGAGCAAGAGCAGGTTACCCAGAGCCATATCCAGTCAGGTTTTGAATAACTCCAAGGGTGGACACTCCATAAGATTTCTGGGCAACTTGTTCCAATGTTCAATAACCCTTAGACTAAGCAAGTTTTCTCTTGGGATTAAATGGAATTTCTTGTCTTTCAGTCCAAGCAAATGTGACTTGTGCTTGCCTGTTGTCCTTTCATTGGATACCACTTTCTGATTCTGTCTTCTTTCCAGCCTCCCATAACATATAAACATTGATAACATCCTTCCTGAGCCTTTTCTTCTCCAGGCTAAACAATCCCAGTTTTCCCAGCCTCTTCTTTTATGTCGGATGCTCTAGTCCCTTAATCATCTCTGTGTTTGTCTTCTGGACTCACTTCAGTAAGTCCATGTTTTTCTTGTGCTGGAAAGTCCAGCACTGGACCCAGTGCTCCAGATGTGTCTCCCCAGCACTGAATAGAGGGGAAGAATCACCCCTTCGATCTGCTGTTCCCAGTGCAACCCAGGAAGCTATTGGCCTTCCTTATAATTGAGGACACACTGCTAGCTTATGTTCAACATTTTGTCCAGCAGGACCTGCAAGTCTTCTTGTGCAAAGCCGCTTTCTGGCCTGTGCTGGTGCATGGACTTGTTCCTCCCCAGGGGCAGCACTTTGCATTTCCCTTTGTTGAACTTCATGAGGTTCCTGTTGGCCCAAATTTCCAGCCTGTAGAGGCCCCTCTCAGTGGCAGCCCAACCATCCTGTGTATCAACCACTCCTCCCAGTTTGGCTGGAAACTTGCTGATGGTGCAGCCTGTCCCATTATCCAGGTCATTAATGAAGATAGGAAACATTATTGGCCCCACTATTGGCCCAGAGGTATACCACTAGTGACCGGCCTCCAGCTGGACTTTGTACCACCGATGATAACCATCTAAGCCTGGCAGTTCAGCCAGTTTTCAGTCCACCTCACTGTCCAGAATTGCATGGGAGACAGCATTGAAAACCTTACTAAAGTCAAGATAAGCAACACCCACTGCTCCCCTCATCCACAAACCTATCATCTCAGCATAGAAAGCTATCAGATTGTTTAAGCATGATTTTGGTATGAAGAGGTTCCACATGTGGTATTTCCCCATCTATCTCAAAAGATGACTGAAGTAGCTTTTCTGTTACCTTGCTAAAATGCCTTCTAAGATTAGATTCGTAACATATAGGCCACTAAGAAAATGTAATAAAGCTACTACTAATTAACATCTAGTGCATATCAGTTATGCTGAAGTAGATCTTGCCGCTGCCAGGCAGCAGCAAGGACAGACAGGATCTGCAAATGAGTATGGGTCTGTTAAATACAGGGTGTTGTATAGAAAGGTCTGGAGATCAGAGTCCCTGTTTTGCCATGGAACGACTGCAGAATCGACTCCCATCTGAATTTGCCCGCGGGTCTCTCTACTGACCCAGTAGCTATTTTTAGTGTCCCTGATAAATCCACCAGTTAGTGTCATCTTTAGCTCATTTATTTTCATGTCTCTGAAGAAAGAGGCTGATACTTGGGATTTCTTTTCACATGAATCTTTGAATCTCAGGCAACCTATCGTAGGAATTTGTACCACAAAATATGAATATATTTTGTAATGAATCTGGGCTTGAGTGAGTCTGCCTTTTCCAGTCTTGCATTGCAGAGATATAAAATACCTGCTTGGCAACAGCTCTGGGAGTTAATAAAGTTTCTGTGGTAAACTATGAGAGGCCTGAGAATTTCAAACTAAAGTTATTGCACTAGTAACTCAGAAAAGCAATTCCTAAAACTCCTGGCACATTTATCCAGAGGGTTAGCAGTAGCACAGAAATGGAAATCATTGTTGAGAGCCACTGCTTACTTGGAATTAAAATCCATCAGTCTTCTGAAGCTGAGGAGAACGATTTTCATGACATACAGATGCTTCTGTATTTCATAACCAAAATTAAATCTAGGGTGGTTTTTTACTCTGTTTGTAGGGAAGTTCGTATCCTCTAATCCCTATAATATACCTAACTTGAGATGACATCAAAAGAAATAATGCACACAGAAGCCAGGCATTTAAAATACTCTCAGTACTTTATTTTATTTAATTTCAGTAAAAGTAGATTTATCTGTTTGGGGGAGGGGGACGGAAAAGGAGCAAGGATGCCAACATCCCCTTCTCAAGTGGGAACCTCGAGCACAGAAGTTGGAAGATAAGATGTGGAGATTAAAATAACTGTAAACAAAAAGTGAAACTTAGCAGTCTAATTTCACTCTTCTTGCTGGAAAAGGAGGGAGGAAGAAACCTAGTAAATCATTAAAAAGCAGTGTTTTCTTTTCTGAGTTGCAAGTTGAACTGTTAGCTGTCGGCAGGGTCTTTATGCAGCCCTTGCTTAGGACTTTTCTTTAGGTCCTTAACATACCTACCTCTTGGCAGCTTCCTTGCCTGCTGGAAATTTTGTCCAGTTTACTAGAGCGTGATGACACTGTTGTGTCCCTGATGAGAAAAACAGTGTGTCTGCCTCTGGAGCAAAAAATGTCTCCTAGTTGGTAGCTGTATAGGGTCTACAATTTGGGATTGATCCGTGCTTGTAGCAGGCACAAGTGATGGTTGGCTGGTGCAAATGTCATACATATATGTCGTTGTATTTCCTTTCGGAAGTGTGCCTTAACTTGATAATATCCGAATTTTGGCATACTCCTGGAGAAGGAGGTTCTTGTTATGGATGCCAGATAAACAGTGTAGTTTCTTTTGTTCAGAACACATGTTCCAGTGGGTTCCCTCCCTCAAGAAAAATGTGGTCTTGTGTACAGCCCACATACAAGCACAAACCCGTACAACCAGGGGCTGATGGGGGTACTTGATAAGGAAACGTTTGTGTAAGAGCAATGAAAAATATGTTCCCCTGACCCATTATATCAACTAGAAATAGTACAGTCTTCCTCAATAATGCTTAATATTGGTGTTTGAAAGCAACTTAAGGAAACACAATAGGTTTTTGTTCTCATCTTTTAAAAATTGCAGCTGGAGCTGTAAAGAGCATTTTCTAATAGGTTTTATTAGACCCCTGTTGTCTTGTTTGGCTCCAGCTGACTGGTTACAGTACACTAAAAAGAAATGTTTTTTCCTTGGTGCTGCATTTTTTTCCTGTAACAGAAGAGAAATGTGAAGAAGTGGATTCGTAGTGACTGAGTGGCTTTACAGAATCTCTCGTCCCTGATCATGTTTATGGTTAGCGAGCAGGCACTGAATAAACTGGGGTGAAGTGGGTGATGGGCTCTGTATTGCTGCCGACGTAATACACACCTCTTGGGAAGCAGCCCTTCACAAATGGTGTCAACAAGTGGTTTTACTGGCAGCCTGTGCCCAAGGATGGAAGGTGAAATGGGCTGGAGCATGTTATACAAGTATTTTATTCCTTAAAGTTGTCCTTGCAGATCAGAATTCCAGTATATTGGGGAAAAGACAGATACTTATATTTTTACTGTCTACCTTTAGACATGTCTTGCTGGACATAGAACATTTGAAAGTTAAATCAGAGGTGACATGTAAGAGCTGAGGGTCTAGGAGTAGTTCTTGTGCTGGCTGGCAAGGTGTTTCAGGCAGAGCAGCAGACTCAGCCGATCAGAGGGGGGAAGGTGGACGTTAAAGACAGCCAGGCCTTGATGTCTTCTAGTATCTCAGAGAGTAAATTCAGCTCATACAGACTTTTTGTTCTTATTTACTCTTGGCAACAAGCAGACTAAGTTGAAACACTCTTGGAGTGTGGATGTTAGTCTCCAGGGTTGCTAATCCAGTTCCTTAGTTCCTTGATTTACTTGGTGGGACTGTTTGTTTGTTTGTTTGGGAGGCAGGGGGGAGGAAGTGCGAGGAGGAGAAATGGCATGTTTTAGTTGTAGTGCTTCATGCACCTGTAGGTGTTCCAAGCCAGCCACATTAGAAGCAAAGCGTGTTACCTCAACCAGAGAGGCAGTGCTGGGAATTATAGCTATTGTGCAAGCAAGCCCTGGAGGCTGGCTTATTGCCTGAGTGACTAAGAGACTTTGCCGGTGAGAAGCAGGAGGAGTGATATTTAGAGAGGGTGTGCATGTGTGCTACAGATTTCACAGCTTGCTTTGCAAAGAAAGTTAGGCTTCTTTTAAACAGCAGGCAGACATCTGTGAGAAATCCGGGAGCACAGAAGTGTGACAGAAGAGAGCAATAAGCTACTATTTAGCTGGGTTTCCCACATCTTAGCTGGGTGGAAATCTTGGTGCATAGAAGCTTGCTTTTGCAAAATCCATGGGAGGGAAAGGCCCTGAACATGGGGCACCGTGAAGGGAGTAAGGGCTGGGGTAGGACGCACAGTATGACTAGACACATGTGGAGCTGCTGCTTTGGGTGATTTGGTCTCTGTAAAGTAGCCTTTCTTACCGCTCTTCTCCTTTGTTCTTTCCTCTCGCTGTATGATGAGACCAGATGGGTGTTGCTTCAAAGGAGAGTTGGACATCTAGAGAAACCATTTCGGATCTCACTGGAGCATGTTGCTAATGGGAACAAGAGCATAGCAGCTGTGGATTCCTTTGCGATGAAGAACTGCAGTACAGGTAACGTAGAGTGTTACTGCTTCTAGCTCATAGTCTTCTGATGCCTTTTTGTAGAGGAGCATGATTTCTGGCTGTTACAGAACCTTCGCAGAATGACAGCTTCTTGTCAAATCAGTTGTTTAAATAAAAAAAATAGGGTCCCTTTCAGGGAAGAATTTTTTTAATGTTGCCTTAGAAGTTTTAACTTCTTGAAGGAAACAAGATTCCCCACCACCCCGCCACCGCCCGAAAGAATTTCTAGGAAAATTTCATTTTGGGAGAACCAAAGCAGTATTCAACCTGGCTTGCCAGATGCCTATCCTGATGACTTCACTTTCTACAGCAGAAAGTAGAACAGATGAGTGGTTCCTAGACAGATAGCTTGCAAGTCATCTTTTTGATGCTCCTGGTAACAAATTTCAGGGTTGTTTTTTTAAGGAACTGTGGAAAACTTGACTCTAATAAAGTATGCTTTTCTTTGGCAATGTTCCAAAGCAGTTATTGCTGAATAACCCCTAATACCTCAGTGTAGTGTGTGGAATTTTAATAATGGGCAACCTTAATGGGGGTTACTTTTTTAAATACAAGCTCTGTTATCAATTCAAGTATGTAAATTCAGTGCTTCATGCCAGAAGCAGCTGCATGTTAGTTCTACCAGCTTTATGGAGCTTGTGAATCATACTGAAATCTTTAGGTGGCATGTCAGTGAAGAATATTATTACTTATAGCACTTAACACATTACCTTTTGTCCATTTTATTTATTTGGAGTACTGCTGAGTTGATCTGCATGTCCTTCTTTTCAACCTGTCTGGGACAGGGAAATCTGCTGGAGAATATACATTATTTTGGTTATTTATGTTGCTCCCCACAAAGGCCAGTTGTATTAAGGGGTTTATTGCACTGTCCATATGTAAAGGTGACCTCTAAGCTCCAACAAGGAACAGGCTGATACTGTGCTGAAAGCACAAGGTGTGTTTAGACAGAATACACCTGTTCTGCTGCTGATGTACAGAACACATCCTGGTATCTCTCTAAGGCTGAAAAGAAAGTATTGCAACTCCCCGAGACAAGAAGGTGAATGGGACAGAAGTCATTCACATCCACAGTGCTTTGGGAATTCATTGCAACAAATATTATGACAGACTGCAGGAGATATTCAGCTCCCATGAAGGTACATCGATTCTTCTCTTGGGAGTGCTTGAAGGAGAGCTGTAGGTGAAGGACAGTCAGCTGACTGAAAGGATAATGTTGGCTGAGTGAGCTCATACCAGTACTGGGCACCATTCTGCAGATGACAGATGTCAGTTGCTGAGGCTATTAAGATACGTTGTGAGCAAAAGAAGGAACAAATCTCCCATTTTGTCTACAGATTTGTAGCAATTGGCTACTCCCCTGCTCTGCTTACAGGACACGGTGTATGCGTAATACCAACAAGGAAGAAAACCACTTGTTCTTTTTTCAGTTGGTTGAAACTGCTAAGCCTTTTGCACACAGCTGAAGATATGGTACTGTGTCCTTTTACTAGAAAAGAAGGTGGTTATGAGCAGCTGAGGGTGGCACCTTAGGCTTGGAGAAAATAGGAAAGCAATAAGAAAAGATTAATCTAAATCTAATTTTTCTGCAGCTGTTAGAAGCCTTTGGGCAGCTTAGCTACTTGGATACCTTAATGTCACTGAAGCACCTAAAACATGGGTGAATTTGGGAAAGAAACATCTGAGAAACAGTAACAAGCCTTCAGCCTAATTTTTCTAAGCCTTTTAAAGACCACATACAAAATTTAAAAATAAATAAAGGCACATAGACAATCTTAGGAAATTAGGCTGCCATTTCCATAGGTGGATACAGGTATGGATCTAAATTAGATGCCAAGAGAGGCTTGAAGAAGGTAGAAGTTTGAGATTGGGATTTGCTTTTGAGCATTGGGAATTCCATTTTTTTAGTTCTTTAATCATGGAAAAGATGGGATTTTTATTGCATTTGAACTGAAAAAGTAACAGTCTATTTGGGATTGAATAGGAAAGTAAGATAAAAAAATAAATTCAGTTGCTGATAAAATTCTGATTTTTTTTTTTAATTCTAAATTTTAAAATTCTAGATTCACATCCCATGTAACTAAAAATTGAGTGGAAACATAACTCTGTCATTGCTATGTCTTAATTGTACTCTACATTTCCCTTTCTTCATTCAACAGCGCAGCAGATTAGAAAATCAAAGTGATATGTCACTTGAATATCTTCACATTTCCCAGTTCCCATCCTATAATCGGTCTTGATTGGGTTAGCTTGATAGAAAAAAGGAAATCCCTTGCAGATGGAGGGGGTTCATTTGGTTTTGGTTTTTGGGGGGTTTTGGTGGTGGTGGTGTTTTTTTGGGTTTTTTGGGTTTTTTTTTTTTTGTTTTTTTAATGCTCAGGATTGGCCCAAACTGTATTTAGTGCATCTCATATCATTGCTGTAGTTCATCACCACCATTCTTCTCATGCACTCCATCCTCTGGCTTTAATTCTTTAAGGGCTTTTTAGCACTCGACATGTGCTAAGTGTTGGGGTTTTTTTACAGGAAGTTTTCCTGAACCATAGGATTAGATTCTGATCAGAAAGCTCCTACAGTCAATAGGTTTTTGGATCAGGACAGTTAACAGGTAGCATTGCCCATCATCCTACAGCCAATCGACTTTCAATTACTCTCTTAAATGTGAAGCAGATTGTGTTTGCCAGTGTGTAAAACCTAAACTATTGATTGTCTAATTTACAACTTACTATTTAAATGAGCAGTATCCAAAGCGAAAAAAAATTACAAATTGCAGAGAAGTAATATATTAATTTAATAATGTCAGTTAAGAATTTGTTCCTTCTACAAGTAAAGTAATTGGTACAGTGGCATTTTATAGTTGATGATAATTTCTAGTAATAAAAATAGAGTTCATTTCCGAAGTAATGTATTGACTTATTAATGATATTTAATGGGTTTCTTACTGATTTTTTATTGCAGTTGTAAATTAATTAATTTGCTAACTTATTTCCAAAAGTCTTAATTAAAGTACTTAATAGTAAGCACAAGTAAATGACAAGACATTGTTTTACTTAGTAATGTTCGATTTACCAATTCTGAGTAACTTTTTAAGTAAGGGGTGTGGAGATCAAATGCTTCTAAAACGTGTTAAAGGTTTAATGATGCTCCGAGGCTGTTAAAAGCAGTTATTTCAGACACTCAGCCTGTCCAAGAGGAAGCACTTAGCTTTCAAGTTTTCAAGCTCAGTAAGCAACATAAAAAACATATTTATTTTGGAGAGGGGAGAGAATGTGTGTTGTTGATTAAGTTAATACTTCTGTCCACTCAGCAATAGCTTTTTTCACTAGATACTGAATCTACATAGAAATACAGTCGTTACCTTCAGAGCTGGTAAGTAGTTAGTTCTGTAATGATCTCATGGTTACAATACATATGCAAATTTCTGGAAGTTGAAGTTAAGGTTGTACTAAAGGCAAAATCCTTGATCCACAGCAGAGGACCTCTCAAGAAAGGAAAAATTTTGAAGACGTAAAGGCGATTTTACTGGAAAAAGAGATAGCGAGGGAAGAGTAAGAATATGGACTTGCAATATGTATGAAGAAATATGAGCAACTGCCAGATAGAATTGTTCATGATTCCGTTTGATAAATAGTCTAGCAACAGATTTATGAATCAACTGCAGGAAATCAATAAGGGCTTTCTCCAAACAGGATTACTTATGTATCTGAATCATTACTAAAATGATGTTTTTGTGTATTCAGACAAAATCTGAATATGTATCATTTCAGTTTTCCCACGTATGCACACCTTTTGCAGTTTGTCTTATAAATTAATTTGATGACAGGATGTTGTGGTTAACTGAACTTAATGAAATACCAGTGATCCCCTTTTCAAAATGAGTTCTTGGTGCTTTCTGCTGGAAAATTGCCTAGAAAAGTTAACCTCTTCCAAACCGAGAACTGAAATAGTATCAGTGTATCTGATAGAATCGTAGAATAACCCAGGCTGGAAGGGACCTCAAAAGATCATGTGGTCCAACCTTTCGTGGGAAAGGGAGCCTAGACGAGATTATCTAGCACCCTGACCTAGCACATCTTGGAAACCTCCAGTGATTGGGACTCCACTATGTCCCTGAGGAGGTTGTTGCAGTGATTGTTCTCACTGTAAAAAACTGAAACACAGGTTTCTAATTGAAGTCCCACATGACACACTTACAGCTAATTTAGATGTTAATAATTAATTCATTAAAAAATGTGTATAACTTCTAAGTAAGTTTTACTTGAGTAAAATTGCAAGATGTTACAGAAGATTTATGAAGCAACTAACTTAATTGTGTCAAATTTTTTATTAATTATTTGCTTAGTTGTAATTATGGGACAGTGGAAAGAAGACATGTACCTTCAGTGGAATCAGCCATGTCATCTTATATGGTCTGGAGATCCACCACTGCCCAGAAATTCAGGGGAACGGGTGAACAGAACAATAAGCACCATCAGTATTGTGCCATTGTTATAAAACTGAAAAATAGTAATGCTTTTAAACAAACAAACAAAAAAGAGTCGTCTTAAATTTCAGAAGTAATTGTCTCTATTTGAGGTGTAGAATGAACATTTACCATAATACTTACTTGGCTTATCCAGGTTATTTTTGTGTAAAGGAAGCAGGAGAATTTCCTTTGGCATTAATGCCATGGTTAAGGAGCTTACCAAGAGAGGATAGATCCAGAGTTAATTGAAGTCAGTGCAAATTATTTGGTATGTTTGGATTAAGTTCTGAGTATCCTTCATTTAAAAAAAAAGGAAAAAAATTAGGCAGATTGGCTGCATTTTCCTTGGAGTGGCCTATGCTATTTATACAGTTCCACTGAGCTGTTTTTCCTGTGGATGTAATTTCACTAAGTAGGCATTTGGAAAAGCCTTACTATTTTAAGAATATTTGCCTCCGAATGCTTTGGCAACCACCTTCCTCCCTATTCACCTCTGCTCCCCCCATGAGGTATGACTGATTATTCTGACTTCAGGTTGTGTGCCAAAACCCATCTCTAACGTGCTAGTGTTTTAATCCTGTAGGGATCTTGTGTTGGAGAAAAATCTGCTTTACAGATGAGTGTGGTGGCTATAGTGAAGTTAAATCATTTTAAGGTAATTCCAAAGTGAAAATTATTTCACTTGTGGTTTGTGCCCATTTAAGTAACATAAATTTAATGCACTTGTTATGGGGCTTATCTTTGTTTTCATTTTTCATTTTCATCTTTTTAAAATTAAGTTATAGTAACGCTAGAAATAAAAAATTAAGCAAATTTAGTCTTAATATTGCTTCTAGAAAAGGCACAGTAACTCAATTAGTGGTAGAGTAGCTTCTTACAGTAATGAATTAGTGATTATGCATTTCTGTTGCTGACTGTGAACACCTAGTTCTTGTGGAGCGAAATTTAGACAGTGATGGTTATGTTAAATAATTTAATCTATTTAGAACATTAGTGTACTTGCCAAAGGGAAGGGGGAGATGAACCTGAATATCTAGAGCATTTGGTTTTCATAGGTCTGTCATGCCAGTATGTTGGTGAATGGGACCTAGTCTTCTGTTGTTTTGTTTAGTAATCAACTGATGATATATTTGGGTTTTTAAGATACGAGGAGGGAGGTGTAAAGGAATGTTTTAAATGGTGTAATAATGCTCGTAAAACTAGCCTTTAAAATTGATGCATTCATAAAGAAGGTGGAAAGGCTGGAAGCTGCCATAGCAGGACCGAATATGGGTGTTTCTTAGACAAAGTTACTGTCTTACTAGAGTGGGCAGGTTCATCTACTCTAATTCAAAAAAGATTAGGTGATTTGGGTTAAGAAACAGAATTGAGAAATCTCAGCCTTTAAAATCCAAAGCCTTAATAATCAAAAGAGAAGGGCGTGCTCATAAGAGGTACTGGAAACTGCTTGAGAGACACTGCAAATCCCTCAGTTCCCCTGCAAATGTTGGCAGTTGTGGGCCTTAAGTACTTTTTAACACCTTGAAGAATTGGCCAATACATTATCTTTTTAGTGCTGTATATGATTTTTATCCTGACCTTCTCCCTTAATTAAGGCTTATTTCAACAAGGGAGCCATTGATTCAGTGAAAGAAAATGAACTCTGTAATCTGCTTTCCCCAAATTGAACTTATTTTTATTACTATTAATTGCTGCCACTTAGTTCTTGTGATGTTTTAACTGCTTGGATTTATTGAAACAATCATAGGATTCACTATTATCACTTGAGAAATGGGGAGGACAATGACGATTTATGGATGACCCAATGATTTTAAACCAGTATTACCCCAGATTCAAAGATTTATGCAAGCTGATTCCATTGTGTAAGTGGGTGACAGTCTATCTCTCCCCTTCTCTCTCCATAATAAACCCCTACATTTTCAAAATACTGCTAGCCTGTAACAGGGGGCAAGCAGAACCTTGATTTTGCTAAAACAAAGTCAGGGGTAGTTTTGCTCTTGAGTTTTGTTTTATATAGATCCATGAAGTTCCATGTTAGCTGTAGCTAAGTTTTTTGATTTAAACAGAACTGATGTTTGAAGATGTTAAGACCCAGCTATGCAACTTGATTCATGTTTGTGAAGAATTACAGTGGTCTTTGAGAAGAGGTGAGAGACAGCGGGGAAGCTTAGAAAGTCAGAACAGAAGAGGGAGATGGTCAAGCAACAAGGGTAAGAGTCAGACTGCATGAGCAAAAGAATAAATGAGAGAGGGAGAGATGAGGAAAGGAGAGAGGGCGATAAATGGGTAACACTGAAAACAAATGACAGGATATCAGGCAGGAATAATTGTTCTAGATAGCGGAAATGATTAAAGAGTTTGACCAGTTAGAAAGTGATTGGAATAAACATTTACAATCCAATTGATTAACTAGAGCAATCAAACTTAATCAGATAGCCATTCAATCAACCAGACTGAACTAACTAGATGGATAATCTGTTGAACCGGCAAAGGAACCAAGTGAGACTGAGGGAAATTCAGTGAATTGTGAAAATTGAATGAAATGCAAAAAGATTAATCATTTAACATTTAAAATTACCAAGTGCAAAGATAAATGTGTGGAAGTTCAGGTGGAAGCTAGTCCCATTTTCCGGCATGACTCAAAAGAGCCTGAAGGGCATTGGTGAGCAAAATCATTTTTTGGAAGATGAAGAACAAGAATGAGGAGAAGATGGGACAAGAACGAAAGAAGATTTTCTGTGTGCACTTCCAGGTTGTAGAAGACAAAATAATGTCAGCAGCAAGAACATTATTTTTTCAAAGGCCTGCATAGGTATCATACACACCAATGCTGGATTCTGAGGTAGCACTGCTCTGTAGTGGTGCAAGGCATACAAGATCGAGAAAAGGTATCCTCCTCTTTCTTTACCACAGCAGTGAAGACTTCTTTAGATTTTGGCTCAAGGCAGTTCTATACCTCCAGGCTTATCTTCTGAAGTATTCATGTTCAGCTTGTTTTCTCTATCTGAGAAGTCTCATCGCAAATCTGCCCCAGTCTTGCTATAAGATCTTGTCCAGCTCTTCCCTTTTCTTGTCCAAAACCTTCCTCTTTCTGCCTCAGGGAGCCCTGCTTGCTTTGTCCTGCTGTTCTGTTTCTGCATGATCTGCTGCAGCCAGTTTTCTTAGCAAACCAATTACTGCACCAAACCACAGACATTGTTTAATAATTCTGCACTGTATCTAGTGTGGGAGAGGTGTGGCACATTGGTACCAGCATTGATGGAGACATTGAAATAGACACTCTGCAACAGAACAACTAAAACCAAAAAGCCCTCACCTTGTAATTCCAAATCAAATCCATAATACATAAGTAGAAATGCCACCTGACTAAGCCTCATGCATTGATTTTTCGCTGAAAAATTTAAGAATCTGCAACAGGGGACTGAAATTTTCTGAAAAGGAGAGCATGCCCTTTCAACAAATGAGATTCCTTTATGCTGTATTTGGAAACTCACAACCCGTAGCTGCACATCAGACTCTTGGTCAGGATCATTAAACCTGTATGTTGTGATTCTTTTGCTTTGAAGTCATGAAAAACGTGGGGAAAGAGAGGAACTTTAAAAAGCTACCAAGTGACTTAGGAGCACAAATTAATGGGAACTGTGCTCCTTAGTCCCCCAGGAGTTTTCAAAAATCCCATCATTACTGAATTGCACTGAGGCATGCCTTCCACCTGTGAGGATGAGAAAGGACAGACTGTGCACTGTGCTTCCATGGAGGCAGTTTTACGGAGTACCTCCATAAATGAGGCATACAGGCCTTTTATGAATTGAGACTTTGAAAGCCCTGCTAGTAAGGCATATTGATCCAGAAGTCACACACGGATGGCAAGATCTTAAATTACCAGTCAGGTTTTATTACATGAAAGAAATTTTAAGAATACTTTTTTCCCCCCTTCTTTAAATGATTGCCAGCTGTCGTGCTGAAGTTTTGTACAGCTGAGAGGTTGCAAGCACTTAAATGAGTCAGCTGGATTCTGGGTCCAGTGCCAGACTGAAGTGTATTGTTCATGGGGCATGATTGATGGAGTATCAGCAAATTTGTAAGCAAAATAAGAGGTTTGGAAATGTTTTTCAGATCTACAAAGAAATATAATTTAGTCAACTCTTCCAGAGGGATTTATCATGTTCCGAAAATAATATCAACGGTGGATTTTTCATTTGATGTGAATGGAGATGAACAAAGCAACTATTTTGATACCTCAGAACTTTGAGGGCTGAGAGGCAATCTGTCTGGTTCTGTGAGATGATGCGGCATACTGGGATCTAAGCTGTTTTGGTTGATTTGTGTGAGCCACAATCTAGAGTAAATGATTTTGCGGAGACTACAGCAGTGAATATTCCGTGCACTTAAGCCTAAATTATGTACTGGATTTTTAAGACATCATTTAGAGCTGTAAGCAACAACTGCATAAATCCAGCATCATGTTATACAGTACAAAAAAAGATAAATATGAAAAGGATGGAATTTCAATATTTCTGTAATATTATCAGTGTTGCATTTGATTTATAGAAGGTCACTGTTGACTCTTTAAGCACCTCATGGAATAACAGTGTATGTACATGTGTTTATGAACATACGTCAATGAAACTGTAATAAAAAGAAAGCAATCGCTCTAAGATCAGAAACACTAAGTGTAAAGTTTTGGCAACAGTATTAACTCATTAGGCACTTTTATTGTACACATCAGTAGCAAAACAGTAGTAAAGTGACTCACCTGTCTACAAAAATTGCCAAGTGGCTTAGACAGCAAAGTAGGGGAAGTATTTACTGCATGCGAGCTATTTCCCAAAGTAAAGGAAGTGAGGTGAGTAACTATGAAGTTACTTGGGTGGAGCTTCTGCTAGTGAAAGTTGTAAAGCACGTTGCATGTGATCCCATTAATTGTTGGAGCTTCAACTCTTGCATCAGCTGAAGATCTGTCCCTATATATTTATCAAAGCTTTTGAAAAAGGAGGAGCCTAACAAGAGGTTTGATACGAACATCACTGATTTGGACTTCAGTTTCTTTGTCATTGCTGGGCTCTTCACAGCCAACAGAAGAGTTTGGTTTGGAAAACAGAAGAGTTAGGTTTAAATTATAGCTGTTCTTTCATTGTAGGTAAAGGAGGCTGGAGCTGACGCTTAGTGTTTGCAGTGATACATATTACTATAAAGTTACATTTTTTTAAAAAAGATTGGATTGCAAAATACATTTTGTACAAAGTGTATTTTCTAAAAATATTACTTACAACTGATTCAGACAAATGAGAAATGCTAAATAACCTTTTCTATCATATGTTGGAAAAAAGTTCTACTCCAAGAGATGCTTGACCAGCTCATCTTTGCACAGAGTGCTTTGCAGTGATCTTCCATGCTTACGGTGTTTGTCTTCTGTTTTCTTCTAATTTCATCTTTGGAGCACCTCCAACTTTCTCTGCTCCCAAGTGCAGGCAATTACTCTCATTTGGACAAGCCCATTCCTCCTCTTTCCCTTTAGTCATAAAACATTCCTGCCTATCTAATCTCATCATGAAATCTTTGGGGCCATTGTTACTTCATTATAAGTTTATGTTGTAGCAAGTAGCCTTCATCTTAACTGTTGATTTGTAGAATGTGGGCTAATTTGTGCCTTCATATAGGTCCCCTTACATTATAATAAATGTGCTTCTACTTGCTGCTTCTGTTACTAGCAGTACCAGACATCAGCAGTGTCTGTAATGCATTAAAGTTGTCTTTCTCAAGTGTAATAGCAGTCAGAGCATTCTCTGATTCATATTATTTTTTGACTTTCCAAGTAAACAGTGCATTGCTATCCTGGACAATTAGGGTAATTGCTGAAATGAAACCAAAGTGTCATGACCGGGCAGGATGCCACCAAATGGAAGTCAGTCATGCAAAATTACTCTTCCTACACTGCAAGCCCACAGTGATACTCTTCTCCAAATACTACAGAGGAGTTTATTACTGTTTCCATTTATTCATATTGCTATACCATCTCAGAGCAGTACTCACAGATGAGTCTGGCCTGTGCTGTGCACTGAGTACAAGCAAAGGACAAAGAAATGAGATTGTGAGTTCCTTAGCGCAAATACAAAGGCAGGCGGTAACAGATGAATAAAGATGACCAAAGCCCTTTGGCCACGCCACAGTGAGTGAGCATTAGGTTAGCTGACACCTGGGATGGAATTAGTTGGGAGGAAATAGAAACAATTTTAAACAGCCCTTTCATTGATCTTAGAAATGAGAGAGTAGTAGTGAGTGAACAGAATCTGGCCATTTGTGGCAGCAACAATAACCAGCAGTTTACTCGTGCATCTGTAACAAGTTTAAGTTGAGGGATTTGACTAATGAAACAGGAAGGAGTAGACTTGCTGTCAGCTTTGAGTTTTTAGTTAATGCTAGGCATTGCCTAAGCTGCGACTGTGTTGGTATAATTGAGCGCTGTCTCTGGGGCCTCCTCTTCAGAAAATTGCACTCATTCCGAAAGTTACTCGGGCAGAGAGCTTGGTCATGGCAGAGCTTCACTGTTTGCCTAAGGAATCTTGCTGTACTTGTGTGGGTTTTACTAAGTGCCAAGTGTTCATAAAGAGTGCGTAGGAAAGGCATTAGGTGAAATGAAGACAGTTTATTTTCCAGTTTACAAAGCCAAGCAATGGTCTTGTCCCTTTCTCCTTATTTCTTTGTTCTAATAGTGTATCTTCTCCTAAACTCCAACTTGCAAAGCTAATTTCCAAGCAGTTCGCACAATTCTTAGTCTAGACCTCAACTGAACTGTCAGGGAATAAAATCTGTATAATAAACCAGTCATCTAATTCACGACATCGTGGGATTCAATCTCCCTAGGCAAGATTTAGTTCAGACATTCAGATGCTTTGTTGTATGAAGTTAGACAAGGTGGTATTCATCTTTTGTGACTTCAGCTATCTGAAAGTTAGGCATCATGTCAAAGCTAGTCTCTAGGGTCCCTCTGTAGTCAACAGAGAGAAAAAGAGGCACTTCAGAGAGCAATTCATTCCACCTTTAACATCATAGCATCATCAGAGTGTCAGAAAGGGGACAATGCTTTGCTTGAAGAATTGTAGCCTGGAATTTCTAACAGAACTATCCTTTTAAAGCCAGTGGGTGCTTTAATACCTATAATCTATAAAGTCTGCCCACCAATTCCTCACTTTCGAATGAATAGTGTCAGGCAAGGAACCTTTAACAAACAGATTCTCTATTGAACATCCTCAACGCTCACTGGTTAGCATGCTAGATAAATCATTTTATAGTAATTATTTTGCAGGAGTTTATTCAGAGTCTGTTAGGATAAACCCTGAAAAAAATTAAATGGCTTTTGAATGCAAGATTAATAGTGCTATCCAGGAATACTTTACAATACCAGCATTACCAATAGAAGCTTCATCCGTGCAGCTTTGACAGGATGCTTCCAGTCAGACCTAGAAGCCTCTCTGCATTAAAAACACCAGCTGTTCTGGGAAACCCGTATAGGTTATAAACAAGGAATCAGCCCTGGACTTTTACCCTCTGTAGATATTTTATGAATCGGTCTAGAAAAGAAGGTATGTTTCTGAAAAAAACCCACAGTCCTTTCATACCGAAGAACATTCAGATGCAGAAGTGGTTTGTCAAAAGTAGAGTGGTTGTTGGTAGAAGCAGAGCTACAGCCAAGAGCCTTCTAGTGGAGCCCTGTAGATCATATTGCTTCTCTGCATCCTCACAAAATCATTTATATGTAAAAGCTTTGATTTTTTTTGTTGACCACATTCTTTTATGGGAGACCTCAATGAAGGCTTTTTGAAAAATCCACTCAAATTGAGTTGCATTTGGATATTTGATCTCATGCTGCTTTCCAAAGAGTGGTAATAGAAGATCCACGTTATTTTTTCAGTTACTTCCTTACCAGTAGGTGCAATTCCCTCTCTTGCATTATCTTGTTTATTTTCATTACCCTTGTGAATGACTCCGTCACTTCTGTTTAAGCAGAACAGATAACTCAATCCCTTAATAAAGCCTTAAACAACATTGCTTCTAAATGAGGTTAAGATCTATATTATATGCAGCATTTGCCTTGAACCTTAATTCATCCTACTTCTGCAAGGATATCTGGTTACATTTGGGAGTTGGTAATTTCAAATCCAGTTCCTGGAGATCATTGAGTTCTAGCCTAAATTTCAACTGACAGGACTTCTTAGGCATGACATACCATTAACAGTCATGTCAGGGAACTTCTATTCCATTACGTTAGTGTAATCAATGTTTCTTCTTTATCAGGAAAGTTTAAAACAAAATGTGTTTTTCTGAACAGAACATTGTACCAAATTTTTTTTTTGTTATATGTTCATTGTGACTTAATAATTTTAAATACTAGTCTGCAAAAAAGCTGCTATGATTTCCTGTACATACACACACCCTTTTATCTCCATTTTTGATTTAAAGAAAGGTCCCTCTTGTGCAGTTCTAAACTGAGACAGAATTTCCTCTGAACTTAAGCATACTTGCAGTTGTTTTTTTCCATTCTCCTTGTTTTATAAGCAGACCTGAGCTGAATATCTCAGATCGAGACCAAGCTGTGTTTACAAGTTTTCCCAAAGCTGCAAAGGTAATGGGAGTTAGCAGTCTGATGTTCCACAGTATGCCCTCTTTAAACAAGGGAAAGGGAAATACTCCCTCTTCCATAAATTGCTTTGCATGGAATAGTAAGAATATTACCATGTATCAGAATTATCTTACGTATTAGAATGGCGTTTTTTAAAAGTGACTAGAGCACAGCCCCTGAGTTGCTCCTCTACCTTGGAGCACCACTGTATTGTGGCTTTGCTTCTCTAGTCTTTAAGCAGGTCACAAGAGTCTGTAAGATGTTTCCATGCAGCCCAGAGAGCAGCTGCTGTTTGAAAATGAGACAGGTTAACATAAAATCCTTGAGTAGGTAAGAACTGTTGTCTGGTCTCACCTGTCTGACTTTGCCTGAAATAAATTAGGGAGTACTTGCACATGCTGCTTCCTCAGCAGATCAGGAGGGAAAGCGCTCCTGAACAGATGGAGGCAATAACCTCTCCTGCCAATGCAGCTGGGGGAGGATGTCTGCCTGCAACCAAGGGACTTACCTGTACCACAGGTACAAATAACTCCAGGATCTCGTTACAGTCCAGCTTAACTCATTAGTGTTGACAACCGTGAGCTGAACTGTTGTTGGTAAGGCTAGAGCCTTGCACTGCCTGGGATTTGTGGAGGGGAGTACCTTCACCTTGTGAATTTGTGACTGTATAGGTGAAAGTGCTTGGGGTCTGTTGACTCATGGAGAGTAACATCTGTAGAAAAGCCTGCCTTGTTTGCAGTAGGTGGGCCAAATACTTAGATCTCATGGCCCTTCTGTGGCATTTCTTGCTGCAGTTTCTTCAAGCAGCACATCTGTATCAGCAGAACTCAGAGGTGGGCATTTCTTGAAAGCACCTTTTTGGAGAAATAAATCACGTTTCTAAAGCATGCGTCCACCTTCAAATGCGTGTCCACTAAAAAGAAGCTTGGGTCCAGACTTGGTGCTGGTAGATTTCTATTGCTATTTTCCACTACAATGAAAAGCAATTTCCACTTGAATTTTGGAAATCTGAGCAGTTATAATAGTATCAAGTACTCCAGTGACAAAGTCTGGAAGTGATTTTGGTCAGAAATTGAAAGTCTCTGTTCATAATGTCATCCTAAAACTGTAATAGATACTCAGTGCTTCACCTATGGAAAATTTAGTAACTTACACAGCATCAAAAATTGTTTGACACCACATATACATTGCTGAGTGAAGTTAGTGATTTATAACATTGCATGTGAGATTTTAGTATCTAATTTACTGCATTAATCAGTGAATGCCAAATCAGTTTGCAGATTGCATGTAGATCAGTTTAATCTGTCACCTTAATTGTCAGTGAAATTTTTAATGTTGAGTTTACATTAACTGTTTTCCATACTGCTTCTCACTGAGAAAGCAATAGCAGCATAATACCTCCATAGTGCTCATGTGAAACTGTGCAGGCTTCAGGGGTGTTTTTCACTACTCTCCAGATCTGAGGTTCCCTCAGTTAAATCTGTGTTTTGCTAATATTTGCATGTTTTAATGCATGCCAAATGGAGAGAATCTTGTCAGTCCTGTCAGTGCTAACATGGTAGAAAGTTGTCTCTTTGGTGCATTGTCTGAGTGAGTAGATTTCAGAGGACAGGACCAAGCTGAAATGACCCAGAGCTTCCTCAGACAGATGCTGCGTTAGCATGTGGTAATGACTCAAGTCATTCTGTCATCCTCCGTGCTTGTGATTAGCAGTTGGTGATACACTCGGTACAGCCTTTCACTTGAGAGCCTCCATGTGTTACACAAGGATAAGCAGCATCTCCATTTTTATTCTAGGTTTGTTAAAAATGCAACTTAGTGGGACAAAGCTATTGAAAATTCTGGTCGAACTTAGTAAGTGTTTTGACAAAAAAAAAAGTAAGGGAAGAAACTAAATTTTAACACCTTTTCCCTGGACTTTAGTTTTTTTATTTGAAACTATGTTAAAAGGCATAAAGGAAGGATGAAATATCTGAAGTGAAACAAATCTTGAACAATAAAAAGTTTCCTGAAGCTAACCAATATTTTATTTCGGATTAAAAAAAATCTTTTGGAGTAATGCTGAGCAAACATTTTTCTTCTGCAGGGGACACTTTCGTTTTAGGTAGCTCTTTAAAAATTAGATTATTTTTTTTTCTGTGCAAACAAAAATATGCTATTCACATAGTGCTAGTTCTAAACAATAGCGAGGCCACATATCCCCCACAAAGTGTTATTTCCTTCTGTCACAGGAAGCAAGGTGGAAGCTTGAAGAAGTGAAGAGACTTATCCAAGGTCACAGCGTAAGAACCAATTTGGAAATCCTGACCATCAGATTCTTTATTTGTTAGGCAGCATTTCTGAGGGTAGTTTGCTAGCAATTCAAGGCCCCTGTGCACACAAATGGAGTGCTGGTTTGAAGTACCTCAAAAAATGATGCTAGGCTGCTGTGTTTTGGCTGTTTTGTGCTCAGTCCTTGGTTATTTAATCCTTTCTTCCTTTTGATGGGTATTGGGAAAAGGATGCCAGGCTTTTTATTTCCAAGAATACACTGGATGACCGGGTAACTTAGTCATGGTCCACATGGAAGAGGCTTAGTGACTGCTGTGAGATACCTTTCACTTCTACTTTTTGCTAGCAGAGATGAACAAAGTTGTCCAGAGACCTACCCAGCAGGATTGTCACTGGACTGAACAGGAGAGGGAGGTAAAATGGGTGTAGGATGGATGAGTTCTCGCAGTGTGGAGAAAACTTGAACTGCTGCTGTCTGTGCTGAAACTGCTTCGCGCACAGGGGGCCAATAATTTGGATTTGCCACCCTAGCTTTGCCAGCTCTTAGTTTGCTTAGCTTCCCTACTGTTCTGCTGAAAACCTTTCAGAGAATGCAGTGGCTGTTGCCCATAAAGACCTGGCTGCTGTGGACGTAGAGGCCTCTGAGCTTTCTGACTATGTTACCGCCTCTGGGACAGTGGATCATTGATTTTATCCATTTTAGATGCTAGGGAAGGCACTTTTATCATCTTTGTGATACCTCATTGACAGACTGTTTAAAATTATATTGCTCACTAAAAAGCAGCGGTAATTACCTGTGGGATGGGAAGGAAGGGCATGGTCAAAGTAGGGTTGAGAGCCGTTACTGTAACTACTGCTGCATAAGAGTCCTGCTGCTGTTTATCAAGAAATCCTGGAAAAGGAGGCAAGGCATTTTTCCTGGTTTAAGTACAAATTCCAGGGCAGTTGATTTTGTCGACGGTATTTCACTAAACTTTCTGAATGTAGATTCCCCGTGCACTATGGGTTACATTCCAGGCTTTGAGGTACTGCGGTGATGTGAGTAGTTGGCCAGTGACATTGATTATAGCTGGTGAACTGCACCCACATCCCATTAAGTTAAAGCCCCAGGAGGGCTGAAAGTCAGGTATTTTAACTGTTCTCGTTGTAAAAAAACATATAGCGGGTATCTAACACCTTTGCACTCAGTATAACTTAACTATACCACAAAGAGGACCATGGGCAGCTTGAGAGGAATGGAAGTACAAATAAAGAGCAACCAATGGATCATAGTAAAAAACAGGAAGAGTTTGTGTTCCCTAATCCCTAAGATGGCTGACCTCCCCAAAATAGCTGCTTCTCAGAGATAAGGCTTGATGAAATGCATATGAAAATGAATGTTAATCATTATTTGGTATTTTAAATTGATACTTCAAGACCAAGTGTAGACACATGTAAATGTAAAGTACCTTTTAGGTCTTGCCCAGTCCATTTTATGGCCAAAAGAAAGTTTGGTGGGTCTTTTTTATTCAGTTTGTTTGTGCCGTTTGTGCTGTCAAGTGAGTCCTGTCCAGTACAGTTTGTTAACTGTAACCCTCTCCTAAACTGATGGGGTTTTTTTCCAACATCTCCTTTGAAACCACGCCACAATCCAGTAGATCTTTGGTGGAGAGTATACGGCATTTCCTTATTTCCTGAAATTGCTTTATGTTCCTCTTTTCTTAGTTCCTTATATGCCTAATTGTTTTTTGATTCCAAGTCCGTCAGAGTACTATGCATGTGTGACTGGGTTGTGTTCTGTATGGCATTTTCATGTGCTCTGCTCCTCCTTCTGGACCTTCCCATAGTTATTCATGTGTAGCGTACTACCCTTTTGCCACAAAACCAGACTAACCCCATTTACTTTGCAGTGGGGCTAGCAACCCCTGCAATATTCTCTTTTTATTACTTGTTTTGTACCCAAATGTCTGTTTGCTAGGTCTTGATGAAGAATGAGCAGTAAGCTGTGTGTCCTACTTCTCTATTTTGTGTAATGAATCATTTTACAGTTATAAAGGATTTAGTTATAAAGGATTTGTCTGCCAGGAGGAGGTACATTTGCATTGTATAAATAGATTTATCTAGAGTCAACAAGGTGTTATGCTTTGCTGAAACCTACCCAGCTGGGAGGAGCATTTTACATAACAGCAGCAGTAGCAAATTTGTGAAAATACTATTGCTGACAATAGTTAAGAGAGTAATTAATGGCCAACTGAATCAGTTAGGAAAAAGGGGGGAAGAGGGGTTGGAAGAACCTTGAAGGGGAGCTTGCACTCAACAGAAAGCCTATTGACAAAGTGGATATAAAGGAATATTTGGGGTTGGCATACATTTTATGGTACCAAATTTGAAAATGAGAACTGTAAAAGAAATGACTGTCAGTTCTGAGTAATTGTGTAAAGTCTTCTGAGAGTTTGATTGCACAGTCTGCTCACTGAAGGGTAAAGATCTTAAAGAAAACCTAGAGTCATAGAGAGAGACGTAAGATGTTCTGTCTCCTTGATCTGTCTTTACACATACCAACTGTTTTATTAAGATTCCTATCACAGTATTAAAAATAATAAAAAAGCCATTTTAATATTATTTAACATTTGTCTAACTATTCTACTGTGGCTATCAACGCACAGGCATCTCATCCTCAGGGCATGGTAATTCTGAATAATGATATTGGTCAACTCTTACAGTTCTCTCTGTACCTCAGTATATGCTTGGGAAAAAGATCTTGCATGGAAAGCAATAATCAAAGTGTCTTTTAGCATGCCACAAGACAGTAGAGAGACTGCCTGAAACATGGGTGGTTGTCTTGGAATTGTAACGTCATGCCTTCATGTGTTTTTTCCCTAATGTCGTCAGGATGTACCTTGGCTTACACAGAGCTAATCACTCTGTTCTTTGCTGACATCTGTTTTTTTTCTGTAAGCATTCCCAATTCATAAGTCTTCCACATGTTCAAGGCTTAGCAGAGATCCTCCGGCAGAGACACAGACTCCAGGAAGGAGTCCTTCTCTAGGCTTTTTTTGATGTTGAGGGCCATTGACCTTCAGCAGCTTTGCTCCTGGGATAATTTCATTCAAGTGTAGCAAGGCCTTGAAGCACAGTCTGATACACAAGGGCAAAGAACTGCTACTTCTCCATCCCTTTGGACTGGCTTCAAAGCACTGAGATGTAGGCAGTTTTCAGTGCATTCAGCTAGAAGAGTCACCAGTGAGTCATAGCATCCACCAACATACTGATGTTCAGGGATGTGTGGAGGTAGGGTAACGCTGCAGTGTTTCTTTTTGCTTCCCTAGAACTGAAAGCTGGATAGCCTCCATCCACATTAAGTCCCTTTCAGTGGCAAACCTGTTATGTGTCACCAATACTATTGCTGTCCCTCACAGCAAGTGCTTATGTGCAATTTCATTTTGCTTATGCTTTGAGTTTTTGAGGTATTGTTGCTCAGTTTTTGAACAAAGTGGAAATTAGCTCCTTGGTGACAATTTGTTGTACTTATACAACTACAGAGTTTCGCAGAGGTTGGCACGGTGGAGAGGGGCATGACATGAAACTTTCTTCCCCAGCAAGCCTCTGCTTCTACCTGGAAAAACTATTGCTCTTCCACTGTGAGGCCACTGCTTTTCACAGTAAAGCATTTGGCTATGATGTGAGGATGCATCACTGCACCCTGTGGAAAGGGACCACATATGCATGCTCATGATTGTGCTGATTTGTGATATTCTACCCATCTCCCCCAGCAACTGATCTGCAGTAAGGCCATAAACCTTAATTTAATACTGCTGACAGCTAAAGGAGAGATACTGCTTTAAACAGTTATAGAAGCAGAATTGCATTTTAGAAACGAAAAATATGATTCCTATCTAAAATGATGTTTGAATACAATTAAGTGTCATACCTCTATTTGTGTTTTTCATGACAAGGCATACAAATGTACCTCTGTTTTGGCAGTGCTAAAAGTGCAGGACTGAGAGATTACAGAGATGCTACTATTGCAGGGTTCAGAGAGAGGTTATATCTGACCTGCGTGGAATCAACTCTTGATGAGCCAAGCAATCTTCTCCAGTCTCTCCTTTCTGTGGCTTTTTTCTTAGATCTGGTCAACTTCAGTCCAACTGGTAGAGGTTGGAACAGGAGTCAGAGAATTAGTCTGGTTTGGGCAATTTACAGTCTCATTTCATTATGAAATTGGTTGACGTGTGCCTTAGTTTCCTCATCTTTAAAATGTTAGTGATGTTCTTCTTGATGTGGTGTTTTTAAGAAATAAGAATGGGAAAAAAATCCACTACGTGTAGTGGCAGTGTTGGTTGTGTTTGGAACTGGGGAGCCTGAACAGGCAAAGATAAAATTTACTTGAGTAATTGGAAGTGGATTTGAATCCAGCCTTCTAGGAAGCAAAATGTGAAAAATTACATATATTTTCTATCTAATCAACTATTACGGTTTACCCAAAAAGAGGCGCGCATGAAGTTTGGAAGCACTATTTTCATGACCTGTCTCCAGTAGCCTTGTTTTATTTCATATTCGGTTCCATGTCTGATGTTGAGAGTGGACTCATGTTAAATCTGCTCCTGTTGTCTATTGGTAAGCTTAGAGATCTTAACCACCTCATGATTTTGTCAGCATCCGCCTCATGTGGCAAGCAGCATTCATCTTCCAGTGAGTTAGCAATCCGTCTGGTCTGGCCGGTGTTCCCCATGGGTAGGGTTGCTGGCTGATAAGAGCTGGTCTCCAAGCCTGTTCAGACCCAGAGAGACCTGATGGGAATGGCAGAGCTAATAATAGAAGTTGGACCTTTTTATTTTCCCTCTCCAATGTTTGTGTTTTGAAAAATTCACAGAAAATCACAGAAAAGGGTTTTTTGTCTTTTTTTAACCAGTTGCTTACTGTTACAAATATAGTAATCACTGCTTTTAGGAGAGGTATGAAAGCTGGGAGGGGGGGAATGTTTTGTTGGTTTTTTTAATTTCACAAAGATGCAATGGTACCTGATAGAAAAGGGAATCAAATAGCAAATGCAGTCTGATATTGAAACAAAGGCAACAAAAAGCAAGCAAAAGAAATGAGATTTGGGATTTTAACAAAATTACTCTATCCCATTGTACTGTTCGAAGTCAGGATGTTCATATTTAGGGATGAAAACCTTAAAGATCTGCTGTGTGAGATGAAATTTAAAAAAAAGTCCCATGACTATGCATACACAGTGTTTCATAGGTATTTGGGAATAAGTATTTTTCATCTCTTTTGGCCCTTTTCCGTTTTGTAGATACCACAGAATATATTTGTAGGTACCACTGCATGCTAGAAAATCACACTTCCTTTGTAAAATTCGCTGCTGCTGTTTACTTGCTTACTATTAATTTTTGGATGTGCTGTTGGAGCTGCTTATTCATTGGTAAGCAAATCACAAGAAAAAATACATATGTTACCATGAGCCCTAAGAAAAACAAAAAAGCAGCTAGATTTTGTGCAAGATTAATAGGGAAAAACATTATCATGTCATTTATTGTGCTCAGCAATTATTTGCTGTCTCAGGAGCTATGAAGATAAATATTAGATCCTCAGTCAACTTCCCTAATTGAAAAATGAGAAAGTGTGAAATATGGCTAACTTTCTTATAACACATTCTTATTTCATTATAGTTTTAAGGAAGCTAGTCATTGCTGTAAATTCAGGAAAGCTACATCACACAAACATTAATGTTGGGAAGTCATTCAATCAAAAGGTAGGAAAAGTAACTAGACCTGGTCAAAAGCATTTCCAAGAGAACGCAGAGGGCCTGGCTAGTCTGAATGCTGTATGGCTCTGTGGAAAGGTCATGCTACTGAAACGTGGCAGTGGACAACTACCAGCTCCTCAAGTGTACTATGAAGCTTTCTTTGGTATAAGCAATCATACTGCCATTAGGCAAGGCTGAAAGAGCAGATGTTTTAAAATTTATATACTAAGCATAACATCCCTACTTTGAAACAGCAGCAGCAGCAGAGAGGGAGAGCACGTCAGAACCGAACTGGCTGAATTATTGACATGAGTGAGTTCCAATCTAGTAAGTTTTCACTTGCGTTTCCTGCCCAACATTTTATCTTTGTCTGAATTCACATGTTTTCAAATTTCTTGGGTTTATGACAATATTTAGTTATGTGTTTAAACCTCTTAAGTCAGTATTTCCAACCCAGAATTGTTTTGAAACTTTTATTCTGTGAGAAATTTGGGCATTTTTATTTTATGGTTAGATACATTTTGAAATGTTGACATTTTCTGTGAATTGAAAATTCTGTTTCTACGCAGAGCAAGAGCAAGATTTCTCTCGGAGTAGCTCACTGTGGGAATGCTGTGCCCTTAGCATGCAGGGTAGGGGGTGCTCCCTCAATGGGAAGTTATTTATTATACTCTGTCCTGCCTTCATCAGATGTATGGCCCTGTTCATTTTACACTGTAAATTATTCAAACTGCACCGTGAAGACAAAGTAAATAATTTCCTTACAGGTTTTTTCATGGCTCTGTTATTATAACATCTTAGTTCCTTATCAATGTTAATGAAATGAACATTGTCGAGCTCTTGTGATGAGTTTATTCCCATTTTATGTATAGGAAGTGAAATAAGATTGAAGTCAATTTATGTAACTGGAAAAGTGGCCAAGCTTTCAGGCATATACAAACATGGGCTGCTTTTTCTGCCTGTATCAGGCAGTCTAATAAAAAGAGATCACCTCCTCTTACAAATGTGGCTTCACTTGCATCCTTAGGCAATGACAGCAACAGTAACAATGCTGTTACAAAGATTAAAGCCAGAAATTATGAAGTGTTGACTAATTTTGGCTGCCTGGTGTGAGAAACCTGGAGGCCAATCTTTTTTCAAAGCATTTTTTGAGGACATTGTGTTTTCCAAGTATCTCTCCCACTGGTCTCATTTGCAGCTGAGACCACTTGGCTTCTCCGCAGATCGGAATACAGGTGTCCTGGGGTGGGTGGCTGGAAAATGGGGGCAGCATAGCTCGCTGTGGAAGTTTTGATTTATGTGATCTGCCCTATATCACGTTGGAGTTGAATGGCCATTTGCCAAGGATGGCTTCAATTGCCTTAAACATGAACTCGTCTTTCTCTTCTTTCACTTCCCTACCTCCTTTATTTCATACCTTCCAACTTCTCTAATGGTAGAAGCAGGGGTATTAATGACTCGTATCAATAGGAAATTTACTTTGTTCTGGAATATGGCTATCCTCAGCACCAAGTGAGCCATCGGCCTTCAAATGTCTGTGCTGCTATAATGCTGGAGGGTTGGAGATGAAGGGTGAGGAAATGATGTGCCCATCAGAAATGGCAAGTCATAGAAAAATCAATAATCAGAAACTCCTCAGAATTCTCACTATCCTTTTATAGCTAGACAGCAGCTTTTCTTTGTTTCACACAACCTTTAAATCCCCCAAGTACTCTCTTTTTAAATATCTCTGAGTCAAGGCCTTGAACTCAAACCAAAGGAGGAACAGATGAAATTGAGAAGTTAATGGCAAATACTTGTGACAGATAAGCATTGTCAGTGGGGTTGCACAATCCATGATTTTTAGTGGTGTTTAGTGGAGAAATGTTAGACTGCAGCACTGGCCCATTAGAAAATATTATTTAAGAGGTGTAATTAAATAATAGGAAAGTTTCTCTTTTTTGAGGGGTAGCACGTATGGTGAGATAAGCATGGTGGAGTTCCATGGGTAGATATTTCTTACTACATACATGCATTTAAAAATGGATGTTTTTCACCATGTGTGCATACAGGGTCTTGCCCCGAGAACTGTTTGAGTCAATTCAGCTGTGTCCAGCCAGACTCCTCAGGGATAGCCCAGAGAGCAGCCGCTTTTTGGTAAAACATGCACGAGGGTGCACATTCATCCCAGGTCTTTGCAATTTCTGTTCATCTTGTTTTGCATAATAGAAATGACAGGGTTTTTTACCAACGACCAAGTACTGTCCTATTAAGCTCTCTTGTTTTAATGTGTGCTGAGTGGGAGGGCTTTACCTGACTATTGGTCCCAAAAGCTTTCGGTAGCATTAAAAATTATGGCCTGAGAAGTTGAATGTAACATGTGAAGGTATAATTACGTTCAGCTTGATTAATCCTGCATGATAATTAGCAGCGTAGCCAGTTTGCGAGGTAAGGGATATCTTTGGAAATGCCTGTAAGAATTTCAGTCTTCCCTTCCGCTTGGCCAGCTGTGGTGGCAGTAAGGTGAAGGTTCCCATTTTGCCCTGATCAAACATCACAATCTTTCTGGCCACATTCCTCAGAGAGAGACACACCAGAACTTGCCAGTGCACTTCAATTTCTCTGCTGATCAAGGGAGGGCGGAGGAGAGAAGAGGCAACCCAAGCCAGAGAAAATCTGCTGAGGAGTGAAATACATCCCCTTTGGCCCCACAGTCTGAGCAGTAAGTTGCTTATCCGGCGTTAGGCTAAGCCACGTGATTTTCCCCTTTCATGCTGATCTGCTACATGGAAACTTAAGTCCAAAAGCATGGGCAGTCAAGAGCGGTCACTTGTGTCCAGGGTCTGGTACTGGATTTGAACACTGCCAAGGCTGGACTGTGTTCAGAAGCAGGACCTGTGAGATACAAAGCCAGCACTTGTTCCCCAAGGAGTTGTTTGTTTCTCCTTTCAATTTAGAGCCTGAAATGCCATTTGTTTAATGTTGCTGTTTAAATAATGATTTATAAGACTCCAAGCCAGCCGTGGTACAGCTTAATGACTGCAATAATTTATGGATGCCACTGGCTACATAAACACTGCTGTAAATATAAAGGATGTCTCCCACAAATTTTACTTTGATACTTATTTGATACCATTCATTTTCCTTTCCTTACACATCATCTGTGTGTGAGTTGAGGCCACTTGACTCAGCGATCCAGGTCATTCTGGCTCACCTTGCCAGGAGTGATTGGGGCTGGGAAATGAAAAGATCAAATGTCTATTTTTGTTACAAAATATTTTAATTAAAAATTAAATTTCTTTGAGCTTGGATGCAAACATCTGCATTAGGTGGCCCATTAAAAGGGTCATTTGTATTTGGGCTTTTTTTGGTTATCTATTCGTTTTACTAGTTAATCATCTCCTTTATTCAATTCATTTTGTCTTTGTGTACACAGTAAGCAAGCAAACAGGAGACAGGAATAAATCATGCACTGTCACAGAACCCAGCCATTCCCCGGGCTGCAGTTTTGCTATTTATGTTCTCTAACCTATACAAGGAGCATGTATATACGCATCTAATGCAAATCTGAGCTAATTCAAGCCCCATCTCCGCAGAGATGAATGAGCATGCAAATCTGCTGCTTTGTTGTGGAGGAAAAGCTCCTGGAATTGCTTGATGTCTAGTTGCAACTGACAGCTTTTAAATACCACAGTCAGTTGACTTCAGGAGATTTGTGCTCCTGGGCTGCAACAAAGACACCTGGGAAGATAGTAGGTGCTCTGGAATGCCTTGGTTCCATTATATTAGTGTTAATGCAGTCATGTGCTTGGAAAACTGAGTGCCTTTACAAAGTTAAAATGAATTGAGTAAACAGAAAAACTCCATTGCCTACAATAACCCCTCCTCTGAATCTCAGCATATCGTATCCCAGCAGCTGCTGGGATAAAACATGGACATTGCTGAAAAGATTGCAGATAAACGGAGTGGGACATGAGAGCTGGTAATAAACGTGGGTGTTTCTTCAAAACCATCTGTGGGGTAATTCAGAGACAAAAGTGCTTCTGAATTTGAGTAGGACTTCAACATTTTTAAGAGAGTCGTGATGTTATTAACCTTATGGAAGCGCTCTGGGCCTTGTCTCTTAACTTTTCTTTGGGTGGTACTTCCAGCAACACGGTGCCACACAGGTTCATTGCATACCCCTACGAGAAGGGATCACCTACTGAGTTACCAGAGTCGCTTCTTACAGTTTTATAGCATCTGTTTGCACACTGACCTGAGCCTGCTGTGACTGGCTTGTGACATGTGAAGAGCTTTGCTTCTGACATAGGGAAAGCTCTCAGTGGTGTCTCTAAGAGTGCATTTTTGCAAGGAGCACAGCAAGGCCAAGGAGGATATCCTCTCATTGCCTTAAACCCTTACCAAGGGACCTGCAGAAATTGTCAGCAACCAGCTCCGAGTTACTTGGTCTATTTTTTCTGCAAAGCTCTCCTCTGTAGTCAGCCTTGACCTTGACTGAAATGCAAGGGCACTGTGCAGCCTGTATGCAGCAAGCCAGAATTGCTCTAAGGCAGTCAAAAAAATCGAGCTGACAGTAACACAGAGCACCCTTTTCAGGAGCCAGGGTCCTTTATTAAAAAGGTTTGGCATGTATTCCCCCCACTCCTGAATTGATTTGCACCATAAAATAAGCTTGAAGAGAAATAGTGGTTGTTTTCCTACATGCTTCATTAATTTTTAGTTTTGGCAGGCAATATAAATAAAAGTATCAAGTGCACATCTAATTGAATCACCAGTGATTCCCAGCTCCCTGTAGTACCAGAGAACATGATGTAGCTGCACTATTTAGCAAGCACGGATGAGTTAGGCAAACAATGGCTCACTCTGCCCAGAGGCTTTGGTTTAATCTTGAGCATTTACCCATTTAATATGAGACAGGGCAGGAGTTGTTGCAGTGGGGAATTCACAGCACAGACCTCTTTGTACTTCTAGGCTTGCCTTCTAGGAGTAGTGAACTTGAAGCACACCTCTGCAGAGAGTCAGGAAGGTTTCGGTGAATCGTATCTACACCCAGATTTTTGTGGAAAGGGCTCTTGCACTTCTCAAGCTTGGCCTCCTCCATGTGTACTGATGTAGGATGTTGCTGAACTAATTCCTGCCTCCTCCAGGTGGCTGATCTAGAGCATGTGTCTTTTAGGACAAATCCTTTTTTTCTTTTTTTTTTTAAGTGTCTCACTTGGCTACAATTAAAGACCTTGGGGTGAGGGAATTCCTACGGTAAGGAAAATGATACCCATCAGGCTGGATGATCTCTGACTTCTCAGCTGTCAAGGGAATCAAGTCCCTCCAGAAAAGGATGGTGCTAAGAGACAAGTACTCAAGATCATTTCTGAAAGGACGACACTGGCCTCTGATTGTAATGTTCAGTGACCTCATTTCATAGGAGTTGGCTCCTTTCCACATTGCTAGCTGCCTTTTGCTGCATAGCATAGGTAAAATGAATTAGTGATTTTTGTGTCTTGGTAGATGTAGTTTGCTGTGGGCTCCCTGACTCAAGGGGAGGGGAGTGCAGGATGCAGGAGTGGGTATAGAAGAGAAACAAAACTACAAGCAGAGATCAGACTGTTTTCTTTCTTGCAGAGAGAATATGACAACGTGATACATCCAAGTCATAGGTAATACATGTTGACAGGAGGGTATGATGAAAGCTTGTGTTCTTTCCAAACCATGTAGCCATGTTACTCCTGAGCTAGACAGAGAGGATATCAGTCTTCAGGACTGTCAGTCTAGCAGTAAATTCACATGCAATTAAAAGCTATCATGCGTATTGTGTTGTTCTTGAGAAATACTACGGAGCAGGCTGCAGGATTTCAGCCCTCTTTTCAAGGGTCAAAGATGCCTTCCAAGTTAAAACACCAGAAATGCCTGGGGAACTGAAGTTCTCTGTTAGGTGGACCATTAGATATTTGAAAAGATTAAACAGGTCAAACAAAATAAAATAATTCCTTTATCAAGTAATCATTGGATTGAGGGGATTTCACAAGGTGTTCTCCCCTTCAGTGTTATCCAGGATCCTGTGACCTGTTGGTTGAGAGGAAGGCAATTCAGTAATCTGAAGTGGGTTTTGTTGTCTTTTTCTCTAGGATCTGCTTCTGGCTCAAAAATGGCTCTGGAGGGTTCCTTCAGCTGCTGGAACGGAACGACGATCAGGCTGGGGCAGGCATGTGACTTCATCAGGGACTGCGCCGAGGGAGAAGATGAGGGAGATATGTGCAGTGAGTAAATCCAAACCTCCAGGCTGCATCCTGCTTTTCCAAAAGTATTGATTGTTTTGAATTTTCATGCCTGAGAGCATTAATAGACTAATTTGGTACTATCAAAAGACCAGTATTCTCCATAACACATGCAGTTTCTCTGGATGTCTGCCTGGAGCAGACCATTTGGTATGTTCCTGTACTCGTCTGCATTAGTTCTGCAGCAGGTTCTTAAGATGCTCTTAGTGCTTCATCTCTTCCAAAGTCCTGATCAAAAATGCAAAGGAAGTATAGCCTCAATAGCTAGATGCCATACGGAATTATGAAATGTGTAGTTTGTTAGAGCCTTTAATCAAAATGTAGCACAGCATGTGGGAGAAGGGAGAGGAAGGAGAAAAATTCTAAGATGAAAAATGAGTAGAGCCAGTAGCTTGTCTTTGACCAGCTCCTGTGTCTTTGTAATTCCTCTTGTTCTCTATCTTCTCTTCAGCAGTCAGTAGTCTAATAAAATACAGTAGAAGATAGATAGCAGCCTGAGTTTTCTTAAAACTTGCTGTGCCTGAATACTTTGTAATTGTGCCGCATAACCTAGATACTTTAGGACCTTCCTTTCACTGTCTTGAAGATGCCTTATCTCCTTTTCTATACCTCTACATATTCTACCTGCAGCGTCTTCTCCTTTGCCAGTCTACAGATAGTTAGGAGTGGTGGATTGTCAGCTGTATGGTTATCTACAGGGAAAATATATAAAGAAAAATAGTTGTTGAGAGTTCATCATTTACCAATTTAAAATGTGTGTGTCACAGCTGATCTAGCCTATGGACTTTTGTCAGCAGAGCTGCATTGATTTGGTGTGCAAATAATGTGTTCCCTGACCAAAATACCAGTCCTGGCAAAAGCCTTTGGAATAGAAGAGGCAGTTATTCTCAGTTTAGCTTTCATATGCGACAGCTAGAGCAGGGGAGAATCTGGGTAAGGTAATTCAAACAAGCTGCGTTGATATAGGTGATGTCTCAACTAACAGACCTTTGCTGTTTCTAGCGTAAACATAACATGAGAGTGACACAACTTCAGTTCTTTGCTGCTAACAAAGAAATAAAGTAACAGATTTTATTGGTGTGGAGAACAGCGGTTTGACCTGGGGTCATCTAGTAAACTAGTTAAAAGCTTGAAACGATACGCTTCTCCATCATGTTAGATGTTGTTACAATTTGAAATTATGTTCATTAATGACACACATTCAGTGAACATTAAATTCGCTTTCGTAGGAACAGTGTCATCACTGCAGACTTGCAGCTCCTTAGAACCAATAATGCTTCAATTAGTAGTATCACAACTTTCTTTTTGACTAAGAGCTTTAAAACAGAGCTCTAAAACCTCATAATGGTATTTCTATTGTGTTCTACACTTTAATTAAAAAAAATAGTAAATTATGATAATCAGTAGGTTGAATGCATTTTCATTTCATTGGAAGTAGAGAGACATATTATTTACCATCAGCTATATGTCCAGATACACTGTTGTGTCTTTCTGCTATAAATGGCTCTGCCTTTGTGAGGGTAATCCTGTCTATACCAGTGGGAACAGCAGAGCTCACGAGGTGGAGTTGCACCAATCATGGATGTAAACTAAATACCAGCATAGGATGGGGGAGGCCTAGAGGAACATGCTTACCTGTTATTTTCAAACATTGGGTGCACCTGTGGCTGGTGTCTCGTCCATATTCACATATCAGGAGGCTGGCTCTGCTTTTGCCCCTAGCTGCCACCCTGTATCCCATGGTGAGCCAGTTGGTAAAGTGACCAGTCCCTCTTTCACATAGGCTACCCACAGGGGTTGGGTTGGTTTGGTTGCCTTTTCTCCCTCCATGCAGCATTCATCTGTAGCTATTTGCATAAAGCAGTATAGCACTTACAGTTGTGTCAGCAAAGAATGTTCTGAGAATGTAAATGAGAAAATGTAAAAAGCAGAGCCTATTTAACTGCCTGTTTAGCAGAGTATCGCTCCCTAGCTTGAGGAGAAGACCACACGGCTTGTTTTCAACCACAGGTACTGGGAATGAGAGTTTTTACTCCCAGCCAAAAGGCCTGAAATGCACCATCTTCCACCCAGGCAACAAAAAAGACTGGCTTGCCTTAGCAAGAGCTTGAGTTGTGGGTATGTCTGCTTATCCACTTACAAGCCTGCTCAGTTCTGTGGCTGATTTCTCTGCTTTTGCCTCTTTACTGTGTTGAATATTGTTGGCATAAGACTTCTTACACAAAACAGAGAAATGATCTGATGTTTTAGATGTCAGTTACATCTGCATGGCAGCCCAACACAAAACATATGTCATCTTTCAGCATTTCAGTTGTCATTTTGCTCCTGAGCAACACGGATGTTTTTATCAGCTTTTTGCAAGCATGGCAAAAAGTGATTCAGATATATAAAGCAGAGAAAAGGGTTTCCCAAATGCTTCTGCTTACACAAAAGAGCTGCCAGAAAAAGATGTAGCCATGCTCAAAACTGAGGGCAGAGCTTTTAAAATTACCATTAACCAAAGGCATCTGTCTTTGAGCTTCAAGGAGATGATGGGGTTTTTTTCCTTTCACAGTCTTTTAGCTATGCAGGTACTCATATATATATATTATTTTTTCTTCCTATTCATTTGATTTTTGTTCCTTCCTTAGCTGAAAAAAATCTCCCTAACACCAGCTGTTTGTTAACATCCCTTTACTTATTAATGGCCAATGAAATGCAACAGTGCTTGTTCTGCATGCAACCAATTAGTCTGTGTAGACAGTGTAAAATCAGAGGGATGACCCCTAGAGAAAAGCATGTTGCTGTTTGAGTCATAATCAAATATTCTCGCAGGAGCAAAAGACAGCTTCAAAGAGGCAGATGTGGAATTAGATGCCAAACTGTGTTGATTTGGGATCAGACATACAGATTTAACGGACTGATGGAAGTGCCACACTGAAAATTACTTTGCAGAAGCATACTTTGCAGACAGAGGTTAAGACTTCACATAGTGGTGGTCTTATGTCTTTGCTAGTAAATCCATGCTTTTATGGATTATAACTTACTGCAAAAAAATAACATACTTCCTCTTATTGTAGTAGAGAATCATATATGTAATATAGCCGGTATGGTACCAGCTATATTAGATATAATAAGACAAGGTAAGACAGAGATGAAAACTCAGATTATTTACTAATACAGATTGGCAGAGCTCTGCTTTACAGGAAGGGAGAATTTGTTTTAGTAGTTTTGTACTTCTTTTCTTAGTTAACAATATTTTGGATTTTGGTTCAGTAATCTTTTGTTGCAGGGCAGCAAGTCTGGGCAAAAATAAAAGTTTTACTGAAAAAAAGTGCATATACTTTTGGCTAGTCCAAAATGATTTTACTTTCTGTCTCAAATTCACCAAAAATTTCAGCCTGGGAAAATACTGGTTAATCGGTCAAAGCATGTTAGGAAAGTAATGAATATAATTAAAAAAAAAAAAAAAAAAAGAAAAAAAAGAATGGAGGTGCTGATAGTATATTTATTATCTAGAGGCCCAGAACTTAGAGTATTCACCCAGGGTATGACAAACCCAGGACTGATTCTCTCTTCTGCCTAAGTGAATTTGAACACACATTTCCTATTTCCATGGAGAGTTTCCAAGATTGTGGTCTGGAGTTCTGGTCTAGTTCAGAAGAAAAAGGGTTACTCAAGTCTCTCCTGAGGTTGCTCTTCCACATTTTATAAATTTTACCTGGAATAGGGATTGAAAGTAATGTCCTCCATCTTTCAAATAAATCTCATAACCACTGGGTTATAGGGTAATTTTCACTCTTTGCCTCATTGAATATTTAAAGATGTTAAACACATTGACAGGTGAGATAAGGAAGACTGGTATCTGATTCATGAAAGGAGTGACTCAGGCTGTGCTATGTGGTTGGAGGAGTGCATGCACACATCTGTCAAGAGACCAGATGGCAGCTAGAATAGGAACCTATAAAGTTTGAATTTGTGATAACATGAGCAAGTGACCAAAAAAGCATAGATAATTAATTCTACAGGGGCCAGTTTACTTTCCAGGCAAAAATGCATGAAGAAACCACGGGATTCATTTATGTCCTAGGGATACATACAGCCCAGCAGAGTCTCCCTGCAAGCAAAATGATGAAGTAACAACCTGTTGCCATGTAGCGCTCTCTTAAGGTTCCTGTCTTGCATACACTAATACTTTTGCTTCTTTCTTGATCAAAAGCTATAGCTCTAGCAACAAATTCTAACCTCTGGCAGTTCTGAACTCAGCAAAGCCTTCTGGCATTACAGGATAACTCTTTGTTGACTGTGTTGAAAAGTGTTTTCCTTTTTTATGCTTCATTTCTGGTAGAATTTGGCAGACCACCTTTGCTAGCATGGAGGCAGCCATTGAAACAAATTCATGTTTAAGATTCATGTGCTTCTTTAAGTTCTTTGAGTAGATGATCTTTTTGCCTTCTGAGATTTCCTCCTACGTTTGGTAAAGGTCCATACATACCAGAGTAGACTTTTATGCTTGTGTCTTTTATAATATATGTCTGGAATTTCACCCAAAAGATTAAACTATAGTATCTGGTTGATTTACACCTAGTTTTGAATCACAAGCGTGCTCCATCCGCTTCATAAATTATGCCAGTTGCTAATTTTTCTTGCTTTTAAAGGATGAAAAGTCTGCATTAAAGTTAAAAAAATCCTTAAACTTAATTACCTTTCAAGCAAAATCTAAATCATTCTGAAGGCTTGAAAATATTTGGTTAGGAACAAGTTTAACACCCTACAGCTTTTCTCTTACTTCATCACTCAAATAAAAGCAGAGGCTCTCACATTCTCACAGTGCTCCAGTCTCACTGAATTACTCTATTCTCTGTCCTGTATCCACAAGCTGCATCTTAATCTTACTGAGGTCTAAATTTTTTTAGGTTTCTGTCACTAATGATAATATCCAACATGGCAGGTTTCAATAGGCGTAACTCCCGCCCCCTCGTTTACTTGATTTTCCAATAAAGTCAGATTAGCTTTCCCTCATCAGTTCAGTGTCTGCGCTAATGTGAGTTTGAATTATAAACGTTCAGAAAATTGAGAAGTACACATTGATGGAAAAGTGCTAGCCAAAGAGCTCTTTGTGGAGTAGCAATATGTGGAATCGTAGGTGCTGTATGTATTCAAAGTAAGAAAGAGCAGCAGAGAAAATGCATCCAGTGTATGGGACATCTGAAAATTCATAAAAAATTAATTTGTGGAGGAGGAATGAAATTTTCTGGGAAAGTAATAGCTTCTTATTTATGCCCTTGTTCATCGACAGTGAGCTTTTTCTGGCCTCCAGGCAGGGATTGCTACTTAGATGACTCCTCCTGCTGCTCTGACTTGTTTACATCATCCTAGGTAGCGTATGGCCATGAAATGAATTCAGTTGGACACTGAGCCAAGCTGTTTCAGTAGGAATTCAGGACACATTATAATGTGTCATTTTCTTTGGCTCCCAGCCTCAGGCTGCGCAATGAAATATAATCAAGTTCTGTAGAGGGGTAGAACACAAGGGAAGCAACTCTCTGCTTAACGGCTTCACATTTAAAGACTGCTGAATGAATTTGGAGATTTTTAAAAGGAAAAACTTGAAAAAGCCTTAACTCCAGTACAGGTTTTGATCTTTTCATAACAAATTTGTGTGCTTGTGGAAAATAACAATAAAACAGGCCTGCCATCTCCATGTCAGGTTCCAGGTTCAAATTTGGCCCTACTAGAAAGCCACAGATGTAAGATTTGTTTCAGTTTCCTCTGTGAAGTGAGTTGTGATTCAGGCTGCTAGAAAATCAAATACTTGTGGTCTAGACACTGCAGCTGTGGTGGTTGCCAGCTGTTTTCTCAGGGTAGACCAAGGAGTAGGTGAATGTGCCACTGCCTTTTGAGGTGTGTGAGTCAAAGCTGAGGCCCTGTGAGCAGGTACTTAATTGACCTGCAGACTCAGCTGGGGGGTTCTGCTGATATTTAAACATTTTGAATGATCTGGAGTTTGGATATTGGTGCCTCACTTCATAGAGAGAAAATTTCAGAGGGAAAAATTCCTAACAATCACGTCAAAATCTGAGTTCAGGAGCCTCCTCTTCTCATAGAGACGCTAATGAAATTGCCACTATCACATGACCAGCACGTCCTCTTGCTTTAGGAGTTTGTAGTCTATCCTACGTTTTGTAAGTGAAGAAATTTTTACTCTGATTTTGACAAGCAGTTGAAAGGAAAAACTAATTTCCTGGATATGGGGGCTTATAATGTGTTTGCACATGAAAATTCATTTTTGTCTTGCAATTTTAAACAGATTTCTTGTCTCATTTTCCTTTCTTTCAAAAAAAAAACCCACAACAACAAAACCAAAGATAGTTTTAGGGGAAGTTTAGGGGAACAGGAAAGGAGAAAACAAATATGGGATAAACTGGTTTTTAGTACAGATTTGAGTACACAATGGTGTAAAAACTCTGAGAAGTCAGGAATATCATCATCCCTTTTACGGCTACATCTGTTCATCACAGCAGTTTTTCTGGTTTATTGGCAGAAGGACCACCCCCACTGAACAGCCGTGTTCACGGGCTTTGTACTGCCAGTCCCAAGGACTGGTTAGTCTATATAGCAGGGTAAATTGCCTGGTTGCTCTTCGTTACTTCTCTTCTGGCATCTTTAATGCCTAATGTAACTCTCTATTAAAAGGGCACCTTTTTCTGCCAGGCTAGCTTTGTGCTCTACCTTTTTCACCATAAAACCCAGTTTGTGTCCTTTTACTACTGGGAAGCCTTCTGGTACCTGGCGGAGTTGTCAGCTGCACCCTGGGTGCAGAATCTATATTAAAGACCATTACTGATTCACTAAAAGTGAAAATCATGTTATAGTGGTTGTGACTTTACATGGCATTTTACAAGGTCTGTTGTCTGCTGAGGTTACTTAGTAAGTACAGAGTCTGGCCTCATGTTGAAGAAGAGAAAGGCAAAAGTAGAACTAGACAACAGTAGAAATTAGGGAGGCAGTGAGTGTTTATTGAGGATGATGGGAAAAATTATTTCATGAGTTTTGAAGGAAATGCGTGATACGTGGCTGAGTAGAGGATGTTCACTTATGGCAATATAAGTATATGGCTCAGGGCAAGAGGAGCAGTGCTTTGCACCCTTTGTAAGAAGATCTTGCAAGGTAGGTAGAGAAGGAGATGAAGAAGGCATGAAGTTACCTTCTGCTTTGAATGAGATGACTATTACTTTAAAACTGGCTAATTTAAAGTAAAAAAGCTAATGTGTCTTTATTGTTCGGAGCTGGAAACTTGCCTGAAATCCCAAGCCAGTGACAGAATGAGTGGGCTTCAAAGCCTGGAAGTACGGCTTAAAATAAACTATCCTCTCTTCATCCATTCATCTCAACCAAACAGATCCACAGGTGCAAAAACTGAGGCACAAAATGATTCAGTGCTTTACCTGAGACCGCATCAGTGCTTACAGAGAGAAGAGGTCTCATTATGGAGCTGGGGTGACTAGAGACCTACACTGTAAGGGAGGGGAATCATGCTAGGAACTTACCCCTCTCCAAGATTTCCCTCCATGGGGCTGCAGAAGCAGTGGTTAGGAAAGCCATCTCCAAGGTGTAACCTTGAGTGGGTTTATACCTGTGAAGCTGTAGAGGCCAGATATTTAGGAGACCCCATAATGTACACTGGGATGTGTCCTCACACTCGGATACGTCAAAGTGTGTGGGGAGTCACACAGCCTGGGGGTTGTTTCCCTTGCCACCACCCTCCCCATGGTCAGGCATGCACACGACTCCACACAAAAGGACTGAGTAGCTGGGGGGGAGGAGGGGGGCCTGCATACCCTGAGCACCCTGGTCAGAATAGTCACTGCAGCTTCTCTGTGTGCCCAGGAGTCTCCTCCTCAGCTCACCTGGGTTCTTCTGTATGTGTGTGTGTCTTTCCCTCTTGCAGAAAATCTTCCCTCTGGCTTTTACTGTTCATTTGAAGGAGGAAACTGTGGCTGGATGCAGGGCTCTTCTGCGTCCCATCCTTCTCCATGGCGGATTGGAAGCCCGGAGCACAACCGTTTTCCTTCAATAGAAGGTGTGTGAGAATAAATAGTAAGTGCAGAGAATGAACAATGGAGAGCAAAAAAGATACACAAATGGTGGGGAGAGGGAATAAGACACAAGGCACATTTTCCTATGTACTTATATATTCAGCCTCCAGTGAAACAAAAGCCATCTAAGTGCTTTGAGCAAAAGACTATCATGCTCACTTTCTGTCTTGAAGGTATAGACTGGTACTTCAGGTTTCCACAACTGACATCAGATACTGATCTTGACCCTTTCTAAACAACTTCACACCAAGTATTCATCTGCATGATCCATACTGGTCTGATTTTTTCTTTCCGATTTTCCTGTTTACTTTCTGTTTCTCTGTTCTGCTTTTTTCCCCTTCTCATTTCCTAATTTGTCTTCTCTTTGCTCCATTGTCCCTTGAGTTCCACTTCTATATATAATTACTCTATACTTGGTTCCTCTAGCTAAATCCCAGTAGTTCATTTCTTATCCTTCTTGTACAAACCATTGAAGGTTTATACCTTGGGCGTTGAACTGGTTGAGTTTTTGAACCATTGAACTGCTGGTTGAGTTCTGGCAAACAGGCTACCTGCCAGGATAAGCTTTTTCCTAATGCAATAATGTAAATCATTGGAGGCATTTGTTGCTGAGGCACAGAGCATCTAAAGGGATACAATAATAACAGCAGTTAATGGTGTACAGTCCCAACATTGCTTTAGAAAGTTAGATCCAGAGTTAAACATGAAGAGTAAGATTCTTTACTTTTGTGTGAACTGGTATAGACTACAGTGCATTTATGCCGTCTGATGGCTCAGCCCACAGTATTACAGATCATAAAGTGATGGAAGCATAGGTGAACATGAAGGCAAAGAGCCAGAAAGAGGGTACTGTGGGGAGGTGGCAATAAAGTGCTGCTGATTCATGATTTGTCTGTGCTGTAGAGGCAATTTCAATGAAAGCCCAAATAACTGGGCTCTAAGTAGTGGTACCCTGCTGAGCTGGAGGGCAGAGCTGAAATAGTACAAATACACACCTTTTCATGCAGAGCTGCCAAGGAAAAACCCTGGTGTTACTACTGCCCTCGTTCCTCTTGTTACAACAAATGATTAAAGGAGCAAAGAGGCTTCCAGCTGCATTAATATTACTCTGGTGGTATTTTGCCATAGTTGTATTTTGGTTTGGGATTGGCCAAGGTAAATACTCTCTTCCAAGTTACTTTTTGTTCATAAAAGATACATTTTGTTATTCAGCCTTGCAAGGAGGATGAATCTGAAGTCATGGAGGAACAGAAGATAGCAGTAGGGGGAAGGTAGACAGACAGACAGACTTCTTAAATGTATTTCCTGAGTATGTTTATTGGGTGAAGCTGCATCCCTAATAAATTGAAAAAGCCTTCTGCTCTGTGGCATTGTCCTGTAGTAGGAGCCAGCTAACAGGTTCTGGGGAGGTTTTACAAACCCTGAAAACAGAAGGTGAGTGCTGCAGTTTGACCTTCTTCCTGTTCTTTTATCCAGGTTGTGCACTCCTCCTTAACACCAGCAAAGCACCAGCAGTAGCAAATACTGTCATGACCAGCACTGCATTTCCAGCTCCTTTGAGGAACTCCCCCTGCGAGGCAAGTCCTAATGTTCTCTTTTCTCTTGCAATTTACAGGGCTTTTATTGTGTGTCTGACTCTGGTTTTCTAATATAGGCCCTAGGTCAGTAGCACAGCAACCACTTTCTCTGGTGGCTTATCTATAAAATATACTTATTTAATGCCCCTGTGTGCACGGGAAAGATATGGTTAGCTGCTTGAAATGCCACAAAATGTGCTCTGAAAAGCTCGGCATATCTTGTCCTCATTGTATGGCCTCACATGATGTATTACAATCTTCATAATCAGGCGTATATGCTGTAAGGGTAGGACAGCCAGCATTACATAAACACAAAGAGGAAGAAGCTTACTGCATGAACAAACATTGTATTTGCAAGATCCAAGATAGAATAGGCTTCAGGACTGCCCCTGAGCTGCTCAGAAAATACGGTGCATGCTTTCTCTAGCACAGCTGGGATTTGAGCTGGCAGGCCTTCATCATGCTGCACCTCAAACCTACAAATCCTCATGTAGGCCTTGTTCATAGGCGCACTGAAGTTAACAGCAGCAGAGATAAATTCATGTAGAATGGAACCAGGTTCTTATTCAAGCAGAAAAGCTGCTGACAGTCGTAAGACATCAACTTAAGCCAGTATATCAAGGCTTGCCAACCCTGCACAAACGGTTGTCGTTTCTGAGTCAATTGTGCTTAACCCTTAAACTGCAGATTACAGAAAGATGACCTGTCTGCATCTTTTTACTGTAGTCTATAGCCTCACAGATTGTATTATCACTGATGGGACTATTAATGACTTAGGACTTTGAGCCATGGCTAGTGACTTAGAGCATTTCACACCTTGAATGATCACCCTGAAATGTCACACAAGATCCTAGATCCTAGAGCAGAGGGATTTGGGAAACTTGATCCTAACAAAGCACAGTTTGGTGTTCGTTGGTTGAGCAGTGAACAGACAAAAGAATCAGATTCTCCCTGTTCCACTGATCTTAAAATGCAGAAAGGACAAGAAGGGATGTGTTAGAAAGTTCTCTGGAATAAAAGTACATAGAAGATGATGTTTCTTTGGCTTAAAGTTTGGTTTGGTTCACTTCTGTTGGAGATATCAGTTCATATAGCAAAGTGCATCTGTTTTTGCTCTCTTGATATATTCATGTCCTCCTCCTTTAGCAAATACATTCTACCTTGTTTTTCCTCCCTTCTGTGACAAAGGCATATGCAGGTTCTGAATATTTTAAGACCTTGTTCTGCCATGGACCAGCAAGAGCAAGTGTTTTTCATAATCCACCTGACACAGGAATCAGAGTGAATGATTTCCCAATATGTGTATATTTTTTTCTTGTGTATACAACAGTGCAAATAATTAAACTTGCCGTCGGGGGAGAAGCTGCCATGTATTTCATCTGCTCACATGCCATCCCACCTCCGTCACTCCCCTTGGCACTTAAAAGGCATCCGGACGCATCCAGCATTGCAGCTGTCGGTAATAAAGAGTGAAGGAGTTTGGCAAGGGTTTTGTCTCTTGCCTTTTCATATAGTGTAAAAGCGTCTCTTCTCAATGAGCCCCTGGTGGCTTCAAATTCTATTTTACTGGAACAATCTGTCTGTGAGCAGAATAATTTAATTCCACTTTTCAGCACAACACAAGAGGAGAAAGGAGATATTCCCCCCTACACACTTATTCCTCCAACAGGTGCCAACAAACTTCCTTATAGTGAAATTATAGTCAGAAGAGAGGTTGTGAAAATACGATAATGCTGCCCTGTATTTATTAGCCCTCAATCACTTGCTGATTGAACTGGCTCAAGTTCAGGCACTAAAAGATGAGTTTTCTTCTACCTGTCACTGCTGACAGCTCCACCTGGCATGTCACAACCAGGACAGGTTCTCTGGAAACTGAAATCCTACTGACAAAACTTGCTCATGATTCATGTGGCAAAGGGATCTCAGCAAGCGTGTGCGAATTAGACCCATTTATTCTTCCACAGTCAGAGCAAGCCATAAACCTGCCCTCCCTCTTATATTTGATCCAGCTCACATGCTCCTTTAGATATCTGCTTGCTCTCCTTGCGTGTTCACTTACATAGTGGCTAGTTCTGACAGCTGATTCCAGTACCCCAGAGAGATTTGGCTCAGATTCACATCCTGCACCAATATATATTAATGATGGAGGTTGTCCTTAAGCCTGTCATTTAACATGCTTCCTCCTCCTTGTATGCTGTGTCTACCCCAGTATCAACGTGCCTAGCTCAGCTGAACTCCCGGGGATAAGACTGAATGTGCTGCCCTGGCTACTCAGCTCGCTCACCTCTGCTGGGTGAGTGGGGCTTGCCTCTGCTCTGTGCACAGGACTTTATCAAAGGCCGTATGCTGCAAGCCGTGAGAGCAACAAGGAGGCCAGCAGACATCGCCAGTTTGCTGATCTTGACTCCCCTCTCTTCTCTCCCTGCTATGTGGAAGCTCTGGGGCACTACTAGGCCCACTGCATATTGAAGCTACTATTTTTTCCCCTTATCCCTTAATTTGCTTTTATTTCATCCAGTCATGTTAGACTATTACACCCACCATAGCAAATGCTGACACCCTGCTTTTTAGCCTGAGGTGTACATAGGAATTAATTACTTCAGCCTCAGCGTGTGGAGCATTACCTGCTGCAGTAGTGTTTACCAGGCTGGAGGATTCTGGGTTTTGGCCAGAATGTGCATGGAACCAGGACTCAATGCTGATAAGGCAACAGTCAAGCAGTCCACAGTGGGTGCCAGCCACAAAGAGTTTGCTAATGCTTCAGGCTTGTTTTTTCTCCCTCAGCCTGGCTGTTTAATCTTCCACTGTGATATACTGGCAATGGAAATGACTGAACAGTCTGAGAAAACGACTGCTAACACCCTGGAGACTTGTGGGGTGGCCTGGTCCAAACACCTTCCTTGTTGAGGTTCTGAGCAGCTGTTTGCAGTAGTGCTGACGCTAGCACTGGGGGACTCCAGAGCCTGGATGATCTTTGGCATACGTATTGCTGCTAAGTGCAGGACAAGCGCGACCCTCCATCTTTGTGCTCTCCCCAGCTTGAGGTTGGTCACCAGGAGCGTGCTGGGCTGCTTGCAGGCTGTGCTCCCCTAGCGTTTCCCATGCCCTGTGGGAAGCTCCTCATTAACTCAGAAAAGGAAAAATCAGCCTGACCTACTCTGTACTGCCCCACATGCATCAAAAGATGAGAAGAGGGTAAAAATGCATGCAGGAGATACAGTAATAAACACAGCCTGTACTTTCCCACACATGTTTGGGATTGGCCCTAATGTGCCCTGCACTTTGTGTATACCTTTGTATTGCACTTTGCTCCTGTTTGTTTTGAGCGGCTTTATATTTTCATTTTCTTTGTTCTTCAGTGCTTTTGGCAGGTCAGAGTGGTTAGTTTGTGATGCTGCCCTTTGTTCTTGGTTCAGTTAGTTTTTCTCTTTCTTTTTGTTGTTTTATTAAATCTTGGCTGGAGTATCCTGGCTTCAAAGAATCTCTCTGTTGGCAGTCCAGACAGTCTTTATCTTTTTCATGTTGCACATTCGGTAGAGTCCTTTGCCTATTGACCCCATTAACTGTGTGTTTAAAACCCAATTTATGTGGTAGAGGGAAACTGTGGCATTTCTACAAAATCTTGGGGGAATGCAGGAAGTGGTATGCGTAGCCCATGAAGAGATGCTCCATTACCCTGAAGTAGCCAGAAAGGGGAGAGGCAACAAAAAGCTCGGGAAGTGTTTCAGGAACCAAACTGAGTCACAGTAATCAAGAGTGAAAATCTTTTAAGCCACGTGTAAAAGTTCATTGGAAACAGAGCACATGTAATTGAGTGTAGGAATGCACATAAAGTGCAAAGAATTAATCCAAACAGTGGCATGATTTAAAGGCAGAATTTATAGAGTTTAAGCAATAAAGCACAGCATTATTCGCCCCTTCTCTTCACACTGTGATTCTCCTCCTCTGAGTGGGAATCAGTTGGCCTGCACAAGGCTGACAGAGCAAAGAGGATCATAGGGTAGTTAGACATTTTGTCATTTTGAAGAAGAAATCCATATGCATGTCATCAGTAGCTGTACTGCTGTCTGGGAATCTGTGAAACCACATTGCAATTAAAGTCCAAGGGAAGTGCTGTCATCTCAGGCACCGCCCATGGCAAAACTAAATTGCTTTGCCTCATTTGATAGCCCCTAGGTGTGCACAGTTTCCAGACTATAATGGCTGTCTACTTTTTGGTACTTTGCAAAGATGTCAGAGAGCTGACACAAGAGCATTGCAGATGTCCAGGGAGTGCTCGCCTTCGTGTGGAAGCTGGAGACCCAGTTCTGGCCCTCCACATCTGGACAATGAGGCAATCCCATCTCCCTCAGTCCCAGCATTGTTGCTGTACAAGTGCAGAGTCACATATGTTGATTAGCTTTTCATTCCATTTTTCAGAGATGCTCCCTGCCATCTGGATCCTCAGGCTTTGAAGGAAGCTAGAGTCTGTAGATCAGGATTATGACTATTACTTCTGTTTGAAAGTCACTGCAGAAACGTGAACAGTCTGCAGACTGATTTTTAGAAAGGCTGTGCTTTGCTCAGCGCAAGGGAATCTGTGATAGACCTTAGTGCCATATCTGAGAAGTAAAAGCCATGCAAGCAGTTTTGGTGTAGGCTATAATAAAGAAGGAGAATAACAACAGAGGTGGTGTTGCCTAGATGGTGATGAAATTAGCCTGACATGTTATCGCATGCATCTCCACAAAAGAAGGTGACTCTTTGCAAAAGGGATTACATTGTGATTGGGAACCAGATTATTTAATTTTTCTGTTAGATCCTGGGTCAAACATTTTAAAGGTATAGTTGTGCTGAAAAAAAATGAAAACGGATTCCTGTGATAGTAAAAAAGCTTTGTGCTTTTGGCCATGTTTAAAATAATGAAAGTCTTTTTCTGATGCTATTTTGACATTTCAACTAGCTATTTCTTGAAAGCCACCATTATGTTATGTAAGTAAGTACTAAACTGAGCCAGACTTCTTCTAAGCCTGAAATTACTTTTTGAATGTAAATACACTCTCTCTAGAAAATAAATATAATATGTTGATGTAAAACAGTATAGTTGAAGTTTGCCCTCTCGTTCAGGTTTATAAAGATGTTTTCATCCTCTGTGGTTATTAATTCAGTTCTCTTTTCTATGCAAAAGTGTTGTATTTTTTTTAAAGCATGTAAATCAATAATATAAATCATTCCTTGAGTGCATTCTGAGCCCCATGCTGACACCTGCAGAGTGTGACTCTCTTTCTCCTCTATTCCTTGAGCTTTAAATAACTTAGAAGGGTACATGGTAATAACATTGACTCAGAACATTTATGAGCATGAAAAATGCAACATAGATATGCCTCTAGCACAGCCTTTCATGTGCTTTATTTTGCAAATGTTGTTAGCACCCTTTTTTTATTTTAAAGTGTTGCTTTTAAAATCCATACAGCTTATTCACTGTTACCTGTCTTTATCTTTTCTTGCTTCCTTTGCTACCTGGCTTCTGTGTCATTGGATTGGAGGATCTAGAATATCTGAAATTTTTTGAAGGCCAGGTCACTCCACAGTGCTCTGGCAGCAAAACTATGAACTCTTTCTCTTTCTTTCTCTTTTGTTGTCGTCTTCATTTTTATGTTTGTTTGTTTCCTGAAATGAAGGTGCTTGTATTCAGTTCTTGATTTTATAAAAGTAAACATAAGTAAGAAATAATGTGAGAATAAATAGCATAAGAATCTGTTCATATAAAATACAAGCTTCTCTTGCCTGCCTAGGTATTTTAAAGCTACATGATCAGATCAGTTAATTATCATTTTACCATTTACATAAGGTTTTTGCTTGCACATCTGAGTCCTAAGCAAAAGCAGAAATGTCAGCAGACTACAAGAGAGATTGATTGTGCACAGTTGTTGATCTGGCCAGAAAACAGGAACAAGAGCTTTTGCCCATCTTTCTTATTCATAAGAGTCCAAGTCTAAGTTGCTGAGCAGTCCTAATAGATGTCTTTGCTTGTACTGTTGTGTGCAACCATTTCTCATTTCTAATAAGAAAAACAATATTGCCAATGTGATAAACTTAATGCCTCAAACGTTCATATTCATGTACAAAACTTACTGAGACTTGGCAAAGGTGTCTGCAGCTCTTGTCTAATTCTGTGTAAACCGCATTCCAACTTGCAGCTTCAGTTTCTATTCAACGATGAGGTGTTTTCCAAGCTTCTTTAATGCCTGACTTACATTTACAGGGTCAGTGCATTCACAGCTGAAAACAACTTCTGCTGTTTCGTGTCCAGCGAAGAAGGCCCAAAACAAGAGTTATGTTTTTCAGAAAAATAAATGTCTATATTTCAAGAATCCACAGTCCCTGGTCAAGAAAATTTTGAGCAAATCTTTTGAGCAAGTATTATAGGTGGGGGGCAAGGATTGGGGGCATGAGAACTAAGTAATGTGCCATGTCACAAGATGTCAGCCTGTGGTGCCGAGTTGGGGTGTGGGTAGCAAGATAGCCATCAGTGGGATCCAACTACTGCAGTTCCTTGGGAGCAGGATGCCTGTAGGCTCTTCTCCGTCTTCTTAAAAATACCTTACTCCAAGCCTTGTTTGAAGTATGTTCATCTTTTCCTCTTTCTTTGGTTACTTGTGCTAAAGATGGACAACTAGCTTTTTCTGCCAGGTAGGACCGTAATGCTAATCATCAGGGGCATTGCCACTCAGGAAGGGAGAAAAAAAAACCAGCAGCTCTCTGGAGTGCCACTGAGGAACGTTTTATTTATGCTGCTGTGTGTGTCATTGGTCCTCAGTCAGACATCTGAGCACTGTTTCATACTGGAATGTTTCTAGCCATTAAAGTACACTTACAGGTGTAAGCCGGCCCAAAGTTCACCCATAAGGTTCTTGATATTTTATTTCTTTGTGCATAAGGAAGTAAAATTCAAGTCTCACTTCTTAGATGGTCTTGAAATTATGCAGCTTGTGCTAGAAAATCTACTCTCTTTGTTTTTCTTCACCTCTCTTTTAAACCAGCCAAGCCCTGTTGATATTGATAAGGATTACTTTTTTGTTCTTTCTTGGATGAACCGAGTCTCCTGTTTATCAGTTCAGAAATTCCACAAACTTGGAGGCTAAGGGGATTCTCAGAAGGCATCTTTCCAGATGGTGTTTAAAGTACAGTGCATGTGGCCATCTGACCCAAGTTTTGCCTCAATACGCCGTGTGTTTACCATGGGCTCTCTCTCCCTTTAATTTTCCCCAAATCAGTTTAGAGCGTTTCATTTACTGAGTCAGTGGGTTTGCATATGAACAGCTAATCACCAGCTATGGTGGGTTCTAAAGCCAGAAAGCAAGGTGCTGTTGAGCCAATGTCTACCTGCAGTGCTTAATTAATTCCTCAGTGATGTTTCTAGCTTCTGAATATTTTGCTGCTGGTTTAACACAGAGGGAGATGTTTGATATATAATGTTAGGGGTATGCCACCAACAGCCCAGATACAGATTTTTCCAAATGTGCCACTGCACTACTTACAGGACGCATCGTGTATGTAGTACCATCTGCCATCATTGATGCCGTATTCTGTAGAATGAATGCCAGCCCCATTCGGAAGTCTTTACTGTGGCATCCAGCTCATCATCTGCTCTGGTTCACTTCAGCAGGTGTGAAAAGACCTGGACTGCCCTGCTATGAAGCTTAGAAACCATGGAAATCACAGCCAAAAATGCCCATTTGGACACAGTGCCAGTTGATTCACTCAGAGCCAGTTCATTAGAGTCTGCATATTGCACTTTGCCAATGAGCTGATCTCCCACATCTAATGCCAACTACGTCTTTCCTTCAAACAGCTGACATGTGTGCAAAGGCATCCATTCCAATCCATCAATTGCTTCAGCTTTTGCTCCAGTGTTACGTTAATAGCTGTCAAAGGCTTGCTCTTTTCTCACTTCTGACTGTGTAGATGTTGCCTCTTACTGTCTGGCAGGTCTCCAGAAGAGATAGAGGTCTGAAAGCTCCTGCATAGTAGGAGCTTCAGGGCTTTACCTCTCAAATTTTGAACTGTCAAAATGGCACAGTGAAGTTGCTCCAACTTACCTGTATTAGAAATTTCACATAGTGCGTTACAGTAGAGTTGGCATTAGGGTCCTAAAAGTGCTTCACATATGGAGTCTCAGTAAGAGGAGTTGCTTTCCCTGCTACAGATTGAGTGCTTTAAATGTCCACTGGCATTCCAAAGGTATTTAAAAAAAAAAAAGTTTAGTCCTGATCAGTTTTCTAAAGGGAAATTACTTAAGTGGGTCTGAAAGATATTCTAATGATATCTAAGGGAGAGCAGTCTTCACTGTAGTTTCGGTAGTCTCACTTCATAGGCACTTGAAAGTATAAAATGCCCAACAGGTTATTTAATCTTGATTGTCACCTGACATTAAGACCATGTGTGCACTAAGAGTTAGGAGCAGCCATGCAGGTATCAAGTTTGAAGGCATCAGCCTCCTACCCCATAAACCTTTGTCAGCAGCCTCTTCCACCAGTGTTGGTTCTGGTGAACTTGTGCGTGTGAACTCAGCCCTCCCCCAGCTGCCTCCCTGGCCATCACTTTGGCCAGTCCTGCTTTTTCTCTCTGGTGTCCACAAGGTGAAAATCCTCATAATTCATCCTATGATTTCCACTGTCTGATATTACAGAAACAGACATGGGACTCCACAAGTCCTTTCCCAAATTTGGGGTGAGAGTGAGCTGGTAGTCAGGCTTGAGCAGCGGCTTGTCCCCAGAAGTGCTGTGGTCTGGTAGGCCCCAGTGATGGTTTGCTGAACTACTGAAAACCTATGCATCATGAGTCTTGAACATCTGTGGTCAAATGAGGTAATGAAATGGATTCACAGACCTGTACCTGCATATCAGTTTGTACACCTTATCAATGCTTGTGTCATACATGCTAGCAGTTCAACAGACCCAGGAGTGATTCCAGGCAAGTGATTTTTGGACTGGAGACGGAGAAGAACCACATCTAGATTTTTTTGGTCTCTGTCATAGTTTTGCCATGTGGTCAAAGTCACTGCTGTTTTTGTAACTTTGGAGACAGGCAGGTGAACTGCACTGTTTACCTAAATTCAGTACTGATAATTAGTATAATGAGTACCCAGAATTTTGTTCCACCCACCCCAAAATTGTGAGCGTAAGCTAGGAATAATAGCAATACTTCTGTCCTTTCAGACCCTTAAATCTCACTTGTCTGCCAGGACAGACTTATACCATGAGACAGCAACAGCAAGCAAAATCTAACAGTTGTGTCTTATGCTGAGAAATGGATATGAAAATTCTATGCTATCAAAGCAAGAAAGTAAGTAATGTTATCAGGTATTCCTGTGTAAAATATAAATTTAATTCCTAGCATCCTGACTTAGGTGTTGGCTTTGAAGTGTTAAAAACAAGAGGGCTATTTTTTAATATGCATGGATGCTAGACACTGTGCTGAACACTTTCTTGTGTTCAAAAATCCATCGTTACTGTAGCTTTAATAAACTCATTCCTTCAGCATTCTCACCTCTACTGGTTATTGAGGTGAGACCGAGCTCTTGCATGTAATATATATGTGTATTTTACTTATGCTCTTTATCAACAAAGAGCTAGCTCTTCTTCTTCCCAAGAAAATTAGAGGACTATGTTCATGTAATATGGATTCTGAGACTAGCCTGATGTAGAAGGCATTTTTTTTCTTTTCATACAATGAGGGAGAGAAAGTCATAAAATGAGAAAACTATATGAAATAATTTTACATACAGGGATAAATCCATGGTAATGGACTCAATTATATTAAATGTAACAAAAATGTTAGAAAACCAGTTCCCTAAGGTATTTTAATTAATAAAAAACCTAATTATCACTGAACTTTAATTGGAAAGTCTGTAGAAACTTGGAAAGAGGTAAGGAAAAACCGATTTTTGAAAAGAGTATCTGGGGGATGAGGATGTGATTACTAGTGATGCCTGCTTATTGCGGCTATTCTCCCTGTGTTTTTGCTGCTGCCGGAATATAAAAGTTTATTGCTGAAAAAGTTGTTAGTCTTAACTTGAATCTCTTACGTGGCATCTTAGGGGAGTGTGATCTTTGTACTGCAGATAATAGAGGTATTAGCTTATCTCTTTAAAATTACAGACACATATGTGAAAGTTAAAACAGAGATGTTTGGGACTCCATTTACCAAAAAGAAAGGCCAGTAGTTCCAATATTAAATAGCATATACTAAGTATTACAGGCTTCCACATCTGTGGAGTTTTGTAAAGGGATTCCTTGAGCGTAAGGGAGAGAGAATCAACTTTTTGGTGATTAGAAAACAAAGAAATGAAAGAAAAGTTGGGACTTTTGTTAACTTTCGGATAATGTTTGTGATGTTTAATCTCATATGTTCTCTTTCTTCTAGCTACGAATGTCATGGCTCATCCATGGTGTCTTGCTGGGAAATATATCCCTGGTGCTGGTCGAGAACAAGACAGGAAAGGAACAGAGCCGGACATTCTGGCATTCAGATAACAGTGAAGGTTTGGGAATATGGCAGTGGATGATCTTACCTCTCCCAGATATACTGGATAGGTATGAGTCTCCTCATCATTCTCCTTCATGATGTTCAGTCATTTCATCACTAGCTACCTGGCAATGAAAATGGCCAGCATTGCTCCTGGAAATGGTTTCCTCAGGGAGAGGAAGCGCTTTGTCCCTGGGAGGTATCTTCTGTTACAGGCGGGGAATGAGAATAACTGAGTAGTTAGAGCAAAGCACCCAATTTTAGAACTCCTAAGTGGTGGTCTTGGTTCACAAACTGGGTCACTGGGTAGTCTACAGCAAGATGCTTAAACTTCTGTGTCTCCATTTCATTGACTGGAAATAATCATTCTCCTCACATACTGTTTCATGTAGCATGTTTGATCCTCTTATGTGGTTTGCTAGAGTGGGATGTGAGCTCCATAGTTGATTTTTTTTTTATGGGTATCAAAGTCCCCAGCATTCAATGTGTCTAGATCTGAGGATGAAAGAGATGGGAAAAGAACCCGCTGAAAATCAGACAAGGATGCATCTGAACACCTTTGTGTTAGCTGTAGCAGGAGGCTCAGCTTAATAAAGGGCTGTCTCAGTTATGACTGTATTCTGGCTTTAAGCATAAAAGGTTTATCTGGTAGCATATGCTTAATCTGGTAGCATATGCTTATTTAAAGAGTGTTGTTTTAGCTGTTTCTTACAAGTCAGCTTTAAGGGAATACTCTGTTGTGCATTGTTTACTTTCTGTGTGTGCTCTGGCTTATGCTGTTTATAGAGAAGACACAGACATACTTCACCTCCTGCTGCCCTGGCCCTTAGGCTATAAGATGCATCTACAATCTGTGTCAAGAGCACTGGTGTCCTTTGTCTTTTTGGAAATCTGTGCCCTAGCAATAATGGATTTCATTAAGGGATAGTTTGCCTCATAAGAAGTTTGAACAAACATTGTATGAATATGTCTTTTATCTTGCTGGCTCTTGGGGATGCACGTAGGCTGCAAATACAACAAGGACACTGCCAACGCTTCGGTCCTGAATGTATAATTAATATGTGTGCGTCAAAGATTTAAAAAATATCAGCATTAGGCTTATTGTGCAGTCACTGCTGAAGCACCATTTGTAAAAATACCTGGTTGCTTCATTCCCTTCAGCTGTGTTTCCTTTGAAGAATGGTATATTTTGCCATTATTATTTATGTGATTTATTTTCTAATGTTGCCAGGGGAATGTTTTGTACCTGAATTATTCTGTACTCTTATACTATTGCTTTCCTTTAAATTCTCTCTGGTTGCACAGTCAGGCAGAGAATACTTTGATCTTAGGAGCCAGGCTAGCAGTGGTTCATGTGGAATCACAGATCCAACTGATACATGGTGCTGACTATTATGTATGAGGTGCTGACACCCTTACTTCCCCATTACTTACAGAGAAAGACAGCTGGGTTCACTGAGGGAAGGGAGTTTGTTGGAGGTTAAGACATAAGCAAGGAAAACTTGGAAGTTTTGGTGTCTCTTGAAAAGTTTTGTCCTTATTTATTCAAAGAAAGTGCACTATTGTAATGAATTTTTTTCTAAGAATGTTTTACTTGAAACCAGTCCTTCCTGGGAAGGAAGAAATCTCCTGTGAGACTTGGAAATACTGCAGGCATCTTTCTCACCATCTTGAAACCTGTTTCTTCGGAAATCTGGGCTGATGTACAAATTAGGAAGGAATTCTATGGAAGTGTATACCGAAATGGTACTGGGAGACTGCAGTATATATACTTTGGAGATAAATGACAGTTTCATTGAACTGTAAGAAGTATTTAATTGATGTGAATGCACTGCTGGTGCTGCTGAAAGCTTGCTGTGTCTGTCTTTTTCTAATTGGTTCCTGTGTCAGTAGCTATGAGGGTCTGCGTTAGAAGAAGCATGATACTGCAGATATTACTACAGAAGGAGCTGAAACTTTAAATCGCCTCACAGAAGTAAAGCTCTTGAATAAAGCACACCAGTGTACCAGTTCCACACAAAATTAAAGCACATTCCATTGTGACTGGGAAGCTGAATGGAAAGTGTTATTAATAACAAGATAATATGCTCTAAAACTGCTCAAAAGCACGCTTGTTCAAAAGCTGCTTAGCCATAATTTCCATGTTTGGCTTATAGCACTTCAAAGATTCATTAGGAAGACTTCCAAGAAATTAGATCAGCTCTATCTTTAATAACAGACATTTCTTAAATGTTTGATATCCCTCAGGCTGTTGGGAGAAATTATATTTTGGCAGAAAATCACAGCTAGAACATTTCAGGTGATTTGGCAGGAACAGAAAGTAGGGAGGAGTATAACAAAGAAGCTAAATTGGGACAGAGAGATGTTAGATTTCTAGAGCTGCGTTAGCCTGGGCAATCCTGGACACATGCTTAATTTCCGAGAGTACAATGAGGAGAGGTTTGTCTTCTTTCCTCCCATTTGATCCTTAGGAAAGCATCCGGTTGAAATTTCACCCTGTGTGAGGTCTTACCTTTTCTGTGTGGACTTTAAAGAGGCTGAAGTCCTGGCTTTTTACATCTTCCCGAAGTTAGCTATCCTTCCTTGTTCTGGAAGGCGTTGGCAAAACAGTCTTGAGAGTCGGCTCGTGGCGTGGAGGTTAATAGAGCTGTAACCCAATTCCAAATGCTCAGTATCTTCTGTGCATGGGGGAGGAAGGGCAAAGGGCCTGGCGAAGGATATGCCATCAAAGCACCTGCAATTAAAGAAGCCAGCTGTGGGCGAGAGCTCCTTGAACTGTTGGATGAACAGATTGTGCTTACCAAAGGCAAAAGGCAAAGTCCCCAGAGGTGCTGTATTTTAACTTGCCACTTAAATACACTCAACACGAACTAACAATCCTTGCTATACTTCATTTGGCCCCCATGGAGCCACCTACCCCTCCCTGAAGAACACGTTATCTGCAAATCACATAATCTGCATAGATCAGTGAAAGCTAGAAAATTGGTCATTTTTACGTACTGGAATTTACCCATTAATGCAGTGCTAAAGTATTTGGGTTGAGAGTAGTGTAGAGAACTGTGTTATTGTAAAATTGTTTCATTTGATGGAAAGTTACTATTTGCTTTCCAGTGATAAGTGATGAGTCTGTTGAGAATTGTTCTTTTTTAACTTCATAGAAGTGCAAGTAGGAAACAGAGTCTTGAAAGCTCCGTTGTAGTTGGTAGTTTGGGCTTGCTTTTTTTATACATTTGCTTTTAATTAGTAGAGTAAATGTGAGTTTAAATTTTCATAATGATACAGTCACGGGAATGTGACAGCAAGAGCAAACAGAAGCCTGAAGTCATTGAAGATGAGTGATTTATGTAGCTAATAATTAGATATTCTGTTAGTTTAACAGTGTGGTTAAGGTATATCACATAGATAAAATACAAGCACATGTAACAGAGTGATTTTCTGGAGTTTGCTGTAGGCTGATGCTTATTATCACCAACCTGCCTAGCAACTGTTTTGCTACGCAGTGTAAAAGGTGGAAAAGGATTAGCTCTAATAGGCTGAAGCCTGGCTGGAAAAATAATGCTTTAAGAAACAAATTCTGATTCACTTCAGTTAGGCTCCCTTGGTGAAACTGAGGCCAGCCATGTGGAGTGACGTGTAGACTAAATGTTCTCTGGGTCCATCTACCACCTGGCTGGAGTTGCCTGGAAGTGGACTCCACCATGAGCCAGACCAGACCAGACCAGCTCTGGTCTTTTAAGGCCTATATTCTCTACTAAACCTGTCCTTTTCTTTAAAGATTTCACTGTAACTTCTGTGAGAGGAACATTTTTACAAATGGCAAGTATTAACAGCAACCTGTCCAACCTCAGTACAGTCTTCTGATAGAAGACAACTGTATGCAAATATAAAAGGAATGTAAATGTGTCTACTGGTTAGAAAGGTTTCCTTGGCTTGCTTCCTTCCTTAAGTTTATGTTTTTGGCATTACAAAGTCTAAATTTGTAGCCAGTCTTAAGTAGTAGTGGCCAGACGGTGGAAGAAGGAGTGAGAGGAGGAGTTTACTTGAGGTCTCTAGAAACTAAATTTTTAGTCGTAAGTAGCAGCACCATTTGCCTTGTCACTGATAGCAAGACTAGGCTCTGTGTTCTTTTAACAGGGCAGCACATTCAGAAAGTAAAAAACATTTTCTTTTGGTCCTATTGTGCTCAGAGAGCTTGAAAATTATTTTCTTGCTGATGACCTTCTCCTGAACACAGACTGAGGAATTTTACTATGTTGGAAGAGAAAGATGTGACTTACCTGGAAGGCAAGGTATGGATGTGCCCTTCCTGAGGAAGAAAGCAAAAAAGTCTACAAACTTAAGTTACCCCAGAAGGTGATATTCTGTTGCAACAAGTCAAAATTCATGTCCAGATGATTATACTTTCTTTTTTTAAACTGGCTTCTTTACCTATTCCAGTCTTGCTGGCTTGCTGGATTTTTATGAACTACACTTGGTGCTCGTCAGTTTTTCGTCTGCCTGTCAAAGTGGGATTCCCTTTCAGTCCTCGGGAGTGAGACGCTTTGTTCTGTCTGGCTCCTTCAGCAGCTCTGATCTCAATGGCAGCCAAAGCAGCTGGGGAACCTCTCACTCATTGCTGCAGTAAAAAGAGCAGTAAAAAGAAGTTGTCTCATAGTCGTACTACTCTGCTGTATTTCTACCAGCTGTGGCTAAGCACTCTTCTTGTCTAGTAATTTCTTCTTGCATTGTTCTGTCTCTTCCCTCACACTGCTTTCAGATTTTCTTTCTAATGAGTTTCTGGGCATCAGGTTTCCCATCAAGGAAGAAAAAGAAAAGGAAAGTTCTTGGCAACATTTTGTACCCAGAGACCTGTTTGTCTCCTATTATTCCTGAACTTTCTTCCCATTCTGCTATGAAGAAACAGGGACCCTCCATACAAGCTAGACATATGTCTCCCTACAGGTTACCGCATATATATTCATTGGTCACATCTACACCAAGATCTCTTTATTCTTTCTTCTTATATCCATCCAACAAGCCTAGCCTCTGTTGCTCCGATGTGGTCCCGCATTACTTTGTTAAAAACAGAGTGAGACTTTAATGCCATATCACTGCTTTTCTGCTCTGTAGCATTAACTATGTCTGCTACTGTCCTCCTTTTGAAATAGAGTTATTCTGCTGATGGCTGTTCTGTTCATCTGAAAAAGGGGGTTTTGGTGACAGTGTGTGCAGAGTACCTGTGACAGATTTTGTACGTGTATATATTCAGCATGGTTGCCTTTAATAACACCTTTGAATCTCAACCTTTATTACTGGCTATTAAGTAACTTCCTGCATGGCAATTCTGTCACTGTAACTGAATTTGGTTAACATGATTATATTTCTCCAAATAATCTCATTCCACCTAAGTATGCCTTTTATCCCAAATAGTAAGTATTCCTTTGTGAAGTGAGCTAACAATGCATCATTTGTAACAGAGAAGTTAATGGGAACCTGAATGTAATAAGGGTTAGTGACCTGAAACTTCTCCGTTCCGTAAGTACCTCGGTCTCAAGCAGGTTCAGCCATAATTATTTTAGCTAGGTAGAGAGAGAAATCAGTTCCATCAGAGGCAAAACATTACAAGTTATGAAATGGGACCTGTACATACAGGCATGCTGTGATCATGTCACTGCACGGGGGATTGAGTACAGAAGAGATTAACATTCAATCTTGGTTAATAATCCCTATCTTTATGATAAAAAGAAAAAAAATAATGATTATGAGCCTTTCTAAAATAATGGCATGAAGACAGCTGCCTGAGTCTGGCTAATGGAAACCTGAACTGTCTGTATGAGCCAGGGACAATATTTAGGTGGAATTCAGAGTTGTTACTGAAGGGAGGGAGCTGCAGAATTTGCATGAAATCAGCTTTCTGAGGTCTTCAATTCAAGGAGAATGTTTTTTCTTTCCCTCCAAACAGAAGAGGATACAATACACCCAAAAGCTAACATTTCTGTGCAATGAAGACCTAAGGATAGGTGATGTAAGCAAAACAGTTTGTTCTCATGGAGGCTATACCAACGTAACTATAGATGTATTTTCATATTTTTAGCTCTATATTTCCCTCTGTAAATAAGCCCCAGATATTTTGGGAGGAACCAGTCTTCTGTTAGGATCAAGAAAAAAATAAGTAAGCAAAAAGAACCAACTGAACAGAAAATCCAGGATGATGTGATGAAGCTCAAATACTGACCACACTGAAATAAAACCCAAGATTCAAAGATCCTGAGGAATGGGGAAGATTACAGCCCAGAAGCTTTGATGTTATCCTATTTCTGTCAGATTTAACTAAGTTGGAATATGCTTGGTCCTACCTTTCAAGGAACTGTTCATCTGGATTCAGATTTCAAAGGTTGGGCCAAAGAAACAAACCAAGAAAAGCCTATTTGTTATGCCTTTGGTGCCATTTCTTATCTGTGACTCTGTAATATTTGATCAGTAGTCACCCTTGAGTGGTTTTTGAATTTATGTAAAACTTGTATCCTTCAGACAGCCGAGCTGATGTTCCCCAAAGAGGAGATTTGAATTAGGTTTTTTTGGTCCACCTGGTACAGCATTTCCCATCTGCCTCAAACAGACTTTAAAAAAAAAAAAAAAAAAAAAAAAAGGCCTTTGTACGAGTTGCATTCGCAGCTCAGCTGACACTCAACTCTGCAGGATGTAACTTGTACTTCCCAGTTGTCATACATCTACGGCAGTTTTTCCAAGCTGTGCTCCTGGGGTCAAGTAGGACAGAAGAAGAGACAGATAAGAAGTAATTTCCACTAGTCCTCAAGTAACAATTTTTCTAATATCCAAGCTATTAAAGCCTTTCGTAGCAGCCATATTTTCATTCCCATGAAGAAATCTAGCTTACAAACATGGACTTACCTGATGAGGATTTGGATTCCATGTGAGGAAGTTGCCAGGATTTATTAAGCAACAAAGTCACAACAAGCTTGCCAGCACTAATTTTGCTGCTCCTGTGTAATTGCCTTCAGGAATACTCTTTCATGGCCATCCACCACAGCATCTGTGGTTGCAGTGAGCGTGTCTACGCAGTGCTGTGCACCAGTATCTGTGCTGTATAGGTGCCAGTTGAAGTACTGGATGTGCAGTCAGCATGCCCTACTTCGATCTGTGCAGAAATACCAGTGAGATGTTGTCACCTCCAGCGTTATACTGAGTCACTGCAATAACATACGCTTCTGGTGTTTCAGTATCAGCTTTCACCAAAGTCAAATGGAGTTGTTTCATTGATTTCAGGGATCAAACAGAAAGAAAAAAAAGAGGAGGGGGCAAGGGAATGAGATTGTCTGTGGGGTTTTTTCCATCTCACTGATGTGTGACATTTCCATCTTCAGTTGTGATTAAATTTCCCTTAATTAGCCCATTAAGCTAAAACCACCAAAGCTAATGATTGAAATGTTGGTTAACTGATGATCTTGTTTCAATGGAATTTGAAAGACATCATATTTCTAAATTAATAGTGGCATTAAACTGGAGAAGAGAAAAAGATGAACTATTTGTTGCAGAAATGCTGGTCTCAAGAGAAGATTTGTACTGAAACTGCATTCATGTTAGAAAAAAAATCAGATGGATAGACAACCAGAGCAGCACTGATGGTCCTACCAGTGTTTGACGTTCACACTATTTTTCTATTTTGGAGGTATTTCTGTCATTTTTTTCATCCCTGGTGAACTTCAGGAAACTTCTCAAGTGTTCTGGTCCCAGTGCTCCTGCAGGTGAAATCAGCAAGGCTGTCTCTTAACTTGGATGAACTGTAAATAGAAGTAAAACACAACCTGTTGCGTTCTTATATGGGCACGTTAGATGGCACTCCCTTCAATGACAGAAATACTCGTTTGTATCATGCCTTTCTGTTCTTAGGGGCTGAACGTTTGATAATTCTCATAAGAACAGCCCTTCATTGTCTGAAGAGGCATGACATGAACAGTGCATCAAAGGATAACACCTTGGAGCATGAAGCTCAGGTTCTGCCAAGGGAAATTGCCTAAAGTTATTTTCAGAAGTATTTAGTTGCCAGGTACAAAGAAGGTGTGTAGTAGTCTTTGCAGAAGTATCTGTCTCTTCTATGCAACCTGAGCTAAAGTCTGCAGAAGTTGAGGGAAAAGCTGACATGGAGGACCGTGTCTAAGAACTGCTTATTTGTCTTTGTAATTCATTTCCCAGCCTCACTTTAGCACCTTACAAACATCAAAATGTCCACATCTCCAAGCGGCATATAGTGTGCACCCCCAGGAAACAGGCCGAAGATCAAATGCATCCGAGACTCAGTTCCAGTGGTCCCTTCAATGTAGTGCCAAGGTTCACTGTGTGCAGGGCATTGATTTTCAGACACAGCCAACTGAAAGACATGTAGCTGAATCCATTTCCACCTTACCTCTTCCTGGAGGTTTCAGCAGCACACAACAGGGGAGAGAAGCTTCTGCTGAGCTACGGCCTGTAGATTACAGCCCAAGGTAGGTCCTGGTTCTCCATAACATACCAGACTGTGACCTGTGGTTGTTCAGGGCCTGTTTCACATATGGCTCAGTCACCTCTGCTGCTGGCACAGTATCTTACAGGAAAAAGTAGGTCAGAGCCCACTTTGTCTGTCCAAAACCTTTTGTTTAAGACTCACATGGCATGGCCCAAACTGCACAGCTTATGTTTGTGCTAGAGCCTGTAATTTCATTTGAAGTGTTGTGGGATGTCAACTGTGGAGCAAACAGGGAGAGGAGGCAGAGGGAGGACAGCCGATGTACTTGAAAGCCAATTTAACATCCAAGGATTTTATGTTCCTTCCAGTTCTCCTCCTAGACATACCCACAATGGGTTTCAGGTATACCAACTAAGAACTTGAGGCTTGTGGCAATGTCAGACTGCAGTTGCACTTTGTGTGCATTGGGAAGGCAAAAAATACACTTTTGTGATTTTCAGATTTGTTTGGATGGAGCTCCTACCTTCTGAGCTGATAAAGACGGATCATTTAGCAAGGAAACTTATGTCTTGCTGTTTGGAGATTCCTTTGATGCTAGGGATACTCTTCCTTCACCATATCCACTGTTCTTTGTGTCAATCACCTGCTCTTTCATAGCAGGTGCTCATGTCTTTAGAACATAAAAAGTCCATTTTAGAAAAGTCTCTCCATATGTCCAATGCATATCTCCAAGGAGTGAGAAATTTCAGTATTGAAGCATCATTGTTTTACTTTACCAGAAATAAAGGAGGAGGAACATAGTAACTATATCAACTCTTTTCTGTTGTGAACGGACTGTGTCCTGTTCTAAACCCTTCACACCTTTCAGGGACTGCCAAGATCTTTTTCTGTTTGAAGTTTTTGCTTTGGTTGGGTCAGCTTTTCTGATTGTGTCCCCACCAGTAGCTTAGCAAGAACACCAGTTGCAGAAGATGACAACACTTCAATCTAGATATCCTCAAAAGGCACATATATCCATATATGGATATATGTTTTTTGGGTTCTGTTTTTGGGTTCTGTCATATATGGGTTCTGTTTTAGCTTATGCCAAACCTCACTGTCATCGCTGGGGGTGAAAGCTGCACTGTATTTGAGGACAGCGTGGAAGTTGGTTATGTTTGTTGATACAACATAGATACAATAGAGAATGAGGTTTAAATAGTATTTTGTATTCTCTTGCAGTTTGTTCTACGGCATATGATAGTTTCATGGTTTTGTAGTCTTGATGCAACCTCTCAGCATTGTATCTCGCTTCTGGGCTGTGGTCAGCTGCTTTTAGAAATTGTTCTCCTTCCTAAGCAGAGTATTATGATTTTATGTGGCAGATATGCATCGGGAGAACATGAACTTGCTAAGCTAAGAGAAAACCTAAATCCACGAGTGCGCTAAATTAATGCGTGGTCAATATACTATCAGATTTGAAGTATTTGATTGTGGGTTGGTTTTGCTCTTCCTGTTGACCTGTAGTATCACTGAGGGTGAATTTACAGTGATCTTTCTTCTGGTAATGTAGGAGTGGCAGAACTTCCTGGCAAAAGCCAGCTGAGAGTGTGGAAGTGATTTAAGGCAAACTTGCTCAGCTTCTACAAGGAGATAATGAGTTCTGCTCTTCCCATGGACTACCCGGTGTCAGTTCCTCTCTTTTGTGACTGCCAGGACTGTTAGATATCCTTTGCCTCCTAGAGGGTGGATCAACACCAAATACTTTCTAAATTGGTTTCAGCCTTTGATTGCCAGTTCCTTTTAGAAACTCCAAATGACTTCAGGGGCCCCAGCCTGCTTATTTTTCTTAACACTTCAGGGTGTAAATCACTTGTGAGAATAAAATCACTTAGGTGTCTGATTTTTTTTGTGCCAGAAGCCAGCAGACTTAATTTTCTGTCCTCACACACACACACACACACATATATACTTGCACCTGCTTCAGGTTGTATGCCACTGGAGGGAAGAGGGGCTGTATGCTTTTTTCTGTCTACCTGTATTCATGTACAGCTCCTGTCCTCAGATCATCTTTTCTTATTAGGCGTGAGGATACTTTCTCTGTCAATTTAATATTTTTATATGTGAAAATAAAAGCTTTCTTCCCCCATTCTAAAACTGCTTTAATTGTGAGAAGCTCTGAGTTTCATGTCTTTAACAGAATTTAATCCCTGTTCTTCCAATCTGTGCAGGTTTTGGTTTCAGATCATCGCTTCATGGGAAGAAGGATCTGATGCCATTATTGCTTTTGACAATGTCTCCCTTAGTCTGGACTGTTATTTAACAAGTAAGTTTTCCTTTTATCTGCAAGCGACTTGTCTTTTATTTGCCATGTAATTGAAATTTGGAAAGGGGTTGAAACTGTGCAGAAGGGATTGGGTGTTGTTATCTTCAAAAGACCCTTGAAATGTAAAGGTATGTTTCAGAAATAACTGTGCTTAGATGGAGGAGACCATTCAGATGCATACCTTATTGGTGGAGCCAACCAGTGAATGAGTTCCAAGTTTGGCAGTAAATGGGTAGTAAGACATATGGTGTGGGAGAGTCAGCTTCCAGCTGAGACAGTAGCATCACCTATCCACCCAGGCTGATGCAGAAGCTAGTCTGTGATATCGAGTTCCACATGACCTGGTTTGCTGTGTGACAGTTATCAAAATGAATGACAGTTGGACTCTGGCTAGGGAAAGACAGGCATCCTGTGATTGACACTAACTTTGCAATAACATTGGGCACAATACTCCAGTTAAATTAGAACAAGGTTATTTTATTTGGACTGACATGCATTTAAGTCTGAATCAGAAACTAGGATCTTCACTCGCTCCTACTCTTGGGAAAAATTTGGATTCTGATCCAGAATTTGTGATTGACTGGCCTCTAGAATATGCCCAGTCTATACCACTGCTGCCAGATTTCACCCCATTTTTTAGATTTTTATTGAACATTTGTGTCTGGCTCATCTTTCACAATTTCATGCATAGTGAATTGCTTAATTTGTAAATGTGTTCAATGATCTGTCACTCTATACCTCACACCAACAACTTACTTGAGGATTGAAGGATTGCTGCTCTGAACACATGAAACTTCTACCTTGAGTTGAGCAGTAGAACTTAAGTGTGTTCTTTCATCTCTAGGCTTGAAGCTCTGTAGCCCTGTTCAGAGTGAAAACCTCTAAGCCACTTCTTCATCCATCACGTCCAACAGCAGTCAGAATGTTTCATCTGCTTTGTGTTATGTTGATTTGCACTGGCTGGGGCTGTGAGTCTTTCCATTTACACAGTGATACCCTTTGGTTTCTGTGCATAAGTACAATGTACCTCAGGTTCCAGTATTCTAAAGAGATCTTAAACTTAGGCTGTAATTTAAAAAGATTGCACTTACTTTTACTGGCTAAAAGAGAAACTTTCTAACAGTTGCTAAAGATTGTATTCTGTATTTCTGCTTTGTGTCTTCATTCACTTGCTGTTTTGCCCACCACTCATTCCTGTTTATTTTTCTTGTATCACAGTTCCCATAACAGTAATGGAAAGTAAATCTGCCCTTTCCTTTAATAATGTTATATCCTGTGACTGCAGGCTCTTATTCTCAGCAGAGAAGGCTCCAGCCCTTAATTTAGCTTCAGTTTTGGATTACATCCTGACTCAGCCACCCTCAGTGATACACCAATCTGTGACTTCTTGTTTTCTAGTCAGTGGAGAGAGGACACCTCGAGGTACCACTCCAGACTCAAGCAATTTGCTCACCAGTAGAGGTGGCCAGAAGAAGTTTGGATGGGAACAAAAGCTTCTGGGAAATCTCCAGCTCAACACTGCCCCCATTTCTGGTCCAGCAGGTAATTGTCTGGTCTGAGAAGCATTTTCAGACAGCAGAGATTTCCAACTAGTTAGATGTTCAGTTAGATGGGCTAAATGCAATATGATTCCTTTATTTATTTTTTTTTACCAAACCCTTTGTTCAGGACTTTTCCCAAGTCCCTTACAAGCAAAACAAAACAAAACAAGCTCTAGAAAGCAATTACCTTTAGCTGTTAACTGTAACTTGGATTTTGATTGCAAGCTGGTGAAAGAAAGAACGAGAGGGAGCCTCTTCTTGAAGTAAAAGGTGCTTTTAAGCTGTAAGACAGGTTTGTTTGGTGTCGTGGTCATTTAAAATTAGGCAGGAATCAAAGCAAAATGTCCAAATTGACTGAGTCCAGCACGTGGTAACCTGAACACCCATCTCTAGTTAATATAGGCTTGGTTTGAAATAACATAGCTTCGCTCTTTCAGTAATATTTTCATTGCCCATTTGAAAGAGTACAGCATTGGACTTTATTTTAAAAACATGATTTTTAGTTAGTTAGAAATGTCAGTCTTGTATAGCCAATGTTATTTCGTTCTCCCCTGTCCCCCCAGCTCCCCTTTCCAACTTAACTGTAGTGGCATGGGCCAAATAAATGCAAGATTTCCATTCCCTCCCCCTCACATCACTGTCTCCTAAATGTTTGTCTCTTCCCTCTCCCAGGCTTGCCCACACATTCACAATATCTGTTTTGGGCTCTAATGTGCATTTCTATTTCAGTCTGCTTCCTTCCCTCCTCTTTGCCAGCTTCTCTTCCTGATTTCACTCAGGTGGCCACAACCTCCAGCCTACCTGGGGGAGCAGGGCTGACCACGGAAAAGAGGAGAGACCAGACATACAGGAGAGATGAGCACTTGCTATAACTGCCACCCTCAGCACTGTGTGCAGCTGTTTCTCCTCAGTTAGGGCTAGCTAGTTACCTGCCAATTTGAAATACCACCCTTCTTAAGGTAGAGAACAGGGGCGTGATTGGTATATGCCTCCTTTACTTTGTCAGTAAGCCCAGGGATTTGTTCCTGCTGCCTCCTTCTCTCCCACTCCTCCATCTTAGAAAGACTTCTTTGAGTCTGTTCTATTCTAGGTTATGTTTCACTTTGCTACCTGCAGTGTACAGTTGAAATACATGAACTAGTGGTGTTAGCTCTGATACCAACAGCAGTCTGGTCAGTGTGGTCAAAAGCTCCACACAGTCTTCAAAGCCTGCCTGAAAAGCTGGATGTATTAGCCCACTCCGTGCTGCCGCAGCAGGGCAGCTGCTGGTACCTGAACTCTCTTGTGAAGCGAGCTTTGGCAGTGGAGGCTGATGATGCAGTCTGCAGTGTAGGTCAAGAGTTGCCATCAAGTGGAGTTTATTGATATTTTATGTACTGAGCATCATACAGCAAGAAAAGTGCAGGAGCACTGACAGGAGTCTCAGGAGAATGAGACAGAGGGAGTGAGCCCACATGAGAGGATGCTGGGCTGGGTGGACCAGTGCTTTAGCTATAAAGGTTGTGTCTAGCTTTGTTACAGATGCCATGTGTGAGCTTGGGCTGGTCACAAAGGTATAATTTCCCTTTGGAAAGGGAAAGAGTAAGGGTAAGGACACTTACATCCTCTTTGCAGATCCTTTGAAGTGTTCCCTTCAATATCTGTATCTCTGTTTCCTGCCTGTAAGTGGAGCCACCTTTTACTTTTAAGTGCTTTCAGTATTGCTCTTAGGTCAGTGATCTTGTGGTAGGATCTGTACACAGGTGTAGATTATGGACTTCTGGCTGACTTTCCTTAGCAATGTCAATGCTTAGGTGGTGATGTAGTTCCTTAAGGCAGCTGTACATTTCCTTCCAGGGTACCTACTGTTTTAGTAACACAAAAGCCATTAGATACTGGGTTCAGACTGAAGAATGGCCTGAAGTTTGGATGCAAAGTTAATGTAAAGTGCGTTGTGTGGGTGTTAGGCTAGAAATCTAGTGGCTGTAGGTTTCTTCGAGAATTTTGTTACTTCCTACTTCTCACTAGACCTGAAATGATGGAACATCTTCTAGCCCTTCTGCTCTCTGTCCTATCTGAGGAATGCAATGTAAATAAGTGCTTGGATAGTAGAAATAATGGGAGTCAGATTGCATGGGGGTAGAAGAAAAAGTCACCGAGGTACTTTGAGCAATTCAAATAATGTGTTATGACCTTGGGGTGAAAATTCAAGGCAATTCCTGTGGTATCTAAGCCAGCTTGCCTAACTTCTGGGCTTGATCCTCGATCCTGTCATGTTCTGTCTAAAATTGTCTCCAGCCCTTGAGGTTTGAAATCACTCCTACAGCAACTTTTTCCCCTTTGTGCCCTCGGAGTAGACAGGGCAGAAATCAGAGAAGCTAAGCTGCAGCTTCTTGCAGTGGGAAGTCATTGCATTTCTGAGGATCTCCACAGCACCAAATCACCTTTTTCCTTTTTTTGCTGAGTCCCTGCTCTCAGTAAACACTGCAGGTGCTTGTTTGGTCCCTGGGCTATGCAGTTTACCCAGCTTTAATCTTGTTTCTTTCTGCATCCTGTAATGCATTTAAGAATCCTCAGGCTGAGTCTGTCAAGGCCTTTACTTTGATGGCCACATATTTACTGTTGTGCGAGTGAACCAACAGCATCAGCGCCACCCTGAAGTCCCAAAGACTGCATTGACCAGTATGAGCTCAGCCAAAAGTAATTACAGCTAATGTGATCTTTGGCTTGTGTGATGGATCACAGGCTATAATATTTCCTTAAGAAATCATATTAAAACTAAGAACTGTGTTCCTATAGCTGAGGAGACAACAGGATAATAAAATGCCCTCCCCAAGTCCCCAAGCCAGCTCAGCCTATGCAGCAGGAAGTACAATCTGAAAGACAGGTACCACTTTGTTTATACGACAGTAAATCCAAAGAAGTTCCATTGCTTTCAAGGGTATGGGCCTTGATTTGCTCCTTTGTAGCTGAGAACAACTTCTTACACGTACCTGCTGGTTTTGCCTGTGCTTGGAAATCCATTTTCAGCAGAAGCGATAGTCATCACCACCAACCTCCCTTGTCTTCTCTGTTCTCAGGCCCTGTATCCAGTGAATTGCTTCTTCAGCCTTGCCTTTGCTTATCGTGGCTTGGCATGCCTCCAGGATATGTACACCAAAGGTTCAAAACACATAACACAGCCATGCTGTGAAAGATCCTAAAGGTTCCAGAAATCTGCTAACCACTGTCATGTGTCATACAAGGGATGATGAATGCACTGTGTAGAGAATAAGACCCCAAATTACTACAACTAATGTGGTGGTGGTGCGCTTTCAAGTTTCTTGATAATGACCAGGACCAACACAGAAAAATTCCTGTAGGTTTCAAGCCACACAGTTACTTGCTGTGCAAGGTGGCCATTAGATAGATGATCACCAAGCAATGCAAATGCTTTCCTTTTCAATTAATTAATGACATGTTATTTGCTGATGTGCCAGCTTCTTGCTGAAAGGTTGCAGGTGAAACCTGATTCTAAAAGAAGCCTGTAAAAAAGTTGGAAGAAAACCTGCGTATACCAGAAGATTGAAACAACTTCAGTGGAACTAGGATTTTTGATTGAAATGGTTAAATCTGTGCGCTGTTTATTTTGTTGTAAACCAGCTTACTTTGGCTTTGTTTTTAAATTGATTAGGTATTAGTTTAAGTAAAACTGAAAGCTGCTCAAACCATAGCATTTCTCTACAGGGAGTTTAACTACCAATTAAAAAGCCAATTTATATCAAACCAATGCAATTTCCTTTTATAGACAAGGCCAGAATATGGGAAATTCAGGCATATAAAGATACAGTGAGCAATAATGAGGAACTCTAGGTAAACAAATTACTATCATGGAAACTGGAGGAGACAAAATAGGATCCTCAGTAGGCGAAAGGAGATAAGAAGACACAGAGCAATCAAGCTTTAATTAAAGATTTCTGGTGCTTCTGAATAGCCTGTAAATGCCATGAGGATAGCCTCTCTTTTGATGTTGCAGCTTCTCATCTGTCCCACTGACAACTTACTCATGTCAGGGCACACAGTACAAAAATGGTGTGTTGTGAAATGTACAAAAAGATTAACCTTTTTTCCCCTCAAATCTTGCATTGTTGTGTCCCATCTGATCTGCATATCCATCAGCCATTGTGTGACCATGGTTTCTTGCATAGAAACTGTCATCAAATCATTTTCTCATCCAGACTGAATTACTGCTTTCCTTCAGCTCCGGTCTCTTCCTCACAACACTTAGTGGTTGCACAGATTTTGTCTTTTGCATGAGGGAGAGTCCTCTTACGAGTACTTACACAGCTGTTTCTCGGAAGAACTCTGAGTCACATTAGTTAATCAGATGAAGGAGCTGAAAGGAACAGCGGAGCGAGTATTAAGTAAAAGAAAATTACATTTGGTTGCTCTTTGTGTGCAATTATACTAACTGAACTGTTGGCATAATGCAATAAAGGTATCTGCAGAATTGTATTTTTGTATTAAGCATCAATTAACACAGTTAATAACAGCTCAGTGCCCTCCCCACAACAAAAGTAGCATCCTGAACAGTGATAGGAAATGTTCAGAGACGGATGGTGCGATCTCAGATTATGTAGGCATGAATTTCTTTATTGCAGTGTTTATGCTTGCTTTCTCTGTAGGATTGAAAATAGCTAAGGTGCAATACTGAAAATCAGCATACAGCCAGATCCCAACATAGCAAAGTTGAATTGACATAAATGCTCTCCAGAGTTAATCATACAATTGAAATAAACAGGGCAATTCACACGTTTTAGACCTAAATTTTAAAGCTGCCCACTCTTAAGAATAGCAGTTTAAATTGTGCAGAAGCTGCTATAAATCTCAGACAAGATTTTGAAAGAATTTTGCCACCTCCACCCAACTTGGTCTTTGTTATCCAACATGCATTTCTACTATCCTTTGTAATTGTGAACAAATTCCAAAAAGTTAGTAGCATGTCTCACTTAACACCCTTTATGGAAGACCCCCACTATCTCTTTAAGTAAAACATAAAAGAGAAAATAAATTTGTTTTCTTCATGCTGCTTTGTTAGTTTCTGGCTCCAGAAGGTAGCAAGAAACAAGCTGTTCTCATTGCTGTTCAAAGTCAGCAATGCCCTTGCCCTGTTATACTGACCACAGATAATTTTCTACAAGGATGCCCTGATAGTGTTCCCTTTATACGGACACTTAAGAAAAATCTAAAGTGTGAATCAAGCTTTGAGTATTTCTTTGAAATTATACTCAGGATCAATCTGGCATACATTTGTCATCACTGCAGATGCTCTTCTTGTTGAACTGAAAAACATGTCCAAGTCCTCCATTGCCACCCTCATTTAGAAAATGGAAAGACAGAGGTAGAAATAGTAACTCCATAAATAGTTGAAAAGCCGGCCTCCTCTTAGTCGAGCCATACCTGTGTAACAGGTTCTGGTATTGCTGGCAAGACTCACTAATTTCGATGATCATTTTATATCCTGTTAATATCATTGTGTAGACACATTTAACAGTTCAGGGACTGTGATTGGGAGCACAACCTTTCTGCCATTTACCATCATCTTTCAAACCCCTGCCCTGCCCCATTAATCTCTGGCAAACAGTCCTGGAAAAGGTAATAATCTCAAATTACTGCTCACAGGACACTGCTAAACAACAGAACCCAAAGCAAAATTGAAAGGTTTTTCCTTCCTTACATCACTGAACATGTTTCTTAATTATGCTTGTAGTATATTTTGCCTACAGACTTTCAGCACAGAGTGACCCTGGAATTACTGGTAATGCATAACTGAGCGTGCTTACGCACCCAGTAAGAGGTATGTCCCTCCACACATACCGTGGTGCCAGTGGCTGCTGAATGTTAGTGAAGATTAAGATGGGCAATTTCCTGTAAGCCTCTGATTTCCCATATTGGCCAAGTATTGTAAGGGAGCTTGTGAATGTTTTTACAAATAGATGAAGCAAGCATTCTGCTTGTTCATGGCACCAAGTTTGATGACATCTGCCTTCGAGGAAGAAGTAAAATGAACTCCCTGAGGAACAACTAACAGAATTAATTGCCTCCAGAAGTTTAGCCACTGGGGTTCTTATGCCCCTAAAGCATGAGACCTTATAGCCCTTATTAATAATTTTTTTTTTTTACTCTGTTGGAAGTAGGGATAGCCTCTTAGCCTGAATAGAGGTTGTGGCAGCAAGTTCCACAAACTGCCTACACATTGTTTTAAAGCACTGATGCATTTCACTAGTGCATTAGTCTAGGTTCCAAAATAAGCCAAGTAGCATGGTGCTTGGTTGGTAATTTTCTCAAATCACAGTAAAGTTTTGATTTGGAATGTGTTGAACCACGGTTCACATCAGCTTAATTTGACAAATGCCAGTTAATACATTTAGGCCCTTGAGGTATAGCTAAAATGCCTATGTCTGTTTTGTGATATGGAGTTTATGTGCTATATATGCCAGTGAAATTGCTTTCTATGTTAGAAGTACAAACGTGCTTTAGGCTTTGCTCCACTGTTTTCTCTTCATTGTTGCTGGTTGTTATTTGCAGCATTGCCTGCAGCAGTGCTGCCTTGGGCTGCAAGTAGTATCAGAGCTTCAAATGAATTAGTCATTTTAAGTCTTGTGGGCTTTTGTTCTTTTTGTTTTCCAAGAGCAGGACATCACTCCCCTTTGCTGTGGCTGAAATCCAGTGCCTTGATTGCTGTGCATTTTACGTATCTAGCCAAGCTGTGTGAAAACTAGAATTTCTGCTGTGCAAAAGAAAATAAGCATGAGTGACTGTGTGTGTAAATATATCAGTAGATCTAATTTGGAAAGAAAAGTTGTGAAGAAGGAATTTTTTAAAATCTGTTTTAATAGAGCCAAAATGGCATTTCTTGCAAAATGTTGTTGCTGGGACCTTAGCAATGTGTTGGGGAGATTGCCAGGGAGCTTGAGGTGGGCAGGCATGTGGGTGAAGGGGCAGAAGACCAAATGTTTCCTCTGCCACATTTCTTGTGAAAGTGGGGATTCCGTCAAATGAACTGATGTATAAATTATGCAGTGAAATGTAGTACCCCAATTCTGAATCTCAGTGTAACCTTCACTTTTTTCTTTTTCCCCCACCTTAAACAGGAATTTCCAGTTTTTAAACCTAATTAGTGTCTTACAACTGCCAATGACAGAATATATAGGGACCACTACCTGTTAGTTTTCATCATGGGAAGGCTCAGCTCTTTCTGGAAACCAGGCATCTGTAATTGTGTGAAGTTGGACAGACTTCCGAAATCTGCTAGTTGTTTGGGAAGATTTAGACTGGAGAGTCCTGCTTTTTTTCCCATCATGTAAGGGTGAGGTGCTGGCAATGTTAGCCTGTTGCACACTGCAGAAGGAAAGAGAGGTATGCCGTGCAGTATGCGACAGACCACAGTTGTGCACTGATGGAAAAAATCTATGCTTCTCACCTAGCTGCTTAAGGATTTTCAATTCAGTGCTGCTGCTTTAGTCTTTGGAGATCAAAATCATGCTTCAAATTGAATTACTGTAAACTGCTGTGGCATGCAGCAACCTGTAGAAATGCTCTCTCTGAGCTCATGAGATGCTGCAGTCATTTCTAGAATCAGGAGAAAATCAATACTTTTCAGGGAGTGAATGGTTATTCTCAAAAAAAGAACTGGTGGGTTATCTAAGATGAGCAGTACTCTGTTTTGTTACTGGGTTAGTGGTTTAAGATCTGGGGCTACTGTTACATCTGCAGATTGAGGGTTGGCTTTGTGAAACATTTAAGAGAGCAGAGGGAGGGAAGCGCGAGGTTTTTAGTCTGTATCCAGAATTGTAACTAAGACCCATCTGTCCTAATTATGTTGAAATGAGGGGCGACTTCTTCCCATGCCATATTCTGTCCCATTTAATTCAGCGACAAAACTGTTACATGTTGGACTGGCTTTCAGTATCACATATGAAAGTGCATATAAACAGGAGAAGGACTGTTTGCAAGTCAATGCAGCAGTGACAAATGAGGACATCGCACAACACCTGGCTGTAGGTTTTACTGAAATCCTTGCTGGTTCATATCAAGGTGCAGTCTCCCCATGGACTTCACTTGGGGCAGACTTCTCCTGCAATGTTTTGGGCCAAGGTCACTACCCAGCTCTGCTACTTCTGAAACATGTCTTCTCCCATTCATGTCTACCATCTACCTGAACAGAGCAAGTAAATATGTCTGCTAGCAATGACTGCAGCAGCTGCAGAACCTGGGAGGCTTTACATATAATCTTGTCTATACCACTGTATTGGTTACAACAGGATCGGTTTTGAAATCTAAGATGATACCTCCTGTGCTCAGTCATCTCCGGGTTCCTTACATCATACTCCCTGGCATAACATATCTGTGGTTTTTCATCCCCCGTACTCTCATGCTCTTAAAAGCCAGATTCTAAGAGCTTAGATGCACATTCACTAATCTTAAATTACCAGCACTGTTTGCTCTTACCCTGATACTGCCTCTGTACTGGAAGTGAGCCCCTTCTAGTCTGTCCAAGAGGCAGAAAATACAAAAGTTGTTCTGGTTGTTTCAGTTCAAAGTCTGACGGCATAATGTTTGCAGCAGGAGGACATTTTTCTTCTGTTCCACCAGGGCATTGGGCTTTTAAGGAAACAGAGGGCCATTAAAAAGCATTTTGGAATAAGAAGTAGTTCATTGATTCCCTGGAGCCCAGTGGGAGTCAAGAGCTGCCAGTTCAGGTCCAGCTGTGCTGTGTGTTATATGTGTGATAGTCTAGAGATACTTTTGCCAAGGCCAGGAAAGCAGATACCTAAGGAACAAGATTTATTTAAAGGGAGTAAATCAGAAATGTAAAGCTTAACCATAGCAGCAGTATGCACATGCTGTGGTCTGTCCTAGGTTTTATCACTTCCAGTTTTCCATTTTGATTCTCTCATGTTTTGGGCTTATTGTCCCCTTGAAGGTCATCTGCTTCTACCTTTGGGAACATGTTTGATGTTTCACCGGAGACATCCAAATGGCTTCTTATTGTTCCAAACGAAGACACTTACCTGCCTGCTTTACTAAGCATATGTTTCAGTGCAGGTGGCTTAGCCCACTGGGATATTGCAATGTTAAATCACTGTGATAGCTGACAGAATGAGTCTCTCATCTTCCATTTTGTGTGAGATTTTGCTTTGGGTTTGGGTTTTTTTTTTTTTTTCAAGAATAAACATAATTAACTTTTGGTGCAAGACTGCCGATATCGGAGCTACTGAAGCATTTTGCTTTAGGAACTTTTAGACCTTGCTTTCTTAGGTGCTTTTTCCCTCAATTACCCAAAGTTGTTCCCAAATTACCCAAGTAACCCAAAGTTACTCAAATTACCCAAGTTGTTCTTGGGTTTTTTGAGGGCCCATTGGAGGCAGAGGAGGAGAGAGGAATTCTTCCATTTGCCATCTACTAATTTTAAGAGTTTATACTGCCACCCATTGCAGAAGGATTGGCGAAATAAGTAAAATAAGTATGTAAGTATCCGTATAAAACAAGTAACAGTAGCAAAATCTCTAGAGGACCCTTGCAGGGGAGTTTTGAGGAGGGGTGGCATAGATTTTGCAGTACGAAGGAAGAGATTATTCTCTCAGCAGTACTTAGATTGGCAAGCTTTCCTAAAGTAGTAGTTTTGCATTGCTTCATTGGACAGCCTTCTTGGATAGCATAGCCAAGACTGTATTACAAAGGTTTTTCAGAAATACCAGCCACTTTATTTCTTAAAGTCCTGCCAAATTATTTGATCCATTTCATGCATTGAACTTTTTTTATAAGAAGGAATTTAGCTCAACTTCAGGGTTAGTTTGTGAAAAGGTAATTCAGACCTTGTGCCTGGCTAAACTAATGTATTTCCTTGTATGGTGAACACCTCCAGTAACAGTAGTGGTAGAACTGTTGGCCTCTCTTATCCAGACACATGCAGACCATCATTTCTAGACCAGATCTGTTTAGACAATAGCTCCAAATTCCAAGAAGCAGATCAAGCTAATGCTCTGAGCTAATTAGTACCATCGCTGAAAGAATCTGCATGTGTTGTATTGCATTAGTGGAAGCTGGAGGGAAAAATGGTGCCCTTTGAGAAAGCCATAAGGAGGGCTGGCTGGCCTAACATCATTTGTAGAAATAATGTTCTTTAGATGTATTTCAAGTCTTTTGTCTTTAATAGCAGTAGAATTAACTAGTGGAGTTTATTAGATTGTGTATATTAGCTTGTTAATAAGTATGAATGATAAAACATGTAATGTGCACCAAAAATGCTTAGTCTACTTATTTACCCTCTAGATCTTAGTTTTGATTACATATGAAATATTTCCTGATACACTAGCAAATACGTTAGGGTGGGTTTTACAAGAGCATTGTGGTCTTGCAACTGCGCTGGCCCTAATAATGAATCTTTAAGGAAAAGGCCAGCATTTTTCAGCATCATGTATTCAAATTAAAAAATTAGATTTTTGAGGCACAAATTAGCAAAGCCTTGTTCTAGAAATCTATTTGTACAGGGCCAGTACTTCCAATTGATGCAAATGGCTGTAATAGGGATCCATTGATTTACACCTGCAGATCTGGCCTAGAACATGCAGAGCTGAATGCTTGTTTTACAGGCCTCAGTTAGGTGTTTTACCTTCTGAAGCTTAACTTGAATCTCTTGTGAGCAAATAATTATTCAAAATGCAATTAGTTTATTGTTATGTTTTAATCACTGAGATGAAGTTGTATTTACATGTTTTTATCTAATTAACAGCTACTTTCCCATATAAAATAAATTCAGTAATCAAATGTCTGTAGAAACTGAAAGGGTAAAATGAACCAGTCTTGAGGTTATGAGCGTGTACTTTAACAGCCCAAACAGCAGAGCCCAAAACTGGGTGGTCTGTGTTGCATTTTACTCTACTCTGTGATCTTTGCCTTTCTGAGCCTTAGAAAAAGTAAAGCTATGTTCATAGTTGTGATAGTTTTCAGGAGATGTAGATGAAAAACTGTCAAATACTGAGATACACAGCACTATGAATCTTTTAAAAGAATTCTGTGAGTATTTGTTGTGGCTAATACCTCAGGGGCCAGGTTCTTCTCTTGGTCCAACAAGAGAGAGTGAATAATGAGCAGAACAGCTACTTGATCTTTGGATGTTCGCATCATGCTTTGTATATGTCCTCATTTCAGATCACTGGTTATTCACAACATGTGGTGCCAGTGGACCCTATGGCCCCACACAGAGCCAATGCAATGATGCCTACAGGAACTCCAACCTCAGTGTGATTGTAGGAGCTGAAGGGATTCTCCAAGGCATTCAGATCTGGAGAGTACCAGCAACCAACACATACAGGTAAGGGAACCGTCTCTGATTGTCATAATACATCTTTGTATTTGAAACTTATCCAAGCTGCTAGGCATATATAAAGTACTATACTCAGAAGTTTGGACAGATCTACTTGGGTTTTACTTCTCCTTGATCCTGTGATTTCCAGCCTTTCCAGTCTCAGATTTGTTGTCTGGAAGATGCGACTTTTTGGTGAAAGAGAGAAGGAAAGAAAGAGAAGCAACAGTCTGAGGCAGACAAATCTTTACCCTAAATGGTTACAGGTTGGGAGAGCTCTATAAGTAGCTGAAAATCAAGTGTTTTGACCTCCCCAGGCCAAGGGGCATACATATCCCATATGCCATCCATTGAATTCTGGGATCAGAATGAGTTTTTCCCACTCTTCACCTGGGATAGGAAGCACAATCGTATGTCAGCATTTCTTATGGGAAAGCTTGCATCAAGCTCTGCTCAGCATCTTGACTTTTTTGAATCTGGGCATGGTAAGTTGAGCCTCTAAGCCTGGCTTACCACTGTAGCATTGATTTTGGAAGCCAGCCACCTAAATGTTAGGCTCTGTGATACTGAGGGTTCTAATGCTTAAATCCCTCTGTGGAGTTGTTTTCAAAGGGAGATCATCAGATACAGTTCAATGCTACTTAATCAGATTTTTACCAATCATTTTCTCTTTTTGCTCTTGCTGGGGAAAGAAGTACAGTCGAAGTTTAGTTCACCGTATCTGAATGGTAACATCAACCCATTACCTGCATCAGTTTGTAAGCAGAACTGTCTGAATCAATGACTGTCTAGTGGTGTTTTTTTATGCAACATTCCCTATTGAAACCAATGATGGTATCATGGATTTCAGAGCAGAACATTCCACTGAAGGCTTTGAACAAAATTCAGTTAAAACTTACTGGCGCCTTCTTTTTTTTCTTTTTATTGAAAACGAATATTAATATTGAGGATAGATGTCAGTCTCTAACAGAAGTCTACCGCAAAGTAGTTTTGAGAAACTGGCTAGGCTAGGCTAGGCGCAAGTTCTGCGTGAGTGCCTATTATCACAAGGATTGAGGGTAATGAAAAAAGCATTAATGATGTTTTACTCAGCTATCAAAAATGAGTTGCCTGAGGTGAACAGAATTTTTCAGGACCGGCATTCAGTAAATATGGTTATAAAGTATAGCCCAAAAGAGAAGAGGCAATAAACTTCCAACATTGTCATTTCTTTAATATCACAGCCCAAGAAGAGCCAGAATTCCAGCGCAATTGTAGGCTGATTTTTGCTACACAACAAAAACCACAGGTTCTATAGGGAGGACCTGTCTATTTAAGTCCTATAAATGACCTAGCAGACTTTTAGGTTCTGTATAGATAATAGATGGCTAATATCCTTGGTAACCTATACATAAATGGATGACATTCTCTTCTGCACCTCTTAAGGCTATAGTAGAGAATTCACAGCCTGGGGAAAGGAGGCGGCAATTGCGGGCTTAAATTAACTTGACATCTTCCTGATTCTGGGCTGCTGAAGGGGCAGCAGAGTCCCCCAGTATAGCATAGCCCTAGGAAAATGTCAAGTTGCAATACCAATTCTAGGGCTTCCCAGAGCCTGGACCCACTGCCTGTATTTAGCTCTCCCCTACAGGCCTGCTGCACTGTGGGTCCTGTAAGTTAGCCTGATAGCCATCTCCAATGTACCTGACCCAGAGATAAAATCCTCCAGCTGTCTGTTTGGCTCGTAAGAAAGCTGTTGTTATGCCATATCAGCGCGTTTTACACTGTGTAATGTAGAGCCATGAGTTACATTCCTGATAATTGCACAAGAGGGATATAGATACTGTGAACACGAGGCAGAATAGGCATTACTAAAATGCAAAGACAGAAAATTCAACTTTGCACAACACTCTACTAGCACAAGCTAACCACACCCAGAAAACCCCACCATCTGTGAAGGTCTGGGTAGGCTGCCACACACTGTAGGCAGCTTCATTTGAAGACTGGAGTCCTACATGCTCCAATGCTGATATGGACAAAATCATCTGGTTTGCTCCCACGGGACTGCACATTGTATAACAATAGAGTTAGGCAATATAAAAGAATATTTTTCTTTTCAGATTTCCTTCTAAGCATTCAGAAGGTCTTGTCATCCCATATTTAGGCCTATGATAAGTATGAGAGAAGTGAACTGTAATAAATTACACATTACTATCCATTATCCAAATTCTTTCCATTTTTAAAGGAAGAGTCTTTGGTCCATTTTGCTGAGTGCCCCATTTGTTGTCAATTCCACTGTCTTCTCTTTTCTCTGGTCCCTTCTTATAAGGTGGCACAAGAACACAGCACAGTGGAATGCAAAAAGTTGTCCTTCTAAGTTGGCCAGCCTAGGGTACTGCATTTTCTCATATTCTCAAAACCAGCTCCAGTGTTTCCCATGACCTGTCTACCTAGAGGTGGATTTTTTTTCTCCAGCCCTGGTTTGCACAGCCAGTGCACTCTGCTCATCCTGATCCTTCCTGAAGATGCAGTTTTCTTTTTCAGTTCCGACAAGTATCATAGTAAAAGAAAAGGAGGAAGACAGTGAAAGGTGTTCTGTATTCTGGTTATATCTGCTCAGGGTGGTCTGAATCTTTCTTCAGGGCCAATATGGTTAAATGGATTTCTCCTGTAAAAGAAAGTTGTGCCTAAGGAAGGGCATCCTGCTAAAACTTGAAGTCAAGATAACCCAGCTGTTTAAAAAGTGACACCCATTTTGAATAGGGAATGACTGTCACCTGAATCTACTGGTTTTAATTTGTCTGCAGCCTTTGAATGAGGCCAAAATGGGTTCTCCTGAACTTCCTGACGTCATTGCTTGCATGCAAAATCTGTTCATAGGCAGAAAAATATGGCCCCTAATTGCAGCCGATTAGCCCTGCCAGCTTGCTGTGCCTGATAGTGCACCTCATTAGCCATTACAAAATTCTACAGCAAATCAACTCAGTCTTCAGATTTATGCAGCATCTGTTCAGGGTAGCCCAGTGCTGTGTCCATCACTTTTTCTGCTGGCTCCAGTGCACCCTTACTGAGGAATGATTGCTTTGGTTATCAGCAGTGGCATGAACATAATCATGTCACATTGCGAGGATCTAATGTGCTTTATAAGCCACTTGATGCTCCATAGTTGCTTCAACATCAGAATTGCTCCATGCTGGCTGCCTCAGAGCAGTATCACAAGGTGAGTTCTTCATGCTAATCGTTCAGGCAAGTTGCTGGCTGAAAGCGAGCTGGCTGCCCAACCTGTTTAGGGTGCTCACGCACAATGGGCACTGCTGGTTTGTTCTGCTTGTAGCCTGTTTGCATGCAGGACTGTGCTGGACAAAGACCAGCCAGGTGCTAGAGGAAAGGAGGAGTTAAAGCAGAGCACCTGTACTGTAGCTGGTAGGAAGCCGAGTGGAAGTTTTGTGTTCTCAGCCGTGCAGTCACTGTTTACATGCTCCAGGTTGAATTTTGCTCTCATGGAAATAGCTGCAAAGCTACTAATGTCAGTGGAGAATCACCTGCTTATTTCAGATCTAAATTGAGCTTGCTGTACCACCACTTACTTGCTCAGAAAGTTGAGTAACTCTGTCATTTGTTGCAGCAGAGATGTGTGTTTTATCATGATTTTTATAAAGTGCTTTAAAATCCTTTGATAAAAGCTGCTTCCAGTGTGTAAATTGTTTATGTACTTAGAAAGGGAGAGGGAGGAGCTGAGCAATACATTGGTACAGCCAAGTCTTTGGGTACATCAACAACAGTAAGGACCTCTGAATCCTGACTGCTTGAAATAAAAGTCCCAGAGCCTTAATTGAGACTGCAGCAGCCTGTGTATGCAACCTGGCAACTCCTGGCTGGAGACAGCGAGATGTTCATGGTGACTGTGAGTTTAGCCAGCGGGCTTTTGCCTTCCTTGTTTACTGCAGGTAGTGTCGTGTCCATCTACTCTCCTATATTTCTCTGGTCCTGGGAATAGGAGAGCTATTTGCCATCTGGTCCATGCTACCAGGACCAGTTATGCTGTCTGCTTTCTCAAATCTCCCCCTGTCAATCTCATGCTTAATGTTTTCTTTAGCCTTATGTACTATACTTACCAGTTCTCCTGCTTCTGTTATTTCTCTTCCTTGCTGCAAACCTCTCAAGGGTATGCCTTCTGGGAAATAAGATGTGTTTCATACATTAAAGGTTGAAACTACAGGGACTTGCTCACTCTGTCCTCAGTGAGTGTTTGCCCAAGAATCAATGTGAAAGAAGCTGTTTTATAACTACTCAAGTTCATAGTTCCATGTAAAGCAGAGAACCACAGTCTTCAAGCTTTGGATTTAGATTTATTTAGAGTGTCAGGTCTTCAGGGCACAGCCCTGTGACCCTGTGTACAGTTCAGGTGTGCAAAACACTCGGTGCCCAGAAGTGGTTTGTACTACCTTCCACCTGTCTGGGACAACTCAGGTGCCAGGCTCTTGTGTTCTTTTTCCTGCAGTATCTCAGGCTATGGAGCTGCTGGTGGGAAAGGAGGGAAGAACACCATGGTGCGGTCCCACGGCGTGTCTGTGCTGGGAATTTTTGACCTCCAGAAGGATGATACTTTGTACATCTTGGTGGGACAACAAGGAGAAGATGCTTGTCCTAGTGTAAGTGATTGCTCTTTCTGTTTTGTCTTAATCCCTTCTACAAGTCCATGGAGTTTTGTCTGTTTACAGAGAAAACTGTTGTCCTTGAGGGGTTTTGGGTTATATGGTTCAAGGGATAGCTACAGTTTTACGGGGGGGCATGAGTGCGAAAAGATGAAGTACCATGTCACTGTGCTCACTTCCTCTTCAACGTTCAGGCCCCATTGATAATACGCTCCAGGTTCCTGATTGATCTGCATATCTCAGAGCATCTGTGTGGGTTTCAGAGAGAAAAGACAACCCTGCCTTCCTTTCCTCTGGAGATCAGTCTTCAAGGCTGACTTCACAGGGCTTTGTCTTTGCTCCGCTGTTGAGCCCAGCCCTGCCATTATCACAGTACCCTGCAACTCTGGAGACACTCACCTCACAGGGCCTGTTTGGTTATTCTCTGTATGGGAATAGGAGAGACAAATTAGTCACTGCTGAGTCAGTCCTGATTTCTGTGTTACTAACCAATCGTTGCTGCAAAGGCCTTGACAGAAAGGTGCAACTTCCACCATTTGCAGGCACAATAACCTATGAATCGTTTAGTATTCTTTAGAGGATGAGAGAATAGGAGATTCTTATGGAGGAAACTAAGCATTATCTGATGAAATTTCACCTACAGGTTTGAGCTGGACATTTAAATGCTGTGCATTTCCCAGCTGTTAATGGCTGGCATCCAAGAGATGAAAGCTTAGCAGTCTTGTTACAGCAGAGAAAGGTTGAAGGATGTAGACAAGAAAGAGGGGTTCTCAAGGCTGGATGCTGAAGTAAATAATGTTAAAACGGGAATTATACATATCTACAAACAAACCATTAATATGAAGCCTCTTTGAAATGAGAAATGCCCTAACTCAAACTTCCATCTAACGTCTATAACTAGGACATTCCAGCTGAGTGTAATATATGGACTCATTAAATTGCAGGCCACTGTAATCTTAGTGAGAATTTATTGAGTGCTAATGTAATTCTTTCATTGAGGCAAAGAGATTGCATTGACTTGTAGAAGGGACTTTTACTAGATTGGATTGTAATCAGTTATGTCTTTGCCATGAAGGATTTTTTTTTTTTTAATTCAATTGTAATCTAGTGGTTCCTTTGGGTCATTGACTTTGTCATTTTATTAATCATCCCCACCCGACTCCAAATCAATTAAGGAGAGGGAAGACTAGGGAAAGGAGGATTGTTTAGTTCCATAGGCAAGTCTGCACACACAAAATGGATGCCATTCATTCTCTGGCACAGCCTAGGACACATTTTGTGGTCAACAGAATAATTTGTAACTTGAGGATGCTTTTGTCACGTTCCTTTTCTAAAGGAAAACACATACATGAAAGTAGAAGGAAGCAGAAGGTCAATCCTACTATAACAACTGTTTGTGCATTTTTCCCTTAAAGCGTTGTTGACTTAGTGAGTTCAGTGTGCATAACAAGATAGTGTTACTGAGATGAAACATATAAAGTAAAATAAGCTAGAAGTACAGCTTGCAACTTACAAGTACTCACAGCAGAGTCCTACTTGTCATGCACTTTAGTGCTCCAATTTTAAATCGAAGCAACAGTTACCTCTCTTAGGTCATAGTCCAGAAGTACTTATAAATGATGCTTTGATGTTGTGTTTGACATTAGTTAGTGAATTCAGTGATTTGCCTAATACAGAAGGTTCATTACATTTGGTGCTAAATGGTGGAGGGGAAAAAAAAACCTAAGTAGGAAATATGGAGGCTTTTTAGTGAGGTATTTTCTTTAACATCAGGTCAACATTGCAATAAAAGGTGGGATTGCAGCTGTTTTGGTAGGCTTTGAACTAGCTAGCACTGGTAATTACAGTAAAATTGCTGCTACAGCATAAGCGTCAGATCAACATCAAAACTTGCTTGGAATTCTACATAAATATTAGGTGGCTAGTCTATGCTGAGCTCATTGCTACTGTCCATGCTATGACTACCTAGGTTAAAGCTGGCTCTGGTACATCTACGTGAGCCACCAATACAGCTTAGTTCTTGATAGATGCATGTTGTCTGCCTGGACCCAACCAATGGGGCACTGGAAGAGGAGTAAAGAAACTTGGGATCTCTCTCTGTCTCTGCCATTTGGCTGTTGCGTGACGTGGGGCAAGTCACATCATCGCTGAGTTACTCCCGTCCCCGACTTGTGAAATACACATAGTTAATGCTGGGAAGTATTTGCAGCAAATTCTGCTAAATCTTGTATGTTAAAAGTTTATGGAGCTCTTTTACATGGTAATAGATATCAGCACTGAGCTTGTTCAAAATAATTCAATTAATAAGGCAACATATTCTTCTGACAAAAGTGGAAGCAAAAAGTGAGATTCTTCTAGAAGGGCGTTCACTTGCTTCTGCTTATGTAGTTTCACTGGAGGACAATTTATTGGTTTGAGAGGGTGAAGGGTCCATGAGGCCTGTGTATGTACAAGGACATGGAGATTTCTTACCAGAATTCAGACCTGGTCTTCTGTTTGCAGACTAATGATGTTATACAGAAAGTCTGCATTGGAGAGAACAATGTGATTGAAGAAGAGATACGTGTGAACAGAAGTGTCAATGAATGGGCAGGAGGAGGTGGAGGCGGGGGAGGTGCAACTTACGTATTTAAGGTATGGAAACATAGTCCCCCTGCACCTTCAGCATGAACACATCCTGCCACTTGCGTCTAGTATCGCAGCCTGAAATACCTGAGAACCCTTTTATACACCTCTGGGGAAGGGTCCACAAAGTGAGCTCCAGGTATCCTTCAGTTCCAGTTGATAGCTGTAGTGAGCTGAGATGACCCTTCACACCTCTTAGAACTGCTACGCAGTATGGCCACACTTGCTTCAGTGGCTTGGAGTTTCCTTTGCAAACATAATAGTTTGAATTGGATTTTTTTCAATGCAAGCTGAGATGCTGAAGCATAATTCTACAGCAAAGGGCAAATTCCACAGGGCTTTATTCAAACCTGTCATTGTAGAACACTGGACTTCAGCTACACATTTGGCCTATACAGTGCAATGACAAGAAAAGTTGAGGATAGTCTGTGTTTTCTGTTGGCAACCCTGTGGCTAGGGACCACTGATCTTTTCTGTCATGGTCTAGCTGAGACAGTACTCATTCCAAACACAGGCGTTAACAATTCAGGCATTAACAATATGTTTAGATCACCCAGCTTCTACATAATTCTACATAACTCTGCATGCTCAGGCAGTTTCCAGTGTAGCAGTCCTTTACCAGTGGAGACATGATATTGCACTATGTAGAGCAGCGCTCCTTAGCTGTTTCATTTGATGAAAGTCATCACACAGTAACATTACAAGCTTTCTAAGAGCCATCGGCACTGTAGGTACAATTCATAGAGCTGCTGATGCCACTGTTCTCTGTTGCAGAACTTGGTAGGACTAGCGCTATTCATTAATCTTTTGGATGTGGGTGCATAAATAATGCAATGGCGATTTGTAGTGCTGGGCAGTCCTAGATGCCGCTTAGTGCAACATGCAGTAACTAGCATGTGGTTGAACTTCCATTTGCGTGTCTGACTTAGTTTGAACGCTGCCTTTATTTCTAAATTTGTTAAGATGGAGAATGGAGAACCGGTCCCCTTGATAATTGCAGCAGGAGGTGGTGGCAGGGCCTACAGGGCCAAAACAGACACATTTCATCCAGAAAGGCTGGAGAATGATTCCTCTATTCCAGGGTTGAATGGAAATTCAGGAGCTGCAGGTAAGGAAAGTTAATTCTTTTTAAGAAAACCTTTGTGAATATGTGGTATTCCCAGATTCCTCCTCACAAGGAGGTGAGGCAAAACTCATGAAAACACAGTTCAGGGGGAACATGGAAGTATAACAGATGCGTACAGCATATACCCACAGTGCAGGATACTTGGCCTAAATAAGGGTATCTGAGATGGTATAGCCATAGCAATGGCAACATTTTCGCCAAATAACATAGTACCTCTCATAAGCAAAGCTGTTTGATCTTTGATGGGGGAGTTTGCAGTGCTGATGTGGCCATCCTGCTCCCTGCACTGTTTTGTGCTGTGTAGACATACTCACAGTTTCCCTGGCTTATGCAGAAAGAGCATAATTGCACCCTGGCTAGAAGTCTCTGTGAAGAGACCTTGGACTGAACAACCAGCAGAGCTGAAAGTGAGTCACTGGTGAGTATGTTGTATTTAGAGCGGGGCTGGGACATGTTTTCACTAAATTCCTTTTGTTCCACTTGAGAACTGACATAGGGGTTTTTTAAAAAATATTTTTTGCGAAGAGAGGGGGAAGGCTCTGTAAGCCAGAAACAAGTGGTTGGGGAGTAGTCAGGGATATATTTTTACATTTTCCATAGAAAATACTTGTCCTTGTATGGTAGGTGAAAAGAAGTGCAGATGATTAATGTGTTCAAAAGCCCTACAGAAAGGTCACTGTAGCCCTGTGTAGCAAGCACATCCCCTCTTCTAACCAAGGCATGAGATTCTTACTTTCAGCTGAGGTGCTTTGAAGGAGTGCTTGTTCTGCAGATACCTGCAGTGTTTTTTACACAAAAATAACCCCTACCCGTGCCTTTTCTCTTCTCTTAACTGCAGGTGGTGGAGGTGGCTGGAATGATAACACTTCCTTCCTGTGGTCAGGAAAATCCTTGCTGGAAGGTGCTACTGGAGGAAGATCCTGCCCCCAGGCCATGAAGAAGTGGGGGTGGGAGACAAGAGGGGGTTTCGGAGGGGGTGGAGGGGGGTGCTCCTCAGGTGGAGGAGGCGGAGGATATATAGGTAAAGTGGCTTCGTGTTCAAGGTGTCCCTTCCCCTCCTTTAGTGCTAATGATCAGCAAAACACTGATAGATAACTCTCCTGTAGCTAGCATATTTGACTGTTATGTACTAGTATGTCTGTGTGTTGCCTTTTTAGCGCTAGATGAACGTATGGCATTTAGTCTTTGAGCAAATAGCCAGATGTCAGTCCTTCAGCTGTAATCCTGGCTTTGCACTCTGCAAAATGTGCCATCAAGATCCTGCTGTGGTTCTTGAGCCTTCCATTTTGGGGTTATAGTGCTGAAGAAGGAGGAGCCACAGGCTATGTGCTCCCATTGCCAGCACCTGTTTTTTGACGGCTTTGGTCCTGGAGACTGGCAGCCAGGCTTTATGCCAGGGGAAAGACGCAGCTTCTTCCACCCTGCCCTGCTGTGGGTGGGCCTTGGTCCTGCGCAGGTGGTCTCTGGGGGCAGAGGCTCAGGCTGCCAGCCAGGATCCCTCTTAATAACAATGGCAGTGTTGACTTCAGTCAACAAGGAGCTAATTTCATGTGCTGTGGGTCTCAGGACAGCTGTCAGATGGCATTATGTTGATTATAACTGGTGTGGGCCAGATTCAAGATCTCTACTAACCCATAATCTCCTGGGCCACATAGTTTCTTCAGCCATCTGCACTGTGGTGGACTTTTTAACCCCTGGTTCTCCACAGCTTAAATTAAGTGTATGATAGACTAGAAATCCTAAGAGGAAGTAATGAGTTTAAATGATTAAGTGCATGTTTTGTACCAATGTTACTGTGTAATGCTTCTTTTTCCAACAGAATGCCTCACATGACATAATTTTAATTTCACTGGAGGCGGTTAAAGAGGAAAAGCCATTTTTGGGTGGGGTGGGGGAATCTTTGCATGCTTGTAGTACAAAATATATGGCCCGTACTGTGCTTCTGATATGTTCTATGTATTGCCCATACTTTGCTCCTGATACGTTCTATGTGCCCAAGCACAAATGAGCAACTCATAAATTCCTTCAGTCCCCACTCCTGGTGGACCACCCTGCTTTCAGGGTGAAAAGGAGAGGAAGGATATCAGATTATTCATTCCCTCTGCTGACACAGTACATACCTTGATCAGCAAGGGTACTGAACCTAGCCTTGAGTACTGGTGTTTTCCAGTCTCTTGGCTACATTAATTTTAAGATGGGTTTATATGTTTCACAGCATCCAAATGGTTAAAGATGAAGTTTGTGCCGTAGTTTGCAACAGTCTGCCTAAGACAGAGCTAAGAAATTGATTATCACAAGCTGCTGCTATTAAATTGAAGTTCTAGAGATAAAAGACCAGGGGTTCATGCCACAACTCGCTAAGTGTTCCCTACATGTGAAATACTTTGATTTATTCTCTTTTCTCATTTGGATGCCTCCCTAAATATGCTGAAGTCATGCATGTTGCAATGTTTATCTGTATTTTAGTGCCAGTGAGCCTCAGTCTGTTAAGGTAACTTCTGGTTTGACGTAGGTGGCAATGCTGCAGTGGACAATGACCCAGAGATGGATGGGGAGGATGGTGTGTCCTTTATTAATCCAATTGGTACTTTATACACTCCAGCACTTAAAGGTATTCATATTGGTCAGAAGTCTTCTAGTGGGTTTGTTTCACGTTAAGAATAGTTTGCATCTGTAGGAGACTTTAAAACCCTTGGGTACAGCTTAGTGTCATCATGAATATGAGGAGGCAGAAAGATAGCATAACGAAGTCCAATGGAGAATGAACAGGAGTAGCAGGAAGAAAGTAGGTGGAGCGAACATCAAGGCTATTAGAAAACACTTCCCAACAATATAGTCTAGCAGCCTATAGAATAATTTTGGCCAAGGAAAGTGGTAACAGAACCTCATAATTCAGATAATTTAGGAAAGAAACACAAATCACCTGACTATTCGCTAACAAACATGTTCCTTAGAGCATCCCTCAGCAAAGTATCCAGGTTGGACCAGGCAGTTTCTAGAGAAAACAGTGCAGTGCTGCCTAGCAGTGCATGGGAGTGAGAAATACTGCCACTCCAGCCTGTGTTTGCCTAGAAGTCAGTGTCTTGAATATGTTTACAATGTGTTCAGAAAATATAAAAATATCTATGTGCTCAAAAAAAATGTTTGCTTTAGAACAGCCAGAAGTATTTTCAAATATAGATGGACTCTGGCCTGATAGATTCAGCCAGAAAGTTTTGAAAACATTGCAGTGTTTGATCTCAGAGGGAGTGAAGGCCAGGAAAGAAAAGGGTGAGCCCCACAGAGCGCTGAAGGGCAGGTTTCCCTTAGCCTTGGCAGCAGCCTCCTTGCTAACCTGGTAGGACTATCTGCTCAAAGAGAGCCAGTGCACCTCAGCTACAGTGGGGCTAATTTAGCTGGATGTTATTTTCTACATGAGAAAAGCACAGGAGCTATGGAAGGTGGGGAGAAATCAGTTTCTTGGATGGGGGCCCACCCTGCCACATCTGGCAACTGTGACCACCATGTCCCTTGTTTCTGTCAGTGCCCAAGGGAATGATATGAATGATCTTTACAGTAGTTAACTCAGCTTCTTTCATCCACTCCCTAGTGACAGAGGGGCACGGAGAGGTGGATATTAGGCTGCATCTTAACTGCAGTCACTGTGAGATGGACGAGTGCCGTGTTGATCTTGAGACTCAAAAAGTCATTTGCTTTTGTGAGCCAGGCACAGAGCTGGCTGAGGATGGTGTGTCTTGCATAGGTAAGTAGGTGTATGGGGTAGGCTGCTAGCGTGTGAAACAGAAAATGCATGGCAAAAATCTGTAGTTTGGACTATAAGATATCCTGAAAGGGTTACCTAGTCTTTCTTAAAACTGGCTTCTGTTGAATGTTACCTTCTTTCTTGCTGATATATGCTGCAGAGTTATTTTGCTAGGATATAGACACATCAGTGCTGAGGAATGGTGCACAGAGCAGCATTGCTGGTTTGCTTTACAGTATATGTTTGGCATGCTGGGCAGCACTGAGGAGAGTCAAATTTTGCACCTGGTTGCGCTGATGCTCACATTCTGCTCTGAAATCATGAAAGTTTGCTCACTGAAGGAATTTTCCAGCTAAACTTAAATTCCAGGTCAGTCCTCTTAAGAACCAAAAAAATGTACAAGGTGAAGGAGAATATAATTCCTGTGGATTTGGACATATAAGGTGCAGGTGCAGAATCTGTAAGAAATTCTGTGTGAGAGATCTCTGAGGAGAACTAAAGACAGTGCCCGTACTTGCCTTACTTGAAAAACCAAGTGCTCAGACCTCCATTACTGGCTTTCCTTCATATTCTTGTCCAGCAGTTAGAGCAAGTGACGCCAGGGTTTCGGGATCCTGCTCTCAGCTTTGTCACTGGCATGGGAAAATTGTTCTGTATTTTTACCATTCCCATCTGCAAAACGGGTAAAAAGCACGGTCATTTTGCCAGGGTGAGGTAAACCTTAATAGATGGTCATTGAATGCCTTGTGGTCCCAAGTGAGGATGCAGCTATGGAATACTTTGTACTACACTTACTGTTACCAGGTTTTTCTGCCTGGATTAGATGCATTTAGGAGATGATATATTGCAGTCCTCCTTCTGCTTTTGCTGTGATTTGGCATTGATAGCAGCACTTTAACCCTGGCAATGTAATGTTCTTTCCACCTCCCCAACCTCCTGCCCCTGTTTTTTATGGTCTTGTTTTCATACCCAGGGAGTGCACATGTTAATTCATTGATAGCAAACCACCTGTTTTAATGGCTTGATATTAATTGAGGAAAGTGAAACAATGAGGTATTAGAGGTCATAGATCCTGAGAACTGATCATGCCAGAGTTGCTCCTACACTATAGGAGCAGCAGATGAGTAAATGGAAAGAAGAGCAGAAAAATCTGTCTGCAAAAAAGTGGCTGCTGGAAGATCATTTCAAACACGTAATTCCTTCTTCTCCTGCCTCTGTTACAGCTGAGCCAGTGGTTCATCTCCCTCTCTCCTTGGTCTTGTCTGTAGTGACTTCAGCATTGGTGGCTGCTTTAATTTTGGCTTTTTCAGGAATCATGATAGGTGAGTATTTCTCTGCAAAAGATATTTTCATATGAGGGCTGGATCTGAGCCAGGGATAATTGGGCCCTGGGAGGGAAAAGGATTCAGGTTTTTAGCTACTGCTGTATTTAATGACACCTTCCCACACACACGCCTTAACTTCAGATTTCAGTAGTTGTTTCTAACCACAATGACCAATTTGAGGAGGTTTCAGTTACTGACTGCATCTCGAAAGAGACATTATTGCTTGTGTTGTAGTGTAAAGCTGCCAGAACACAGCTGCCACTGGTTTTGTGAGAGCTGTTGGTGCTTAATGCCTAAAAGCAAGCTTCTTTATTTGTGTGCCTATATACAGATTTAGCCTCTTAATGTATGACATTTAAGCTTGAAATTCTCACATAGGTTCCCCTTTTACAAAGTGCTACTTAGTAGGACGTGGGCATTCTTGGCATCTTTATTTGAAATACTAAAAGGTATTTTTCACCCTTTAATTTTCTTATTTTAAACAATTGCTCACCTGCATTTGATTGCAAGCAGAATAGACTTGAATCAATGAAAAGCAGCCAGGGATTCAAACCACAGCTCTGCCACCTTTCTTTGTCCACACTGTATATAGTCTGGGGGAGGGGAGAGATGTACCCAGAGCAGCAAATGGCAACTATTAAATTAGATTTGCGCAGCTGTTTCAGTTTTAAGAATTTCAGAAGTTATCAGTTGCACACACATGGTCCTACATGTATGATTTCTGGCCTGACAGTACCCCTTTAAAATTACTAATTACTTCTCAGGGAGTGGAAGAGTAATCCTCTTTCCATCCAACTAGCCTATCATTGTCATCTCAGGAAAGAGCAGCGATTTAAAAAATCAAAGCAAAAGCAATGAGGAGGAAAATGGAGGACAGGAAGGGTTTGTGGATAGGTCATTACATCCGCCTGCCTTTGCAAGTGCCTGTTTACCCCTTAAATTCTTCCCCTGAGCAACATCTGCTGGAGAAGATGCAATAGCTATTACCGTCACAGTCTTTGGGCTCAATCCAGCTCCCACAGAAATCAATAGTAAGGGTAATAGTGGTTTAACCTGCTCACGATTGGCATCTTGCTTTGAAAAAAATATGGCAAAATCAATTACTATTTCAAGGAATATCCACAGGATGTCTTCTTTCAAGGTGTGATTTCTAATGACATTTCAGAAGTATCAGCGAAGTGATTCAACGAATATAACACTACCATAAACTGATTTCAAATTTAGTCCAACTCTGTTGTTTAGAAACAGAAGTTCGGCAAAATGAGCTAGTTTTATGTACAATGTGTTATTCTGTGGTAACAGTTTAGTCTATCCATTTTGAACAGTATGATGCAATAATTCATTTAAGATTTTAGTCACTTCTATGTGATTTAGGAAAGTTGGTTATACCCCGACTTCCTCAAGTTTGGAACCAGACTTATACTTGGAAGGTCCAGTTAAACTAAGTTAGAACAAAACAAAAACCTCAGAACTGTAAAATCAGAGGTCTTTGCAAGTGAAATTCATTTTACTTCTTCCGAACAGTTCATGAGCAAGCCTGTTTCTTCATAAGATGTGTAAATCAAAGGTTCCTGGATAACTTCAGATTCCATTTTCTATCTGTAATTATTTGATGTACAGAAATAACCAAACCATGTCCCTGTCTGGTTTGATTCACTCAAATTTGGCCACACAGCGAATTCCAGCGAGATGTGCTGCATGGCTGCTGTCCTGTTCCAAAGTCAATCCGTGTGTCTGGTTTACTGTGTTCTCCATATTTAGTATATCGTCGGAAGCACCAGGAGCTACAAGCCATGCAGATGGAGTTACAGAGCCCAGAATATAAACTGAGCAAGCTGCGTACCTCCACTATCATGACAGACTACAATCCCAACTACTGCTTTGCAGGAAAGACCACATCCATTAGTGACCTCAAAGAGGTGCCTCGAAAAAACATCTCCCTCATCCGGTAAATTTATCTTTGCCTTCCCCATGCTTCACCGTATACACTCACGTATGCTGGCTCTCTTACACAGATGCGAACTCATGTCTTTGTGTAGGCACATACAAATTCTCATGCACTTTTAGACTCGTGCCCCTTTTCATAAGAAAGATGTAAAGCTGCAGTAGTTAGGCTTATGTGGAGGGTACTAGCCTTTGGCAGTCTCCTTGACCTTTTACAGGTGCAGTGTTAATCTTCTGGGATTATGAGAGGAACTGAAGAGACATCACCAGTAATTTCAGACACATCTTTTGCAGACTGTGCAATGAATGGCCCATTTCCAGTATTAACTGATGAAATGCTGGGAAGGCTGAGGCTTGTAGGAAGCTTTTTTAAAGTCTGTGATGGGATCTTTGGTAAAGACAATGACATCCTTAAGTACAATAGCAGGAAAAGCAATGGGTTTAAGGCTGCCAGACAGTGTTAAAAAGACAGGAATATAAAGCCAGCAGGATAGTCATGTCTAGATCAGAACTTCTGGAAAGTTTGAAATAGTCTCTTAAGAAAAGCTTGAAAATTCAGAGTTCTTTCCCATCTTGCTCTACTGCAGGATACAGTGCATGCCACTTGTGAATGTGACATTAGCCTTGTACCATGTGGTTTTACACAAAAAGCCAAGAAGTGGAAGCAGGAGAGCTTGGAAGACTAGGGAGCTTACAGTGCTAAAAAGATGATGCTCAGAGCAGTCTATGCAGTCTGCAATGTTTTGCTGTCTATCTCATTCCCCCTTACCTGCACATCTTGCTGAACTGCATCTGGAAGTTTCCAGTGTACCCTGTGCTGCTGCTGCCTTTGTCACTTGGGCTCTGAAAGGATTTTTGAAGTGCGGCAAGCTGCAGAGAGCAGACGATACAGCTGGGAATTGATAAGGGCAGGGAAGGTGGGCTTTTTGGGAGGAGGGTGAGTTATGAGCTGTAGAGATCTGTTTTATACCCTCAGTTTGTAATAAGTTGGTCAGGCATAGCCAAGAATAGTGTCTCAAGCTGCTGCCTACAAAATGTTATTAAAAGAAGTCATTGAGTCACAGGCAACGCAAGTCCTCACCATGGTTTCACTGCCTAGGCTGGTCTTTATCCTGGCAAAACTACAGACAGAGCTTATGCAGCAACAGAGCAGATTGCCCTTAGCAGCACCCGTTTGAACGGACAGGAGGGCAACAGCCCATGCAAAAACAGTCCACCAATAGACCACAGAATAGAATCAGTGCAGCTCTCAGGCCAGACCTGGCTCTACCAGAAAAGTGCGTGTTGTAGAAGAGAGCCTTATTGAGAGCCTTTTACCCGGACCGAGGTGCAGGAATGTCTCTTAGAGGCTCAAACTACTAGTGGCCAATGTGCAGCCCATGCAGGGTTAAGAGGGACTCAGGATCTGGGATGCAGCCTCATTCTCTGACAGAGTTCGCTATGTAGTTATGACATGCCACCTATGTGGTATAGCTATTGTTGTACCAGTTAACGTTAAGCAAGTGAAGACTGAATAGACAGGTATGCAAAATCTGTATCACAAGGACATAGGACAGGATCTGTTGTGTGATTACTTTAATTCCTTTCTTTTTTTCTTGTACCCTTATTCAAAATAAAACTGTGAATTTCATAATATGATCAGTGACAGAAACAATTCTCAGCATGAATTCCTACAGCCGAGGGCTTTACAAAGCACTATCATCACCATTTACTGGCTAAGGTACTTACCCAGAATCACAAAGTAAATCAGGAAAAGATACTTGGTTTAGAATTCAGGTCCTTTGAGAACCATTGTGCTTCCTAGTTTCTTGTTCAATGTTTTCTTTAATGGTGATGCATAAACATCATGGGAACTGTTAATGCTTTTAGGGTGTGGGAACACCAAGACTTAAGACCTATCTTTATTGACCTGTTTTGGAGCGCCCACCACTAAAGCACTGACACCAAAACCATAGAAGAGTGCTATCCATTACACACTGCAGCGCCAGCAACTTGATTTCACTGGGGGCTGTTCACTTTTGAGGATTGCTTTTCCTACCAATTAAATACATTGTAGGTCCAGGAAAGATCACATCAAGGTCTGGTCCCCTGCATAGTGTGAGGAGTGGTATCATCAGTGTCAATATCCAGTTCTCCCTGTTTCACTACCATGAAAATTGTGAGCCCCTTCTGTGAGCTGTGACCACAGTGTTATAATGTGTGTTCTCTGTAGTAAAACCTTCTTGTCTTCTCTGGTCTGTCCAGGGGTTTGGGCCACGGAGCCTTTGGTGAGGTATATGAAGGTCAGGTGGCAGGGATCCCCAGCGACCCCAGTCCCTTGCAGGTGGCTGTGAAAGTAAGTGACAGTGTATGAGTTATCATGATGGTTTCATGCACCTTTCACCCAAGAGTCCCAATGCATTATAAAAATGAAGATGAATTAAGATAAAAATGAAGGTGAATATAGTACTGAAGGATGTGGCTAGAAAGGTTGCCGCTCTGTTGCAACGCTTTAATCGATCATAGTGATGGTACAGCTTGTAGCATATGGGCTTGTGAGACTGTTAAAAGAGGTCTGTAAGTAGTAAATAGGCAAAGATTTCCCATACAGCTGCAGTAGACTGCAGGTATGAGAAATAAATCCATCCTCTGTCCATTCTCCACATGCTACACCTGGTGTGGTAATCTGTCCAAAGCCTTTGAGTCAGAGGCCAAAAGTCTCCACAGGGCCAAGAGCAGTTGGCACATACATCAGAGTCTGGAGGCAGGAGATGGCTGTCTTTCCAGGGATCTCACCATTCCATTACAGGATGGATATGCACTGGATGTGAAGTTAAATCCTAAGAGACCCTGGTAGGGTTCTCCAGGCCTTCAGCAGCCTAGCTAGCTTGTTTTCTCCTAGAGGTTACATAGCGGCACAGTCCTACTGCTGGTTATAGTTCATGGTCTTGGTGGGAGGTAGGAGTATCAAACTGTCAGAGAGCTCAGGAACTGTGGTCTCATTCCTCGTTCTCTATACAGCAGAGTCCCATATACTGATCACTGTTCCCTGTGCACTCTGGGCTATTTCCTTTGCTGGGAGGAGGATGACAGTGGCGTTGATGGGCCACGTGTTCTAATCTTTACCTTTCAACAGGCTTCACAGTCTAGTTTAGTGATGGTCTAGCTATTATCTTAGAGTGAGGTTTCTTTTAGAGAAACAAGGATTGCTGCAGACAATGTTAGTGCTTTTGATTGTGCCAGGTGTTCTACATCTGCAAGTTTAAATATCTTCTCCTTGTCAACCTGTTCTTTCTTTTCCAGACATTACCAGAAGTGTGTTCGGAGCAAGATGAGCTGGACTTCCTCATGGAAGCTCTCATTATCAGGTGTGTATGAATAAGACGAACAGCACTTGTGTAGGCTTGCAAAGCCCAGCACTGTAAAGAAAAAAGGTGCTTTGAAAGGTGATGTCCACGCAACACATCTATACAGTAGTTTTAGTGCATGGCTGTCAGTGTTTTACAAAGGGGATAGGCATTACCATCCTTTTCTATTCTTCTTACAAATAAAGAGGCACCAGATGATTAAGGGCTAAATCTTCAAGAGGGTCCACGCTGGTTTTCATTATCCAAAGTGAAAATATTTAGGCTCAGTTTTCAGAATTGATAATAGGATCCTTTGATTTCTCTTAGAGATCAGAAAATTAGGTAAAAACAAGCCTTAGGAGTTTGGGTTTGACAAGTCAAAACTAACAGATGGCATTGACTTAATGCTGCTGTCATGTTACACACATGTCAGTGACTGAGTCCTAGAATCCATGGAAATAGTTTCCCATCACATTGAGGTCTGGAGAAATAAGTAAGTATTAGAGACTAGATCTTGAGGAATATCCCTTACATAAGCAGAGGATCTGTGTCAGTATGTTATTTGGAACAACTCTGCCCTAGCCCAGCTTCTGCCCCTTTGATAGGGAAATTAGGAGCAGACTTTTCTCTGTTATCAGACATTCTCTGCTTCCTATAGCCCACAAGTCTTGCTGTAGCCCAAAAAGGATGCAGAATATAGGAAGAGGAAAAGCAGCCAAAAGCCACTTCTTCCCCACCTCTGTTTCTGCACTATGTAGACAGACACAGAGTGCAGGGGTAGCGCTTTAGCTTTATCCAGTTACCCTACCTTTGAGATTTGTTACTTTCTGAAAAAAAACCAAACATTCCCTGCAGCAAAATATTTTGATTCTTTTCTGCAATTGTGCTTTTTGGATCAAAGTCACTCCATAATTGAGTCTCCCTGTCTCCACAGCAAGTTCAACCACCAGAATATCGTGCGCTGTATCGGGGTGAGCTTGCAGGCACTGCCTCGTTTCATCCTGCTAGAGCTCATGGCTGGAGGTGACCTGAAATCGTTCCTGCGAGAGACGCGGCCTAGGCCGGTAAGAAAAGAGAAAATTGAATTTTATTTAGTAAGCTGCTGCTACAAGGCAAATACATAACTATAAAAGAGCTGATTCATGCAGCTACTATTTCCCAGCATTTTAGAGGGTTAGAAAATTTCTGTTGCTAGAAGACCACTGTGGGGGCAGGACACAGACGTATAGGGAACAGATGTTACTGGGGTTATGCAGAGGTGCCTTATCCCTGGACTTTGCTAGATAGCATTGCAGATACTATCTACAGAAAGAACAAAATCAAAGTTTAAAAAAAAAAAAGTTAAACTCTACTCTTACCTTCCTCACACCAGCTGGGGACAGGTTGGGGGAAAGCGTTGAGCTAGTAATGATAAATCCATTATTTAAACTGCTGATCAGGTGCATTTCTGTGGATATCTGTCAGAGCAAGTTTGACATAGGCTAGGAGAGAATCTGGCCTGGAGCTGTTGACTTAATAGCAAATATCTTTAGTCCAGAGTTTTAAAGATTTTCCCACTGAAATCAGCATCAATAGAAAATGACAGTTAGAAATGTGTGAGAAATAAATTGTGACTTCTAGAGAGGAATCAGTATTTCAGAAGAATAGTTTGCTGAGTCCCTGGATCAGAAAGGCACCCAGATGTTGTTGAAGTTTAGCACCAGGACCCAGCTTCGTACTTCATCTCTACATTTCTTTGACACAGGACAAAATGCTGGATTTTATCAGTACAAGAGAAACACAAATTGGCTCTAACAGATATAAATAAGGTTCTTCCTCCAGGCATCTGGAAACAGATTGACTTTGTATTTTTTCCTTGCAGTCTGGTTTTCAGATGTATAAAATGGTCTGTGTTGCTCAGGAGCACTGCAGTCTTGGATAGGTTGCAATAAAGTGGCTCCTGCCTGGATAAGAAGGCTAAACACCCAGAAAGTCAAGATGTTTGAAATCTGAGCAAGCAGTGTTTATAAATAGAGGCTGGTTTTCTGTAGCACCTAGAGATGCTCTTGTCAGCTCATACAAATGGGCTGAACTCGGTGGTAGGTGAACGGGGAAATTCACGTTTTGCAATGTGGGCTCTGCTCTCACCCGGTGCACAGCAAAATGGCGTGGGCAGGGTATGCTGCCTGGTAGGTGCTTTGTTCAAAACTGCCAGGACAGGCTGTGCTAGATGTGTGAAGTGGCAGGTGAAACAGGGTGGTGCAGGGCAAGGGCATCCATCACTTTGCAATGGAAGCATCTTTTTGGCTCGTTAAATTAGAGGGAGAAGCTGGCTCAGTAATGGTGAGGATCTTGTGAGGAAGCACCAAGAACATTAGTCCTGAACAGCAGGAATTTTTACCTACTTGCAGTAAAATGAACCAGTTGCTTTTGTAGATGAAAAGCCCTTAATCTTTATAGGATGCAGTCATGGGAGCCTTCTGAACTGAGAGGTTTCTTTCTGTTTGCCCTTACCCCAGTCATGAGTTCCTCCTTGCATGCCAGGGCTTCCATTTCTGTTAGCAGTAGCTCTGTCCAACCGCTGGGAAAGCTAATGTCAGAAGAGGTGGATGGTTCACCCCAGGCACAGCATACATTACTTCCTTGGTATTTCTCTTTCTGCCTTCACAGTGTCTCCTTCCTTTCCTCTTCTTTCCTTGTCTTTCCTGACCTGTTTGAGGTTACCTGAGACTGACCATAACTACTAATACACACAGGGGCTGTTCCCAGCACCTTGAAGATCCTCCCCTATTCCTGCATTTAACTTGCTTCCAGGACTGAAGCAGACGTGGGACTGATGCTGCTGTTTTCTGCTCTGTCCCATGCTTGTCACACTTTGGGAAAGCTGAGGTTCAAATGCAGATGGGCAGTTGCAAGCTGGAACTGATTCAGAAAAACAGTTTCCAGTCCCTCTTTAACAGTTGGGTGAATGTGGACATCCTGACTGTGTGCAGAAACAGATCCACACGTTTCTGCTCCACTGCTAACGCCTTCCTTCCCCTTGCCTTGCCCCGCTTCTGCTACCATCCCATGTGGGGCGAGAATGACAGGGTAATTCATTGTCTGGCTGCTGGGGCAGCTTCTGAGGGGCTAATGGCACCTGTGAGTGCTGAGAAATCAGCCTCTGGTGCACATATTTGACTGCTGGCTCAGAAACTATGAGGCTAGGAGACTGACTGATGAGAGATGAGATGGGGGGGGGGGGGTGTGCTCTGTGAAATATGGGATCCAGCTGTGGAAGTGGATTTACCCTCTGCATATACTTGAGGTGTGACAGAATCTCTGTATGTAAGACCTGTGGCTCAGTACTGCTGGATGTATCGCTGCTCTTAATGAACCCTGAGCTGCTTTGTTCCTCCTTTTGCTCATTCAAGGAAGGCAGGCAGAAGGTAGGCATAGTAGACTGGATGTCTAGCTTTCCAGGCCCATTAAAGGAAAGGAAAGACAAGAACAGTGCAGAGTGAACAGGCTTTGATGAGCTTTGCTTCCAACAGGAGTTAACTGAACACACAAGACCTAGCTGACTGACTCAGTAACAGAGGTGCACTGCTTACTGTGCAGTAAGCACCGTATGAATTACTGTTGTCATTTCCCTTGTTTTTTTCCAGTTTTGTATTTTCCATCTTATTTCCTTACTACCTTATCTTTCCCACCTACTTCTGCTTTCAGCCTGATTGCAGAGAGATTTACGTGTTCATTCTCTACCTTCATCCCCCAGTTGCTCTCCCCACTCCCCTGCCATAACTTCAAATTCATTTGCCAGTTTCAGTTAAATTTAATAGAGGTGTGAAAGGTATTAACTTGGCATTAATTCCAAGGCTTCAGGAAGAAGAAAGCACCACACTAGAGCAACCACTGAGCAAAAGAGTTGTCTTGTTTGACTTGCCACTGGCCAGCAAGAACCTGTGTGACTTAGAGCAAGACACATGCAGCATGCTGCCATGTACTCAGCCACTGAAAAGCCTGGAAAGGAGCAGAGGGAATGGTGGAGGAGAAGGTGAAGCAAGGGAAAGGGGAACTTAAGACTTTGTGAGGGACGTGAAATGGGAAGCTAGAGGTACTGCAGGAGGTATCAGGACATGGGATCCAACTTAATGGGAGATCAAGATGCTGCCAGCACAGGTTATTGCATCTTGTTCGTCTGTGTTCTTCATGTAAATAATGAAAGCAATGTTCAGCCAACATGTAATGATTTTTCTGGACTCTAAGCAAGAATGATCATATGTGTAAGCCAAATGTTCATCCAACATTACTGATACAATACTAGTGACTCTTGTGGAATATTGTCAGTTTATGCCACCAGGTCTACTCCATAAGCTTCAGATTCATACTTCTCCATGGGTCCAGGGTTTACAGCCCGGAAGGGTTTCTGTGTTCCATTTCTAATAAAGTTTCACATCTATTATAGGATTACCCCTTCCCCCTCTGGAGAGAGGCAGTCTGGTAGACTGAGAGACACCTGGAATTGGAGCCTTCGCTCATGATGAGCGTTGCAGAATTGTCCATTCTGGGAAGTTCAGTGCTGATCTTTCTCACACGCAGCACAGCAATCAAAGAACAGCTCTGGAAGATAAATCGTATACGGATAAATGATTTCCCCCCCTTTGTGTTGTGCAGCCTGTTGCACAGAGCAGTGATTACACTGAACAATACACAGGATTTCATTCACCTTTAGCAAGATTGAGCCTCACCCGGGGAGGTGTCACACTAGTGCTTCCAGCATGCCCACTGCTCTGAGCAGCGGTGCATTGCAGCTGGCATTGTCCATTCATCTGGGGAGCAAAAGCTGTAAAGTGAATCTTTTGGTGTCTCAAGGCTGCTCCCCTTGCAAAATGAATCCCAAACCTCCATTTTTCAAACAAATTACATGGCTAAATTGTCCTTGGCTGGGCAGTCACATCTGTTTTAGGACTGTATTTAGCCAAATAAAAGGTGGAAGGAATTCATCCAAGGAGGGGAAGGAAGGGGAAAAAAAGGGAAAAAGATAAAAAAGCTATGCTGTTCAAATCAGCTTGTGGCTTAAGCCTACTGACTGCCTTGCAGTATAGCTCAGGTCTGGAATCGATTGCACATAAAGAATTGGGCTTTTTACTCGGGTTTTCACTTCAGGTTTCTGACCCTTGCTCAGAAGAGGAGGGAATAGGTAGACCGAGATATTAATTTCCCTTTGGTTATGCCCTGAAAGGGAAAAAGAAGGCATCTGCATCCTTTCTTACTGTAGCCATCTTGTGTAGCTGGTGAGTCACTTTAACTCACAGAGGTAAAAAACATTATTCCCCCTTCCCCACAAAAGGGCGGGGGGGGGAAAGGCTTTATGTTTTCAGGAAATGGTTACTCTACAAAAAGAAAGGTTTAGGGAGTGGCATAGTCCTGTGTTTTAAAGAATCAGTTAAGTATATATATGCAACGAACTATACTGTGTAAATAATAAAATACAGGCAGATGATACATGGTCACAAACAATTTTGCTTTATGGCACTGCACTAAAAAAGTGGGCTTTGTTCACACAGAGATGCAGCATTTTTCAGTTATTTCGTTAGTCAAGTATTGAGGCCAGGTTTTTCCTAATCTCTTCAGAAGACGTTAAGACTTTTTTAGGTTTTACCAGCCAATGCCCACTGTTTAACTACTGGCTGCTGCCTACTGCAGAGCCTGGGCTTATTTCCAGTCCCAGTTAGCAGTGGTTTAGATCAGGTGGGATGGCCAGCACAGCATCGCATCAGTCTGGAGATATGTTTCATCACAACAGATGGGCTGGCAGAGCCAGCAGGCTCTGTCACTGGTGAACCCATGCTGGTTTGTGCATCAGTGGGAGAGACCCATGGGCAGGTGTGCCTTTTGGGCACTGGTCAGAGTCGTAGGTGTCATAAGAGAGCGCTAGAGGGTGGGATAGGCTTGTTTGGTCCAATAACTAAGGCCACAGATAAATACTTAGCTAGCAAATGGCTGCTGTGGAATAAGCAGTCACTGCCACCCAGTTGTTTGTCATCACCCCGCTGGCAGCAGCAATTTCCTCCTCCCCCACAGGACTGGCCGCAGGGATCACTGATTCACACCTCAGTGCAGAAGCTGATGGACTGGCTTCAGAGGCCAGCAAACGCGAGCCGGGGCTAAGCCTGCGCTTTTCACTAAAGCATCTGGCTCCTGCTGGCAAGGGCTGTAGACTTCATCAGAGGGGCAGGAACAAGGAGCTGGCAGCCTTAGTCTTCCATAGCCGTTGGCTACACAAACCTTGTGTCAGTGCTCTGAGGGGCAAGATAAAACCTACACAGATGTGGAGGAGGGAAAGAGCAAATGTGACTCATGCCATTATACAAAATGTCATTCTCATTGTTCAAGGTGACTTTAGAGAGGAGCTAGCAATAATACAAAGAAACTGAGTGAGGACCAGTTCAGGCTACAGATCTCCTCAAAAATCATGCTGAAAATTCAGAAGCATCTTACATGAGGACTGGGGGAAATTCTTACAGGCCCATCCCAATGGAGCGGGAAAGTCGAATCCAGATGTTCTGATTTTGTCCCTGGGATTTGTATGACATCACGGCTGCACATCCGTTGCATAGTTCGTGGATATGAACTCCCTCTTGCACATTTTTGTAATCCCTTTGCATATTAACACCTGAGCTACGTCACTTGTTGGAGAGTCCCCAGCGCTGTATCAGTGACGAATCATGCCATGTTCTTGCTTTTAACCCATGTTTGTCCCTTGTCTTTTGGTAGAATCAGCCCTCCTCCCTTTCCATGCTGGACTTGCTCCACGTGGCTCGTGACATTGCTTGTGGGTGTCAGTACCTGGAGGAGAACCACTTCATTCACAGGTAGGTGAACACATCTGTGTCAGCATGGGCATGACTTGCATACAGGCCAGCACAGACTCGTAATGCCCTGCTTGATATGTTTATGTCCTGCTGCACTCTAGTGGCTGGATACCTTTAAACAAGGTAGATAAAATAAGAATAATAGAAGCAATTAACAGAAAAGCTGCTATAAATCAGGTTGTAGACATCTGTAGTTTTACCAAAGATCCTGAGCTCTCACAGTGCCTGTACTTGTGCAGCCTGTTTGGCTACTCTGCAAATGGAAACACAAGTCTCGTGACAGAATTCTTCAGAGCTCTCCCCGTCATGGATTTTGGTTAGTGCCTTTCTGCTCATTCTGGAACCCTTTTCTTCTCCCTCTTGAAGAACGGCTGTACAAGTACAGCCAGGAGTGCAACACCTCATGACTATTGTTACCTGCTCCTGCAGAACAGGGTGTTTGGCAAGTGTCTAAAATTCTGCCCACTGAGTAGAGATGAGTAGAGAGAGATTGTAGTTCACTCTTCTGAAAGAGTTACCCACAAGGTATGCCACCATGTTATCCAGATGTCAAGGTGTACTTCAGCCCAGCAGAGGTGGAGCTGGAGCTTTACCTACGTACACAGATTCAGGCCCATACCTTCAGTCTTCAGAGCAACACCTGCACATTGTTCTTCTGCCTGTCTCTGACAGTACAACGCCCGTTTGACAATATTTGAACAAGCACGCTAGGAACAGGTCAGTAGATCTTTCCCCAGACAGCTTGATGTTGGGACTAGTACATTGCTGAAATCAGCCCCACTGCTTGCAACTCCTTAGAGACTTAAAAATAGCTCCTGGGGTGAAGGGAGGCTCACAGGAGACCCATCCTTTCAGCTGGAAGATGTTACATGAAGTTTAAAGAGGAAATGTTAAAGAGCAGAACAGCTCCTGCTGTTGGGGTAGATTGGATTTTGGGACATCAGTAGTTATCCATAAATACTGACTTTTCTGGCTGTTGTGGGCTCTCTGCAGCTCAGGAAAGTAGGTACTATTCTTTGTTTTCTTTTTGGCTTGCAAAATTGTCAAATGATTAAGTGGTTCTTCTCTTTCTGTTGCTTTTCTTCCCTTTCCTTGTAGGGATATTGCTGCCAGGAACTGCCTCCTTACCTGTCGAGGGCCTGGGAGAGTGGCTAAAATTGGAGACTTTGGAATGGCCCGGGATATATACAGGTAGCAGAGCTAAGCCCAGGGTATCCGCAAGTGGAAGCTCACTAAAACAAGGGAGGAGCAGTGTTTGTGCAGGAGAGCAGGCTCGTGTGCTGCTCTGCATAAACCTAGCAAGGCGAGAGTGGAGAGATTCCATCCTGATGAATCCCAGCTAATGTTTTTTTGGTGTTTGCCTTCACCTGTAGTTTAACTGTGTTCTGAAGACTTTTCCCATTCCTTACAGCTTTCTTCTGGGTAATGAAGTCTGATAGTCATGCAAGGCATTTTTCTTCCCTCTTGTACCTTGTCCTCAGTTTCTTGTCTTTACTTTCTCCACACTGAATGGCATTGATGTGCCCTTTTGTTTTGTGGTCCCAAATCATTCTGAGTTTAATCTCTCTCCTTGACACTACCCCTGCCCCTTTGGTTTGGTGTCATCAGTAAATCTCCTCAATTTACTGCAGATAAAGGAGGAAGGTGCAGAGGAAGGTCAGGAAAATGTAATCACCCGAACTGGAATTCAGCCAGGACACAGGGTTAACTAGTCTGCTCTTGCAAGAAGTGCCAGGAAATCTTTAATGGCCACGAGCAGTCAGGGCTGCAGTTTGATATCTCATCTTCCAGATAGCACCTCCAGAAGTGCAGCACCATGTCCTGCTGTGCTGAGGAATTGATTTGCCTCTGACTTGGAGGAAGGAATGCCTCGTACTCAGTCACCCACACTGTTTTTTCCAGTGCCATGACTTCTTTCTTTCCTGCTTGGGGATTCTCCTGTGCAATTACTAAGCCAGGCCTGACACTGCTTAGCTTGAGATCTGGCAGTGTCACAGCCTGAGGTGATGCAAACAGAGCGCTACCTTCAGAAACCCAAGTGTATCAGAGCTACTTCTTTTTTTTCCTTCCCCTCTCTCCCTTCACAAAGAGCCCCCACTTTGCCCCACTGTCAGACGGGACTCTGCTGGGACAAAGTAGCATCTGTCACACTCACACAATCAGCAGAACCGACTGCCAAGACGAACGCTTTGGTGCTGAGTTTTCAAAGGTGCCTTTGAAGTTTGCACGTTTCTTTGTCTAGGAATATCCTTTGGATGCTCAGGCTGTGTTGTTATGAACAGTGATACCAGCTTGCATGAGCAGCCTCCTGCAGCTGCCAGCACAGGATTTGGGGCTTGTAGGTTTTATTTTAAATGACGACGACACTAAAGGACTGATGTAATTCCTGTCTCAGGAGCACGGGAGGCTGATTTTTGTACTACTGCCCCAGCTCTAATGGCCAAGCATCCTCCTCGTCAAGCTCCTCGTTCTTATAAAGGGTTTTGGATTTCACTTGCAGTGCTTTAGGCTGGGCACATATGGGACAGGCTTTGTTTATTTTTGGTGTAGATGCTCAAGGTGACCACATGTGAGGTGAGGTAGAGATCTTGCTGTGGCTGAAAAGTGCAGGAGGATGGCTCTGCCAGCAGCAGTTTACTGTGTGAGTAATTGACTGGGAGTATGCACACAGATAAGGATAACTTGGGTTCACCAGATCAGGCCTAAAGCAAGGGAGATTAGAGCAGTCCTTCCGTGGTCTGCCCATTTCCACTATTTTTGTGAGAAGGAACAGGTCTCTTAAGCATTTTCTCTGCCATGCTGTTTCGCCTAAATTGGTCTCTCCTCGGGCTCATAATTTTAATATTTGTAATTATACAAATCCTGAATCAATGGCATTTTCTGAATTCTTGGCTGACTCTTTGTTTTGTTTGTTCTTTGCAGAGCCAGCTACTATCGGAAGGGTGGGTGTGCAATGTTGCCCGTCAAATGGATGCCTCCTGAGGCTTTCATGGAAGGGATATTTACATCAAAAACAGACACATGGTACACTTCCTTTCCTTCTCTGTCCCGTCTGTCTGTCTGTGTTGTAACCCCTTTTGTAAAGTGTGAATATTTTGTGAAAAACACATGTTCTTGTTCATTTCTCCTTTACTAAAAAGGCAAGCTGGGCTTTCAGAGCCAGTAATCTTGGAGGAGACAAGGGAACAGAAAGATCAGATCTGTGCAAAGGCGGGTGCTGCTGGGGAGGTGAGCAGGCAGGGAAGGGAGGTTGAGGCAGATGCAGGTGCTGCTTTGCTGCTACAGGGAGGAAAGCGTTAGTTCCACGCTGAGGAAAGCAGCACGGGAGACTGCAGGCAGGATCCATCCTGCCAGTGAGGGAGAAGGGCATCATGTATTGTGGCTTTCATCTTTCTCCTGGCCTGCAGCAGCACTGTAAGCTCTTGAGTTGCTGGTGGCCAGAGGAGGGAGAGGGAAATTGGGTGAGCAGGAGGCAAGAGCTCGGGACGTGGGTGGAGGGTAAGGGGCTGGTGGGCAGGACACCGCTCCTGAACAAGCCCCAGCAGAGGGGTGGAGGCACACTCGCTCATACAGCTGAGCTGCTGCCTGTCTCAGCACCAAGCGGAAGAGTTTCCCATTGCTGCACATAGCTCTTTGCAATTTTAATTCACAAGATCGTGATTTCCAAGCAGCTGACCAGATGAATGCTTTGGAGGGGGTCCTGTCCCAGCCGTTGTCCCCAGGGCTTTGCAGGCCACACCACACAGGCCCAGGGCTGTGGTGTTAGCTAGGGAATGTTCTTATTGTACGCTGAGCTACGGGTGGGGGCTGTGGGGCTCAGAGCATCGGCGGGGATTCACTGGCATGTTATTTCATGCAGGGTAGCTTATTCAAGAGGAAAAGTTTGTCATAAGTGATCGGGCCACTGCTCCACTGAGTCCTCTCTCCAGCAGTGGCTGATGTCGCAGAAAAGCATAACCCGACTTTCACATTTGTTACATCTAGTTGAACAGTGCTGAGTACAAGGGCAAAGCAACCATATTTACCTACCTATATTGTAGACTTCACTCACTTAACAGTCAACTACTACTATTCATTAAATGATTCAAAGTCCACTGTTACAACTGTGCAGCTTATTTACGTCTGAATCCTGAAGCAGTGATTTCCACAACCTGCCTGAGCACAGGCTGCAAAGAGCAATGCTGACCGTACTGTACCTAAGGGCATTGCCCCCAGTGATGGTCATTGCTGTGTCCTTCACTTTGTCTTCTTTTGCTTCTGTATTCAGGTCCTTTGGCGTATTGCTGTGGGAGATATTCTCTTTGGGATACATGCCCTACCCTAGCAAAAGTAACCAGGAGGTTCTGGAGTTTGTCACCAATGGAGGAAGGATGGATCCACCTAAAAACTGCCCTGGCCCTGTGTATGAGATTTTAACTCTGATATGTTCATGCAAATAACTTTCTGTTTCAAATGCTGTTCTCTAGTCAAAAGTTAATGACTTTTAAGATTGATCTTATCATGGCTGATCTGCCTTATTGGACTTGAGTGCCAGTGACTTCTCTACTGTTTAATTTTTCTGTCTGTTCTGGAGAATAATTCAGGGCCCCTTTGAGAAGTACTGTCCACTGCTTGTTTGGTCAAAGATGGTGCAATATTTCTGTGTCTTAGGTTAGCTGTGAAACTGCAAGTGCATAAGACTATTCACAGGTAGGGAAAACTGGGCTCCATTATCTGTAGCCCTGCCTGCCTTTAGTGAATTGTCCAAGGGGTTTTGGGTGGGTGAGTTATTTCTCTGATGTGCTGTGGATTTCACCCCACTGGTGGCCACATTTCAGTGGTTACCAGTATATCAGTTGTCCGACTCCAGGGAAGGCAGAGCACTCTTCCTTGTTAGAAGTCAGAGCGGTGATGCGTGCTTATGGTTTCTAAGCTGCAGTGACTAGCTGTTATGTACCAACAAGATCTGCCATTTATGACCATTTCCCATTCTGCTCTTTCAGTTATCGCATTATGACCCAGTGTTGGCAGCACCAGCCTGAAGACCGGCCGAATTTTGCCATAATCCTGGAGAGGATTGAGTACTGCACTCAGGTATCGGTGTTCATTCGTCTTGAATGAGACGGGTGGAGAGGGTTCTTCCTGAGGAGCAGTCTAGGCAAGCCAGAACACGAGAAGAGGAGGCAGCGCTGCATTACTGCAGTCCAGGGAGACTGATGTCAGCCTGAGACCAGTGGCTGGGATATTTACTTCATCCGGTGGTTGATCCTTCTTGTCTTTCACTGCTGAAAGGCACAGGCTTACACAAGCTTACACAGCTTTACAAATAGCAAACCTGTAGCTCTGCTTCTGCTTATAAAGGCACAGATTCCAACAAGCAGAAGAGCTAAGGCAGGCCAGCACCCGTACGCACTTCACATGCTTCATGTCACTTGTGTTTACCCTTAAGGCATGGTCAGCACTGAGCAGAAATCATCCTGGCTCAGAGCACCCTTTGCAGGTGGCTTCTGCAGCTGTTGGCAATTTTCTGAATCTGACTGCACTGGAGAAGGCAGGTGGAGACAGCCACGCTAAAGGAGTGGGAATTCTAAGGCTAGGCAATGGGGAAAGGATGTGGCTGGCTTTCCAGGCCAAAATCTGATTTATTTTTTACCACCATTTTTAGCTTATGAGGAGTGGAGCAGTTTGGAAAAATTTTGCTGCCTGCATCAGCGCAGGCTTCTTGTGTGGCCTCACACAGTTATTTGCCTCAGTCAGTTTGCTTTCCCTTGCTGTTTGGGAGGCTTGGTCTGTTTTTCATGTGTGTTTGGATCCTGGGATTGGGAGCCATTGTTTTCTGCTATCTATAGCTTGCCATGGCGTCTAGCAATAATTAAAGGTTGCCCAGATCACCACATTTTCTCTCAGTTTAATTTTCAAAACTGCTTAAATAGCTCACAGCCGCAGTCCCTGTGGATTCAGGCTTCAAGGGGTCTGCCAGTATTGCCTTCTGTCTGCATTCCCATTCCTCCCTTGTCGTGTGGAGGCAATACCTTCATGGCTGAAACTTTCTCAATATTATCTGAGAATGTTATGAACTTCGAGATGATATAGATTCCAAAACAACATTCCCACAGGAAATTTGGCTGGACATAAAAAATGTTTTTCATTGGTTTTGTGCCTCTGCTGTTCTGTGGTGAGTTTTAGGGTTGCTTTTTTTTAAAGAGTTCGATTTTAAGGGTATCCCACTGCATCTCACGGCTAACTGCATTTTGTCAGCATCCTCTACGCATGGAATGGGGGCTCTGGGTAATGGGAACGATGCTCTGTGATCATAGCATGACAGCTGTCAGATGTCAGGTTTTTAATCAAGTCCGAGTGTACGTGATAGTAGCACACTCTTGAGAAATTCTCATTGTTCTCTCCGGCAGGATCCAGATGTCATCAACACTGCTTTGCCCATAGAATATGGCCCATCAGCTGAGGAGGAGGAGAAGGTAGCGATGCGCCCCGACGATCCAGAAGGAATTCCTCCTCTCTTGGTCTCCACACACCAAGACAGAAAGGATGACAAGCAAACTCTGCCATCTCCACCACCCCTGCCATCAGCCATCACTGCTGGAAAACCTCTAGGGAAAATGGGAGCCTTGGAACCGCCACTGCCGGGGAAGGTGCAGTCAGCCTCAGCAGGGGGACATATCAACATGGCCTATGCCCAGTCCAATCCCCCTTCTGAGCTGCACAAAAGCCGGGGCTCCAGAAACAAGCCCACCAACCTCTGGAATCCAACCTACGGTTCCTGGTTTGCAGAGAAGCAGGCCAGCAAAAACAGTTCTCTGCTGGAGAAGGAGATGCCCGAGAGGGAGAATTTGGGACAGGAAGGAAACTGTACTGTGGGGCCCAACATTGTGACTGGCAGGCTGCCAGGCTCCTCCCTGCTATTAGAGCCATCTTCCCTAACAGCAAGTGTTAAAGAAGTGCCTCTCTTTAGGCTCCGCCACTTCCCCTGTGGGAACGTCAACTATGGATACCAACAGCAGGGCTTACCCTTGGAAGCCTCCACGCCACCTTGCGCTAGCAGTTACGAGGACCCCGTCCTTAGAAACAAGAGCCACATAACCCAGCAGGGGCCGTGAGAGCCCTCTACCCTCTTGACTTTTCCCCCTGTGGCCCCTGAGCCTTGAAGAGATGTCCTGTTACCCAATACACCATGAGCAAGGGATCTGACAGCATTACCTTCCATTTTGTGCCAACTTGCTCCAAAAGTGCCACCCTCGAAGCTGTAATTTCAACTAACCCGAGAGGCTTCAGATCACCAGAGCCCCACCAATACAGTAAAAGAAACAAGGGGGAGGGAGGATACAGGAAACAGATGTTAACTGCAAGGCCCAGCTGCTGTTGCATCAACTCATACGCATGGTTGTTGTCATGCCCTTCCTGTGAGCTTTTCTCAGTTGTGCGTTCTCTGCTTAAGTGTAAAGCCGCGGCTCACTGCCTTGAGTGTTTCATGTCTGGGGTTTTCCGTGCCAAACTTGTGGTTGCTGTGGAACACCTGGAGATCTCCTGCAGCTGGCAGAGGTTGTAGTGGGTTTGGGGAGAGCATCCTCTATCCAAACCGAAAAAGAATACAACAGTGCTGAATGGTGATGCAATGGCACATTCCCAAGTTGTGTTCCAGCTACAGTCCGGTCTTCGAAAGTCCTTGAATGCACAGTGGTTATGGGGGTGTTGGCAGGGCAATAGAAAGACACTGGTCATACTGCATCGCTTGAGAGAGGAGAGGAAGCATAGAGGATGGGTGTAGATGCTATGAGGCATTCTGCGTTGGGGCGGGGGCGTGTTTGGCTGGGTTTTTTGTTTTGTTTTCTTTTTTCTGTGCTTAAGCACTAAAACTGAGTAAAGCCCTTTAAAATTCCTTCTGTCCTACAGAAGTAGGAATGTCCTTCATCAGGAACCTTGTGCATGTCAAGTGGAGCCAAGGTGAAGTTTTAAAGGACTATGGTCACCAGAGAAACTTTCACCGTGCCCTGACAATGGACAGCCACCTGCACACCTCAGAGGTTTACAATAGCCTTTGACATACCCTGTACAAACAACAACATAAAGGCAGAAGACTACATCGTGCCACAATCCGGATGCCAGATACTGTCTGTATTTGAAGGGCTTAAAGCCCTTGTTCCTTTAACAAAATACGTGTACGATAGTGGTTTAAAGACAAACACTGCATTGAGTCATTTTGTACACCTTGTGCATGAAAAATATTCCAGTTAAGTGTATTGTCAAAACATAGATGTAGGAAATAATTCACGTGTAAAGATGTGCATTAGTAACTTCAACTTAGCGTTGCAAGGAGCTGTTTTAGCATGAACGCTATCCAAAAAAGGGGTGCCTATTTCCATAGAAATGGGTGTACTGGAGCATCGGCAAAGGAATGTGAAGGTGTTCTTCAGTCCGAGACTCTTTGTTTCAGTGAAGTGACTCCGAATCTGGCCCTGGATCCAAACATTAAGGTAAGCTTCCTGTCTTCGTAAGAGAACAAACCAGAATCCGCATATGCATACTCCTAACCTTTGAGATGTGCAGACTGAAATCAAAAGGGCTTGGTTTGGGCCACCACCCTTGTAAAAAAAACATTAGAGGGGGGAGGTAGTGTGCTCTCCTAACCTGCCTTTCTGACATCTCTGATACACGGAACTGAAACCCTTTTTTAGAGGAACGCTAAAATTGTGTGTGGTGGTTGGTTAACAGGGCTGTGCTCTTGTGCTGGGGTCAGCTTGAGTCAGGGGCTGCTCCAAATTTCATGTTCGTCTGCTAGGGATGCATCGCACCACTGCTGCGTGGGCTTGGTGGGGATAATGAGGGTTTCGGGTGTTGTGCTGCTGTGCACAGGCTTCTTTAGTTTGAACTAAGAGAATATTTGTGATCTCCAAGGTTATTAGGCTCGCAGCTCTTGTCATGAAATAGCCACTGGGGAGGGATTCTGTCTAGCTTAGGAATGTGTTAGTGTCACACTGGTCTCTCTCTAGCTCAGTAAATTCAGTGGGGTACTTTTCTAGAGTCTCAGGAAAGCTGATTAATTCAGGAGGTAAGCACCATCAGAACCATTTCTTACACTAGTATATTATTCACATATAATAGCAATTTTCATTTAAATATTCCAGCTTTCTTGTTTTCAGAAGGGCTGAAACTCCTTATTGTTTTCTTTAACTCTTCTTTGCATAGGAGCACACTCTGAATTTTTGCTGCCCTGCCTCTTATGTGTAACTGAGGACAGAACCTGACCTGTATAGTGATGAGCGTTCCTAAAGAATACACAAGAACAAAAAGTTGTGAAGTTAATGATCTTTGACTAGCTGAAATTATTAATTCTTGGATCTGAGGCACCACCTCTGATGCTGCACAAATGCAGATAAGCTGCCAGGCTATGATGTTAAAGGTAGCATTTCTAAAGAAGCTTTAAAAGCACGAGCTGCAAAAGATGATTATAAGTTAGTTTGTGGGGATGAAGGGGGAAAGGCAGGCTTTCCCCAGCCATGGTGATAGCGTGATTACGGCTCTGCAGCTTGTGCTGTGCAGTTATTTTATCACAGAATTTCAACTGAAATACTCTTACAGAATGGGAGTTGTAAAAAATGAAGGAGCTAAACACATTACTGCTTCTTACCTATGGAATACGTGAGGAGATAATTCTGGTCAGGGGACGTGGTGAATTACTACTGAAATTCTCCGGTCTGCTGGGTACAGTGCATTGAGATAAATACTGTCAGCACTAGCAGTTGGTTTTCAGTAAGCTTCCTTCCTGTGTCTCCAGTGTAAAATGCTTTGTTGTGGGGGTTGTTTTTGTGTTGGGTTTTGGTTTTTTTGGTTTTCCTTTTTTTTAAATCCCCCCTCTGAGCTCTTGGAATTCAGAAATGTAGTTTGGGGTAATTCTAAATGTAAAAAACATAACATCTCTGAGCTCTTCCACAGCAAGCATTTGGTTTGGTACCCCTGTGTGCTGTCCAAGCACAGTACCCCAGTTTGCAAAAATTGTTTTGTAAATACTGATGCTAATCGAATCTTGCCACTCAGAAACAAGGCTTGGAGCATTTGCCTGTCCTCTTCCTTAGAAAACAAATAATACCATCAATGACAAATGATTTCCATTAATTAATGGCCTGGACCAAAGGGTGCTCTGCTACTTGTGTGCAGGCTGCATCAAAGAAAGCGCATGACAGTTTCCTGGTCATTCTGTAATTGCATTGCTTAACTGTAAGCGTCTGCCCCGTTGCCAAAGCATTGCTGGGATTTCAGTGACAATGCAAGATTGTATTTGTATCACTGGGATGATGTGAAGAAAGCGTTCCTTAATTATACCTGTTTCGTCTGTCACTAAAGTACCAATTCACACTCCGGCACTGTCAATTACTACAGCATCTCAAATTAGCTGAAGGGCTGACAGAAACGATGTAACATTTAACCAGTAAGCATGTGAGAGCTGCAGCTGCCATGCAGGTTTGCCCTGGGTGGAAGAATTACTAGCAGCAGTTTGTTCAGCGAGGTAGGAAAGGAGTTTCTGAAGGGCTTTCCCTGGGGTAGGGCAGAGGGAAACAACAGAAACTCGGCTTTGTGTGCTGGGGTAAAGCTAACAGACTGCAGTTCAGAGGTTATAGACCCTGGGTGTTGTGTAAAGAGCGGAGTAATTCACTTGACACAGTTGTAAGGAGATTGTGGCTTAAATTCTGTACAAGAAGGTACTTTATAGAATTTATTTTAGCATTTCTCTTAAAACATCTGGAAGTGCTCAGTGTTCATGTTTCTTCTGTTCCAATTTCTAGCAGTTTCATTCTAGCCCATTTCCTGTAGCTGTACACCATTAGCAAGTGGATTTTGTCCAGTCATGAACTAGGAATTTTTAATTTCTGTGTCTAGAAAGATTCACCTGTTCAGTTCTTGGAGCTGCAGGGAACAGAAGGGGCTTAAGTCACCCTGAGCTCAGACCAAAGCACCCTGGCATGTGTAAATCCCAAATTCCCTTATTAAACCCCTCCGCGCTAGGCTTACAGTGTTGTAGGAGAAAAAAATTCAAGTTATTTTAACCCTCTTACCCATTTTTGTCTATGACTTATTTTTTTAAAATGTAGTTTATTAAGACAATGTACATTTTTTTTCAGGAACTTGTTTTTAAGACTCTTGCTCTTTTTCATTGGCAATATTTACATTCTGGTCTTATGTGTCTTCCTCACTCTACAGTGGAAAAGCGGGAAGCCTATGATCTACAGCATCTAAAGCACGACTGGGAAAATCCTGTGCTACCACTCTCATACTCTGAAAATGGCTTATTTCCATGTGGATGTTACCTCTTTCCTATAGATGTTAGGTAGGTTTCTCATTCTGTAAGCTGCTGAAGGTAAACTAGGTTGGGCTGCCTGTTTATCTGCCTTTCCAGTTGTCCCTTCATCTTCCTTTTCGCTACTGAACCTTGTTTCTCCATCATGTGCCTGGAAATGAAGCGAGGCAAGACACTTCCTCGAGGATCAGTGGAAGGAGTGGTGCTTTGCTGTAGCGAGGGAAGGAGGTACAGGTACCACAGGTTGAAAGCACAAGGGCTGCGTTAATTTGGCTGAGTCAGCCTTTCACACTGGTGTAGTATCGCGGGTCCACTGGCTTCCCTCCCCGCGTGTTCACAAAAGGACGCAGGCTCAGTGGGAGAGCAGCTGCAGCCCTGCTGGGCGCAGTCGTGTATACACTGCATGATGTAAGAGGTCTGAAATAGGCGATGAAGGATTTAACTTTGCATGTCTGCTCCTGTTACTGAGCCTATCTTCTGGGTGACAAGAACCTTGACATAGGAATAGCATAAAACAGCCTTTCACGGCAGCAAAGACATCACAGTTTGTCTGTCCCAAAGTTAAACCCATCACAGGAAAATGTCCAAATTGTCTGCATCTGGCTTCTTTTAGTAACGAGCTTCATTATAGGAGTGTCTGTCTCATGTACAGCAGTTTATGCAACATTGTTTATAAAGGAAGGGCCTGTGCACTTCAGGGATACTATGAAGAAAAATACTAATATATGGTCATTGAGTATTTTGTATTGAATAGTGTATTTGTATTGTAAACAAGTGTAGTGAACCACAAGGCATGAAGACAAATAAAATAACTGTAGCTGGCTTTCTCTGTGTTGGGCTGTGTAATGATTGGATCAATGTCAGAGGGAGGTCTCTGGACATCAATTTTTACTCGGTAAAGTTACAGAAATACTAAGGTACACCGACACACAAAGGAGCAGGTGTGGTGTTAAACTGAGACAGTTTGTCTGTTTAAGACTTGTTTGCATTGCAAATGTCATACCTCCAAGTTTCTTACAGAGAAAGGTGCCGTTCCTTCTATTACAAACCACCAAGGCTGGCTTTTACCTACAGGAAATGGGCCAGTATAAAAAGAGAACAAAGTACACAGTTGAAGAGGGCTTTTAGGTGTTTTCATTCCTAAATGTTTATATCTTAAGACAGCATTTTGGGTCTGGACATGGACTTTGAGTAGGTCTAATTATAAGCTGTATTTTAATACAGTCGAGTGCCAGTATTGACTCCTATGCCATAGGTAGCTGCTTTCTCAAGAAATGGTCCTTGAAATTAGGACTGACTTATCTATAAACCTTATTCTCCTTCACTTGCTTATCCACATGCTCATTCTCCTGCAGGATAGTGCTGTGGTTTAGTTAACAAGACTTTTTTCCTGAGCAGGTATCCAGCAGGCACCTCTTGTCTCCCTCCATTTCCCCCACACTTTGGTTCCTCGCTATCTTAACTGAAAAGGGAGCTCTCCTGTGCTCTTCTGGGAGTAGAGCTATGCACCGGACAGCCACCACATACTGGTTTGGATCTGGCGCTGGCTGGCAATCTTTGCTCTAATTTCCATTTTTTCCAGAGTTGTCTGTCTGCAGCGAGGCAGCAAAAAGGATGCGGGTGGGTACTCTACTATGTGGCTTTCATGGACGCTGTTTCAGTTTCCACCTGGTGTTTGACAAGGCTTCTGCAAAATTTGAACTCTGTTAAAAGCCATGACATAAATGCTGGACTTGCCACCTGTGCAACACTCTCACAGGTGACAGAGCTAACTTGTCAGAGAAACTAGGTTATGTTTTGCAAATCTGCAGTGCCAGTTTTGGATCCTTGTGCCTCAGATCTTGCTGGATAGCAACACTTTAAAAGCACAGGCTCCCTGCCCAGAAAACCATTACTGTCAACATCTGCAAAACAATCACTGAATCCAGCTGGACTGAACTCACTAGAAATAAATTCCCCATCCTGGGACACCTGAAGACAGTTCTTCTCCTCCTGTTACACCTGTGACCTCTCCTTTCCAGCCAGTGTCCAACAAAGCTGGAAAGATTTCATTGCTGAGAGCACTGAAGAAGTACCTTTGCTGAAACGGGACCCCAGAGGCATGCTGTGGAACAAGGACAAGCCTCAAAGTCCGCACAGGCAGCACAGAATTGCTGGGGACCATCTGTTTGTTTATTTGTATAACAGATAATATTTTATTTATATGGTTTATAGGGACTTTGAGGATCATTTGTCTTTTTTCTAACCAGTCTGGGGCTGTGATTGTACAGACTTCAGCACAGCACCTAATTTCAAACTTCACTGCCAGTTATTTTCAGAAATTTTTTTTATGACACGAAGTGTCCTCCTGCAAGAGTTGGAGAAAAGGATTATGGCAACTTACCTTGGATTTAGGGAAGTACAAATCCCTTCACATCACCAACTTGAAGACAGCCATCAGTAATCCTTTCTGGAATGGAGGGACTTTAGGCCACATAAATTGACACTGCTTCTTGCTTTCTCGCAGAAGATCCTCAGTGCTACCAAAACAGCTCCATACTGATAACAGTCCTGACTTGCTCCTCTAACCTACAGTGCTCTAGCTCATTATAGTCAGAGCTTTCAGGAGAAGTATGCAGCTAGCTGAAGCTGAAATTGAAGGGAAAGCACACTACACCAATGCCCAGATAACATCCATGCCCTCTTCTCTACCCATCAGACAGGATTCAAAAAGTCCTGCAGTCTTTGCTAGCCCAGGCCACTGAGACCCCACTTCCAGCTGAACTGGGTGTAGCTACAGAGCTGTGGAAGGTGCAGCCTGACACCCTTGGAGAAAAAGAATTACCAGCAAATTAGAAAACTCTTGGAAAGAGGTTATTCCCCTATATTCCTTCATCTGTGCAAGATACACCACACAGAAATAGTGTGACTATAACAAACTGCCTGATCTTGCTGCCTTACCCACACACTTACTCCCCTACATACCTCCTGAAGAACTCCAACTACCTATCAGATAAAGCCGTTACATCCATTCCATCTTGTCAGGCAGGAAAAAAAGAGCATTTCTGATAATGAGCATTTCATCACAGAAACTAAACTGCCCACCCAGGAGCACAAGGCTGGGACAAAACCAGTGAAACGTGCTGTAGTACAAATGCTTTTGTTTGACAACTGGCAGTTCTGTACCGAATAGCTAGAAGATATAAAAACTTCTGGTTTATATACTGCAGTTGCTGTTCCATGCTGTATCCTGTTTGCCTAATTTGTACATAAGCACAGAAGTGAGAGGATGTACGTTCTGTAACGACCCAATGAAAATTTTTTTCCATACTATTCATCAGGGTTTCATTTTACTAATACCAGCAAGAAACAGATATTGGACAAAGCAAAGTTCAGTACATCACTGAATATGTGCATCTTCAAATATAAAGCATTGATTTTTTTTACATTCAAAATTTACAGCTTTTATATTCAATTAAAAATTCCCATAAGTTAGGCTACAATATGCATTATTTTAAACACAGCTCTGGAAAAATAGCTACAGCAATATTTAGAAGATAACAGCAGCAGAATTCTGTCTAAAAATAGGATATTATGATGTAATTTAAAGTGTCACTTCTTCAAGGAGGTAAGAGCAAGCAGATTGTTTAAGAATAAAATGACTGTTCTGGAACACAAAACCATCCTGATAAGCTAATGTTTACATATGCTGAGCAATTAAAATACATTATATGTTTAAAACATGGACAAAACACTAGCTGTTTTAAAAGGCTGATGTGCAAATAACATCACATCAAGGTGTGTTACAATGCTGTACCTAAAACTACCCTTAATTTATCATAAGACTCTTACAAGAAATTTATACTGGAAACGGTTCCGAAAGAAACAAAAAGAAACATGTATCACAAACGAATCAAATAATGTTAATAGCTTGCTTGAAAACCCTGCATATAATCCATACCACTGGCAGGAATTACCAAGTTGTATTTATACAGACTTAATATTTATGATGAGGCTATTACGTATAGTTCCACTCCGGGTTTATTTGCATTTAAAAACTGATACTCCTAGCCTGCAGCACACCAAACAAAAAAAGTCTTTAAAAATGAGGAAAAGCTCTCCAGGAGAGTGCAAAGTGCATTATTTTAAAGAGTGCTTCTTGTACATAGCTCTTTCTACAAATGCATACAACAAAAAGTGCTTTTTACTACACAGACTGACATGCAGCATATTTGTGCTTTTTAAAGGCTTTTTATTTAATTGCTGCTGTTCACTAGGATAGCCGCAAATACTTATATTTATCAGCCCTTTTGCGTTCTGGAGGGGAGAAGAAGAGGGATCTGAATGATAAAATGTAAAAATACTTCACAACTGTTGGAAAAAGGGGTCTTTTTTTTTTTTTTGCTTTCTTATTGCTAGCAGCTGGTATTGGAATTGACAAAGTGCCTGGTAACCAGACTAATGTCACTCATTAACCACCTCCTCTGTCAAAAGCAGGCAATGCGCAAAGCATTATCAGTTCATTACTACATGGAGGAAAATTGTTTAAATACTGCATGAATCACAAAGCAACTTTAGAGAATATTGGAGATACTCGCATTCTCTAACTGGAACATTATTCAAATAATGCAGCATCTCAAACCCAAGATGCTTTTGCAATAACCTTCCCAGGCAAGGGCTGGTTCACTAAGAAACAGAACAGTGCTTTCACTTCTTAATGCGACTGAACTTTTTTTATCTATATATATTTTTTTAATCTATATATATTAAAATATATATTATATATACACACACATACATATATACTTATATATATGTAAAATGCAAATGCAGATTTAATAATTTAAAAATAAGTTTGCATTCTAGATGGGGTCTTGTGTGCTTAAAATAATACTTCCTATTGTATGAGCACATTTTGGCTCAGCAAATATCGTCTACAAGTTTTGCCCCATTAATCCCACGATAGGTTACTCTGCTAGGTCGAACTAAGACCCCGTGGTTCAGCTTACAGGTGAAGTAGCGCTTTTCCCCCACAGAGCCATCATTCTTTCCCTTGGCACTTCTGAGTTCAAGTCCAAGCCATATCCCTGGTGCAAAGTCTGTAGGACCAATGTACCTGATTGTCCCCATTTCATTGGAGCTGGTCAGAAGAACCTGAGAGCCTTCATGCAGCTTCACTGGTCCCTCAGTGTTAGCTGTAGTGGTATTACTCCAGCTGCGCCGTAACACAGAGCTCTTGGATCTAGTTGGAAAAAAAAAAAAGGAAAAAAACCAAAGTCTTGTTTCTCCAAAACACCCAGGGCAAATCTGTAATTCAGTGAAGTGCATGGGAAAAAAACTCAACTCCCTTTATAAAAATAAAAAAAAATTGGTTTTGATCTCATGTCACTAGCAAAACATGTAATAACATTAACAGGCTAGTACACATGGCAGTCTGAAATAACTGGCAGATCAATTTCCTTTCACCTGATGCTAGGATCTACAATATTTGCCATAGGTGATAGTAAAGGTAAATTAAGCAGTACAAAGCATTTTATTTGGGGCTTGAAAGAGTTTAGCCAAAACAACTTTTAATGTGCAAGGTTCAGTCCGGATCACCAGGACAAAGTGAAGTCCTTTAACAAGACCCTCTGAACTTCACCCAGCTGTGTGCAAATACAAGAATTTGGAGAATATGCAGCAGTGAACAATTGGAAAACAATTTTAATGCCAACCTGAATCCAAGGACTGCACTCCTAGATACCCACGGAAAAATAGTCTACTACTGGTCCATTTTGGAAGAAGAAAAAACGAACATGTAAAGGTCTAGATATTATACATGCATAAAGATTTTATTTTGGACAAGAAATAGTAAAGCTAACAGCCAGCCCACCCAAACATGTTACACTCAAGACACTCACCTAACAAAGGAGTTTCTTCTGTTTATCTCCTTTTGTGAAGATGCAGAGGTGGTGCTTAGACTGCGTCTAAAACCTAAGTGGAAAGGTTAATAAGCTGTGCAGGAGTTCTTAAAAAAAAAAAAAAAAAAACAAAAAACCAACCCAAAACCACAACCTTTATGAACTCATATTCTTTGTGTTTTCTTTTACGCTGCTTCCACTACATTTGCTACACATTCTCCCCTCCAATGTGGAAATTAAAGTGATGAAACTTCTCATGAAAGTAAGTGTCCATAACATGTTCACATTTCCAGAGAGGACAGAAATTAAATTAACCAAACAAGGGTAATTTGAAGCAGCCTTTTCACAAAAAGCTTAGGTAAGGAAAAAGAAAAATAACTACTTCAAGTACCTCACAGAAGTTTTAGCCATTTCATATGGACCCCTCCCTACACTGATCCCTTCATCAATGTCAATTTAGATTAAGTAGCAGGTTCAACTTATGGTTAACTCCAATTAGAATGCCATACAGTAATAAGGAAAGAGGGTCAACAATATTTACTCTGACATAATTATTTCTGCCAATATAGGGTTAATAACAACACACTACTCCACAGTTCCTGCTGCAGGCTACATTTTTAGGACGGGACCAGCCAGATTATTGGCTGGCATTTGGGTTCCTTGAAAATCTCTTGTGCTCTCAGAGAAGTGGGCTTTGTGCAGTAGGTTCTGGTGGTGGAATGGTAGCCTGCGGTAGGCTACCTAAGCCAGATCACAGTGTCTTACGCTCCTACCTGGAAAAGTGTGATTGATTTTACTTGATGAAGTCTCTGTGAGAGAATCCAGAGAACCTGTTAGTCTGAAAAGCAATAACACAATGAAGAAGTCATTTCAACTCAACTCTGAACAAACCTACTGCTGGCGTCCTTCTTGTCAAATATTGATTAAGTTCTGATTCTTTCCCTTCTCCATCCACCCCCAAGAGACACTTAACATTTCAGGTGTAATCAGGCTGGTATGTAAGAGGTGCCTGGAGCAAACTAGTTTATTCAAATTACTTGCCTTTTACTCAGCAAGACAACATGTATAATTTTGAGACCAGTTCTTGAACAGTTTGGCTGAGCTAGGATATTCAGGGAAAGAAAAGCAAGAACATGTCTGGCAGAGTAACTAGACACTAATACAGGAGGAGAGAGCACAGTATTCCTCGGACCTTCTTCCTGAAACCTAACAAAGAGACTACAAACAACGTGGTGGATGCTTTGGTTCTTCTGTGCAGTTAGTTGGAATGAGAATAGTATTTCCAGTCATGTCCAAGGGCAACTTCCTTTTATAACCAAATTTAGCTCAGCGCATCAGGATTGGGCCATGAAAGTAAGGTTTAATGAACACAGACTGTATCAGAAACGGAGGCCCTGGAGTGAAAATACTTGAGGTAGCTGCAATAGAAACAGGGGGAGCTGCATTTCCAATTTATATTCTGCTTTCAAAAAGCTGATCTAAAACCCACCAGGTTTTTAACAGAGGTTATAAACTTCCATTAGCAGACGAAAACATTTATTTCTTCCATATCTGCTGCAAACCTTTGTTTCCCACTGGAAACGTATTAAGAAAGCATTTAGCAACACAAACATTACAACAGCTTCAGTGCTTACCTCTGTACACGAGATGGTGGTGCAAATATACCGTATCTGGGAAGACAACTGAAGTACTGAATGCCTCCCACAGAACCATCATTCTTCCCGTGAGGCTTGTCCAATTCAATTCCACACCAGAACCCTACATTTCAAAACATGGTATTTCAAACAAAACACCACAGGCTTTTCTTCATCTAGACAGTTGGTACAGCTGGCATCCAGCCACATCAAGGAAAACAATTTCTAGTTAGAAACTGTCTGGGTAGTTATTTTTATATATATATATATATATATATATATATATATATATATTTATTATTATCTATGTAACTGTGCAAAAGTTTATATCATAATAAATCTAAAGATAATTATCTCAGCATTTTTATATGCTTTCAAGAAAATTGACATTTTAATTATTATAGAAAAGGTAAAACCCTTGATACATATACTACAGCCAAACAGAACGTTACTGAATATAACAGTGGCTATTTGACAAAAAGGAGACAGGAAAGAAGAGCAGTGGTGGTTCAAGTTTCCCTCTTTAGTCCTCTGACCACATGGTTTATGCCTCATCTGAGACCATCAACAGTAAAATTAAAGTTTTGATATTAATTCATTCCTTCTCTCCATCTAGCAAGTTATAATTAATACAAATTGCAAGGCTGGTTGTATGATACTGAGAGAAGGGTGTAAGAATCAGAACTGGCCAGCAATTCATCTCGTACAGAACACTGAATAGGCATCAAGATGTTAATAAGCTTGATCATTCATAACCTGTGATAAATGTGAGCTGATTATGTAAAGGTGCTAAATTTCATACTCCATTAGCAGTCCTTATGCTATCCATCCCCAAAAGATTCAAAATTTAATTGAAGTCACTTGGTACTAAGGCACTGGATAAAATGGTAATTCTAATTATCAGCTCAAGAAACATAGGAATGACAGCTTATGAATTAGAAGGGCTCAGTACAGCAGAAGTTCTCCCCTTCCTGTTTTTAGAATTAAATAACGATCTGCATTGCAGCAAAAGAAATGAAGTTTGGGTAACTTCCAGAGCTTTGATACATATTAAAATTGAGATGCTTAAAAATGCATCTGTTACATTTTCTATAAATTACTGGTTTTGCAAATGGTGAAGATTTGTGATCTTTCCATCCTCACTCCTTACAATACCATGTTTTTCTCCAAAAAATTTCATTCCCTTACATGGGGGGAGAGGAAGTAGGCTTACACTGTCAAACAGGTTTCTGATTTTACACTTGTTAATTTGGAAAACGAGTCCTTTTCTCATTGTTTACTTTGTAACAACGCCATGAAGGTAAGAGCGATCACATGGAAGTGTAGAATCAGTTAATTGCAATATCTTAAGCAAGGACTGCCTACAATGAAATTGGGGAAAGGGGCGAGAATGAAAAAAGTATTTAGCTTGTACCACAATCTTGCATTCTGTCAGTCTAACACTTTTTTTTAAATATCGATGCCACCAAGTGTCAAGACAGAGTATTGCCACTTACGTATCAATCAAATAGACCTCATTTAAACTAGGTACTTACACCAATACTTATCAACTGTTTTTGCATTACTCTTGCAATAAGCAGATTATAGATAAGGACATAAAGAACATAGAATTTGGTTACAAAAATAGTATTCAGAAATTACTTTCCATAATTTAGAACAACTCGCTTCCGTTTGAAAACACCTGGCTTCACTGCAGTGTGTTTTTTAGCAAGGGGAAGGGAGGGAGGAGCTGAAAGGGAAAACGATGAGAAAAAGGTGGTAGAGTTTGGGGCTTTTTGAGATGCTTGTAACTTTTCATCTGTCCTGTGACCTAAAGGTTTATTAGTTAAGATTTAAATGTTCACAGTTACCCTCTTAAAGATGCCAAGAAGATACAAATGAGACAGATATATGACATGATAAGAGTACAGGTATTGCAAGAGTTGTCAAAAAGGCTTACTACAAAAAGTGAGAAAAGGCACATGATCTCAATAAAATATATACCACTTTGGAGACTAAACTGAGGATTTTCAGAAAGCTTTGTAACAATATCTACAATTTCAACATCAAAATATTTCTCCTAATTAAGCCGTGTTAGTGGACAAGTAAAAGTCACATTATAAACCATTATTTTTTGCTGGCAGTTGCATTAAGTAAGAAATATTCAATGAAACGTAGGAGAGAGAAAGAACTTTGAAACAAGCCAGTAAATTTAGATGTTTTTTGGAGGGACTGAGGAAAAAGATGGAGTTCTCTTAATGTTCACATGCTTACATGTAAGCTATTCCATATTGATTCCACAACATACACAAAGAGTATTGCAAATACCTGGTGCAAATTTTGTCGTCCCACAAAATCTAACAGTGCCTGTTCTCTGTCCTACCACCAGTACTCTGTCTCCAACCTGAATTTCTCCTTCATCCAAAGCATTTTTCCTTGTAGCCGGAGAAGAACTATACAACCCTGTTCAACAGAAGAACAAGATCTGAAATTAGTGACATTATATCTTTAAAATTTAAGAAAGTCTTAAATAGTGAGCCAAATGATTGGTAAATAGAATATCTATCATCTTTAACATAGCGTACTTTTAACATATGGCAACACACTGCAGATTTTCCTTAGACAAAGAATTGCTTTGCTTCAGCATGAAAACTGTGGACTACCGCCTCTTTGCAGTTGAAGGGTACAGCGACCAATAACAAGAACAGTTTTCCTCTTGAAGATGTTCTAACAAACTTTTTAAAAGTTGCCAAACTTAAGTTTACGGTTAAACTACTTCCCAAGTGTCTTTCTTGAACTATCTCAGATTCTTAAACAGCCAAGTAGTTCTACATAAGTATTCAACACAGCAGGAAACTTCCACCTATGAAAATACACCTCAATAAAACAGACCATACCAGCACTAATTTTAGATGAGGCAGGAGACACTCTAGTCACTGCTTTTTTAGTGCTGCTAGTTGAGTTCCGCTTCTTGCAGTAATTCTGTTTGCCTTCCAAGGAGGTAGTAGAAGAGGAAGAGCTGCTGTACACAGGAAAACCTAAAAGACATAAATGGAAATAGTCCATCAGAGATCGTATTCGGGAAAGGACAGATTAAGCAGAAGGGAAAGCTTCTGTGAGAAGGTAGTTATCTGTTCTCCAAAGTGGGCAGAAGACAAAGTAAAGAGCCAGCACTAGAGGTTGTTAAGCAGCATTTACACAAACACCTGTCAGGAATGGCCTAGGTGCATCTGACTCCGCCTTGGGAATAAGGTGGTAGTTTAGTGCTGGAAAAGGTCTCCAAAGCCCCTTCTTTGTTACTCCGTGAAAGTTTTCCTAAACAGTCTCAAACATTTATTAAAATATGGGAGCCTTAGTAATAAGAGATCATACCACCACACTTTCAGCATCCAACCTATTAAAGATTTGATGAGAAGTGGAAGGAAGGTGATATTATGTGAGTGAATTATTGTCTGGATTAAAGCCTACTATATTCCATTACATTCTGTATTAATATTAAAATCTGTACCATAAAATAAGAATGGGAAATAAATCACTTTTATCTCCATTTGCAAACTCTGATGTCTAAACTGTCCGATAAGACTTATGTTCGGCTTTCCTCCTTCCTTTTCAAGGCTCTCCCCAGTTCTCCCCTTTCCTACCTCCTTCTACCCAAAATAAGACAGGGTGCAGCAAGACACGTCTATGCCTCAGTTTCTCAATGTGAGAAACTAAGATAATGTTGCTTATCAAACTTTCCACAATTCTGAAGGCTTAATTCATTAGTTTTCGCAAAGCACCTCGATATCGACGCAGGGTTAGTGTGTTCAATATAATTTAATTCTCCAATCTGGCAAAGCAGTAAAGAACTGCAGAAAGGCAAATGCAATGGGTCAAAGCAAAAGCTTAGGCATCTGGGGACAGAAATCTAAAGACTCTGAGATATTGGCTGCAGCTATGCTACAATGAAGGAAATGCAAATTACTAAATAAATGGTGACTAAACAGGCAAACTTCAACTCCAAGTCCAAGGTATAAATATATGTGTGCATTTGCAAACACATACTACAAGTCCATGTTTAGAAGTCAGTCCAGCGACGGATTCGCTGGAGGTCAGACCACCTACCACTTTTACATGAATGCAACAAAAACTGCTGATGCAGCAATACAGAAACTAAAAGAAACTAGACCAGTCATTAAACGCTTCATTTTGTGGGAAATCATGAGGTGGGAGAAGGAAGAGCAGAAGGGACTTCAGCAGGTCCTATAATCCCTTCCTCTTCCATCAGGCAAAACAACTATTCGTTGTATCACTCCCGCCAGGTGAGTATTTGACCTGTTCTTAAAAAGTGGGCAGATCTCTCATCAGGGAGATCTCGGGACTTCCTCAGCAATACATTTCACCACATAATTATCTGTACTGTTACGGGGTTCCCCCCCCCAATGTAACACCTAAATTACCACAGTTTTAGCTCAAAATTTCTTACTCATTACACATGCAGAATGGGTTATATTATTCTTTGTATTTGAAAGCTTCCTGTTTTATCCCTTTACCCTTCTGTCTTTTTAACCACACAATCACAAATTCTATCAGTCTTTTCTCCTAAGTTATGTTTTCTACCTCCAGTATATGGTGTCTTCTCTGAATTCTCTCCAGTTGATTCACATCTTTTTTGAAATGTAGTGTCTAAAACTAGATGCAGTGTTTTAGCTGAGGCCTTACCTGTGCCACGTAAAGCATCCAGGTCGCTTTGTGTATCTCACAGCTGACACTCTTTTTTATACATTCCACTATATTTTCCCTTTTGCAACAGCATGACATAGACGACTCACATTTACCTTGTAATACTCAATATCCCCATGTCCTTTTCTACAAAACTATTACCAGGCACGCCATTCCCAGGGTGTGTTCATACAGTTGACTGTTTCAGCCTTGCTACATAACTTGGTAGTTATCCTTACTCTTCCGCATCTTTTTTGAAAAAAGAAAAAAGGGGTTTTTGGGGGATTGGGGTTTTTTTTTTTAATATTAAGTCAGTCAACTATCTGCCAGGCATCATCTGCATGTTTCATGAACAGACCCTCTATCCCTAGTGTCAAAACAAACAAACAAACAAACAAACAAAAAAAAAAAAAAAACCAAAAAACACCCCACCCAAAACCACCAAAACACCAAACCCCAACAATCCAAAACCCACACAAATTACCAGACTCAACACAAACTCCAGGAGAACCCCAAGCTAAACTAGCCTTCCTGCTTGACAAAGAACCACCGACAACTACTTTTTAAGTTGGATGTTGGACTTTCCTAAAGATTCTCCACCTGCCTTATGGCAGTATTATCTAAACCACTAGATCCCAAAATGAGGCTTCACTCCGCATGACTTACAGCCTGCAAAGCCTTTGGAGTCCTATTAATTGCAGATATCATATTGTATCCATCAAACTGAGACAGTGGACTGCCAGTTAATTTCATTGTGTGACAAGAACCTGAAGAACATGCCATTAAGTGCCCTCCATGAACAAAATGTAGGAAACCTCTGTCTACACAAGTTTTTTAGCTCACCTCTGAAAAAGTATCATATAGGGCAGTGCTTAAATACCTTACGCTAGTCTCTTCCCCAAGTCTCTTCCTCACAACTGTTCACTGACAGAGGATATAAAAAGATGCTTTTCTTTGAAAAGAGTATATTCAAAGTCACAGTTCAAATTATTTCAAAGAAATACTGCTTTTACCAACACTTGTAGTATGATTTTATGGACAAAACCTCAAAGGAGACCCCATTTTTACAGTTTGTTAAAGACACCCCTGAAAGCGAGATCCCTTGATGTTTAAAGTTCAGCAGACAAAATACTGATGCAGTAGAAGTCACTATCCAACTCTGAAACTAGGTAATTGCAGAGAATGATTCATATGTAAAAGGAAATTTTTAAAAAGCTGGAGTTTCGTTTTTCATATTTGAAGCTTGTTATTATGAGTCTTCCATGATACAATGCCAAGACTGTTAAGTGCTGTTAGATGGTAACACTTTATTATACAAGCTTGAACATACAGATATAGGAGAGAATAAAAATTCCAGCAGAATGCACAGTTCTTCATCAAAATCTAAGCAGTAATGATAAAGGGCGGAAGGTCTCCCTCAGAAACCCAAGAAGGTAATTCTGCAGATCCTCTGTAAGATCATTTACTAAGAGACAGCTTTCAGCTTTAAGGGCTTGTCTATATTCTTGTCCATGTATTTGGATAGAAGCTGTTACCAAACCAATGCAGAACTCCAGCCAAACGTCCACACAAATTACTCCTAGTAAGCTAAATGTGTACAGCCTGTTTGGGACTTGAATACAGACAGGCAAGGCATCTTTTTTTTATGGTGTAGATACACAACTTTTACATAGGTAAGGCAGTAATAATACTTCCTCTGCCCTACCCAACATTTTTCTCAAGATGTTAAAAAATTAAAAAAAAATTAGTTACCGTCTTTTGCAGGTCCAGGTTTTCCCCTGTTAGCAGCCGTAAAGTTGGTTTCAGAAGCACTGTCTTTTTTTGCCATATTTAGGCCTATAAAAAGAATATATACAATTAAATATATACATCCTAACAATGAACAACAATTTTACAGGAAAGTCATGCACAAAAACAATTCAACAGATTTACAGGTTAGTGGATGCATGGATAAAACTGTACAGTTCCTTAGACTCTTGATAAATGAGTAAAACAAGACCGCAGAATTGTTTCGATGGATAAGCACAGGTGTTAAACCCGTTAACACATTAGAACAGTCCAAACTATCTTGCCAAACAATAAAAAAAATTGTCTGAAAAATACTAATTTTTATATTGAAGGAGTTTTACTTAAATCTTTCAAACATTTACATCTATTATATACACAACATTCACTTTTATAGTACTTAAGGTATACTATTCACTAGAATTAATTTCACAATTTTTGCATTAAAGATTACAGATAAAGTTTTGGGAGAGAGATTTGAGACCAAATCTTCATTCAGTCTACAAATAATGAAGAAAGTATGCCAACATGATTTTTAAGAGCCTAACTCTTAGAGCAGCAATGTTGTGATATGCATGTGAACTAGTATTGCCACAGAAGTTATAATTTGTGAACAGCCATTTTGCATTTCTGACAGTTTCCTACCCTAACTCAATGAAGAACAAGCTTATCTATGATTTATCCCCTCCCTGTCATGAAAGAAAAATCACATCTTTTTTATTTAACAACATCTCTCAGCTTAATTCAGCTACAGGCACTGAACTAGTTTGCAAATGTACTGTATTTTCCAAAAGTTTATGGTTCAGCCATTAAGGCATCAGATCAAAAAACTAGTGTTTGTGACTAATAACACATTTCTCAATTTGATCACAGTAGTCCTATTTCTAAAAACTTGAAGAAGACCTATTATCATCAATCTGATGGATTATTCAAATCCAGCAGAAACAAATCAAATTTGAAAATCTCTATACAGTATTATATTTTACTTTGCAGCTTATAACCATATCTACAAAAAGCGTATTAATTTTTCTTGGATCCTTACAAACCAGTGTATTGCAGGAATGAAGTTTCAGGGAAAGAAATGTAATCTGGTGATGCACATAAACACTGCAAAACAAAGTTGTTCTGCAGCTTTATCCTCCCACTCCAGCCAGTGAATCAGCCAGGCACATTAATTCTAATGGACCTTTCAACGCAAGAACATCTTACAAACCACAGCTTCCAGATTACTGTTAGTGGACATAAGCTCTGCCAGGCAGATAATGCATAACTCGCTCTCATTTCTACCTAAAGCAAGTATCAAATGTTTAAAATTTACAAAGATACAAATGCACCTTTATGACAGAAAAGGTGGTTTATGACTAAACTGTCTGGAACACACCGTCTGTGACAAAGGAAACAGTCCTTTCCATTATAGTTTAACGAGTTACAAACAGTTCACAACAAACTGAATCAAACATTGAAAAATATTTAACAGAAAAAGTCAGCCTAGATCAGCTCCTGAGCAGTGCTCCTAAGAAACCGATTATTCTGAGAAGCTTTTTATGCAGGATGTCCATTTATAAATAGCTTAAATCTTGTGCTAATTGTAAACACACATAATTAGGGCTTACTTCTCCCTCAATCTATGTAGGGAAGAGTTACATAAATCATCCAAAATGCTGCCAAAATGCATCTCTTCCACCAGCCTGGCACATTGTGTCTATACCCTGTGTATTACTGGTAGAGAGTGGAGTGTTTTAGGGTGCTTGAGTAAATCCAATGAGAATGTATGCACATCTTCCATAAACTGTGCTGTCTTAGTATAAGTCACCTAAACAGCGTTCAGAAGGCAAAAGAAATGTTAGTGTAATATATTTAATGACATTATTATGTAGCCAGCCAGACACGAGGCCAGATTATGCATGGTGGGCACTGTAGGCAGCAGGGAAGAGTCTGTACTCCAAACACCTTGGAACCTAAACAGACAGAAAAGATGCATCATTCTTGCTTCACAAGGCGGGAACTTACACAGAAGGATTAAGTAATTTGAATAAATTACTAAAAGACTAAGCTAGAGCCAGGGACTGAGCCTGTAACTCCAGTCAGTAGACCGAGGCTGTATTACAAGGACATCCTTTCTCTTCTAATTTGCCTCTGGTTTTACTCCGATAACTTAATGAGCAGATTGAAAACACAATCAGTTAAATAGTTCTTTGATCATTTTGCCAGAAAATAAATTAAATTTCTTCAATTTCTATACATAAAGTTGTATATAGATTACTTTCTAGATTTTCACTGATTTCAGTGAGATGTTTCAAGTTACCCAGGAAGATCTTTGTAAACGAAATCACGTTAAGTTTACACATTTAACTGGTATCGCAGCCAACCAGAAATTACTTTAAAGGCTCGAGAATAAATATTGTAGTGAATTTTTTTTTTTTTTTTTAGTAAAGTATATAAAGACCTCTATTAGTACATCCGATCACTATAATCACTGAGCAACTACACGCAATGTCCTTCCAGTACTAGTTTAAAGGCTACTGAATTTCTAATAATGATAACACGTAGTTAATAAATATCACCTTCTCATCCCAAGTGATGAACTAATTCTAAACAAGTATTTTAATACCAAGATTTACATGATTGGTGCTAATTCTTGAAGATTAGTATCTCAATCCTGTCTCAACATACAAGAAAATACTCACCAGAATTCACTTTGGAAGTTATGTGCGTCACATCTATTTTCTTGGATTTGACCAAAGGCGAAGACCGCATGGAAGAACTTCGTACAGAGCTTTTTTTGTGATCAGAAGCCTTGCTTATTTTAGAAAGAGGTGCAAAGATACCTGGAGAGAAAATTGTATGTGCCAAAAAAGAAACACGAGTAATATTAATGCAACAAAACTTTTTGGCTACTACCTTTTACATCAATTAATTTCGGTTTTTTTCAGCCATGATCATGGCTGAAAAAATTATGAGTTATTATGAGTCTTCAAATTATTATGTGCTGTCAAAGCACTTGTAGGGTAGGAAGGACTAGCTCAAATGAACAGTGAAACCAAAAGGCTTATCAAGCAACTTGAACAGAGTAATTCAGGAAGTCAGTAAAACTATCGATTAGAATCTTTGTCCTAATGGTAACATTCAGTCTCCGCTGTTACAAAACACAAGACTTCGTATATCATGACTGTCCATGAAATATCCATCAAAATACCTCAAGCTGGAAGTTAGAAAACAACTACAGGCGTGAATCTCTTAAAAAGGAAGGCAAAGCAGGTAAAGAAACACGGCCATTATTGTTACAACACAAACAAATAGCTTCAACAATATAGACGGAAAAACAGGAAAGACTATTATCTCACAGTTTCAAGGAAATAACTAGAAATAATCAGAAATTTTAACTGGTTGGTTGTTTCAGTGGTTTTGCAAATAGTTGCGGCCAAAACACTAGGAACAGTTCAAAGAATCAATAAAACAAACAAAGCACTAAAAAGAAAAGCAACATAATTTTTTATCTGTTTTTATTCTCCCAAAAGGTTCATATCTTCCAACACTTTCTTTAAAATTCAGGTTTTAAAATAATGTAAAAAAAATTAAAGGTTATACCGCGTTTTGGTGCACACTTGAAGTACTGGACTTTTCCAACACTTCCATTGTTCTTTCCTTCTGGTTCATCCAGCTCTACACCAGCCCACTGGCCACTGGCAAATTCCGTTGTGCCACAAAATCTTAATGTACCAACCTAAAGCAAAAAGGATCAACACAGAAATAGTTAAACAAGTATTAAACAAGTTAAACAAGTATTGTTTACGACAACACAGTATAGATTACGAAGGAGACAGCAAGCCATCTCCAAGCTTTTGATCAAACAGAGAAATACAAACATAACAGTCTCCCTTGATTATTGACATCCCGATCTTCCAATGCCAGCGAATACATTTTCCAAAATGTATTAAGTCTTTGCGTATATTTGGTATTAAACAAAAGCAGTGTTATTGACAAAGTTATTGACAGATCTCATAAGAGACAAGAATTAGACAGTAAGCACCACTGTACAATACAACTCCAAGTCAGCAAGGTACAGGAGTATATGCCTAATGAGAATTTTTACTTTCAGTGTCTTCCACACCAATAGTTCCAGAATCATGGCTAGAGATCTTACCGAATTGGAGATTCCATGGAAATACTAGATTAAAAATTCTATAAATATATCTCTGTGTGTATAAATATGTATATATATATTAAAAAATATATATATTTATATTTATATATATATTGCAAAGGTTAAAGGGTAAACTTCAGAGCATACTGAATTTTTTCTTTGGAAAAAAAAAAATCTTAAGTCTTTTATTCCCTCCTTATGATTAAAGAAAACTTAAAAAGCCAGCAAATGTTATAACATTTTTTTGCTGTTTCAGTATATACTATGTAGACTCTGAACAGATAAGTGTATCAAGAATATCAAGACAGACCAGTCTTGCTGGTGGACCTCAGTCTCCACAAATATACATTATAAGCTTACACACTTCAACCAAACGAGGGAGGAATAACTAATAGAGATGCATTTAACACTGATTTAAATGCATTTTTATATTTGATTTTTAAATTAGTTTTAGTAAGAAAAACCTTTGATCTTTCAGTTGCTCAGTTTTCATTATCTCATGTGACCTTAATACCATTCATTTTTTACTATGACTTCACTGTCTAATCCAGCCCTCAGAGAGTAAACAGACAGAAACCATTTTTGTTCTTTACTATAAAACCTTTCAGCTACTCTTTCTTAATGTTCTGTAAAGAAATAAACGTGACCCAGAGCCTATTCTTCTTCTACGCTGAAGATCTTCTTTAAACTTGATCGTTATAGGCAGGTACATCACACTAATCTAGACCCAGACTTTTTAGCTACCATCCCAGAGATCAAATTCAGCCGGAAGAAGCTTGGCCAAGCAGCCTAACAGATTCCTCCACTTCCCAGGCACCAGCCAAAGGGCATTTACCGGCAGAGGGAAGGCACCAGCATCGTCAACTGGAGGTGGAGATGGCAAAACTGAGGCTCCAGTTTTGCACAAGCCCTAGGACTAGTGCAGGCAAGGAGCAGAGGACATCTCGCACATGAGAAATGTGGCAGGAACAGGAGAAAAGAGTTTTCTCCCAGCTATTGGTTTCCCTGCACTCACATTTCATTGAGTGTCCATTCAGGTAACATATAACCTAGCAGAGCAGGAGCTGGTGAAGCTGAGGGATCTCAAATCACATACACATAAACACCTGCTTACACAGCTTTCTACCCTGTAAGACAACTAGAATGACAGGTGCAGTAGGAATCAAGAGAGGAATCCATTTTCCCTCTGGCATCTACTGTGCTTTGCTTTCAAGCTTCATTAAAGCTGCTATGTTAGGAGACTACAGAAGCAGGAAAAAGAACAGGAATCCATAACTATTGCTCCTAAAAATGCTGCCGTTCCAGTGCCCTCGTCCCAGCTTCCATATTCCAGAAACGAGAACTGATCCAAGAGGAGGTTAAGAATTGGGCACCATTTTCATCATCCTGTTCTCACTTTTGCTCCACCCTGCACACATTTATGAATACCAAGGGAGAGGGGAAGACAGGGCTGAGATCAACTTCTCCATTCAGACAAATGGAGAACGTGGGTGGGAAATGATGTGGGAGTTATACAGAACAGCTCCTCACACACAAAGAAAGGAAGGGAGGAAAGCAGATGTGGGAAAGGAAGACTAAAAAGCACAATCACATTCCTCCTTCCCACCTGCCGTATGACAGCTTTGGTTCCCTTAAAAAAAGGGAAAGCCCTGCTGGCCTCTGGCAGCAGCAAAACAGCTTCCAACAACTTCTTAAAAACCACTGTAATAGCATATTCAATAAAAGAAAAAAGTAACCAAACCCAGGAAGCTTTATCTATACACAGTAAGCACATTACAGTACAAACAGTTCTACAGGCCTTACTTGGAGGAAAGATACACAAGAGGACTAATTTCTTCCCTTTCTTGCTATAAAGCCTCCATTAACCTGCAGTTACATTATCTCCCCTTGCTATCACTGTGGAATGGCTTCCTGTAAAAGAAACTTCCATGAACTTCTTCCTGTCTTTAAAGAATAAGTGGCTTCCTGTACGTACTTCAGTTAAAATGCCTTCTGCATAGCTAGTGATTCCTTCACTTTTCCTGACCCAATTTCAAGAACACACCAAATGAAAATACAGACTGGAAGCTGCTTTGCACTCTTGATAGGGTTCACTTTAGAACGCTTCAGTTGTGATAATTAGAAATCTGAAGTTATACTAGAAAAATTATGAAAGGTAAAGCTACTCAAACATAAAATTTTGCTCACAAATGCCTTCAATATTTAACAGACAAATATTTGAAATCTTGAAAAGAGTTCTAGCACTCTTAAATCATTTCAGAGCCCTTGCTATGAGAGCAAGTAAGAGGTTTGAATACTTACTGCAATATCAATGTTACATTTTTCAAATACATTTTTTAAAATGTGTCTAGCAAGGTAGCTTCTTAACAGCTATTCACAGTTGAGCTGGACCAGTATTAGCTCCATTCTTATACTTTCACAGAACCATGTAACAACCCCGTTGGCACAGCACTGCTTCAAAGACTTTAGCTGCATTGCACCAGTGAAATTGGGTTACTATAGGCTAAGCAGAATTAAAGTTTTCTTTTACCGCCTTCTGGAAACTATCAGGGGTAATTCAGGAATGCAGACTCATAACTGAAAGCTGGGCAACTCACAAAGTAATCTGTAAATTTTACCATCATTTTAATGTGACACCAAGAACGTTAATAAAAGCTGAGCCATGCTGATCTACTATAGGAGACTTTAAAAATTGTTTACAGATACAAAACGCAGACTGTGCCTGTCAAAACAGCTTTTCATAGTAGTGACTTTCTTTAATGCATAACTGTTCAGCTTATTAGTTCCAGTAACCAGATCCTTACTGCCATCCAGAGGTTCATACCTACCAGAACGTGTTTTAGACCCTCAAATTTGAGGTATGTCTCCAAAGGGGTAAATAAATTGACTGTCCATAAATTAGGAGGGCAGTATCGGGTTGCTCATCATACCTTCTGTCCTGCAATAACAACACGATCTCCCAGTTTCAGGCCAAGCGATAAAAGCATGGCCTTGCCTGTGACATGATCATAGTTTGGAACCATGGCTTTTGAGATGTCACACGAGAGGGGCACTGCATCCAGCAATATCTGCTTGATTTCTTTTGCACTGGCCGCTGCATCTGCCATTTCCAGTGGCATATCTACTGGATCAGGAACCACATCCGCTGGAATCTGCCCTTTGTCATTCTGTAGAAACATAGCATAGCACAGGATTTAATGTTGCGACAAGATAAACCTGATTAGGCAAAACCGTAGTAGTTTCTGAAGTCCATTAGATATTTTTCCTATAATATAAACAACTACAAAAACATCCACGTTTTCATAGAAGGATGCCAAAACATCCTTAGGTATATAAACCAGCATTTACAGTGACTTATTTTCAAAAGTGCTAAGTGATCAAAATTTTCATTCTGAAGAACATTATTAGTACTCAGAACACATGAAAAAATACACCTGTATGTATCTGCATACCTGAACACAGATTTAGAAAAGGAAGCAAGAATTCTGGTCTGTAATACCAATACTGTAATGCTAATACTTCCCAAAGAATTTACCTTTACCCTGTGTATAGTTTACCCCTTGGTGAGGCTTATTCCAAATGCAAGACATAATTTAATTAATATATAGTGCATGCATAGAATACTCAAAGTTGATGTCTCATATAAATGGTTGAATAAAGCTGTTCAGGTTTATTTAGATACAGACTATTGCATCAGAGATGAATTAAGGACAGAGTCCTTTCCAAAACACTTCCCATTCCCACAGAGCAATGACTGTGAATCCCCGTATGCCCCATGTGACACTCACCCTAGGCCAGAGTTGTTGGAGTACCAGCTCACCTGCAGTTAACCTTAACTCAAGGCCAGCTGGCCAGACAGCAAGTACACTGTTGGGCTGTCAGGCTGCTACAATGGCAGGTTCTACCTACGCTTTCTTCAGCAAAGGCATTAGTAATGGATCTTCACCTATCTGCCAATTTTCATGAAGTCTGTGGAAACATAATTATCTCAGTCTTCCAAATTTGTCTCAGCTGAGCCCCTGGACTCAGAAATTACCAGAAGCTCAAAGAGGGAAGGACGCAGAGCAAGATTGTATTTGCTTTGTTTCCTTAAAAAACAGACTAAAAGCTCAATCTCCCCTAAGCACCCTATAAATCTCCCTGTCTCAACCCTAGAAAACTATAATCCGTACTCAGCATTTACACTCTGCTGTCCTCATATAAGCAAACTCTGTCTCTGGTCAGAACTTTATTGTGGGATTGAAGAACTAAACACCTACCATTCCTTAAAAATCTACAGTCATTCTGTAAGTAAAAGGTCAGCCCCATTCAAGTCACAGTATCTTAAAAACAGAATATAGCAGGGAGTTTGTTTTGAGTTTTTAGTCATCACAGTAGCGATTGTTTCTGTCAGATCAGTCCCGCAATTCAGCCCACCAGGTGCCCTGCAAATCTTTGTGTCAACACAAGGTAGGGGGCAGAGAAGAGGCAAGAAGGCAAAAGTGGGTACAGTGGCACAGGACTGCTTTTCTCAAGGACAGAGCCCAGCTTTTGCCAGCTCAGAATGCTTGTGCAAGTACAAAGCAGTATTCCCTGTGGCAACACACTCTTAAACATACAGCTGCCACAGAATTTGAAACAGGTACGTGCCCACTAAATAACAAGACAAAGAAGAAAAACAGCGTTTTTAAAGAGATCTAGATTGAATATCATGAAGAACTGTATGAACAATGATGTTCCAGAAGATTTCACACCATCAGTGATACATAAAATAATGACTTTTGAGTACCCTTAAAACAATTATAATTTCTCATTTAAAAGAAAAACTGAATCTGAAAATGGAGAACTGAAATTCTGCCTATGCTAAAAAACAAACAAAACAAACAAGAAAAACCCCGAACAAAAAAAACCACCCAACCCCACAACCCAAAAAAAACCCACAAAAAACCAATCAAAACCCAAGATTTGTGGCTAGACACATAGAGCAGCACTCTACACTATAACTCAGGCCTATTATTTGGTTAATAAGCAGAGCAGTTAATGTTTCTTCATTATCAGTTACTTATGCTAAGACTAAGTTTACTGCTAAGCAATACACTGCATTTCTGGAGGTCACAGATTGCACTCCTGTATTTCTGAAAAGATCCACCACTGCCATGACAACTGTTGCAAGACACAAGGGAGTATTAACAAATGAAAATTCAAGCAACAAATAGAAGAACATCTTGAAAGCTATTTGAAATAGTGAACTAGACTGTGACACAAAAACCACAAACTTCAACACACAAGTACGACAAAGCATACAAAACAGTTGGAACAGGCTGCCCAGAGAGGTGGTGGAGTCACCATCACTGGAGGAGTTCAAAAAACTTGTAGATGTGGCACTTCAGGACATGGCTTAGTAGACATGGAGGTGTTGGGTTGATGGTTGGACTAGATGATCCTAGAGGCCTTTTCCAACCTTAATGATTCTATGATTCTATGAAAATCATCCACTCTGAGTTATAAATAGTTTTTCTGAAGCACTATCACTCCATGTAACACATTTTTAGCAACCAAAATCCTGGACAGACTGTTCAATTTTTCCAGGTACTTTTTTCACCTCTCGGTGAATCTACAACCTAACTCCTTACCCTAAAGGCAGGATTTGCTCCGTGTTCCAGCAAACACTTGACAGCTCCTGTACATAGGTTAAATGCAGCAATATGCAAAGCGGTTCCAAAATCAAAATCACTACAGGTGGCATCCACATCTGCAATTAAACATCACATGAGGTATGTAAGTCTGTTATGTGAACATTTCACCCTACAGATTCCTTGAGACATTCATTTTTACAGTTTATATTAACATTTATGCAGAGACACCATTATTTATGTACCAAATGCATATCAGAAGTAATTCTACATAGGATATCAACCTTATCTGCATCTGCTTATTCATACCATGAACCAATCTGGAAGATGAGCATTTATTTTCATTCATTTTATAATACTGATGACTTAACTGCAAAATTGTTGCTATTCAGGATGCCCAATCTACTGTGCTAAGATTAGAAAGTTAGTAACTTTAGGTTTGCATGTAAATTAATGTTTCAGAAATATTTATATTTTATTGCTTCTAGGTGTCAAATGTTAAAATGAGATGCATCTTCAATCACTTGTCTTCCTTTGCGAGCAGCTAGTGAGGCAAGGGAAAACTGATTATACCTCTGCTTTACATTGATTTAATTACTAATGGCCAAGAACGAAGTAAGAGCTACTGATTTTTATAATTTCTTTGTTTTCAAAGAATTGCACTCTAAAGGGTCTTGCACTGATAGTTTGGAAAACAGAGCACTGCATTGGACTAGAAGAGATTTAGCAAAATATATATTTCCATCAATTGTTCCCAATATATCTTTCAATCTGCTATGAAGTTATTACTGTTCTAGAAGATTGGAGTTTTAATGTCTATTTAGTCATTGGCTCCTCTCCTAAACTATACAAGAGAGATGTCAGTTTAGGTCAATTATGTATATGACAATTAAAAATGCCAGCTGATTTAATACACAAACCAAAAACCAACAAGTATTAGCAATAATGTTCCAATTTGAAATACTGGTGAGGAACATAAAACTTACTCAAGGCTATACAGTCTCCTAGTATTTTCCTGTATCCGTCTCTATCCCAAAAACCACTAGCCCTTCTCACAATGTGTTAAACAAAGTATATCCCAACTGTATCAACATCCTTATGTAGTTATACTAAAGTAATATTTTTGGGGCAAATAAAACATCAACATATACAGAAGATATATAAGTATCTATGTCTGTATAGATATGTCAACTTTATACATACTAATAAAGATTGACTCTGAATTTTAGAAAGATCAAAGATAACAAATTTGGGATCAAATTTTAAGTTTTACAATTGCACTAATATGAATACAAACTTAGCTATTTTAAATTTAATTGGCACACATATGAAAAAAGACTGCATTCACATGACACAATTGTAACAACAGCTACATATGCAGATGTACCTTTTATATATCAAATGTCAAAAGGCCATTACCAGTTTGAAACTGAGTAGAAGCTGTGTAGTTGTATACAACCATTGAAATTTCCATCTTTAATAAGGCTATCAAGTATTTTCTGCACACATAGGAACCAATTTGCAGAAATACTGATCAGTAATGTCAGCTACTGAGTCAGCAACAGTTGCACATGCTCCTACTTTAAAAAGTAACTGATGTGTAAAATTTTTTTTTTTTTTTAATTAGACTAGCGTGACTTCCTCAGACTTGCAGGCTTAATGCTTGGAGTTTTTAAACACTGTTTTCTTACAGCTTTGTTCTAGGTCTAGGTTGGCATAGTACAGGTGACAAAGAAACACATACATATCAAATGTTACCCAGTAACTACCCCCAAACTATCTAGGGGAAATTAATATGCAGCAATGGTCTGTCATCAGCAACCCATGCAGGTTAGAGTCATTGTCTAATGGCACCGCACAACATTTCTAATTCTTAAGCCTTTAACACTTTTTATATTTAAAACTTCTAAAAATTAAAGATTTAACTAGCTCTCTGTTCTAACAATTGAGGAGTAAATCTGTATAAAGAATTTAACTGCACAGCATCATAAAGGAAATAGTTTAGCAGTAAATAAAAAGGAAATATGGAAATATCTGTGGTACTGGCTGTTTCACAATGGGGGTGTCAGAGTCAGTATACCACTGTCGTGAAAAGTTATTTATACATTAACAACCTTTTTTTTTTTTTCAGTTCAGTATGGATCTATCCAAGGCATATTTGCCTTCTATGTACATCCTCCCTTCTCTGCAAACTGCCTGATGAAGTATGGAGCTAAGATTATTCTTTCTATTAATGCAGACCATCCATTGTTTTCATGTCACAGGGCAAATAATTTTATACATTTTCTGAGATAAAAGAAAAATCATCTGCTTATCCAAGAGTTGCCAACGGCCAAGGCATTTAACCAGAGTGGTTTCCTTGGAAATCTGAGCAAATTCCCACCTTTTCTGTAGGCACTGCACAGGAGGAGATGACAACACCAAATGCAAATGAGGCCTAAAAGAAGACCTAATTTGCTGATGCAAATTATGGAGACCGGACTATTGAAACGTGATGTGGACTTAACTACTGTGCGGTCTTATTTTGTCTTTTGTTACCAACCTACGCTTGTTACCTCTTAAGCATGTCATCCCAATAACAGTGCTGTTTAACAATTACCTCCATGATTATTCAAGGCATGGTAAGCAAGCCTTGTGTAGTCTAAAAACCTATCAGCTTTTCAGAATTTTGAGACAGAGTCTTTAGCTACAACTAGCTAAAAAAGGGCATTAATCATTTTGCAAAATGGCACAATCAGAAGGATATTCAGTAGAATGAATTAACATTTATATAATTTTAGTATCAAAATTGCTTACTGGTTTTGATATCCTGACCAAATTAGGAACAAATTGTTCTGGTTCAGAATCATTTCTGCATTTCCATTTGCATTAGTATAAATAGGGCTCCGGTTACCAGTCCTTCATATTATCGTTCCAAAGGTATTATCTATTTATGCCAAACACTAAAGTCAAACTGTTCCATACACGTGACCTCCTAGATAGCTAAGAAGTGGGAAAAATGAGCATGTCAAAGTTGCTTCAGTCACTAGTTTGCCACATGCTGTTGCCAAATCCCCACTTCTCCATTCCCCTTCTCCCAGCATTTCAAACATACTTCTCTATGTTTAAGGAATCTTAAAAACCCTAAGAATTTACCAGAATACTTACATCTTTGGTTTTCTGCATACATTCTCTTAGTCCTTAACAACTTAGAATTAACCTGTTTGCTTTCCATTCTACTAGATACTTCTCTACCATCTTGTACAAAGCTCAAGTTTAAAAACCAGCAATGGAATCAGCGCATTAAACCACAAATAAATAGGTTAAGAGAAAAATGGACCAATGAGGCTGAGTAAAAGAATAAGAAATTAGAAATGATTGATGTATAATGGATAAACAAACCCCACACTTAAAGACCACTATACACCAGCTTAGGGTCAACAGAGTAACAAAATACAGACAACTACATGAAACAGAAGTAACAATGCCTACCTTTTGGCTTTGCATTTTTCAAAATAACACTAATAAGTTCTGGAACATCAAAGTAGGCAGCATAATGCAAGGCATTCATATTTGTCCAGCGGCTGCGTAAACTACTATCAGCACCCAATTCAATAAGCTGTGTTGCAAATTTTACAGCAGTTTCAACATCACCTGCAAGGTAAATTTTGTAAAATATGCATTAGAGATTTATTTGAACTCAAAAAACATGCACAGGCTTATGTGTAACACATAATGTACATTAAACCCTTAAAGCTCACAGCAGAACAATTACTATGCCTTTCTTTTTAGGATTAGGATGCAAAAATCTTTGCCTTTTATCATAAAGGGCTGAAATCTTGACTATAGTATATAATAACACTACCTGTTTATCTCTAATGTAAATAATGTGTCACCCATCAAAACCAGGGATTTTAGTATCTGATAGAAGAAAAAAAAATTACACACCACAGTGCTAAAGTTTATGTTAAAAGATCTGCCAACATCAGAAAAGCTAACCTATGCCAGACCTCACTCAGAAACTTAGTTCAAACTCAGAGGAGAACTGGGTTCGGGTCAACAAAAAGTAGCACAACATAGAAAAGCTAATAGAGGTGTTCAAACAGAGTTAAATATGCTCTTATTTCCAGTACTTATGATCATAATAACGCAAACAAAGATTATTGTTTTCTTTCGGCATGATCAGGGTGAAAAAAAAAAAAAAAAAACAACACAACAGCGAGTCACCTAAATGTTCTAGTTCCACCGATTTAAGAAAACTGTCGATAGCTTAGTTCCAGTTTGTACCTCAGTCTGAAACAGCCTTTGCTACATTAAATATATGTTTAAGCTGGTACTATTGTTTGCAATACCTATACCACTAACTCAACTTACTCCCAACTGCCACAGCCATAACTACACTACAGTTCTGTATCTTCCTTTCTGATGGCCACTAGAAGAGCCAAAACCAAGCACTAAAAAAATAAAAATAAATAAATAAATAAATAAAATCATCTGCAAGGAAAAATTCTGTAATAGTCAGTGGGATTAGCCTTTGTGAAATAATTCGGTTTTTACATCTATAATAACATTCCTTTACTCACCAATACCATGAGCCCCTGATTTGCAAGTGTAGTGCAAGAGAGTCATATCAGTCAGTCCATCTCTGTCATTCACATTGCAACCCCTTTTAATGATCTGAGAGACAAAAGGAAAACAAGCACGTTTTAGCTCTGGCATCTCTCTGACATCAGTATTATTTAGCAAGTTATTTTACATATATTGACTGCTGGATTCATTGCAATGGCTAATAACAAAGAAGCCTGCCAGAATAGACTGTAACTGCAGAACTGAGCAACATGCACAAATGTAATAAATACTATTATAAGAATATAATTAATCTTCATTGTTTACAGATCTTAAAGCTTCTTTATATTATTACTTCTAACATCCATTTCACATGCTGAAAAGTTAACTGCTTAACTGAATAATAAGAAAATGACATCATTTATGAAGCCTCTCCCCTTGTTCTTTGATCTCTCAACAATCCACGCCCCCCTCACAAAAAAGCCCCCGGTTATACTATGGTAGGAAGAATCTTTACTGTACTTTCCCACCTGTCTAGCTGTCTAGAAAAGCCTGTAATCCAGACAAAGAAAAACAAGAAAATAGGATGGAATTACTAGAAACAAGGTGCCTTCTGAAAGCAGCCTATCGCAGGTTGCAAAGACTTCCTAACTCATTTTGTGCCTTGGAAACACTGCCCTAAAGGTCAGGCTTCACTGTAACTTCATATATTGGAGTTTATGATCAATGCTAAGTAGGAAACTGAAACGTGAAGGTGAAGGGTCTCTAAACAACCGCTTTGAGAAAAAGCATTGTTTCTACCATCTATCCAAATGTACTGAATTTTTATCCATCATCTTTCTCTTTCCAAATGAAACTTGACAACATGTGGAATACAAGGCACTGATCAGTAACTACTTGTTAAAAGGCAGAAACCGTACCTGCCTTTATGATTAGTTCTGCTTCTGAATGAACTGGTTTTATTTGTTGTCAACATAGTATTTCTTTAACACTGAAAGCATTCAAGGATCGTCATTTATACCTCACCTCATTCCCAATAATATCAATATTCTGCTGGACCTGTGGAACCCACTGCCTTAAGATAGCAAACAATTCAGAAACTGATGTTTTGGGGTTGAAAAGTATTTCTTGGCATGCCACATCATTGGGATCAAAGAAGGAAAACTCTGTTAAAAAAAGGAATCATTAGGTACAATTGTAAGTTTTAACATGCATCTAGTTTTTCAAACTCAGAGGCAAAGAATAGCAGAGAGAGTCACTTCACTACTAATCACACTGGAAAATCAGAATGTTGAATTAATTTAGAAAATTTTCCTTAACATCTAGTCTATTTTTCCTTTAATACGAAGGTCTTGCTTATCCTGAAAAAGTTTAGAATCAGCAACCAATACAATGTTACTGCAAGACTGATCTTAAGTTTAGGCAAGGACTAAGAGAAATGTGCAGCGATTATACTAATAAGGGTTTACTCTTGCTTCAAGCTAGCCAAAGACTGCTGATTCGAAGCTGTTCCCAAGCACAGACAAGCCTCTTGATCTCTCAGTGATTAAATGCGTACATGGTTTCTCCATATGCTACAAAACATGTCTTCTCCTTCTTCTTCCATCACAATTTACATAAAACATACCAAAATAGAAACACATGCACAAATCAGGAAGGCATTCTATGGCCATCATTATTTTCAGATATTTCATGAATGTGTCAATCCCAGCTGGTGGCAGCTGCAGGTAACAAACATCTTTAAAAATTAAGCCACCAAACCAAGATCAGGAAAAAGATATATTTTTAAGATTTTAAGCCTCATGTTGCTTCAGGCAACACAAAGTATAGGTGTAAAAACCACCTTATTATTAAAGTATGGTATTTCATGTTACTTACAGGTGTATGTATGTGCGTGCATGTATATACATATACTGTATTTTAAATTTGTGGAATTTCTTCCAACTCTGGAAAATTATATGAAAGAATCTGGATAGCAATGGCTATTAGGAGAGGGAATGGAAGCAGAATCTACTGTCATCAGCAAATGACTGAATCATAGAAAACACTGAACTTTTACCCCCGCTGCAGCTATCAGGGAGTTGCCTTTTAAAAAGGTTTCAAATAAATGTACAACGTCAGCTTGCATCAATCACAGAATACCAGGCTCTCAGAATGGACATACAGGTTAAGTAAAACAGCATCAGCCATCTGGGTGTGTGACATGGTACTAAACTACCTCTGGATGAATCATCATAACCTTTCCTCAAAAAGAGCATACACGCTTCTAGATTGGATTAACAGATAAAAGTACATACAGAGCTTGCTTCCTGGCTATCTAGAGTTCCTCCAACTGCATTGCCTTGATTCAACAAGAATGAAAAAGGAGGACAACTTCACTGATATTTAGCATGAATTTTTATTTGCACCTAGCATATAAAAAAAAGCAAACCCCTCATCTCCCAGCACTACACAAAGTGTGCTTCTTACCTGTGTCCCATGCATTGACACAGATGTACTGATTTATCTACTAATATTTAACCTCTGCATAAACCACAGTTGATCTATTGCTGAAAGCTATGAAGTAAACAGACAACTAGGCAACAAGATTAACGATCTTACACAATATGCATGATTCTTACTCTACCAGGAAGATTTCTAGCTATGAACCTGAACCAAATTATATATCAGAAATCAACTCTAATAGACTGTTACAATCAGCATGCTAGGGTAAAAATCTGAGAAGATATTAAGTACTAATAACAACCATCATAAATGCTTAACAGGTGATCAGCTGTAGTGTTTGCAAACCAAAGAAATATTACACAAAATCTGTTAAAACAAAAAGTTCCATGAAAGGATGAAAATGGCATCTAGATACTTTAAAACATTACTTTCTCCATCTCTGTCTTTCCCACGCATTGATTACAGTGCTCAACTGTATTAAGGAAAAATAAATGCACTTCATGTACGGGCCAAGAACCTTTGTCTGTTGTGGTTTAACCTTCTTTACCCAGATTCGGTAATATTACTGTTACACAGGTGACAGCGACCTCCTATAAAAGGAATTTTTTTTATTCAATGAGTAGGCATAGACCGAGTAGGACAGATAGCGGTGATATTGTAGTGTTATTAGAAGATATCACAACACAACAATGTTTAAAGGACAAATTGAAATTTTTTTCTAAGGATAAGAAAGCAGAATGGAATAAATCATGGCAGTACTTACAGTAGAATAGGATGGACAAGATATGAGAACAGGGCTAAACCATGTAAAGACACATGTTCATGTACTAAAATATATCACATGGAACTGTTAAATTTCCAACCTGTGCTAACTCATCAAATGGGTCTCAAGAATGCTGAGTCTGTCAAAGACAGAACGTTACATGTATTTATTTTTCCTGAATACAGCTGATTGCTGTAATCAATGCATGGGAAAAACAGAGGTGGAGGCAGTAATTTTTAAGGTATATAGATGCTATTAACATCTTCTGCAATATTCAAAGGCATTATAATTGTAGCTATCTATGAAGGTCCTTACCTACAGTGACATTTTAATATATTATATATCCTGTTTAAAATACTATTATAATTTATACATGTGAAGACAATTCAACTTTATTTCAAAAGCTGATCACCGATACTTGCTATAATTTTCTAACACTCGTTTCACAGTCCTTACCACCACAAACATCTACACTTCCAACAGAAATATCCCCCTACAGTCTATTGTTTACATACTGAAAGCATGAGAAAAAGTGTAACCCTAGAGGTTTTAAATGCTATGTAGATGCTTAACTATATTTAATTACTGCAATTTTACATCTTAACACAATATCCAGTTCTACACTAAGACGTAAAAAAAACCTACAAACATCTGACCACACACACACAGAAGAAACAGTAAGAAGGGACAGATATTATAATTTAAAATATATGCAATAAGAAAAATAGAAAAAGCATGGATCTTCATCTTTCATCTCCTTTAAAAAATAACAGAGAATTCATTTAACAAGCAGTACACTTTTTCCGAAAAGAAGGAATAAATTAAGAGTTGATAGCTTTTCTTAACATTTATTATTCAAATTTATTCTCTGTTGATCACAAATTCATTTTCTGTTAAAAGTACGTACCACAGTCCGAAGGCATTGGTGCTGCAGCAACAGAAAAAGTAACAGATGTTTCAGAGTTTGGGAATAAGAACCGTTCTCTTTCAATGAGGGAATCTCCTTCTAAGGAAGGTTCTGGGAGATCCTCTATGGTCATCTTCTAGAAAGCCACTTTAGGAGGAAAAAAAAATAATAAATAACCTCATTAGAAATACTCTGGATTAGTTCTATCATAGTAAGATATAATGTGTAATGAGACCAAAATCCTTCCTTTTTGCAAACGTGAACTATTACTACCATTACATTCTTAGAAACTAATAAAGTTGATTAGTAAAAGCTAGTAGAGTATGGTGTCAAGGATAGCCAACTTCTTGTTTTGACTTCATCACTAAACTTCCATGTTATTAATGGAAAACATGACATTTCTCCCCAGTTTTCCACTTCAGCAGTAATGGAAATAATAATGCAATAATTAGCAACCATACGGTGCTGATGAATGGAGTAGTGTGTTTCACAGCTTTATGAAAATGTGAAGCATCAAGTACCTGTCCTCATAGTCTGCATGCATATTCCTTTCCTTTACTGTGAGCAAGAACGTGCTACCAGCCACCACTTTCTCCTCTTTTAAAATTCTCAGCACTTTAATCTTCCCACACAAAGCTGCAGACAATTCATCACCGAGTGATTCACTCCTGGAACTCATGATTCCGTATCAGCTCCTTTCCCAGCTTCTCCCCTCTATGTTTTAAAATAGCATACTTACCACAGTGTTGTAACCTCCACCCTGGTGTTGTTTCCAGTCAACTTTTCAGGCCTTAGAGCAACCTAGGAGAGAGAAGAAAGAAAATGTCACTATAACTCCATATGGTCATGTAATCTAACAACCAGGCCAAGTTACATTCTAGTTACAGTTCACATCCTAAGATCAGAGGAGAGCTAGCTACCACCTGTAAGACATCTACTCGGGCAAATTCACTAACAAATAATGAAAAACATTCTTCTTAATAGAAACAGGTGTTATTGCACTATTGGAGACTACATCTCACAGCTGAAAAACTGAAATTCTGCATCTTGAATTTTCATGGTTAAATGCTCAGGGTAAAAGCAGCGTTTCTGTTAAACAACCTAAAATTTTATTCTGGTGATTGCTATACAGTGTTCTTTACTCAGGAACTTATGTAGTCAGTTTGCTTGACAGAAAGAATTCGTGGAGCTTCAAGGCATGTTTGTTTTTATTACATTTAATATATACATGAGTAAACAAGAAAAATAAACAAGTAGTCCGGTTTTGAGACATATTTTGGTTTTGGTATCTTACACGCAACAAGCTATGTGAATAGATTTATTCTAATATTTCCCCAAATAAATCTGTCACACTATCTGGGAACCTCACATAATCTACATTCCAATAGGCATTTTGGCAGTGGATTACAGATCTTGAAGTAAATAAATGAAAACCTCTTCTTGCACACCATGCACAGTTCACCCTGTCCTCAACTTGGAAAAGAGGTCCACATGAAAAATGCTCATTTTTCTCCAACTAGTTTATTTGCTCAGTCTTATGCAGCTATACAAATTCATGTGCTGGCACAAAGGGAAGATCAAAAAGGAGGCCACTGGGAAAGGCAGGACTATTTCTTCCCACAGCATTATCAAATTGCATTGGCTTAAGCATTCGTAGATTCAACAAGGCCAAAAATATCACTAATTATTTCAATTATTATTTTCATCCAGTAAGGAAAAGTTAGAGTTTACATTTTGAATGGCTTTATAGTCATCATAAACATGACAGCAACGGCTTTCTTGTATGAGGGACTAGAAAGTCTCTTAAGCTGCAAGTCACTAATTAAATCTCTTTTGTAGGGCAACAGTGAAATAAATTTGCTACCATCTGATATTTGTTCAGAGGCTATGGCAAAACAAAACAAGGCTTTGTAAAACATATGACTCCACAACAGTTTTTCACAGGTAGCACATCAGACACTCTCACCAAACGCACAAAGGAACAAGTAATGTGCATGAGTGTAGAAGAGACAATAGCTGAACCTGTTAAGTCAGAAAAAGACAGGAAAGGAATTACAAGCTTTTTGCACAGCGCTACCAGTACAACACTGAGGAAATAAAAGAAGCACAATGAAAACTAGCCAGACCTGATTGAGCAGATGGTAACAGGAAGAGGTGAGATTTGTAAAGTACGATGACAAAAGTTGCTGGAACTAGAGATCAACAGAGACATTTGAAAATTAGTACAAAAAAGACTGTTTATTGCACACAGAAAAGCAGACTGAACAGAACAGAGTCTGTGCATTTGCAAGTATCCAGGACATCTTTTACTCTGTGAGGCCAGAGGGGAGACTACAGTCTGTGACATGAGTGAAAAGAATTCAGCACATGAACTACCAAAGCAAAGCAGGCAGGGAAACAACCCGTGTTGTTGGGTGGGCGACATGAAGACCCAAGTGTTACAATGCATGCGCCGACCCAACTCTGTAAAGAATGGCTTCACATGTTTACACTAGTGCCAACACCCCCCTGACCTAAGCGTGCACATCCTTACACCGTGGGATTTTAATTTGGATCTAGAAATATATTACCATGTCATGACACAGTACTGAACCATGCAATGTCAAGGCAACAACATGTTCTGCACCCATGACTACCTCCAGAGACTGCTAGCTCAGGTATAAGAACATCACAACCAGTTAACGTCACACACGCATACCTGTAAAGGCAAAAGGAAAGCAAAAGGTTGAAAACTATTTCAAAGAAAGGGAAAAGACAAACGGACATTGTCCTCGTAACGACTTCTGTTCTGAGCAAAACCACAACTGCCTGAGGTATTAATAATATCCAAGACATGCAGACTCAGGGGGGAAGTCCTGGTGAAATGGAATGGAAGGTCTTCCAGAAGAGCAATGGTTTCTCTACATTAGCAAGATGAGTTTAGACAGACAGAAAGAAACGGTTAGAGAAATTCAGTGAAAGAAAGGACAGAAACTTCCTCTTCACAGCATTGCCAAACTACCACTAAGCATAGCTTAGCACAGCAGAGAGCATCATACTTACTATTTGCCAGCCATACGTTCTTTTAACTCAATTAAATCTGAAAATGAAAAATAGAAATATCATTGGAAAAAAAATAAGAAAACTTGAAGGCATCATCAGATACACACACACTTATGCTGACAAGACTGAAAAGCAACTACATGTTTCCTGATACCCACACGTTACAGAGAAGTGCATAGTACCTCTGCATATAAAAAAAGAAAAAAAGTTGTATAATACAGGATTCAACTTTCATGTACTCCAGATTTTGTAATTTGCAATTTGTGTTAAAGCACAAATATAAAATTTTCCTGCAAGTGCTATAAAAAACTTGCAAATACTAAAGCACTTCAAGTGATGAAAGACAATTGTGCTAGGGCTTTGGTAGCAGAACTTGCCATAGATGTGATGCTATTTTTGACAATAACCATGTATAACGGACCACTTATCATGCACTTATATGTGCTCAAGAAAAAAAAAATTAAGTTCAGAGAACAAGACTCTTGCACATACGCTATCTGCTTGCTCCATAAAATTTACAGCACAAGTGGCGGACATGTTACGTGTATACAGGTACACTCAAGACTGGTTTTTCAACTGGTGTGCGGGGCCCTCTTGCAACACGGCACTTTGCTTTGAGAAGCTGCAAGTTTTAAGAGAGTTCAGGTTTCGGAGCCGTCCAAGTTGGTTCTGCCCGCGCAACCTCCCGCAGCAGAAAGCCGGGTACCACTCAGACGCGACCCCGCGGCGGTTATCAGAGTGAACCCCCGGGAGCCGGGGGGGGGGGCCCAGCCGCGGCAGCCGCCGCCTCAGCGAGGTGACACTCCCGCCAGGCCACCGCACCTCCCCGGCCCCCTGTTCCCACGCGGTGCTCCCGCCTTGCCGCCCTGCCCCACGCAACCCCACGGCCCCATGAGGTGCGCGTTGTGCCCGCAGCTGCGGGGGGGGGGGGAATCCCCGCGCCGCGCGGCGGGGGCCAGGGCCGGCCGCGGCCCGCCCGCTGCGGCGGCCCCCGCGCCGCCACCCCGCCCCCACCCCGCGCGGAGGGAGGGAGGGCGGGCGGGAGCGCAGCGGGAGGCCACCGGTCCCCGTCCCCGTCCCGCTCCCCCGCCGGCGGTGCGGGGCCGCGGCTGCCCCCCAGCCCTACCTGCTCTCCGCCGGGAGGGGCGCGGCCCGGCGCTCCGGGGGCCTCCCGCGCCCGCCCGGAGCTGAGGGAGCCGAGCGAGGCCCCGGCCCCGAGCCCGCCCCGCCTCCGCGCGGCCACCGCCCCGCCCCTCCCCACCCACCGGCCTATCGGCGGCCAGCACCGCCCTCCTCGCCCCGCCCCACTCCCCGGCGGGCCCTGGCGGGCGGCGCCCCTCGCGCGGGCGGCTGGGGCCGGTGCCGTCCTGTCAGCGGGCAGCGCGGCTCGGCGGGGCAGAGCCCGGCCCTCCTCCGCCCGAAACCTGGGGCGGGATGGTGCAGGTAACTCCGGAGCAGTTACAACACAGGCAGCGCTGAGGTAAAAGAGGTGGGAAAGAAGCGCTACTGCTGGGGGCCCAGCCTGCGGGTGCTGCTGGTCGGACTGTGCGTTTCCTAAACGAAGAAGCAGAGGCAGCCCTGTGTGATCACAGGAGGATGATCACGTTTCTAAGCATCCCCCCCTTAAACACAGCCGGAGATGCTGTTTCGCCCAGGGTGAGGGCAAGCGGGGGCTGGAGCAGGGGTGGTTCGCCGGGCACGCAGGCAGGTTAGGGCCCCCACGCAGGTGGGGACGGGCCTGGAAGCCGGCCAGGGCTATGCCGAGGAGGCTTAACCCACTGCACCTGCCCACGGTCACACAGCGCCGGTACCGCAGCAGTCACGGCCCTGACCAGCGCTCAAAAATAAAGCCAAGGGAAAATTAAAGGCTAGCGAACTGCAGATCGGGCACCTTTGGTCTGTGGGTGAGCAGGGAAATAATTCCGATGCTCCACACTGCTCACACCCCTGAAGAAAAATAGGGATAGGAGGTATGGCCGGGAGGGGAGCGGAGACGGCGGCACAGTGCTTCTTAACTGAGGATTTCAAGTGCCGAGTATTCATGAATGCTTAACGCCGTAAAATGTTTATGCACCAACAGCTGCGTAAAGGGATATGCTTAAGGTCACACATAATCACTGGTAGATTTAAGCAGAGAACTCAGAAATCTGGACTTTCCAGTTATTTTAGTAACCAGCTGGAGGAACGAAAGTAGCAGCTTCCAAGAAGGCTTTTCAGGGGGTGCTTATCCAGTGCTGTAAACCTAATAAGGATCTAAACCCAAATATGGGTAATCTCTAAGAAACCCATGCAGTGGTAAACCCATTTTCATACAGTTTGAGTGCAGGCTACTTGAGGGGAATTTGACCTGGATAAAAAAATCAGACAAGTCCTGCTATATTTTTATGCTCAATGTGGGTCACTATTAAGTAAATATAACTGGTGTTTATAATCAGGTTTTTGTTGTTTTTCCAGTGATAATATTAACTGAGAGAGGGAGGCAGGACAAATAATGACAAGTGGAAATTGCCTCAAGTGAAATACTGGAACAGTCAAGAGCTGCAAGTGCTCTCAGATCCCAGAGACTTGAAAACCGAAAGAAGTGGAACATGGAGTTGCAGTTGTGATAGTAAACATGATACCAGATGGCTAGAGAAAAGCTAAGATAATTCTTCCATTTCTTAGAAATTTTCCATACTTCAGAAAAGGCAAAGAAAAATTGTAACCCAGGAAAACGCAGGCCTGCTATTATCACCTCAAGGGTACTTTAGAAAAAGACTTTGAAGTATAACCAAAGACAAGGATGTAAGCGAGATCAAACGTGAGCTTAGTATTGGCAGTTGATGTCTGCCTTTGTTGAGATGCTTGGTGTTCCGGGCAAAGGAAATATTTTATGGCTGATAGTGAATAATGGACTTTAGCAAAGTGCCTGAAATTGAAATTATTAGCAATTCTGGAGAAGACTAGAATTTAGGAGAACTTCAATGGAGGTAAAGAGCAAGCACAGGGGGAAACAGTGTTGAATAGAGTCGAACGGAAAGTACTGGGCCGAGGGAGGTTACCGATGACATCCTGGGGTATTATTCTTGGAGCTAATCTTTGTTTCATATTTTCCTTTAATGATTTTGGCAGAAAAAACAGCAAACTGATGAGGTTTTAAAAAAATGAAAATAATTGCTGTTAAAAAGGAATGAACTAATAAGATTAATCTAAGGGATCATCATATGGAAGTGACTGAGGAAGAGAAAGATGCGATTGTAGTCGACTGCTACACAATGAGCATCATTACCAATACAATGCAATGGCATAAAAAGCAAACACTTATCTTAGGATGCATAACTGGAGAGTTGTGGCAGGAAAGTGTTCATGCCAGCAGATTCTGCCATCTCCTTGGGAAAATGAATGCAGTTCTGACCACCCTTCTTCTGTGAGAGACAGCTAATGTAGCGTGTCCAGAGATGATTTGCTAGCACAGTCAAGGGAAAGGACAGTCTATTTTAGGAGGTTACCAGAGCATGGCTTGTTTAATGCTGCAGCATGAAAGCTGAGACAGAGGGTATGGTTGCCATCTGCCATAAACCATGGAAAATCACATGTGAATTCAAAGGTAATGTTGAATATGAGGATAAAACTGTGTGTGAATACTTTTATGCTAGAAAATGAAAGCAAGCACCTAACAAAGCATCTCGGGTTCTAGAACCTCCTGCTGGTTGGAGCAATAAAGGCAAAAAACCAAATATTTTAGCTCAGAGTGAATCCTGTGACTTAGTGCAGCAAAGGAGACTGGTCACTATGGCCTGACAAAACCCCTGCCTGTCCTGACTTCCACCACTGGGCCCTGCAATGGAAATTTAAAAAAAAAATCTTTAATCCTCATTCTGTACCTTTTCACAATATCTTTTTCAGCCACTCCTACGTGCCAGGATATGAGTCTAAATAAAAGTCTGTTCAGCCTATCCTGTCTGACTCATTCGGTGCTGCCATGGGCAGCAAAGTTGCTGAGCACCTGGAGAACTCAAAACAATGAGCTGCAGCAGCTCTGACCACCTTGGGAGGAAGATGGGGAAACAATGCTTGTGAGCAACAAGCCTGTTTTAACTAAAATATTATTTCACTTCTTGTTTCTCCTTTGGGCAGAAATAAGACATTACTAACCAGTTCCTTCATCTTCACAAACTTACGTGTCAGAGGAAAGGAATCTTTAAATGGCTTTGGAAGACATTGCAGCTTCAAGTAGAGCCACTCCAGAGCGAGGATTAGAGCAGCAGAGAGGTTCTGAAAGTGAGCGTGCTTTCAGTGCATCTTCGGGACAGCAAGCATGTTCAAAAGACGATGGATGCTCTAAGAGCTACCCTCAGAGCTGGCTGTGAAACAAGGAAGCTGTGTATCCACCCACAGTCAGGATATTTCTCTCCTACAGAAAAGGCTACCGGTCATCGTCAGTCTTTCCAGCCCTGCCCATTATTTCCCGAGGGACACGCCACCCTTCCTCCAAGCATCAGCCAGCGCCCCGCCATGTAAATTGCCCTTTCCAGTTTCTGCTAGGTGTGCCACCTCCCAGCTCCTCAGATCACATCCACTGCTTCTGGATCCACAGCCTCGAGCCTAGCACTTCATCAAGAGCCACTCGGCTCCTCTCTCATTAGTGTCCAGGCAGTGACAGGAGATCAGCTTCTCTCCAGAGTAAATGCCTGCTCCGCACACAAGCGCATCAGGACTCTCACCAGGACGGCTGCCCCGGCCACCATACTGCCAGGCAGCAGCTGCCACACTCCAGGCTATCTGCAGGTTTGATGTGGTTTCACACAGCTATCAGTGCACACATTGTGGTTTCAGACAGTCTGCGAGAGTAAGCCAGGAGAAATGCTGTATTTATCTCAATTTTCAGGGAAACCCTGAGGCGCTTTAGGTGAGGGAACCCATTGGGGACTGGAAGAGCCATAAGGCTAAATAGCTGCGCTCTTTTCTATAGCGTCTTGGGATATTTTTCAGGAATACAAATCACCTGCACCTCACTTCTAGATCCCAAATCAACACTACCACCTTCCAGTAGAAATGACAGAAGCCACTGCCTGCCTCATCTGATAGGAACTTGCTTTCCTTGAAATTGCTCCACAGCCACAAACCTGCTTACACTTGTGAGAACTGATGTAACTACTGCCTGGGCTAATGGGACTGTCACCTTTTAATTTTCTAGATTTGCATAACTCTGGAAATCTATACTTAAAGCTTTATGCTGTTTCACACAGTTCTTGGTCCTAACTCTTATCTTTTGGCAGTCACTGTCTTAACCATTGAAACCAACAGTGAATGTATTAGTTATGACAAATAGCAGGCTTTTAAATACCCATGGATTTCTTAGCAAACAGAAACTATGACCAAGTGACCAGAATACACATTCCAAAAATAATAGACAAATGTAAACATGTCTCACAAAACTGCTGCTGACCTCAAGTGGTGTTAAACTCATACAATTTTTCTCAACTCCTTTGGGTCATCTGAGTGTACCAACAGCCCTGTACAGGCAAGCCCCCAAAACTGACTCTCTTTAATTTTATACTTGTATTTCTTCCTCTGTTAATTCCTTTATAAAGGATTTTTGCTGGAGAAGGAAACCAGTTTCCTACCTGTTTTCAACAACTGTTTTTTCTTGTCCTGCTGCTGTTCCTTTTGCAAAACAGGTTTTTGAAAGCATTGAGTTCATATTTATTGCCTCATGCAATCAGTCTGAAGCAGTTGACTTAGCAGTTAGAAATAAAAAAGAGAAGGCATGAGTTGAGCTTCAGACAGCCAGTTCTGAAAAATTTATCCTTGACCCAGAGTAAATATGAATTTTATCTTTCACTTGCATCATCACCACTAATAAAGGCTCTGTATAGACTCACTGGTTTCATTTAATTCTTTGCAACTAGATTTCCTTCAAACCATGATATTCCTATTCCTTACTGTTGTCAACAGGTTTCCACAGGGGAAACAGGATGAAGCTTTGTAAGTATTTCTGTTAGTGATTACAGAAAGGAGAGAATGTACTCCATCTCCCAGAACAGTGTCAGCTCTGTAGGAGAAGCTGAAATAAAAAGCAGCAATTTCTTATTTACTTAGTGATATCTAGGCCAACAATACGAACAGCTCCCTGGTTATATTCAATTTGCTGATACAAAAGAAGAAAAAGCAGGTTACTTTCAGAGTAAAATAGCTCTTTAAAGTTGTTGTTATCACTCAAGCTCTCCATAATTCCTCAGTGAGCAGAAATTCAGTTTCCCCAGAAGTCATCCACAAACACAAACCTTAAATTTTTAAGACCCAGTATGAGCATTTATGCGTATTCCCCTTTTAAATCCTGCAGCCTCTCAACAGCAGTCCCTTATTATCATTTTTCCTTGTTTCCATAATTTTAAAGCTTATGTTACTGGTTTCACACTGAAATTTCATACAGTTTTTTATCAACTGACTCTTCTTTCATAAGGCCCTAAAATCCATCCAGTGGTTACGGCACTGGTAACACTCTGGGGTCTGAATACTGCACATCTCCGTCCAGGTTCAGGCCTTATTCTTGCCTTTTCTAGGGCACTTACAGTGCCACTTTCGGACTACTCTTTGGTTTTTCATCATCTGTTGCACCAACTATGTCTGACAGGGTTTGAACATTCAAGTTCTTCCCTCGAGGAGTGCTATGTGACCAGGCAGCTCCCCCAAAATGAGAATACTGCCAGTTTTAACACTAGGAAGAAAGTATATGAAAGGAAGGGTGTGCTGGTTTTGGCTGGGGTAGAGTTAATTTTCTTCACAGTAGCTAGTATGGGGCTGTGTTTTGGATTTGTGCTGGAAACAGTGTGGATAACACAGGGATGTTTTCATTACTGCTGAGCAGTGCTTACACAGAGTCAAGGCCTTTTCTGCTCCTCACCCAACCCCACCAGCGAGTGGGCTGGGGGGGCACAAGGAGTTGGGAGGGGACACGGCTGGGACAGCTGAGCCCAGCTGACCAAAGGGCTATTCCATACCATATCACATCATGCTCAGCATAGAAAGCTGGGGGAAGAAGAAGAAAGGGGGAGAACGTTCAGAGTGATGGCGTTTGTCTTCCCAAGTGACCATTACGTGTGAAGGAGCCCTGCTTTCCTGGAGATGGCTGAACACCTGCCTGCCCATGGGAAGCAGTGAATGAATTCCTTGTTTTGCTTTGCTTGCACGCATGGCTTTTGCTTAAGCTATTAAACTGTCTTTATCTCAACCCACGAGTTTTCTCACTTTTACTCTTCTGATTCTCTCCCCCATCCCACCGGGGGGCAGTGGGCGAGCGGCTGGGTGGGGATTAGTTGCCACCAGGGGTTAAACCTCAACAGTCCCTTTTGGTGCCCAACATGGGGCTCGAAGGGTTCGAGATAACAACATGTTTGATTGGAATGTGCTACATCAAATTTATAGCTGTTATTGCTGTTTAGCTATTAATTGGCAGGATTCTGTGCTTGCCATGGGGCTTGCTTGCCTTACTGTATGTTAAAGTTTAGTGCTTGTTACTGGCTGCTTTTTGCTTTCACTGCTTGCTGTACTGCTGTGCTGCTTATCATCTGACTCTGCTGTGCCTGGGAACATTGATAACAGAAATGGCGGTGCGCCTGGTCTGGCAGATGGCCAGGGCATCGCTGCTATTCCTGTGCTGCTGTACTGGACAGGCTGGAACTCCAGTGTGAACTCAAGTCAAAGGGACTGTGACCTGTGGATGAGTCCATGTAGGAGCAGGACACCCCAAGGCATCTGTGGCCGTGAATAAGTCCACCCGGGAGCATGTACATCTCGAAGTGGCTGTGGCTGTGGTTATGTCTGTGCTGCAGCAGGTATATACCTCTGAAGGGATTGTGGCCCAAGGATAAGTCCACGCTGGAGAAGGTACACCTCGAAGCATCTGTGGCTGTGGATAAGTCCATGCTGCAGCAGGTACGCCTTGAAGCATCAGTGGCTGTGCACGAGGTCATGCTGGAGGACCTCAAAGTGTGTGGCCATGGATAAGCCCACAACAGAGCAGGTATGGCCCTGGAGCTACTGCAGCCATGGGTAAGGCCATACTGGAGCAGGTTTACTTCAGAAGGGACTGTGGCTGTGGGTAAGGCCACACTGGAGCAGGTCTATCTCTGAAGGCATTGTGGCCCATGGAGAAGGCCACGCTACAACAGGTGCATCTCAAAGCGACTGTGGCTGTGGATAAGTCCATGCTGCAGCAGGTATACCCCTGAAGAGACTCTGGCTCATAGATAAGGCTCCACTTGGAGCAGGTACACCCCTAAGGGACTGCAGTCTATGGATAAGTCCAAGCCGGAGCAGGGTCAAGGGGAGGAGTTCATTGCAATGTTAAACCCGATGGTCTGGTCCAAAGGGACCACAGGTGGAGATTGCACTGGAAATACCTTTAAATTGTTGTAACTCATGATTTGAGTTGCATGTTATAGGAATTACTATAGCAGGAACCACCTGAACCAATGGAGGACAAGCCTTACAAGAAGCAGTGCAAGTGCAGCAGTGACCCGACCTGAGCTGGCTTTGGTGCCCAATAACTCCACACAACACACCACCTGAGTGACCACTATAACAGATGGAGCCCAAAGTCACGGACTACATGAACTCAGTGGACATTTTGTGGACATTTTACAGGGGTGGTCCATAGACTAGGGGAATTATATCCGTGTACTATATCAAAGGTTGGGAAGCGGGGTGGTGGTTAATGAGGTTGTATCGGATAGCATGGTACCTGAGCATGACGTAAATAGTATGGAATAAGGGGTGGAGAATGTGCTGGTTTTGGCTGGGGTAGGGTTAATTTTCTTCACAGTAGCTAGTATGGGGCTATGTTTTGGATTTGTGCTGGAAACAGTGTGGATAACACAGGGATGTTTTCATTACTGCTGAGCAGTGCTTACACAGAGTCAAGGCCTTTTCTGCTCCTCACCCCACCCCACCAGCGAGTGGCCTGGGGGGGCACAAGAAGCTGGGAGGGGACACGGCTGGGACAGCTGAGCCCAACTGACCAAAGGGCTATCCCATACCATATCACATCATGCTCAGCATATACAGCTGGGGAAGAAGAAGGAAAGGGGAGAACGTTCAGAGTGATGGCGTTTGTCTTCCCAAGTGACCATTACGTGTGAAGGAGCCCTGCTTTCCTGGAGATGGCTGAACACCTGCCTGCCCGTGGGAAGGAGTGAATGAATTCCTTGTTTTGCTTTGCTTGCACACACAGCTTTTGCTTTAGCTATTAAACTGTCTTTATCTCAACCCACGAGTTTTCTCACTTTTACTCTTCCGATTCGCTCCCCCATCCCACCCAGGGGGAGTGAGCGAGCGGCTGGGTGGGGCTCAGTTGCCGGATGGGGTTAAACCATGACAAAGAGCAAAGGCAATTTACACACAATGCACGTGCACGGGAAAGCCTCCTTTAATCCTTAATTATCTTGGTTCTGGTGCTTTCCTAGGGTCTGTTGGTCAAACACAGGTTTGTGTTCATCTGGCACACTTGTAAAATTGCTCGAGTCAGCAAGTTCACAGGTAACAACACTTGCGCATCTCCTTGAACATGACCAATTGTTTCCTTTTCAACTTGTGTTCTGCAAACAGTAGCGTTGTAAACCGAAATACATTACTATAGTAACTGCACTAGGAATGACATCAACATATAGCAGTCATCAATTACAGATTACAAATGCATCTAATCCCCTTACACTGAAAAATATTTCCTTGTCATTCTCCTCATCGTTCTTCTCCTCTACCACTGCTTTTTAACCAACTTACTCATTTTGTCTTCTGTTTTGTTGCATGACCATGAGACAAAACATTTTCCTTAGCATTTTCCATGAAGTAAAGCATTTGGGTTTTTCTGAAGTCCCTCAGACATTCAAAGCAATATATAATTACTTAATAACAAGAATATTGATGAGGAAAATGCAGTTTCATAAGTGGTTGGAAACAGGCGCATTAAAGTTCCTGCTCTCTCACAGAAGCTAAAAAATTTGACGCAACGTTAAATAGTCATATTGCATATGCATGCAAACTGCAATTAAAGTTAGGATAAAACAGATGCCTTGTTAAAAACATGTTTTCTGTGACCCTGGATCTCTATTTAATAATAAATAAATAATAAACTGAATATTGGTTTGATATTTAAAATAATAAATGGATACATAATAAATAATCATAAACTAGGATTTTGCATTTTTTTAACCATACATGTATTTCCTTTAAGATGTTAATGCATGGCCTGAAAATAACAAGAAAAAACAAACAAAAGTGACATGACTGTAAAATCAAAGGAAAAAGCGAAGAAAAAGAACTTCCCAAATACAACAAACAACTCACATGGAGTTAATTGTCAAAATTCCCAGTGCGAACAATGGAACTGTTGGAGCTGCTTTTTGAAGAAAAGTCACAAGAGATTTTATAGCACAGATATTAAGCAGCTACATAAAGATGTCTCTCAACTCCCCCTGTAAATAGAAGTGGTACACTAAGGCTAGTTGCTTGATCTACTGTGTTTTCCTTGACGTATTGTGGAGGGCTATAGCATCCTGACTGTTAGGATCACTAGGATGAAGCAGCTGCCTAAATCCGCTCCATTTCTCCACTTTGAACACATTAGATACGTGCCTAAAAGGGAATGCAAAAAGAGCTGGGACCGTTGTGTAGAAACCACATCGTGGCGAGACACAGAAGCAGCCAGAGAGTGAGCTACATGACTTGCAAGAAGCAGAGCCAAGAAGTAATTACCTGACACTTTCCAGAAAAGCATTGAGGGAAATGACTATGCCATCATGTATATGAAGTACAATTTATGTGTTCCAGAAAAATTACTTTAGAAATTTGGAATCACTGTCATGCCTTGTCCCCTGTAAAATAAGGTAATTTTGCTGCCCCTGTTGAACAGAAAAAGAGATTTAAAAAACAAAGCTACAGAGAATAATGACTTTCCATGCAGACATTCAGCTATTGCAGTCCAGCACCAAGGAATGAATCATGTAAGCAGTTCTTTAAAGTCTGAGAAAGTTTTGTAGGCTTGGCAGCATGCAACGATTTTTGGGAATCGGACGAGATACCCACAGCCACGCAGTTAGAAATCACATTGCTAGAGAGAAGCTGTAGGCTTCTAGCCAGCGTTAGAGCTGGCCACCGTTGTCTGTAACCTTTGCGACACAGAATGGCCACCTTTGGTAGAAAAGCTGCATCCGGAAATTAAAAGACGAATCCACGTAGGCCAGTCTGAGTAATGAAGAGGGAAACTGGGGTGTGATTGCTATTATCACCCTCATCCACATACCGCCCTTCATAAATAAATAGTTGGAAAAGATAAATATCTTCTGCTTCATACAATTCCTACTATGGCTTCTTTAATTTCTCTTTCAGAGGGGGATTATTCTGTCCTGATCTCAGAAGTTATTCGAACAACAGTGGGTTTGGTTTTGTTTTGGTTTTTTTTTCAGAAATGGGTCTATATTTTTAATTGTTTGCTTTTTTCCTTACAGTTTTAACATATAAAGTCTTGCAGTTAAGAGAACTAAACGCTAGCCGATGAAAAAGAAATAAAAGTAAGCAAGTCATTTTTGTGAGTGCAAAGAACACGTTAAAATTTTATCCCAAAACACTCAGAGGAAGGACAAAATAAATTTTCCTTTAATTTGTTTTTAATCTGAAATTCTACAGTTTAGATCCGCTAGATACAGACATCATCTTAACAACACATGCAAAACTTATTCTACAAATACTGTTATTGTGCAGTTCAGCTTTTCAGGTTGGGAAGCTATCTAGACGAGAAAAAGATACTTTCCAAGAATGATCACCTGAGGGGAAGAAAAAAATCAAAATCTCATTTGGAAGTCTTAGAAGGAAAAAGTAAACAGCTTGTCACTTGCAAGTAAGGGAAAATTTTTAAGACCCTCAAGGCAGAAGTCTAACAGGCATCTCTAACCCATTTGATTTCATGTCTTGTACTCTCCAGTGGACACGTATGCGGTCAAGGTCACCTTTCTCTTGGTTAAGGAGTATCTAGTGGCATTTACGCACCTGTTCAAATAGCTTCCCTTCAAAAAGGCTTCAAAATACAGTCCCTTCCTTTGGATCTCTGCATTCAATGTATGTTATGTTTTTGCAACAAGGAAAAAAAGGAGGGACAGGTACCAAGTCCTTTTGCCTCCCAATATAGTGCAGAAAAAAAAATCTGCCTTTATAAATACAACACGGTTGCTGGCTGGCTGGTGCCTGCTTATCCTAATGAGCTTAAAATCTTACTTGTCGTGGACATCTGTCAAGACCGAAGTGAGGCACGCAAGTCCTCTTAATCCATTAGCTCTCAATCCAGCAGAGCTTTCACACTCCTTTTTTGAATTGAAGAAGAAAACCTGAGTGGGAACGTACAATGGGACAGTGCACAACTTCAAGAGAAGATCCTGGGCAGTAAGCACGTGAGATTTCGAGGCAAATGACAATGAAAACTGACAACAAAACTGGGATCGTGATAGAAAACTCCTGAGAAAAAGGCCAGCCTGCAGTTCAGGATGAAAGAGTGAGTTTGATTCTTTGTTGTATTTTCCCTAGTTCATCTGGATTTTTAATCAAAAATAAAGCCAAAGACTGAGAAAGGATGGGCTGCACACCCTCTCACAGTGAGATTGCTAATACTATTGCAAGAAGTAGTCTTAAGGCTTTGAATAAACCCAAAAGTATTTTGCGTATTGATCCAGGAGATAAAGGAATCCCACTGCTTGTTAAAGGTTCATCTTGCTACAGTACTGATGAATTCCACTACCTGAGAGAAAAGGAGGATAGGCTATCAGAGCAGGACAAAAATGATAATTTGCAGTTATCTTGCAAGGCTCGTTCAGATCCCCAGATTTCCAGGGAAGACAAGAAAATTGAGAGGACAGCCACAGATGCTGAAATTGTTATGTCCGAACTGATTGAATCTCAAAAACATATCACTGAGGCCATACAGATCAGAAAGCAAAGGTCCTGTGAATCAGAAGCATCAGCTTTCATTTGGGATGACAAGAATGAAAGCAATGCAAAGCAAATCCCAAAGAAAGGAAAGAAGCAAAAAACTCATAAGCTGGCAAAGCAAGGTCGACCTAGCAAAATTAAAGAAAAGTCCATTTTGCCCCCATGCGACACAGATAAAAAGGTAGATTTCCCAGAACTGCTTGTTAAGGCTCATCAGAGTGCATATGCCTACTTAAATCCCAACCTCTCAAAGTATGAAACTATACTTCATATGGCCAACCAGGCCACCCAAACTCAACTCTTCCTACAGCAGATGGTAAGCTTTCTCGTGCTTTGCTTTGATGAAATCAACGAGCTCTTGGAAGAAATTGCCAGCGATGGGGAAAGTCTTCTCAAAGACGTAGGTGGGAATCTGGCATGGCCAGCAGAAAAAGGTGATTTAAAGGAGCACCCTGACCTTCTGCAACAACTACTGCAGTACACGGTCAATAAAATGCAGTTACTGAGTGGGACGCTGGCCTCCCTCACCTCCAGCGCCCTGCAGGAGACATGCAGCTACCTGCAGTCTGCTGCAAGCAGCTTGGAAGGAAAACTGAAAGCAAAGCAAAGCTTTGATGAGCGCCTGCTACGGACGGTAAGGCTACTTGAAGCCTCAACAGTGGGATCTTCTCAGTCCCACGGTGATGACAGGACTCTCTGTTCGGAGGACAGTGGCATTGGCGTGGACAACGAATCCCTCAAAGAGTTCAGTGCTCTCAGCCAGCACGGAGGACAAGCAAGCTGTGATTCTGGACATCTGTCCCAAAAGCATGCCAGAACAGTGGAGCACGTGTGTGATGGGACAACGTCACTGTGCACAGCCGCATCCCATGACTGTGCACTTGAAAGGCATTTTAAAGATATATTTTATTCGTCCATGCAGAGTAGGGAAGCGACTTCTTGTCAGGGTGGAGCACCGGAAGGTATTTCTACCATGCCCGAATATGCAAGCTTGAGCAAAAGCCATTCCTATAACTCCTTCCAGTCTGACTCTACTCAGGAAAGTGAACATTTCAAAATCTGTGAATCAACAGATTTTCCTTCTGATGATGATGATGAGGACGACGGAGGGAGCACCCTGGGGGAGGATGATGACAACACAAGTTTATCAGATACGGGGAAGGATGTCCTGCCGAGGAGGCCCCTGTCTTCGCCTGCAGTCACTGATAACACACACAGGCAGTCCATCAAGAGGACGGAGAATGCAGAGACAGAGGAAATTATTCTGAAGATGAAAGATGCCATCAGTGAAAAAATCAAGTTCGTCCCAGCTAAATCCGGGCGTAAAGAATGGGTAGAGGATGAGAATGGAAGAGCGGTCCTAACAACAAGGCCCAGTACAGCAACGGGCAGCCAGAAAGCGTTCGGGAAACAACGACGGTCCAGGTCAGAGGAGTCCCTCAGAAGCCAGGCAGAGGACCCGACCCTCCTAGAGCTTCAGAGAACTCAAAAAGAGCTCAGCAAGAGGCTGGAAATGTTTTATGGGAAGAAGGATACAGATAACAACCCAGAGCCTTGGAAATCAAGAACAGCACCTTATTTACGGGATGAGCAAGTTACAGCTAGGTCCTCTAGCAAACTGAAGGCGTGCCTCTCAAAAAATTTCAGCATCCTGCCTAACCAGGATAAAGTCCCTTTGTTCGTGGTTGATCAAAATCCTGCCAATCAGCTGGATGAAAAAAGAGACAGGAAGCCTTTAAGAGCTACTGTGCCCACCCAGGAGACATCAGGAGGCAAAGAAAAGGAGCCTCCTGGAACACAAATGCTCAGTGCCCGCAGCTGTGCCCCCCGACAGTCCGTCAAAAAGCTTATTGAAACATTCAGTCCTACTGACGATCTTGCGAAAGCTGCACCTTTAAGATCTTTAGGACCAATAAAGTGCATCAGAAAATTTGGACTTCCAGTCATTCCACCCACCATTCCCTTTCAGAGAGGCCTGGCACCTTTAAATCTTAAGCATCGTATTTCACCAGTAGAAGACACAAACCCTTCAAACACCAATGGAGTTTCTTCTAGTTTTCCAAATGCCTTTCCTCCTGCACCAGCTGCAGAATTAAGCAAGAACGACACAAAGGAAGAGACTGATGAAGACATTGAGAACCTGCCACCACCACCACCTGAAATGTTAATGGACACTTCTTTTGACTTATCTGAGCCTGAAGAAACTGCAAGAATAGAAGGAAACTCTTCAGAAGACGCCAGAAAGCCCGCCAAAACAAAATTTCATGCTCCTAAGAGAGCACAAGTTTCCCCAAAAATGAAAGCCTCCCTTCAGTCCATTGATTTATTGCCAAGTAAAAACGTCAGCGGCCCCAGTGCAATCACAAATAAAGGTTTAAGGACTACCGGAGCGGGGGACGAGAAACTGCAGAGGTACTCTCTGGAGCTGAACCCTACCAACGTGCACATCCCTAGCCAGGAAGAGATATTGGCAAGCCAGAGAAAAGAGGCTGCGGATTTGTACAAGCAAACTCATAAAATTATTCCTCTTCAAAACCCCAGTGGGCTTTCAAAACCACACAGCAACAGCTCAGAGAGCAAAGAGCCCAATTCACCTGCGACTTCGGTGCAATACCAGAAGCATGGTTCTCCCGATTTGCTCAGGAGAAACGAAAAAGGCTCAGCATTTGCCAGGAGGGTATCCCCAACAAGAACTCCTCCTTCTTCTCCACCAACGGAGAAACGGCTTTTCAGCCCTCCAACACACCACAGGCACTCTCTGCAGGCTTTTAGCAACCCGCAACCGAGCTCACCCACCACGCAGAGGAAACCCAGTCCCCCCACAAGTCCCAGGGTGCCCAGCCCACCCTCGCAGAAGAAGCTGCCCTCTCCACCACCCCAGCGAAAACCGCCCAGCCCTCCTGCGGGGCACAAGCAAAGCTCGCCAACGCCGTACCGGCTGCAGGGCTCCCCAGCCTACCGCCGAGATGCAAGCCCCGCTCTGTTCCACACCACTCCCTCTCCACCAACCTCCCCATCCCGCTCCTACAAGGGGCTGAGAGCTGGGCTGGATGCTGGAGACGAGCACCAGCTCTCCAACTCCAAGAGGGGCAGCAACATCCATTCAATATTTTGCCCAGCCACTTCTTCCTTATTCGAAGCCAGACCTCCGCTGGTACCCACCAAACCCTCTGCGGAGGTGACCAGCCAGCCTGAAGCTTCACTGCTTTCCCAAAAGAGCAGCCTGCTTTTTCGGCAGCCTGGAGACCGGACCAGAAAGCTGTCCCTGAGCGCTGCCAATCCTCAGCCGTTCGTGAGGAGAAGTTTTTCTGACCGCCGACCAGGGGTCCAGTTTCGTCTCCCAGCTCCTGTAACAGCCAGCAGTGAACCCGCGCTTAACCAAGCAAGGTAAGAAACTTTCCACTTTAGGCTAAGGAAGCAGAAGTATAGCACTGCGTTGGCTTTCTAAACTCCTGATGGGAATTTAATGTCGTTAAGAGATTTCCCAGAAGAGCACCCTGTTCATGTAGAGAACAGATGGCTGGGCAAAGATGACATTGTAGTTGGACCAGATGATCGTTGTAGGTCCCTTCCAACTGAAATATTCTATTCTATTCTATTGTCTTGCCCCAGATTTCAGTAGACTACCAGTCTGAATAAAGGGAAGAGTTAAATTTCTGTGGCTTGCTCAAGCCTTACACTTACAAATCTGCTGTGACAGGCACTCCAGGGAAAATTCAGTGTTGGTTTCATGGCACAGAACTCCCCTTATTTGCATGGGGGCTAAGGACATCCATATTTAATTCTTAAAAGCTCTGAAGTAACCCTCAGGTTATAAACATCTTCAAATAACCATAAGAAGGTAGGCTTGGACTAGGAGGAAAGGTATCGTTCCTAGCATCAGCCTTTAAGTCAGTAAACTGTTCAGCTGAAATCTGTATTAAAATGTTTCAAATCAGCTGGCAAGAATGACGGACAGATAATGTGTAGGCAAGGATCTGTATGGATGTAATTATAGCTTGAAATCTTGAGCTTCTCATGTAGGCTTTCAGATCTAGGTGCTGATTTCAAGTCTGATGGGTCCACAGCCCAGTTTTCAAAGTAGAAAAATGTCCCATGGCTACTGGAGATTCATCGCTCTGGAAAAGTAAGTTTAAAGAAATGAAGCATCAACACACGCCAGTTCCACATTTGCAACCATTGGTGGCCATTTTTTAAAAATTTGGGCTTAGATTTAAATTTTCTCTACCACTTAAAAAAAAAAAAAATCACAAAACCAGCCAGGAAACAGAAATGGGTATTTGGGAATACTCAAAGATCAGCGTAACAGCCTGGAAGTTCAAAGTGTTGTTATTCTCGTTTCTTAGCATCTCAGGATGTTTAAGTCCATTAAGCTCTAAGCTACACAAGAGGATTAAGACCCTTCTCAGGTAACCTTCCCTCATGTGAGGAGTATTTTTACTCTTGCCACAGAACTGCTGAAATCACACGAATCATCCCCATGAGTAGGGATTGCAAGACCAACCCTAACAGGAGATAAAATTGCACTTGTAAGTGCACGAGCACTCAGTGCGTTGCGAGTACAGCGGCAGTCGTGGATACTGAAGTCAGGGGTCCCAGGCGTTCCCTCCCCAAAGACAGAATAAGCGCCGAGTTTCCCACACTGGCAGTAGAGGAACGTGCCGAACAAAACATGCAAAAAACACTGGGAAATGCAAACCGTTTTGCATTCCCAGTTCTAATATTGCATTATATGCTGAGATTTGAAGATTTCCTAAAAGTCCTGTGCATTGTTGCTGGGTTTTTGGTTGTTGTTATGTACTGTGTGAAGTCAGCTTTGTCTACTCCAGTGCCTGCTAGCAGAAATAAATGTTTTCGAAAGAGGCTTTCTGCCAAACCTTGCAAGACAAAAGCCCTGGCAGTTTTATGGATCAATTTTAAAAACAGTCAATCGTAAATTGTTAGCTAATTTATGCTTCAATGTCAGGTGTATTATCTTTCTATTGTAGTCTGTCAGATCATAGAGAATAATATAAAAAAAACGCTGTAAATAAAATCATCCCTTTCATGAAAAAAATTATATATCCTACTCTTACGATATACAGCATTTTGGAAGAATGAAATATATCCTGAGCCAAATTCGGCTTATGGTTTATACAAATGGACATCAAAAGTAGTCCTACTGAGTTAGTCCAAATTTTTATCAATATAAGCAAAAGGGAAACTTAGCCCATTAATTACCACATGAAGTGATTTAAGATGCAATACACTACCGTGTGTTTTCTTACACTTAAAATAAGCTGCCTGCAGTAAACTTTTACAGACCTTGAATTGAATGGCCCAATACGACTATCACGGCAAATGTGCCGACAGGCAGGAAAGGACCATTTTAGGAATCGGTACATGGCAAAAGCTCTGAGAGCCCCTCACATCACTGCTGGTCGTCTCCTCCCGCTGAGGACGGGAGCGGTTGCCACAGCTGTGAGCACCACATCCCCATGCACAGATGCTGACCCCTGCTCTTATAGCAGATGCCATAACAGACAAACCACCACGCTCTGATCCATCTTTCTCCTTCAAGTTCATTAAGCATCCAGGGCTTCCTCTCCTTTGCAATTCATTCGGCCGACAGAGGGAAATTTCAAAATGTCTCCCTAAACCAGATGTTGTATACCTAAACATCCCCATTCTGCCCATGTTTGCGTCTGGTCTCAAATTCACAAGCTATTCCCACCCAGCTGTCACTCTCCTTTCCTTCATTCCTTCCCTTGCTCTACCTCTCCTCTCCAAATATAACAATGCCTTTTTTTTGTCTGTGTGGGGGTTTTGTGTGTTATGAGCAGCTTCAAGCACTAATCACAGGAGGGAGGGGAGACAGAGGCAAACCTGCAATAGCATCACTATCTTATAGGTAAAACATTTTGAAAACCAGTGAGTTAGCCAGTTTCCCCCACGCTCCCAAACGCTGAGATATATCCCTCCACTTTTTCCATGCCCAGTTAAAACATTCGTTTGCCGAGAAGCAGACTGCTAAAGATAGGAGCTTGTACAAGCAACACGTTCCTCATCAGGTGGCTCAGTGCCCTCTCCACCCACCCCATTTTAGCAGAAACACCAAAAAAGAGAGGCGACTTCCATCTCATTTTGGTAGCTGCCATTGCCAGGCATTAAATGTCAGTGCTGTGCGCAGATTTGCGTGTCTCCTGCCCACTCACTGCTCCCCCAGAAGGCAAAAAGCGCTCCTTTCCCAAGCATGTCTCCTGCCCATCCCGCGCTCCAAGGAATATCAGGACTTAAAACATCATTAGCCCTAACTAGGGCTGGAGCTAGAGCTTTTGTGTTTAGTCTTAGGGTACCTGGACAAGAGTTTCAGTTTCAGGTTTCAGTGCTCAAGTCAGTGCAACTGGTTCCCTTTTGGACAGCCTGTGGATGGACAGACTGAGCTAAATTTGCTGGTTTCTAAGCTTGGTCATTTGACAGCAATCAGCGGTTATTGGCATCTTATGAATTGCTCTGCTCATAGAAATCCTGTTAATCTGTAATAGGATTTCTGCGTATGCCGTTAAATGAAATAATATTTCATTGAGACTGCTAATCTCCCAAGAGGTAGAGCAGAGATAGAAGATTAAACGCTATTGCCTTTAAGATGTTGTTCAAGGGGGGCTTGACAATGGATTGGGTTGACTGAATCAGGCCCAAAGCAAGTAGCCCAAGTGAGACCTTCTGCAGCTGGGGGATATTTGAATCTGGATTAGTTTTGTGACTGGTCATGTATTGTATCACAAATCTCTCCATTCAGCAGTTCAAATCATCAAAGTCCTAGCAGTCAGAACAGGAGCATAACAGCTTGTCTGTAGTTGAAAGCTAATTCAGTTTAGCAGTTTATGTACTTAAAATACAATAATGATTCCCAGATAACTCTGGAATATTTCCTCACATTGAGCTTAAACCACTTTAATTAGTTACAGCAACACAGGGCACATTTCAGCACGAAGGCCCATGGCGTGAGATATTCATTACTAGCTCCACTGCTATAATCAATCTTGATTCATAAAGTCCCTGTGCCCCTAGAGATTGCCAGTGCAACCTCAGGAACATCATTTACACATTCCGTGTCTCAGTTCTCCTGTCTCCAGAGTGGCAGATTTATACCACCAGAATACACGTCCCACAGTCATGTTGGCATACGCAGAAATCACTGTCACCATGCTAAGCAGATGCGTAACAGAGGCAAGACCTTTCCTCCAGCGGAGTCTGGAACAAGACTTTTTCTCTCAAATCTGTCTCTACCTGCAAGTGAACCCAGATTCACACTGAACCCCTGTTCAACATACGAAATGTTTGCTTCCCAAGAGAGTTTTGGGAGGGGACAGTACAGTGCATTTGGCACCACAAGAATAAAATCTGGATGGTGCACACAAAGACCATATATACAGGAGGAGACAGGGATGACACAGTATTGTGCAGCATTTGTGCTTTGTGGGTTAACGTGGCCTAATCAGCACTGTTTTAAAAAGTCATAATTCATTAGCCTCTTAGCTTAAGCATCTTTCCTTCTGCAGCTTGGAGGAGAGCCCTAGAAAAGCAGGCGACTCTCGGAACAGCCCTTGTGTCCCCGAAATCAGAGAGTCCAACAGATCCGCGTCTCACCCCGAGCTCTATGTCGTGGGCCAGGGGCTGCACAGGGACTGACGACAGAAGCACCCGCGAAGGCAGAGGCACGAGCAAGGCCAGAGGCCCCGGAGGGAGGAAGCAGCCTTACCCAAGCCTCCAAAACACAGCTTCATTTTTTCTCGCAAGGAAACAACATGATGGCATTGCATCTAAAAACCCAAACTGGCCCCGACGACCTAAGGAAATATCAGCAGAGTGGTAGCCAGCTGCTTCTCCTTTGGATTGCATTTCATGGTTTAACTCAAAGATTTACATTGAGTGAAAGAAATACTTTGCAGTTGGGTGAGTCTGAGGCAAACTGATTCGATAAAGACAGGACATGTAGCCAAGCCCTTTGTTTCACTGTTTAGCTAAAGGAGTTAAAAAACTTTCAGAAATGATCATTATTTGAGATGTTATTTATTCAGGAGGCATCACAGTTTCAGCTTTGTAAAAAGCAGCTGTATCCGGGGGGGGGGAGGTAAAACCCTGAACCAATTGAGTTTTATTGCAAAAACATCAATGGCTTCAGCAAAGCCACATCTTTACGCTAGGTACCATGCAGAGGGAGAATAAGGTTAAATACAAGTTAAAACAAAATAACCCCTTTTAAAGCAATAAAATCAGGGATCTTATTCCCTCAAAAAGGCTTTGATCTTCTAAATCACCTTTGATTATCATGTAATCTCATCGTCTCTAGCTTCTAGGGTACAAGGCTTAATCCCGATTAGAGTAGTTTTGTAATAGCCCAATCAAACAACATTATAAATCCTGAGGCACCTAAGGACATGTATCTTTTTTTTTTTTTTCCCAGAGAAGAGAATGGTAGCATAGAGAACCCTGGTCTCCCAAAACAGGTTTATGTTCTTCCTGATTTATGCAGTTTGAGGGGATTTATTGCAATTTCACTGAAGAGTCTAGACAGATTCTTGTTAATAAAAACACAAGTTATTTACAATTGATTAACCCTAGGCTTTTACAGCACCCACTGGAATACAGTTTCAGAATGTACTGGATCTTACTCACCTAACTAATTTATCATCACAATTAAGATGCAGCTTTTAATTAATGTAATTTTAATTAATTTAATTTGATGTGTTTTCGTATGCAACTTTAGTACAGAAAAAAAAAAGCCATTTGTAGTCCTATTTTGAAGGAATAGTTTTAATTTTTCCTACAGTTTTCATGATGGTGGTATCCGGGCACTTCACCTTCACACAGGATTTTTAACCCTTCCTGGCCACCTCCATGATGAGGGAACTGAGGCTCGTCTTGTGCTGTACGAATGACCCCTTTGGATACTGAAATTCTGAGTTTTTGTCCAGTGCCTTAATCACAACCATCCTTCTTCAATTATCTCAGTGCCATTTTATGACACAGACACAAGGAAACCTTAACTGTCATAATTAAGGTGAGGTATTGAATAGAAAGAGGTAACTCGCAGTGACTTGATGGTTTGGATCATGAGGGGTTTGTGAGCTTGAGGTGGCAAAGCAGCCATACCCATAGTGTACAGCTAGGAGACGTCAACAGATCCACCCTGTAATCACACAGGCAGCTGCACCATCCCCTATGAAACTGGGAAATTACAAGGGAGGTACTGCAAAGATGAGCAGCAGGGCAAACTCTGCAGGCCAGTCTTCCCCCTCCTCAGAAAAGTAGTTCTCTCCCAGCTGCATAAAAATACAATTACATTTGCAAGCACTTTGGGTTTGTCTGTTCTGCTGGCAGTAACCACCCAGAATAGAAACAAACCAGAAACACGACAGCAGAAAACCAGCACTTTGCATGCCTAAACGTAGCTTTGAAGATGAAAACGTAACAGAGTGGGAGGACAGCTTCTGCTCAGCTACTACAATTGTTTTCTCTCTTTATGGTTTCGTGCTGAAATTTCCCAGCATCCGTGGTGGGTGGTAAGAGAAAGTATTTATTTATATCCCCCAAGCACCAAAGTCTTCTGTGGTGTAGGAGCTACAGCAGCACATGGAGCAGCACTTCACTTCAGCAATCAAGCTGGAAACCTCCTCACACAGGTGCTAGCTGGACATGGAGTCAGGCAAAGCATCTTTCCCCCAAAACCAGGCTCCCCTGAAGACGTGGCATATGAGAGCTGGCACCCTGCTACAGCATCTCTCCCAGCTTTGACTAAGGCTGTGGTCATCAGGAAGCTCATTGCAAACACAGCCCCACCTAACGCTGCAGCTGCTGAAGGATTCTGATGCTGCCCTAAAGGATGCTGCAGCAAACTGAGCATTATATTCAAGAAACAGAGCTTCTCCAGGAGTCATCTGCAAGTTTGTAATATGAACTCATGACTACATACAGCTAACGGATTCTCTTCGGTACAGTTAATGTACAGGACTAATGCAAATAAGGTGTTCACCTTCAATTTGTATTGCAAGCATGAGAATAAGAGTAACTATAGTATGCAGGAAATTATAGTTTGGCTGGCCACTTTTTAAAAAAATACTTTTTTTTTTTTTTTAACAGGTTTTTTGGACAACACTTCCATTTTTCATGAATACAACATTTCTGGAATACAATTGTTTTATAAGACCACACTCAACTTAAAGATTTATTTTTCACTGATGTAAATAAATCAGAGTTTTTATATGCAAGATATGAGTTTGATCTCTCTTACATTCTGTATGCAACTGGCTTAAATCTTAGCCCAATGTTACACTATTGATTCCTTCCTTAGTGCACTAACTAGTCCCCTGTGCTGTAAAAAGTCCATTTGCTTCCTCCCCACCACAGCACAAGCCTGTCTTGTTTTATGTTTTACTGGTACATCAATTAATTTAGCTTGCATTTCCATTAAGCAAATATGTCTTTTTAGGCTACAAGATCCAGCCTGGACACCGACAGACCAGAGCATAGGTCAGCTGTGCTTCCACCCTTCCCCTGTCCTGATTTAAGCTTGAGCTACCTGGCAATTTTGTACTCAGTTCAGTAGAGCTTCTGTGTACAACCACGGCTAACTCGGGCACGGGGTAGTGGTTTTGTCCTAAGGGTTAAAACCAGAGTGCACCCGCTGCAGTGGAGTCTCATTGCAGAGGGGTTGAGCACAGAGTGAAGCAATATCAGTTTTCCAGCCAGGGCTTCACAGCTGCGAAAACAGCAGCTAGCAGCTCCGTGCTGCACTTTATCTGCAGACCTTTAGCAAGCTGGCAGCTGCCCTGGCTTCCAGTGACACTGCTCAAATCTCAAACCTTTAAGGGACTTGTCATTTCATGCCCTCAGCATCTGAAGATGACTCGAATACGAAAGCACTATCCACACTCCAGTTACTTCTTTCGACTTCAAGAACTACCCCAGATATTAGCAACACAGTTGACAATGACAATGACTGTGCAGGTTACTGATAAAGCCAGTATATTACAGTGTTTGCACTGCCACACCCCTTAGCATCCAAAGCATTTCATAATCATTTATGAAGTTTTATCATTGAGAGGAATATTCTGAGAAGTTATCCCCTTTGCTATAGGTAGGAAGGAAAGAAATCACAGCACAGAGCTAAAGTAACCTATTCTCACTGTCACGTCTCATCAGTAAGGAGCTGCCAACATCTCCTGAGGAGAAATCCTTCTAGATTAGCAAATCATTAATCCTTCCACATCAGATAGATACACTCAGTGCCATCATGACTACAGCATGTGTAGATGCACATTGCAGGTATGAACTTCAAACTGAGATTTTGGTCTTCCTGGGCAAGATCCTGAAGGTTTTGTAACACTTGCAGTGTGGATTACGGGCTCACTTCCATGTTGTCCTCAGGTAAACACGAAGGTTAATACAAACTCATGACTGTATATTGGATCATCTGAAAATTGGGGGCAAAGATCCCAAGTTTCCATTTCTTGCCCACTGCCCATTTTGGATGAATAATGAAAATATTAATGTCAAAAAAAGATGTGCAGACACAGGCAGTAAATACTTGGCAGGGCAAGGTGATCAAGACCCAGGGCCACGTTATCCCTCTGATCTCATTTCTGTTCATCTCACATCTGCCCACCCTGCATCTATCCAGTTCCACCATTGCTGGCACAAAATTATCTACAGCCTTCACCATCCCTAATAGCTCTCCACTTTACTGACATTCTGAATTTAAAAATCCAGCCTCTTACCTCTCCTTATCATATTCTTTTCTCTTTCTTTACTAATATACAACTCTGTGACTGCATTAAGTAACCCTGTGAGGATTTCTGAAGTTAGACGGTATAGAGTACACCCTTTATCAAGGTTATTTTAAAGGAGAAAGGGGCGATAAGCCTATCTTACTCCCTATGAATCCCTCCTGCTTTAATAAAGTTTTCCTTGAGGCATAGATGAGTTGATTATATAGCAATTAAAGAGAAACTGAAAGCTTTCAATGTTATAGGCTGCCCTTCATTTAGTATTACTATTACTGAACCACTGGGTCTTTAATATATGAATGAACGAAAGCTGAAGCCTAAGGATGCTAACAAAGAGCCGTTCTTCCCCAGAGCAGTAACTGTAAAGCTGGGAACAAAACTTGCCAGGCATTCCAGCAGACACACAAAGATATGTAGCAAGGCCGAGATGACTCTACAGATAAAACCTAAACTAACAAATTCATTAGCTGCTTGGCTTTTAAATGTGACACTAAGAAGTCAACCTAAAGGGCAATTTCCATCTTGCAGCCTTACGCCCCTCTTATACCTAATATCAGTTTAATATCTCTTACATCCAGACTGGAAATTAAACCTGCCAGTACAATACAATGGCTTTATTTTCTTTAATTTTTTTATGTTTTCTTCCACTTTGAAGCTTCGTATCTCTTTGCTGGTAAATATAGTTAACGTGGACAATCAGGGCACAAGGCAATGCATCTTTCTGGACTTTTTTTGAATATTGAGGTTTTTATCAATAACCTGATATCCATGCAGATCCTTTCATCTTTATGTTTCAGAGAAAACACATGCATATACATACATGCATTAATTATCATAAGAGACCTGGCATACAAGTAGGTTTCCATAGCACAGCTTTTCATGTGGATGAGCCAGGGAACAGAGAGCATCAGGGATGCCCTGCTGTCACACAGTGCTCTGCAGCTGAGCAGCTAGTCAGACACGGGACTCCTGGTAAGCAGTCACCTAATTCTAAGTCTTAGACAAATTTCATATCAATCCACATAGCACATTAACAACAGCTGGTAACAGGGTATCTCTAAGGTGCAAAATAAAGGTATAATCTAGAAAACACCATGGACAATTAAAAAAAATACAATACTACATTCTTCAGGTTGAAAAACTCAGTATTTCAGAACTATTTATCCTACCAGTAGCCAAGAGAGGGAGCAAGCATGTAGTGCATCTCTGAGCTCTGGTAGCCCTGGCAAGTCAACGATTTCCCATTTCCAGCCCCACAGGGCTCCCTTGACAGCCAAATAGCTAGATTAAGCTTTTCCACAGGAAAAAAAGCCACTGGAAACACCACAGCACAAGGAATGCAGTAGGCATTTAGACGTTTGGTGTATTCCCAGTTTCCCTCGGCTGACCAATAGCTCTGCAGCCTGTCTACTCCCAACACATGGTGAAGCTTGTCGTAACCTCTTCAGAGGTTGTTTACAAACCAGCAAAAATAGAAAGGTACTTCTTTAAATAAACAGTGTACTAATAAATTTAAGAGTCCTTTGATAGGTTCAATTTAGACTTCTTGCAGCAAAAAGGAGACTAGGACTTGTGTGAGCTTCTCTATTCTTCGTATGATGCCTCCCAGGAGACTGATATGCTCCACAAGTACAAAGCAACAGCACTGGGGCTGACCATCTCCCACCCACCCATTGGGGGATGACAAGCCAGTCCTGCAAAAAGGTAAGCAAGATCCAATTATCTCACCTTTTCCATCTCAAATTTTCTTTTCCTCCTAAATTTGCACAAGACTGAGCCAAGACCCAAGCTATATCTAAATTTAGTTTTGTAAGCCAAGCACTTACCAGTACGTCGAAGCATCACGAGGAGGACCATGCATCATCCACGTTTGTTTATTACCATGTTTGAAGACTCAGAAAGAGCAATGACTTTACGGAGAGCAAAAAATACCACCCTTCAAACAGTGGGTGTGCAGGTAGGTGTAAAGTTTCACTGTCTTTAACTACCATGTATTAAAAAGACCTGAGAGAATATTGGGGCAGGGAGGGGAGTAAACAGGCAGTTTATTTCCCCAGTTTTATCTCCAAGGAAAACCCAAAAGGACACATTCACTGTGCTGGTAACAGCAACCCTATAAGCTCACGGACTGAAGTGGGGATTCTCTTCTTCCCTGCAATGTGCTACCCTGCCTGGGCTTTACGCAGAGGCCAGGATTCGATCCATAGCTAAGCAAACACATATGGCCACATAAAATAGATTTGTTCCCTCAGAAAGCCTAATTAACACATCACACATGCATTTTCTTTTGTAACATCAGAAACTGGCAACCATGCAGACTTTGCTGTCAAAATATTACAGTTTGCACTGGGCTGTGAAGTGTATTTCCCTAAGGCAGAGGAATAATGGCAGCTACAAATTAAAATGTAAGTTTAACAGATTCAAATGATGATGAAATGGAACTGTTAAATAATTTCTTAAAAGGCAGCATTGTCAATGATCATGCAGGCCACCAAGTGTCGGACCCGAACCCAGAAGTGCTTGTTCCAGCTACGCAGGAATTCATTACGCTGGCAAGCACTGGCCCATGGCAATAAATTATCACATAGCTCTGGGCTGAAGGCACCCAGGCTGGAGTATAAATAGATTTGAGAAACCCTTCTCACCTGTTGTTGGCCTCACGGTCAACTCATCTTTCTGCAAACAAGTTACAAACAACACTACTTGACTGCTGTCCCGCGTAAATATACATATACATGCCTTTTCAAAAGCAGTGCATCTTTTCCCAGTGAAATACGTTTCCTCTTCTTACATATAAAATTGTGATTGAAGAGAGCTATGAGCCAGAAATGACTCGGATTGCAAATGTGCAAAGCTTTGGGATGTGGGCCAAGTTTTCTTTGCTCAGGCCTATTGTGAGCACAGAATACATCTAGTTAGAAACCTTTACTCTATATGGGACCTGTCAGGTACATTGTCCCCCAAACATGTAAATAAATGACACCGTCATAATGCTGAATAACCAATAGCAGCAGCAGATGACACAAAGAAGTCTTGGGAAAAGAGGAAGAGGAGGAGACGGGCAGTGAGGAAACGATATGGTGGGACAGATTTAGTCCTTACTGGAATTGCACTAAGGAAGATTTTAGGCCAACACTTACTGGGACAAGAGCAATCTGTGAGTTTGCAAAAAAATAAGCTTCCTACTGGCGTGAAACATGAACTACTGTCAGCCCCGGGCAGGACCAGCAGACGGGCACGCTGTTACCACTACCTTCAAATGGAGTACGAGTTGCACTAATAGGGGACTAATTAGTTGCATTCTCACCGGAGAATGAAACAGCAGGACCTGCCCGCAGCTGCCAGACTGCGCAGGGAGGTCCCGCAGCTGCAGAGGTCCAGCCTGCAAGGGCACCTACCAGAGCCAGCGGGCTGATTTGGCTGGAGGGCGGCTGTTCCCTGGGGAAACAGGAGCATGTTTCGTTTGCACTGGGTGATACTGAAAATAAAAAAACTGCCAGAATAATATGGCAGTCAAAGCAATAGACATCCTAGTATTGGCACAGTTCTATCCATATGAAAGTCATCTTATTAGTATAGCCGATTTTCCTTCTTGAAATAACATGTACTACTATTTGAATATTTGCGCTGACAGAAATGTGTCAACACTGAGCAGTTTTATAGCCTGATACATTATATACACTGACAGCATACACAGAGGAGGACTATTGCGTAGAGGAAGTGTCTCCACGTATAGACATGTGTGCACAGATGCGCGTGCATCTGCAGAGGAAGCCAGAGCAGCAGCAGTCAAACCACAAGGGACATGAAATCTCGGGCTGTGCCTGAAGCCTGGGCATGACCGCAGTGCCGTCCTTGCCAGGACCCAGCAGCGGGCGGCGACAGGCCTGCACATCCTGCAGCCTTCAGCGCAGTCTCCAAAGGGGACAGAGTCTCCAAAGGGGACTTTCCGCTCTCAAATGCAGCAGAGGTGAAACACGCTAAACGGCTGTGAAAGCAGCGCAGCCTTCTTTTATCCGCGACACAGCTATTAGCAGAGAGAGAGGCTTTACAAGCTCCTTTACCACTGCCAACTGCATTCCAAAACTATTGGGGGGGCTTTTAAGGATACGCAGGGGCAGTTTGTTGGCCAAAGTTACTGGTTTTTTTCAGCTAAAGATACCAAGGCAGAGCGGAGCCTTAAAAGTTCAGGTCAACTCTAATTTTAACTGGGGTGGTTTTCTCACCTCTGCCTGTATCAAAGGCAGTATCAGAGTATCAGGATTCAGTGTCAGCTGTCAGAGATTTGATAGCAATGCAACCACTTTTATTCCCATCATCACTATTTAACAAGGAGGAAAATATCCACCTCAGTGCAGCCCCCCTCCTGCTTGAGAGAGAGACTTCAGCAGCTGGTTCCCAAACCCACCTTTAACCTTGACAAGAGCAAATTTTACCAGGATCACCTTATTACACTCCATGACCCAGCTGCATCTCTGCAAAAGCAGCTCCCTTCACATGCATTCTTTAATTTTCTGCTCCGCCTTTCACAGCAGCACCTCGAGGCAGCATCGACATTATTTACGACAGGAGCCTTCAGCCTCCACACCATACTTGGGTCCATCCTTCCTTCCTTGTCCTCCCTCCCCGGCCACCCTCCCTATTTGCCATTCATTTTTCCATACCATCCCCATCCCCAAAGTCTTCTTGGCACTGCCAAGTTCATGCATTTACATCCCTGCAGGGGTTTGTGGTTGCACTTCCACAGGGAGATTCAGGGTCCAGCTAACATGTTCGCATGGCACAAGCACTCTGAAGAGCAGAGGAGCCAAGCCACCAGGCACGTGCTTTGACTCTTGGTGAGAAGAAAACGCCCATCTGAGGAAACAGTGAATTTTGCAGACTGGATTCAGAGTACATAGCACCAGACTCCCTGCTCGTGCAGCTTCAGAGCTCTAATGCCCCCTTGCACAGGGACGTGGCACAAGACCGCTCTCTTACTGCTCTGTAGGGGAACGTAAGCTTTCTTCACTCCTTTACGGTAGAAGCCATGTTACCTTTTCTCCCCCACCTTCCACTGATGACAACAACTCTTACCTTCAGCAAGCAGGAGAAACCATCTGTGACAGCCAGGGTCTGTCCTGGGGCTCTGGCAGGGTGTAGGGTAAGAGTAAGCCAACGTACAAGATTGCCATACATTTCTTTTGCTATACTAACTTCTGTGGGTTAGCAGCTGCACTGCACATTAAACGCAATAATTAAATGAATTAAACTGGCCCTGCAAGTGCAGCTTGCAGTCTCCTCTCTTGGTGAGACTTCTGTAATAAAATTATAATAAAAATAAGTTAGAAAAATTAAATATTTAAATTCTTACCAGGGCTGGAAGAAGGTCCAGCACTGCTCTGCCTTTTGTTTGTATCATCCAAAAACCTTAGCAGCTTCCTAATACCTTCTGAGATGTGCACCTGTGCACACATGTGGCAGGAGAGCTCACCTGAGCTGAATTAACCCCTACCCATTAACCCCTCTGCTTGTCACTGCAGACAGTCCCCTTGTCGGCTAAATTTGATCTCACTGTGGTAGGAGCGCCCTTTTCACGGGGAAAAGTCTCAGCTGGAGAGTTAAAAAAATAAAACACCTAGACAGAAAATAGGTACTGGCAGGCGACGCTTTATTCTCATTGACTGTGGGGAACGGTATGCATGAAAGCACCGCTTGAGGCCAACAGTTGCATGCATTACTCGTCGAACCTACTTTGCAAGTGCTAGAACTAAATGCATAGAAACAGGTTCTGGGAGGCCTCATATGATGTGCACAAAAGCTTTTTTTCTCCCAAGTGCAGAAACTTCTCCCCACATTCCCAAGGGCCTGAACACAGCCAAAGAGAAAGGGCTTTTATTCAGCCCAGCAAAAGCGGCCTGTGCAGAGCAGCGTTTACGGGGCTCCAGAGGGAGAGATCTGCAGAGGAGGGAAACAGCAAGAACAGCTTTTGAGGTAGAAGAAACAAAACCAGGAGGCCCTCTAGAGATGCCAACGGTTAAAAAACAAAATTGCCTGTTAAAATAGATCTCGGGCAGTAGCAAACTGCAGGTGCTTAATGAAGTGACACAGTTCAAGATCTGCTATTTAAACTCAGCCACCCTCTAACATTCTCCAGCATTTCACCCTTAGCATTTGTGCGGACACGTATACCCTGCAGAGCCCTGTCATGCCTGCAAAACAACTGCACGCTACTAGGCTGTTCCTGTTTCTGGTAAGCTGTTAGAAAAATTTCTCGAGATGCTAAACTCCAAAATGCTCTAGCAGATCTGCAAGGACTATGGCTTCTACCAGGCCCTCAGGATCCCCGGAGACACCGGTGTTTCAGAGCCAGGTCCCTAGCCTAGATCACAGGCCAAGACTTCAGAGATGCGTTCCTGAGTGCTGCCTGCTACCGAACATTGGGAGTTAAAAACAAAAAACAGCAGAAAAAATGTTTTAGAAGAGTCTACTAAATAATTTTGCCACTTTAGTACTGTACTAAGAAGAAAAAGAGATTCCTTAAGAGGTGACCCAATGCAACAATAGTATCTGGCAAGTTGGGGTCCTGTATAGCTTTAGACATACCAAACAATGCAGCCAATAAACCTAAGACCCCAAGACCCCTGGGATGGGCAGATCTCCCTGGAGTATTCTTCGGCCTCCCAGCTTCATACAAGGTCATTGTACCTGTCAAGAACCTATCAAAGCTCTTTTAACCTTCCACGCGCTCAGTGTGTTTCATGCTGTTATTTTCCCTTTTTTTCCTTCTCCCCAAAACTTCCATTTTTCTTTCTTTCAAAACTCTGCCAGTATATTGAGGATTATATGAACACAGATCAGGCTGCTCTGTGTTCAGGTGCTCTGTATACAGATGCACCAACATCTGCTGCTTTCAGCCCTTCCTCTCTGCTCTCATCATTTCTCCCCTTGTGCTTCCAAACCTTTGTATGGTGAAGGACTGGCACATCCCTTCCTCACTGAATCTCAGGTTCAGAAGTGCTTTATTGGTCTGCATAAAAGGCAAACCCTTCACTTCTCAAGACGGAAAAAAAGACATTTGGAAAATGTATACATTTTAACAAACTACACCTTGTCCCACAATGCCTGCCCACAGCTTACCTCTCCCCAGCTTCTGTAGGACACCCTCAGCCCACGCACTGCCCAGCACCCTGTGTGTCACCCAGCACCCCCTGCGAGGTGGCACAGACTCCTGCCCCGAGCCCCTCTCCTGCACCTCGCCAGGGGTGCCCCGAGGTGCTGGGAGGCAGTCGCATGGCACCGGTCACCTCGCCACAGCAGTCCATTGCATGGGGGAGCACAGGGGACTACAGATAAGATGCATCCCCTGAAATGGGAAGAAAATTTCAGTGCAGCTGGGGAGATTTCTGCTGTCATGGGGTGGGCGGTCTGAGCTTGACCTGCACATCTCAGGTATCTGCCAGTGCACCAGCAGCTACCAGAGACTTGTAAAGGGGCTACCTGGCAGCTTCAAACCGACGGTGTACGCTGGCACATACAGTGAGCTGCACACCCTCCGATAACCCCACCGCGTATCATCCGGGCTAGCAGGTTCTGGTTTCTCATTATCTGCTTCCCAAATCAAGCCATCTAATCCTATATCCCCAATGCTTCCAAAGCCCATTTCTTACTTTGTAAGTAAATATATATATATGCACATCTCTTACTTGTTAAGTATGTATATAAAAATATTTTTTTCCTTTTTACAGTTACAAATTGCATTTGCATACTGGTTTTATTTTTTTGGTATCTATGCAAGCTTCTTAGGGAAGATGAGCTTAAGATAGAAAACTTTTGAAAATATTTTCTTTTGGTTTTTTATTATTTTTTAAAAGCCTACATCAAAATGTAACTTGTATATCTGTAGCTATAAACTCTGTAGGGTAAATTTTGTTCTTCAAACACATGGAATAAAACCAATGCCACCGCCACATCCACCTTTGCCTCCACCTGTCCCACTCAGCACCTCTCCATTAGCTTCCCAGAGCACACCAAGCTTTCATTCAACATTCAGGTCCAAAATGTTCCAGAGGTTTTTCACCACAGACTGAGACTGGCTGGCGGCATGGTCCTTCAGCCTGGAGCCCATCACATCGTAGAGGCTCTTTGCAAGCTTGGTGACCACAGCCTTGACATTGCCACTTCGGATAGGCAGGGCTCTGTTTCCCAGGAAGAACCAGAGCACAGGCAGGGTGTAGCGCTTGACAGTTTGGGGTTTCCGGGGATAAACAGCTGCCACAAGCACTGCCAAGCAAGAGAGACAAGCTTCTTAACAACCTTTAATGCAAACAAGTACCTACATTTATTTTTGGTTCTTGGAAGCCTTTTCTGGCTAATATCAACAAGCACAAAGAGCCCGATGATCCAGAAATAGGCAACAGTGGCTGGGCATCCACTGAACAGAACAACCAACCTCTGAGGACCTTGATTTCTCCAAATCAGAGGCTTTGTATCTGTGATAGACTTAGCAAAGTGAATCACTTCGCAGGTGATTTACATTTTGTAAATCATTTCACTATCCACTTCTGCATTACACATGACAAAAATGTCAAATCACTGTTTATTTCCATTAAGAAGTTGTCTAAACCAGCTGCTGAAGATTTTGAAATGCAGCTTAGAGAGGTAATTGAAAGATTTCTAATAAAAAGGATGATTACTTTTTTGTGACCTTTGATGAAAAATGCCGAAAGTCTAATCTGGCAGTTCCCTTTGCTCAGTGGCACACAGCAAACAGCAGTATTATATCACACTTCAAAACTCCAGCCCACAAAAGACGTGTGCTGCATGACAGTTTTATTAGAAACATCAGTGACTAACTGATGTCTTTGGCAGAATGGTCTAATTTGAGCTTTTTTCCCCTCATACTTGGTGGCTTCTAATGAACAGCTGTTTCAAACTTCAGGATGTCTTAGATAATTGCCCAGACCCCATTGCCATGGCATTTGAGCATCTCACAAGTTTAATGGCATTTACCCTCACAAAGTTCCCTGAAATGAGGAAATAGAGATAGAAAAATCTTACACAGGGGGCTGAAATTTAACCAAAAAACAAGCATTCCCTCTCATTCTCTCTGCAGTCTGCTCTCAGCTCATTTTATGAACTGAACTATATTAAATACAAACAAAAATTTACTACCAGTAGGCTCCTTGCATGGCAGATTCTGCTGAGAGATCAAAATCTGAAATGGTCTGGAGACAGAGTTCTTATTTTCTGTTCAGTGGAAATGTTATGCAGTAACCATTTATTATTCTGTAGTGGAAGGACCTTAATTTTCTCTATGCTGTTAATCTAGCATCAGTCATCAACATTTAAACAGCTCCTGAAAGTACCTAAAAACAATTCTGGTAAGCAGGAAAAAGGTTATGGTACCTATTTTAAAATGGGAGTCCATTTGAGTTTAAATGCTATTAAACACAGTGGTCACTATGGAGCTTCAGAAGAGAAAGAGCTGTCTGTTCCCACTAAATCCCAGAGAGAACATCTGCTCTCTCTAAAGCAGTCCCAATTTATGTTCAAATGCTTTATTTGAAAAAGCGATTAAAATAACTGTAAAACTAAATTCTATGTTTATGGAGATTTACTTTATTCAAATTATCTTTAAAGGCCCTTTTACATTCTATATGGCTAAGGATGCCCTTTTGAGATTCATAATAAAGAAGCAAAGTGTATTAAACCTTGGATTAAAAGATGCTGGCATAATTAGCAGTGGATTTAGCCCTAATTAAAGCAAGGCTATAAACAGTCTTCTCTAGTATATACTGAGATTATCATTTTTTCCATTCCTTGGCTATTGCTGACATAGCAAGCTACTGTTATAAATCAATTATCAGCTGCATTTGTAGTGTGTTGGACACCGTTGATATAGAAATAGACTGTTTGCACATCCTGCAATGCTCAGAGTCCAAGGTCATATCTGCAATACAGGCAGGGAGCCTCAGTGGGTTGGGCTGAACTGCCTGCTTCTGCTCCTCTGCCCCCAAATCCTGCCTTGCACCAAATCCTTGCCTGTAATATGTGCGTTGAGTTTTCACATGCGCTATGACCCCTAGGCTCTGCAGGATTCAGCCTCCAAAGTTTCCAACAGGAAAACAAGAATCCTGTGATGACAATACAAACTGATCCTCAGAAATACCAGTTGCCACCATTTTTTCTAAAGGATGGTCTTTCACTTTAGAAAAGGGACCTCTTACAGACCTCCATGACCTTTACTGTACTGTCCTTCAAAGAGAGGAGCCAGCCAGGGTAGTTTTAGCCCCTTTCTTTCCTGGAGGCAAGTCCTAAGATGCCCCAGTGAGAGAGCTCCGTGCTGGAGCCCAACTGCCATCCTCATCTCACATGCTGCAAGCCTCCGCAGCAGTCAGGCAAACCCCTGCCAAATATACCTACTATGTGTATTTCACAGGAGCTCAGGACGTTCTGGTGTTTTATGAGCTACTGCACTGTCTATTCAGAGGCATTCCCTCTAAATATTCCCTCTGAAGACTTCTTGACTTAGAAGTGGAGATTAGCTGAAGCAGGCAATACCTGAGAGAGATTCTGTGACATCCAGCAGAGCTTGGCCACTGAGGAAACACACACGCTGGGCAAGTGCTTGCAGCAGCAACATGTTATCTGAAAGAGAAACATGTATTTCTGCTCACTCTTCTGAAGTTATTTAAAAAAAAAAAAGAAGGAAAAAGAGGGAGGGGAAAGGGCAGGGGTAACTGCATTTTGTAAAATAAAGTAAATTTCTGCCAGTTTCTGAGTCCTTTTCATCTTCTTTCCTTCCAGCTTACTTGGGAGGATTTTAAATTCAAAAAGAAAAGCTCTCATTTCACATCTGTAAATCCAAAGTTGACTGCTCTACAAGGAGCTGTGTTAAATATTTCACATCAGGGTCCTCAAAATTTAAATCACATGTAAGCAGTGAAAAGGTTTTGTGTCCCGGAGCTTTGCAGAAGTGACCTCCTCCCTCCTCTAAGGAAAAGGGTGAGATGGCTCAAAAGTCCACACATCCATTCACACTTTAAGGATAAGCTGGTGTTAAATCTTTAAGTTACCTGTTGGGATCTATGAACAATACCCCAAGTTACTCTTACAAGAGAGAATTACTGCTCATTGCCAACACCATCCGCTCTCAGGGGCTCTTGTAACATCTCTGAAATCAGATCTTAGCAGAGAGACTGGAAAACAAACTGATTTCCCAGTTCTTGACTGTCATATATATTTTCGTTTTTCCTATGCTGCCTGTTGCTGACTGGGGTCTTGTTTTAATTTATAAACTGTTGCCTGGATTGGTCTTCAAGCCTCCAGTCTTACCACTTTGATAAGCCAAGCAAAACTTTTCTTGGAGGCAGAATGTACGTGGGATGCACTACAATACCTCACAGTGTCACCAGGAGTGGTACCAATAAAGCAGGCAACCTGCTTCTGTGGGAACCACTACAGAGCCAAATCCCAAAGTGGTTTTGAGTAGCACTGTGCTATTAACTGCTCCTTTTTGCATGAGATATAAAAAAGAAGTCCCTAATGATCTTCTTGCAAGTGTGCAGTAAAGAACTGATCCTGCTATCCTAATTAAGCTTCTGCTTCGGTAATTATGCTCTTCTCATTCACCTTTTTAAACAGACACTTCACTTTCTGCCTCACACTCTTGCAATATTGGCAGATGCTGTTTCACACTTGCTGTTCCTCCCCATGGGAGGTGCTGCTTTGAAAAAAACGCCCTGAGATCTTGAAGGAGCACAAAATGTTAATTAATCATTAATATCGGTATCTACCGATGGATTTTCAAGGGAACAGTTTGAGTTTTGGGTGGGTGAGGTGGAACTGTTTGTTTGCTTGGTTTTTAGGAAGCTAAGTGTATAGGCACTATTCACCTTCCAATTTAAGAGTTTCAAATGCCCTGTGCATTTTGAAACACTAAAGCTCGAGTCAATAACAAATTTACGCAGCTAAGTACCCATTACTTCAGCTGCCTTGAGAGACCTAAAGACAGAGGAGCTTTTAATGGCTGTTAGAGGAAACAAGGCGCCAAGCAGTACAGTTCTTATTAATTCAGCTTTAATTCTCTGCACTACATATTAGCTAAACCTGTTGGCCACAGGACAGGCAGCCCAGCATTTGCAATATGAGCAAAAGAAGAATCTGCTTCTCCGTGCTCTCATTTTCACTGCAGTTCCCTCTTTGCTATGTTAACACCTACAGGGGAAATTTGCCTTCCCCTCTTGCAGAGGGCTCATTCCTCTGGGAGCTACTCAGGCTGCTGGCCTGACTCCATGCCCTGGCATCAGGCAGGGGCCATCTGAAGGGCATTTCTTTCATGACAGAGGACAGGGTAGGACAGATGTCAGAGGAGAGCAAGATCTATGTCTTGGTCCCATTGCAGTAGGGCTTGATTTGCTGATTCACCCCCATCGACAAGGTGGCTCCCTCAAGTGGGATTAGGGTCCCAGGTCACAGCTAATTAATGTGTGTGGCCTTCAGCTGGGGACATCCAAGCCAATGTCAGGGTTAAGCTAAATAAATGATTCAGGCATTATTTGGAAGGAAATTAGTTTGTTTGCAGGTAGAATTTTGGTCTCAGGGATGGGGGTGTTTTGGTTTGGTTTGGTTTGGGGGTTTTTTTTTTGTTTTTACATTGAGTGATCAAGCAATTTTCTAACCAGCTTGCATTTTTGCATGGATCATTAAAGGTGACAGATGAGGAAGTCTCACCTAAAACTCAGAATCTGAGGCATGTCAACACAGAGCCTCGAAGCAATAGCTGGGCTCTTAGCTATGAAACTCAGTAGAGCAACGGGGCAAGACATTGCACTCACCCTAAGCTAGGAGCGTTGCACAATCCTTTAGAGTTCGGGGGGTGGGGTTGTCATTTGCCACTTGATTTTAAATTGTAAAGGCAGACAATTTTAAAGCATATGGGAAGGTTTCACTCATGCATTGTTCCAGTAGAGCCTTCCTTCCCCCACTAAAGCCCTAGGTGTTGAATTTTGAAATATTTGTGATTCAGTGGCCCGTTTGAATTTTTGCAAACATCCATAAAAATGAGCAGAACCAAAAAAATATATCCCACCTTGTTTGCTTGAACCTGTCTCTGGGTAAAGTCAGTGTGATGAGAGACATATATGCCTTGCTCCTGTTCTGACATCTGCCAGCACAGAAAATATACAGTGATCTCTCAGAATTGGTGAGAGGGGAACGACAGAAAGCTCCATACAAAACCCTGAAGGGATCTGTTTGCCACATCCTCTGTTAGCAGGACTCTGCAACTTTTCCCCAACCTTCTCCCAGGCACCACAGAAAATGGGTAAGGGCCAAGACCAGTACAGGTCTCACACCATTCTCCCCACTTCATGATCAGGAACAACCCTATACTTGGGACACAGAAAGGCAGCAGGTCAGCAAATTCACTGAGTTCGCAAAGCAGCTGATGTGGAGAAAGTTGTTAATTCCCCTTTAAGATCTGCCTCTTCAACACTAAATTTATCAGGCATATTCACCCAGTGCTGCATTTTCACAGCTGACATAAATCTGCGTGGCAAGGGAATTTACAGCAGACCTTGGCTATGTAGTTATTGGCTATAGCCATCTTGCCCCATGCAGAACAACATGTGGAACAAGCCATCATTTACAGCTGGATTTATACCTGTTTGTTCTAAAGAAATGAACTTGGCAAATCATAAATTCCCTTTTAAAAAAAGAAGACAAAGAAGAAAGGTGGAAAATAGACAGGACCAGCTAATGCTTATAATGTAGAGCCTTCCAGGAAGCTGTTCTGCAGAAGCTCTGACGGGCCAGTGTCCCTTCACGCCAACAGCAAAGCAATTCATTTGGGAAGTCAAATTGGGCCCAAACAACCTCCAAAAATCCCTTTGTCCCTGAATTCTAGCAAAGTTGTACTCCAGGATTTATTTTCAGCTCCTTCTGTACCAAAGCAGACAAGCAACACAGAGCCAAAGGCTCCTGGGACTTTGGGGAAATGCTGGTACACATTCAAGCCTGTCTGGGAACTGGTGCATAAGGACTGCACCACCACAGCTTCTGGTTACCCAGTTCACCGGTTAGCCAGCAGGAATTCACGTCCTTTGATATATAGCATAAATGACACGAGTGATCTGCAAACCTGGCATCAACCATGGAACCCAAACATTATATGTGGAACCTGCTTTTCTGTAGTAGATTTTAATCAGTGTAAAAAAACTCCTGGTGAACACTCTTATTGATGGTATTCATCTCTCCAAAACCAAACTCCTTGCATGCGTAAGTACGCACACACCAGGTCTCATCTCACATTTCAACAGAAGTCAGAGCTGGAGTAAACAGCAGATGAAGAGCCCCAGGGACCCTGGTCACAGCTGCAGTGATGACAGTGGTAGCACAAATATTGCCAGTGTGCTTCTGAATCTACACCAGAAGATCAAGAGGGAAATTCAGGCCTGGATTCATCTCACCAAACTTTAAACACTTCACTGAGGTTTCAGTGGGCAGACGTAAACACCTCCAGCAAGCTACACAGAGCAGCCTGAGACCTCCTCCTTGATGAAAATATGTGCAAAAAAAACCCCCAGGTAACGTCAAAACCTCTCCACTAGATCCTTGCAGCTGGATCCCCTGGAGGGATGCATAAAATGCCTAAGAGTAACCTAAGAGTCACAGAGAACAACACTGGCTACAGTCCTGGGTCTGGTTTTCAACTGTGTCCCCTGGCTGCAACCAACCCTACCAGCCCCTTCTTCACTTAGAGAGCCACCCAGTTGTCTATCCTTGTACTCATTGTTGTGAATCATTAATATCAACCATAAAACTGAGGTGAGAGAAAAAAATCTTAGTATAATCCCATTCCACTTTACTCCCATCCTTTCATTTCTGCTTTTCTGACTCCCTTATTTTTAGGTTACTGCCTCCAAATTAAGGCAAATTGAAACCTGTGGCAGGTGAGGGGAAGCAGGGAGCTAACATCAGGACAGTGTCTCCATATGCTTTTAAGAAATACATACTGCCCACATGCGTACAATCAGTTTCTAGAGCAGATCACAAGGGAATAATTCCAAAGACACTGACAAAAAAGTAGCTGTTAAAAGCTGTTTTAATGAACTGTAAAGACACCAACATAGACTTCTGTAGTATTACTCATGAAGGAACATGCCACTGCATTTGCCAGTGCACAGCATGCAAACACCTAGCTTTTGGACAACGATAAGGGATGGGCTGGAAGTGCACTCTGCAGGGCAGGTGCTCCCAGCCAAAACGAGCCTGAGGATCCCTGAGACCTTCAGCATGACCCTGGTAGGCAGCAGAAGACATGCTGCACAACCTGCAGCGGCCATATGGTTCAGGACACAGGGCAGATTGGGACCTCACCCTCTCCTTACTGCAGGTACATATTTTACATCAACAGGCATACTTGCAGCCCATGCTCAAGCATCCAGGGAAGGGGATGATAATGGGCTCCTTACCCTTCTGGAAGAAGGGAGCCAAGACATTTCTAACCCCACACACGTGGAGACCTCCAGGCTGACTACGGCACAAGCATTTCATCCTTCATCTGATCTCTGCTATGATATTTCATAACACAGTATCTTATTAAATTGAAGGTCTCAATCTTTGAATTCAAAAGGAAATTTTCCTTTGGGTTTTACATGGCTAAACTACTACCTAAAACTGCAAAATGAGTAACTGAGGTCAAAGCTTTTCATATTGGTGTCAGCAAGGGCCAGACACATCTGCTCAGGAGAGCCACCACTGCCAGAGCATGGAACGAAGCCCAGTGAGAGCAAAGAGCCTCCACCATGTGTTTCAAGGAAAAAGCACATTCATTTCATCTTGTTTTAGTGGCTGTAAACTTAACAGAATGCACATCTGAGAAATCCAGTTCAATATAAACAAAACACATGCAGTTTCCCAGGAGGAAGGGGGAAAAACAGTCATGACAGATGCTAGTCACTTCCCTCATGTTCTTCTGGCAGGAACTTAAAATAATCCCTATAATGTCCTCTCTGCTGAATTAATAATCAGACATATGATCTAGGTGATAAGCAGCATCCATTCAGCTGCACATCACAACATGATACAACAGATTGGGATAGAAAGAATGCAGGCAGGACTTCATAAACATCTTGCAGCAGCTGGATATTTCCACAGACAACAGCAGCTATCAACAGACTCAGTGTTCACTTGACTCTGAGATGGAGAAGCCACATTTGAGGAGAGTCAATGTCCGAGGTTAGCCTTACCTAGGTGAGCAATGGATGCTTCCAGCGCTTTCACAGCTGCAACATAAATCCCCAAGTGCTTTGAGTTCAGGTTGTCAGTGACTGCTGCTACCAGAGAGACCAGCACTGGGTGTAAGGCGTCTCTAAGCATGGGTGTCATCAAAGCCAGCGCCTCCAGCGCCTTCTGGTTCACTTTCTTGTTGCAATCCTGAAGTCTCAGGACAAAAACATCAAAAATCTGTTAAGAAAACAAACGACATGAAAGCTGGATTAAAATGTCTTTGATTCAAGAAGGGATATAGAAACAAGTATGCAGCAATGTAAAAGATGAAAGTAATGCTTTCTGTCAGGTCAGCGCTTGCTAGCATAATTTCACTGTTTTCCTGTGGGCTACTCACTGTAGTGGTTGCACAATCTCATGCTGGTTGAAAAGATTTTCACATTTTATTAAGAGGCTTGGGTGGGGACAGGATAGTTCATATGGTGTTTCTCTTTACCTGTAAATCATTAAATTAATCCCATTTTAATAATGCAAAATAGTGTCTTTGGTATAGAGGTACCACATATTTATGATGCCCATTTTTCCATAAAGTTTTCTCGAGTACTGAGGGTAGTTTTGATTTTGCCAAAACTGTGGCTGGGTAAGATCCAAGTTTTGTTTTATCTCTCTCAGGACCTGCGTCTGGAGGAGTGCAGGGCTCTGATGAACTCTTCAGGATCCAGACCATTTGCCTAGCTAGCAGGTAGACTTCTGAAGTTTAATGTGCTGTGCAGTTCTCATCAGAGCAGGTTCAGTCCCTTGACAGCCACATTATCAGGCACTATTTTCTGGAAAAGCGGAAAAAAGCAGCTGCTGGGAGGAGAAGGAAGAGAAGATCTGTCTCTAGCCATTTTCCTCCTCTTTCCAAAGAGGAAAAAAGGACCCCCAGGAAGGGTGAGAACAGTCTTTCCCGACCAAGAAAGGGATGAGGACGGAAGTGAATAGGCAGAGTTGTGTCTGTGCAAGACAAGATAAAGTTTACAGGAGCATCCTTTAAAAAAAAAAAATTTTTTTTTCTTCAAATCAACCCAGCCTTATACTTCTCTCCCTCATCCCAACCCATTTTTCTTCTAGCGAATAATTGCCAAGCTTTCAGTGGCTGGATTTCCTTTATTTCAACCTAACTGTAGTAAGAGACAGCAGGAGCTACAGCAACAGTAAATTCTGTCACCATCTCATGAACAGCACCAATAGACACCTGCCAGAGAAATACATGTGGACTGAAATTACTTGACCTGAAGCCTGGAGTTGAATTAAATTATTTGGGGTGAGAAGGGACCAGCCTGTCCCAAACAACTAGGATGTAGTGCCAAGACACACTGAGTTAAGTTTACTGGAACAGGCTTGGGAAAGGAGCTAATGGGAAAGGATCAATAGAGATGCCCCACATACCTGGACAATATTAGTGGAGATGAACTGAGGGCTGCTTTTGCAGTGGTCTAGGAGGAGCACCACTCCCTCCATTCGTGCCTGAAACTCTTTGGCTGTCAGGAGCTTGTAAAGCTCCATGAGCTGTTCAGTCTCTTCCACAGTCCGAAGTGACGTGCGGTGGACTGTCCGATGGCGTAAGATGGGTACGTCAGAGCCAGATCTCAAACTGGAAAATAAAAACAAGGTAAGACCTTTTGGTGACAATATCTTCAGTTAATTGTGAGGAAAACATCTTGAGGAGACTTCCTAATGATGTGATTTCAGCTAGATTCTGATCTGAAAAGCAACTTTGATCTGATGACAATCATAACAGGAGACACTCTGCAAGTTACATTATCGCTAGTGCTTGCTTAGGAAAACCAAGGCACCAAGGATGGGATTCATCTCATTTATCTTCAGATGTCTTCCCAGGTACTCATTTAGCATCCCTTTGTGGGGAAAAACAGGCACTACTTCAAAGTTTAAATGCTTTATCTTATGGGAGGTGTCTGTATTATAAGGAAATTAATTGCTCTGGAGAAGCATCTCTACAACAGGTATGGGAATCTGGATAAATAGCTCAGATGCATCTAAACAGATGAATCCTACCCAGAGAGATTAAGGGGCATATCTGAAAGGATCCAGAGGATCAGTAACAGAGATAAAAACAGACGCCAGCCATCCCACTACAGTAGTGGGAAGCAGACATTTTTTATCATAGAAATTTGTGGGGCAAGGAAACAATCTCTGGCACAGCTCATCTCCACCAGAAAGATTTTACTGAGGAAGAGACGTGTAAAGCTTGTCATGTGCTTTGTCAGATATAACAGAAGTGCTCAGTACCCTCCATTAGAAGGCAAGTTGTCCTGGGGCTTCGTCAAGCCGCTGTTCCTAGACTTCTTGGGGCCCTTGGCAGATGGAGGTTCACATTTATGGTCTTCTATCCCCTACGTATATATAAAAAAAAAAAAAAATGAATCTATAGAAGATAAAAGAGGAAATTACTTGTTTAAAACAGAAGTTATAACCAGGATCACTGCTACCAAGAAAGGCTTAGGAAAACATTTTATAACTTAGAGAGGGAGACAGGCCAGAGATTCAGTGTATTGTCTACTATTTGTTTTCAATAACCCAAGGCAGGTTATAGGTGCTACCATAATGGGCAGCAGTATAAGATCCTGAATTCATTAGTCTTGAGCACAAATGGGAATAATGTGAACTGGTAGGGAACAAGCCTTCTTAAAGGGAATAGCGGGAAACTTTTGGACTCTGCAGGTTGGCCCATTGTGCTGGGAGTTGATTTGGTTCACACTCACTCTCCCTATTCCTGCACAAAGGCACATTCCTCTCTAGAATGTAAATGGAGAGGAATAAAAAAATAAAAGGATGATTTTCCACTGGATGCTGAATTCACAAAACTTCTTCCAGCTCCACAGTGCATGACAGCAGGGCAGTATTCCCAGAATACAGACAATAGATGTACTAATTATGATTGCCTTGTGCATGTTCTGTATCTTTGGAAATTTTCTTGGCACTACTACTTCCTTCGTCTGTTGCAAAGACTCTATTATCTTCAGAAGCACTATTCTCACTTCCTTGCTTTATTGGGGATAGGGGGTGGGGGTGTTGGGTTTTTTAATGCTTGAAGGTAAAACCATTTTCTCCTACTTCCCTTTCCTGTTTGTGGCTGATATTCAAAATACACCCACTTTATTTCTAACCATACTAGCTCCTTCACTGTCTGCAGATAAACAGGCTAAGGATCAACAGTTCATTCCCAGGAGCAAAATGATTCAGTGGAAGAAGAAAGAGATAAAGAAAGATTAGGTATGATTAATCTCATATTAGCAATCTCAGTACTTTGCATAAAGGAGATGTTTCTCCTGCCAAGCACTTACTTTCTGCTTAATTGTTGCCATAACATCTTCCAAGTCACGTGAGGGGACAGACCGTTTCAAATATCTATCAAATTTTCGATGACTCATCAATATATGCAGCATCTTCCGTCCATAACACCTAACATAGGAAAGAGAGAAATGAATGACTGTTTTTTCTATGGACTATTACTGTATTTTCTCCCTAGCCTTTTGAATAAACAAAGGAAAAGTGTTAATAAAATAAGCTCATATTTTAAACTCATCATGTGTAATACCTTCATGAGAAGGTATTACCTATTCAACAGAGAGATATTTATCTCCATGTATTGCCACTGCACAATGCTGCCAGCTGAACACAAGAGGCAAGAGGAGAACACAGGGCAACAGGAAAATACAATTTCACTCTGAAATTGTGGGTATGCTTCTGTGGTATTGCAGGATCCCAAGAGACAAGTGAAGCACATCTACTGCTTTGCTGTCATGGCTTATTTGCAGTGTCTTGCTGCCACTGCACAATAATTTCCCTTTCTTTAACTGGTGGAGAAGCTAGGACAAATCACCTCATGCTTACTATTTATTATTCTATACTACATGTATGCACACGGGCAGCTAGTTGCTCATGTGTTCTTGCCATCTATTAATGGGAATTTAAATTAATAATCAAAGTAAGTTTTTTTTGGTTTTTTGGTTTGGTTTGGTTTTGCTACTATGAAAACTACAGCTATCTTCAAGAGGAAATTTGGAGGTCATTCAGCCACAGACAACAATATTATACAATGATTGGAAAGAAAAATCTGTGACTATCATAGGCAACTAAATCTGCAGAACAGGTTTAGAAAGACTGAATTCATTGGTTGAAGACAGCTGGAATTTTTCTAGGACAGTCTTAACCTTACCAGAAATAAATGTTTGGGATCCTTCAGTGATGAACAGCAACCAACACTTCAGCTTTACATTGTGCCAATAAGACCAAACAAAATTGTTTGGCTGACTAATCTGAGCTCAGTTGATCAGAATAAAGAATCATTCAAGTCACAGGAATTTGGCAATGGTCCTTCTTGCTGGACAACCTCATGTTAGCCACTACAGTCATTTCCCCAGACAACATTATCCACACTGTGAAGTAATTTTCTTAATATTTACTTTACCTTCCACTCTTTTGTGGTCTTATCATTTATAGCCAGACACCAAATAGTTTTCAGACTTTAGGAGGTGAAATGAAGATCATCACCTTGTGTCCTGATGACAGTCCTGAGCAAGCTTCACCAGCGTGCGCACCAGCAGCTCAGTACTGTCATCCGTGCCCGACAGGAGCTTCTCAGCTCCGATTTGCTCCATTGCAGTCAGTAGGTGTTTGGCTGCACACTTCCGCACCAGGACGTTGCGGTGCCTGAAAACAAGAGAACAAACACTGGGGCAGAGGGAAAAGGAGGGCCACAAGCGCAGGCCTCGGTCATAGCACGGTCCCTGTCATTGTTGGGGGAAGGAGGCATGTGTTCTCGCTGCAATTTTAGCCACCTGTAGAAGATTCTGTCCTCAGATAAACACAAGGTTGGCATTGTACAGAGGGGCTACCTGCAAAGAAGAGGAATTCAGTCTCCCTGGACTATTTGATACTCAATTTCTTTCCCGAAATTAACTCTGAGAAAGAGGGAAATGAAAGACAATTCATGCTGACTCATCAGAGGGCTCCCATTATACAGACAGAGCAGCAGCAGGACTGGGCCTTATTCCACCCATTTGTCTCCAAATTTGCAGACCCTTGAAAAAATCAAATGGGGGAAAAAAACCCTGTGGGGCATGAAGCTGCAGAATATCCAGCAATGCAGCCAGTTCGTTCTTTGAGGCTTGGTAAGAGGTACGTTTGAATGTTTTACCCTTTTCAAAAGCTGAGGAAAGGGTAGCAGTCATTTTAGCCAGGTTGTCCTTTCTAGAGGGTGCCTGTTTGAAACTATCAGGCATAGCACTAATATTTTAAGGCAACATTTACTTCAGCTATCCCATGGGAGTTGGCCTGTGAAGGCGCCTGTAAGGCGACTCACCATCTCAAGGCTAACATGCAGTGTCAATTTGAATAGAAAGTGGAGCTCTAAGGGCACGATCATCAGACAGAGTCCTTTCGGCAGGAGCTGCGCCTGCTGAGCAGGCTGTGCCACACCCAGCGGGTTGTCCCCCATGTGCTCTGTGTCCCAGCAATTAGCCTCCTTATTTCTCAAGTTAATGGCATAATGATGATGCATGGTTTTTCCCAGCACCTCTGTGGTTAGCATTATGAAATATCAAAGGGTGCTCACTGCTGGAATTGCCATTGTCCCTCTTCCCGCAAAGCCACAAGGCTGTATCACCACCCTTTGCAGGGACTTTCGCTTCCCCATCATTCACCACGTCTAGGCAGTGTTGACAGACTGTGAGAACAAATAGGCTATAGTAGAGCAGAAGTAGATGACAAGAGGAAGGAAGCAAGGTTCATCAGAGAATCTAATCACTAAGTTCACAGAAGATGCAGGAGAAAGGACCCTTCTCTCCCATCATTCCCCTTCTGCCTCCTGTCTCTTCCCCTTACCCATACAATTTAAGGTGAAGGATATTACTAAGAGAAGAATGACATACTGGACTCCACTAGACATGAGAGCAGTCATTGCTCGTGCAGGCGTCACACTCCCCACCATGATCCCCAGGGATCGATTGGCTGCTTTCTGAATGAACTCGCTGGTGTCCCCCATCCTCTGGAGCAAGACCCGAGCAATCTCATCCACCTCATGGTCCATGTGCTTCTTCATGGTCTTGAAGAGGTCTCCAAGAGTGCCGATTGCAAAGCGAGACACCTTCGAGCGGAGGTTGTTCACCTGGGGAAGTCATGAGGGGAAACGTAAGAATCACGTTGTAAAGAAAATCAGTTCCCCTAGACAAAAGTCCCAGGAAACAACAAGACTTCTTGCTGTGTCCAGGTGCAACATAAGAGCACGGTAAGAGCAGAAGACCACAAGCACAGAAACACACTCTGATACCAACAACTTCTCTGCCCTCAGGCCCACTTATACAATACAATTTTAATGAGACTGCAGGCCTAAAAAATAGTGTTTTACCTAGAACAAAGTGTGCTACTTAGCCCATAATGTACACTGCTTTGATTTTAGGCCCTTCTATTGAAAACAAACAAACAAAAAATTAAAGCAAGGGCTTATCTTTATGCAATGCATAAAGATAAGATAGAGGAAAAGTGGTATTTTCCTCCTGTCAAAAATTGCCGCATTGGCAGTTTGAGCACTCAACTAGGAAACAAAATACGGGCTCGAGTCTACAAACCAATTTGCAGCAGGGACTTGAGTCTATCTGCTGTTCCGTCTACTAAGGAGAACCCTAGCTGTTGCACTCCAGGCACTCGAGGATCCTGGAGATCACATGCAATTACAGCTGTGATCAGTGGGGTTTTACAGCATTCCGTGCTGCTCTGGAGTGATCCTTGCTTCCAAAAGGCTCTCCCACAACGGTAAGGAAGAAGCATCTGAGAGCCATGTGCTTAATTTCAAAGATACTTTGAAGGACAGACCAGTGGTTCTTTCTGCCAGACTTAGTTGTGCCTATTAATAAAAATGAACAACCTAAGTGCTAGAAGTGCTTGTGAAAGCAAAATCTGGGACCGGAGTGAAATGAAAGCTGAAAGATGTCTCTGCACATGCGTGTGTAGAACAAAGAGGAGGAAATTTCCTCAGAAATATAAAAGTGATAGAAAAATCAGATGAGCTAAGCTGAAAGGGCTTTTTCTCCTAACCACGATCTCAGAGCAGGATAATCTGAGTCCTACACATCTAAACAGAAAGGTTTGAAGAGTCCAACGACACAAGAGGCATTCAAGCCTCCAACAACATTAAATATTGGATAGAAGGACTGATTTTCATGGAAATGAGCTAAGTCTTACTGTCTTCTGCAAGCAAAGGAAAACTTAACATATTTGGCAATCGTGTAGGAAGAGTACAAGGCAGCTGGTTCAGGCTGCAGACAAGTGCCAAGTTGAAAATATAGCCACAGATTTTATTAAGGAGTTTAGGTTGAAACCTCTGGGTTAACTGAGAGATGTGATAGTGGAGCTGTGCACAACTGCCCTGCAAACCCCACAGCCAGGCCGCTCCAAGCACCCAGTGGCTGCAGTGCAAAATTCCTCTGGTGCACGGAGGCAACAGATCAATGGAAAGGGCAAATTACCAAAAAGCATGCAGAAAGGAAGAAGGAGAACACATCATCAGGAAACACTGGAAAATAAGTACTGGCAGTTGATCCCCCAGGATGCTGAGGAGCAGGAACTGGAGGAAGCTGGGAGGCAAAAAGCTGCAGTGTTTAATTACAGCTTGGGCAGAGATTGGGGCTGTGGCAAATCACCTGATTAGTGTCTCAGCTTCTGCATTTGTATATTGCATTATAATGACACCTAGCTCAAAGAGGAGAGAGGTGGATGCCCTACATACCAGTAAATATAGCTACATGTACAGACAGATCATACAGGTAGGTGACATAGCTGTTAGAAAAATGAGGTCTAAAAATAGTAATGAAGGCAGACACTGAGCACACATGTAAATGAACAAGAACAGATCTACTCTATGCCCCATGTACAAGGTACGTGGGACACAATTAAACACAATGTTCTTACCTCTTTGGTAACTGCCAAGGAAATGTCATGAAGTCTACAAAGAAGGACTTCTGAGTGGCAGATAGCCAGACGTCTGACACTGAAGAGTCCCTTTGCCTTCTGCTGCCTGAAAGGCAATTACCAAAAAGATTGATTTTTCTCACCACCCAAGAACTAGGCAGCACCCTCTGAAATTACCAGGGTGTCCGCTCAAACAAACAAAGGGAGGTGCTTCTCATATAGCACTTAATTAAATTGTGGAACTTGTTGCCACAGGATGCTGTGGCAGTCAAAAGCATACATAAATCCAAAAGGCAAATAGATGGTTTCAGAGTGGATGGGTTAATTTGTGGCCATTAAATGAGACAGCCTTTCCAAAATCCCTGGCACGGAAAGTCCCCATGTCGCTGCTTACTAGAAGCTGGGAGACTGTGCCATGTTTCTGTTTCTTGCACTCTCCCTGGACCCTGTCCCTGAGATGCAGTCCCACCTGGCTGTTACTGGGGCATTTTCCCTCCTCACCGTCCCCAGAGGGCAGTTCAGGAGCGAGAGTCTGCATTGCCACCCCATAGCTGAGTTTGCACTCTGCAATCTAGTCGTGTGTCATTGTCGTCCCCCAAAAAAAAGCAGTATGTCATAAAAGATTCTACAGCTGGGCAAGAACAGCCACAATGCTGGATTTTCCAGAAAATCCCTGCTTAAAATAACACTCACAACAGCAACATGTTATTTAAAAGTAGTAAAACCCCGCATCTTTCAGCACTTCCTTTGTGAAGGACCTGAGCTACGCAAAGGCACATGATGCAGTCACTGGTTCACCAGGGCTGCAGGGCAGGCCTGGGGACCCATCCCCCCCGGGGGCCATGAGTGTAGCCTGGACCCCCCACACCTGCAGTAGCTCTCTGCACCTCACAGGGCACCAAACTAACAGGGAAGAGAAAGGAGAGAGGGGCAAAACAAAGCAATCACACAATGAGATGCATCATGGAAGATTTTTCATGGTTTTCCCAGTGTGAATGGAGCCCTAGTTGAGTGTATGCTGACCCAGAAATCAAGAAGACTACCAATATCACCCGAAATTTGTAGAGTCTCCTGCTGTCTGTGTCTAATTTCAGGACACACTGTGATTATCAACAAAACATCTTTGGCCCATATTAAGCAGTGAGGAGGAAAAACTTTAATTCTAAAAGTGCAAGATTCCTAAAGGTTTTTTTTTCTTTTTCCTTGTCTTCTGCCATGAGCCCTTCAGGAGAAATGACAGGCTGAGTAACTCTGCACCGTGTCTCAGTCAATTTCTCAGAAACAGGAACTCCCCATAGGCACTGCTGGGACTCAGGTGCAGGAGGGCACAGGGAGACCCTGTCTCCTGCTGCTGCTGCTAGCAGCAGGGCCAGAGATAAATCCTTACTCAGTCCCACATGGGTGAGTGACCTGAGGCCCCCAAATCTCTAAACTCAAGACCACTTCCATCCTGCTTCTGGCTTCAGCCAGTAAATCATCTTGTTCCACACCTTTATCTCTTCCCTGAAGATATCATTTGCAGCTACACGGAGCAGAAGGCAAAGCTAGAAAACAGCATGGACCTGCTGCGGCTGTAGCACGGCTCTGGACCAAGGCAAATAAAAGGCTGCACTCGAATCTTTATACTGTGACTGCTTTGGAATAGTTTCACTATTTCCCTGTGGACATCTAGGCTGTCTGGGCTCAGAGGCATTAGAAAAAATGTTTCTAATTTACATTTACACTGAGAGGGAGAAAGAGTGAACAGGGTGCTTTCTTACCAGTCGTCGCTGCTGAGCCATGTGAGCACGTTGAGCAGCTCCTGCTGTGGGCGAGGGAAGGGTCTGGCTTCCCGGGCGTCCCCACACTCTGGCTCTTCTCCCTGCTCTGGGAAGTCCAGAGCAATGGCCGGCAGAGAGTTTGCTGTAAGGAGAGGGTCAGACACCAGCATCACATACCCTGGGGCAAGGCACTCCACCATCAAGCAGACTGCAACCCAGTCTCCCAGCCAAGATTACATATGGGTGCAAACTGCAACTGGCTCAGAGACTTCCCTGCTGTCTGGCTCATTGCTTTCCCCAGCACCCAACCATCTCCCAGTCACCCCCAGCTGGGCACCAGCTCCTTGTGTAAACCCGAAAATTGCACGCACAGAGCCAGCTCCCAAGTCCGTATAGGTACCACAGCCAGCTTGCAGATTCAGGGTGCTGCAGAGCTCACGCTCACTGGGAGCCAGTGCCGCCCAGCAGGACTTGCTACCCCAGGAGTAAGCTCCTGAGATGTGCACATACCTCCCTGTATCACCTCCCTGTTACCTGGAGCACTGGGGACAGAGGCACCCTCTAACTTTCCGAGGAAACACCTCCAGCTGCCCCCAGTGAGCACCGAGCCTGAACAACCGAGTCCTGCTGGGCTCGAGCGAATCCCCAAGGAGCAACCACCAGGGAACAGTGATACCTGACCCTCTAAATCTGGCAGTGCCTCTGTTTCCATTTACTTCAAGTATTCTAGACAGAAGGCAGCTGAGTGCACATACATTTTAGCATACTATTGGGAAAGTAGTAGTTTATGGATTTTGCTATTTTCCAAGCATTATGAATATTTACTATTTCAGAGGTACCCACTGGCTGTATTTCGAAAATGCTGAGGTGAAATTTATTTGTCATCAAATGTACTTGTTTACAAACTGTGCAATGCCGAAGCTTTCTCCTGTGGAAAAACGCAATTTCTAGTCTAGATAGTTGTGACAAAAAAGCCTTCCAAATGTGAACTGAGAATAAAAATATGTAAATATAGATGCAAATTGTTGGCAAACACACTCTCTTGATGATAAATATACAAGGTATAAGAAAATTTGGATGACAAATGCATTTGTTATGAAACCTATTTGTCATCAAAAGTACTGTAGGTCAAAAATTTCATGTCTTGCACTCAAAAGCTCATTTTCTAAAGTGTAGATGAAAACATTTGAGCTGTCTAAAAGTATTGAGTACACATATTGCACAGAATCTAGATGAACTGCTATGGACTCTGTAGGGTTTTTATGCTACCTTGCGTGTTCTACAAAGTATGGAGGATGGAAGAACTGTAAAATAAAAAATATTCAGATGGGGACTAATTTGGATGTCACCGATATCACTGTCACTGACATCACTGATGTCACTGCATGAGTATGTACAAATACACATCTATATTCAATATGAATTGGAGAGCCACGTCAGACTAGTACTGGTCAATTTTGAAAATCGGAGCATCACTAGAAAAAGCATTCAAAGCATATCATTCCTAGCTCCCTTTTTCTTAACTCACGCTACTCAGGATCGTAACACGAGGTAGGCTACCCACAAAGGAGAGACGAGAATCACTATGCGCTCACTATCTGCTGTGTATTTATTGCAAGTAGCAAACAGCCTGGCAGCACCAGGCAGCCTCTCCTGTATGTCATCTGCTACACACAGCCACCGTATTTGGCTGAGGTGACAGAAGAGGCACTGCTTGTTCCCGGCTTGCATTGCAGGCGGTGGGATGAGAGAGGCTAGAAGGCATTAAGCACTTCTAGGTGCAACAGCATGATTGTACCAAGTCACTAATTTCCATGCAGAGACAACCCTTGCTGCAACAGTAGAAAAGCTGGCTGGAGAGCCAGACAGCAGCATAGGCAGAAGGCCAAGAAAGTGAGTGGCTAATTGATCATGGTGGTACACATATGTGCACAGTGAGCACACCCTGCCGGACTGCACCAGAGCTCAGCCCTGCAGTTACAGCTGCCTCCTGGCATCAGTGTTGTATTTTGGACTAACAGTATGGGTAAAGCTAGAACTTAAGGCTTTACCACTACTTTATTCAGCTCAACTTTCCAATGGATATGTAAGCACCAACTGCTCCAGTATCACAAAGCTGGAGTGGATCCAAAGCAGGTTTGCTCTCAATCCTCAGGACAGGCTTTGGACCCAAGATCCTACCTGTGGTTGGGGAATGAGGAGGCAGTTTGTGCTCCTTGTGCAAGGAAAGAGCTGGTGTGGGGGCTGCAGCGGAGTGGGCTCACCTGAGGAGTTGCGCGGGAAGCTGTCACCCTGGCTGATGCTGACGGGGATGCTGGGCAGTGAGGGTCTGTTGACCCGCTTCCTTAAGGCAGTACCAGCTCTCTCTTTGCGTGCATTGCTTGTGCTGGGGGAAATGGAAACTGTCCCATTGACAGGCGGTGGGCCAAAGCCTGCAGAGACCGAAAAGGACCTCGTAAGTGGAGAGTGCTGGACAGGGTGGCTATGGGCTTGGAAAGGGCTAGGAAATCTTGCTGGACCTGGGTAACATCCCTTTGTTGTCCCAAACAACTCCAAGCATAACAGTTGCACACTAACGTGGGACAGTGATCACAGAGTCATAGAATCATAGAATAGTTTGGTTTGGAAGGAACCTTTAAAGTTCATCTAGTTCAACCCCCCTTCAGGGACATCTTCAACTAGATCAGGTTGCTCAAAGCCCCATCCAGCCTGACCTTGAACACCTCCAAAGAGAGGACATCAACAACTTATCTGGGCAACCTGTTCCAGTGTTTCACCACCCTCATCGTAAAAAATTTCTTCCTTATATCTAGACTAAATCTACCCCTTTTTAGTTTAAAAGCGAATGCAGTGATGCTTTACCTAAGAAATGAGGAAAACTCAGTACCACTTTTCTTTTGCTTTCCTGCTTCAGAGGCTGGATAGGAAAGTTACATTTCTGGGGCTCCCACCTCAGCACTCCTCACCAGTACTTCACAAAACAATAGCAAGAAAAAGAGCAGATAACCTTGTCCGATGCCCTTGGGCTGAGTGCTGACTCCTAAGTTCGCTGCTACTGCACTCATGGTAGTGCGTGCAGCAGTATAATCAGAGCCCGTCAGTTGCAATTAAGTCAGTAACTCTGCTTGCTCGTGTGGGTAAAACATAAGCACTGGCTAAGGGCTCCAGCAGGGCTCTGCAATGTGAGCTCCTCAACAGGGAGTGGTGTGAGCAGGATAATCTGTCCTATCGTGTGAGCAAGATCTTTTGTGTTTTAATTAGAAATAGTTTAATTTTGTTTCTTCCAGGTTGCACCTTGGTTGAAAAGCATTCTTTTGGACTCACTCATTCACCTTTCCTGGAGGCTGCTCTCAATTAGAGAGTCTAAAACCCCAATGTAGTTTGCAAGACAGAATTACCTAGTCTGAAAGACTTTATAGGAGAAGCGGGGAAGGTGATACTCTGTGACTGGCTCAGTGCGGGCCATGGGCAAGACACTTCATGTCTCTCTTTTTCTTTGGAAAATGGAAATAAATCCTATTCTAACTTCTACTAAGAAGCAAGTGTAACAGCCTTCCAGTCTGATTTCATAGACATTTGCAACACTATGCAAATAGCAAGCAAGTGAACAAAGAGGCCCACAACTATAGCAACTACTTACTTTCTTCGGCTGCGTCCCCAGGGTCAACACTCTCTGTAGGGAGCTGCAAGGACTTTTCCTTTTCTCTCTCTTTCTCCCTCTCTCTACGCAAAAGCTCCATCTGTCTCATTCGCTTCTCATGTATTTTCTTCTGAGCTGACTTGGACAAGGTAACACGGATCTAGTTGTAATGGAAATACATCATGGAGCATAAAGAGCGATACATAAACCATACACAACACTTCATCAGGAACACAGTGGTAGAGTGTCATCATCTTTCATGCAGCTCCATGTACATCCCAATAGCTTCAGAAGAATTCCTCCTTTCCTCACCTTGGCATACAATTACACCCAGTAATGTATAACACTTCATTGTCATAACCTTCCACTGGTCCAAGATACTGTTTCCCAACCCATGTCAGGAAGCCCTGCTTGAACCAAGAGAGTCATAGGAATGCTCCAAGACGTATGAAGAGCTCACATTGCCAGTGAACAGGCAGTTCAGTTCCTACAGGCCAGAGTAAGGGAATAAAAACCATCTGCAACAATCAGGAATGAGAGGTAATTTGCTGTTTCTTAACACTCATGGCCAGTAATTGCAGATACTTCCTTTCTTCTGAAGGACTCAGCTGCTCTCTGAAAACACAGGAGTCCAAAAAAGGAGTCATGTGAAAACAAGTTTGAGAAACATTGGTCTTAATAAATAGAAAATTTGAGAATGAGAGGGCTGTGAGACGCAGCAAGAAAGGTAACCAAGGAAAAGCAAGCTCTCCCATTTTATTTTGCAGCATTGCTTACACTCAACATTATAATCTTTGCTTCTGTGCTTCCGAGCGTGCGCTTTGCACGTGTTCACTGATGTGTAACTTGCTCTGCCATTCAGATCCGCTCTAAATTGGCTTCTTGAGTAACCTTAGCACCATCTCCCAACCAGTGACTTCTGCACCAGTGAAAATACTCAAGCAATTGCTCTGTAGCTGTCAAATATATTCCCAAGAGAATCTGCTCCCCAAGAAAGGAAGATTATGATTTTCAGTGACATTTTGTGCTAAGCACTGAACAGTCACTGAAAATGAAGCCTGCTCAATCCTTACCCTTCCATTGTTGTCCTTCAAGTCATCATCACTCAGAAGGCAAGGGCTCATGAGATGATCCATGTCCTTGGCCTGGCTGAGTGGGAGGCCTGTTAACTGGGACCCAGGTTCACATAAATGTCCGGCAGACTTCACGCCACCAACAACACGATGCTGGAGAGCAGGCAAGACGGGTTCCAGAGTCTGGAGCTCTGATAAGACATGGATATAGATTGTGTACAAGAACAGCAAGGAACATACCACCTCTCCAAACAGATGGGGTACTACCATATTGCACTGGCAGCATAAATTACATTACTCTGTTGGCCATCAGACTCAAACCTACTGCATGATAAAGGCCTCAGCCCTTGGCTTCTGGTGAGCAGCTGTGTTTGATAGAGAAGAGCAGAGAAATGGAGATTGCCCTTGCTAAAAAGATTCTTATCTGTTCCTATCCATTTTGATTTTAGTAAATATCCTCTTTTTCCCAATTACTAAAAGAACTCCTGGTTTTTAATAGCTATATGCCTTTGTAGAGGTAAGAATCAACATTTCCTCTTCTTTGCTGGAATATTTTAGAGGGCATTTAAAGAAAAGCTTAGGATTGCTAGAGTGTTACCAAAACCAGAATTGTGTTCTTTACGCTAGAGAATTCATTTTCCCCAAGGAGTTTCATTCTAAATTGTAGCAAGCAAATCAGCCCACTTTCTGGGCAGCCTGACTAAAGGCTGATTTTCTTAATGGGAGTAGCACAGTGCAGCTCATTCTGAGCTCCAACAGAGCTCTTAAAACTCAGAGAGCTAATAATTTCTTACATGGCTTCACAGATGATAAAATCATGTGATAGCCAAGCAGTAAAAAAGGAATAACTTTCTTAAATCAGGATTTTTTTCCCTGTGGAATGGTCAGGTCAATAATAAAAGAGAGAAAGAGATGGTTGAACACTATAGCTCATTTCTAGTCCAGAATGTATCCAGCAAAAATGTCACCTTACTTACTCAGCAATACTTCTCTCTAGTTGCATTCAGCATCCTAGCTGCATATCAGCAATAAGGGAATCAGTTCTATCGGGCATGCCCATTATTTTGCAGAACTAACACTGAGCTGAGGGACCAGTGGATCCTATCCCTTTTTCTGCATCAGCAAAATTATTTCTTAAATTCTCATCTCTCCTATCACTACAAACCCACAATGGCAAAGGGACATCAACTGTGTCACTGAGGTTTTCAACTTAAAAGTATTGGCTGACACAGATGCACCAGACACTGCATTTTGTCTTGCAGAACTGTTATTGCTAGTGATAATGCAAGGCAGGGAGAGGGGAGAAGCCAGTAGGCATCTCCTGCCGCAGCCTCAGTTTGCAATACTGACATATGCAGATAGAGTAGGGGAAGAGATTTGTAATCATAAACGTAGCATATGTGGTTTGAGGTAAAATGAGCACAAAGGAAACCTCAGCTCATTACTCAGCATTTAATTTAGGCTTGCGCTTTAAGAGGACGGAAAGCTCAGATCCTGCATAGGCTGGATCCTTTTTTAAGTCTCTTTCTCTGCAAATGGAAAACTCACAAGGACTTCCTATCACACAAGGTTTCACTATTTCTCCCAGTGCAAAAATAGGCAACGTTGACAAATCTGTTTCAGATCTCAAAGGGTTCGGTTCAGAAACTGCTCCAAGGGAAACTTTTCTCCTTCAAGTGTAGGAGGAAGGAGTGGGAACATTTCTCATTTCATGTGAAATGTCTCGTTTTTCTCTACTCTTTGTGACTTCAGAGAGTGTGCAGGGAGATAAAAGGTATGAGCATGAGGTAGAGGAACATTTTCTTTTCCTGCTGTGCATTTCCAGGGCCCTGGAATACCCCTCCATCTCCTGCCATTCATAACCCCATGCTGGAGTCATTTTCACTGGATCACCAGAGCACATTTCCCAGTGACTGGGCTCTGTGGGAGCCAGCTGAGCACATCAAGGAATTGAAAAAGTTACAGGATGGTTTTCAACCGAACTTTCACAGTGCCACCCATGGGTCAGGATTCCTATGGTCATTTTAGGACAGCCATGCCCTGTACCTACCTAGATATTTAAGGGTGTTCTCTTCACTTCTGCTGCTGGATCTTCGCCTTAATAGAATTGAGGATAAAACAATATATGAGGAGACAGAAAGAGAAGGGGGATAGCATTAAAGGAGGCAAATTTTCTTAGCATGGTCATTTTGATGAAGGAGAAAATGCAACCCATAAAACCAACAGTATGCAAAGCTGATTAATTGCCATTAAACTTTCAGTTGCTGGAATTACACAGAGCTCATCAAGCTCCAGCTGAAACACAGGAGTCATTCCTCAGTCTGGGCCTTAACTATCCAACTCTGCTGTTTTCTTTTGGAGCTAAGTGGCTCTCACTGTTACATACATCCTTTCTGAATCAGCAAGAGATGTTAAGCCCGTCATAAGTCTGTACTGAAGGCAGCTACCTTTATACTGCTGTAGAAGCCTAACTTTGCCTGGTCATGACTTCAGCTGATGACAGTATCTTGTTACACTGCTGTCTCCTGAGAATAATATTACACCTCCCTGCTCTTTCAAGAAGAAAAAGGAGTTTTCCAACTCAACTGGTAGGTAAGTATATTCAGATTGCACTTTAAAAGCCATGCTGAAGCTTTTAAATTGGAACTATATTTCTATGACTCCTTATTTATTGTTATAACCAGGATAAGGTTGAGAGCTAGATTTCCCCACGCATATCCAAGCAAATATCTTTCCATCAGTTACAGCCCCATAACTGTTCTCTAACACCTTGCCCCCTTTGATCTTAAAACCATATGGAAATATTAAACATCTATAGGATTATACATCTATAAACCGAGATTTATCTGGGCTCTCATTTCACAGAGAAGGCCCAGACACAGAGAAGTTATTACTGACATTTACAGAAGCAGCATCTGAATTTGCAGACAGCTATACAATAGCCAATATTTGCCCTAATAGCCAATATTTGCCCTAACATATTCTTGCAGGTACAGAAATTGGCAGTCAAAGATCACACACAAACCCAGATGCTGTATTCAGATCCGTGCAATACAGTTCCCACATGGCACCACAAAGATTACAGAATGAATCAGTATCAGAGTCCAGCAGAGGATGTGTTTTTAAGGTCCTCTTAAGTCCTGCCTCCTCCTCCCCCCCACCACCCCTGCTCTTAGAGTGTATGATGTTGGTTTTGACATTGTGGTGGATCATCATAGATATGCCAAATGGTGAATGCACAGAAGTTTGCATAAATATATTGGAGAGCTGACTGTGGAAAATAACCTCATGAGACGAGAAGTGCGAAGTGAACAGCATATTGGAGAAGCAGACACCTTGGCTTACCTCATCTCCAGGGCCTCTTGGAAAACCAGATGCTGAGAGCTTGGGAGAGGCGCTGCAGAGCTGCCAGGATCCTCATCAGATGGTCTTGCTGACTTGGGGATAGGAGGAATCAAAGCCATTCCCAGTGACTTCTTCCCATCCCCATGACTGCAACATGAGGGCAGCAGGGAAGCCTGGAAACAGTAGAACTCAGTGCTCAGCTCAAGCATCCAGCCTTCCCCCTTTGATGCCACAAGAAGTTTAGCTATGCTTTTAGCAAGGACTTGGCAGGAAAAGAAAAGTCAAACTGATGGAGCAGCTTGGCCTAGGATGGGCAATGGAAAGGGAAGTGGTGAGGGAGAGACTGTGTCACCGCTCTTGCCAGCTCTCTCCCCTCACTCACCTCTCTGGCAGTGGCTGCATTCCCACCTGGCATCCATCTGCTTGGCATAAGGATGTTCTGGGGTGCCGTTGCCTCTGTTAGGCTTTCTGATGGTATGGGAATGGGTTTAGATCACTATCCTCTCACTGTCCCTAAAGCACCTACCAGCCATTGCTGAACTCCAGCCAAGTCCCCACAAAGTCATTTTGCACGCTGGCAAAACCTGCTTTTCTCAAACCCATAATTTTTTCTGCTTCTGCCCTTCCTACAGTCCCCCACCAGCCTTTCGGCCCAGATGCTAATTTGCTTTCTGGATGCTCGGCGCTCTCCAGCTCCCATACAATTCATCATCTCAGGCTCACTGTCATTTATTAAGTTCAGCAGCGCTCCCTACCCTGCTGCTCTGTGTAAGGTCTCTCTGCCTGCTGAAATTACTTCAGGGTCCCCATGCCATAGCTAGGAAGGGGGATGGAGGGAGCTGGGGCAGATGCACACCCTCCCTTAGTATCCCATTGTTCTTGTCACAGCTAAAGAGCTAAATCAGGACCTGTTCAAACTCCAGTGAAACCAACAGAGTTAATGTCAGGGATACATTTGGCCCTGTATCTGCAAGGGTGAAATCAAGTACACCAGCCTTTTATTGGTTATCGTGTTTACAAAAGCTGTTATTCATCTGCTTTCTCCTGCCCACCACAGCAAAACCAAAATGACTGCAGCTTCTGTCCCTCCTGCAAAAGCAATCGAGTGGATTGGGTCTGGTCTCCATTCCCCATGGCCAGAATTGCCAATTTCCATCACTTAGCCCTGGGCAGACCCATGGGAGGGGATGAAGCTGCACTGGGGCTGCTGAACTCTAGAAACGTTATCAGAGATAACAGTGCAGAAGGACATGGCTGTACAACTCAAAAGCAGGGACAACCTAAAGTTGAGTTTGCAGGACTGCCTGCTCCAGCAAGCATCATTTTCCATCAAAACTGGACAGAGCTGATATAAAAAGCCACCAAAACACTGGTGTGTCTGCAACAGTAACCGCAATGTACAGATGGTTCACAGATATGTGTATTTTACTAACTGTAGAAGGATATGCTTGACCAGATTAGACACATTTAGTTGCTCCAACTGGTTGCTGGTGTTTTCTCAGTCATAAAACACAGCAGGAGCCACTAGAGAGCACAGAAACTATTTAAAGACCTCTTCTCCTATTGATACACACTGAGGACACGAAGTCTGCAGTACACATGTTGCAAAGACAGCCTGAAGCGCAATGTCCAGCTGAGCTCTTACTTGGCTCAGCTGCTTCCCTGGGCTTGCACCACAGGGAAAGAAGATCTCAGAGCTCTGCCTACAGGAAATAAACTGAGGATCCACCACACATGATTTGGCTTGGTTTCCTTACTTTACATCCTTTTCCCTCTGACATCAGCTCCTTGTTATTTCCATCACTGTCATCACAGCCTGCGCCGTTTTCCCCATCCTCCTGCTCTCCATTGCTCATCCTGCTGGGCTTTGAGGAAGGAAGGCTGTTCCGGATGGGAGGCACAGGCTCGGAGGTGACCAGGAGCCTCTGGGAAGCTGACCTGGAAACTACTGGCTTCAGGGTAACCCCCTTAGGATCACTGCAGTCAGTCAGGCCTGCAAAGCGGAGACACAAAGCGTAATAGAAGCAGCACTGCAAACATAAAGCACCTGAAGCTAGATATTTCATTGGACAGATTTCTTGGAAACTTCTAAATAACTGCACAGGGAAACATGCTCATGCTGGCAGCCACTTGAAGCAGGCCAGTGGACAACACTTAGCCACTTCCACAGAGCCACCAGAGGAACACCCTGGTCCTCTGGGCTCCTGCGAGACAAGGAACCCACAGACCTGTGCTTACCCAGAATAAGTCATCTGCATGTACACCCTCTGGCTCCTCTCCTTGCCCCACAGTTGTACACCTGTACAGCCACAGGAGGGCTACACAGGGGACTGAGAGCAGGGAAGGTTATTGCAGAGGGGCACATGCAGGGGAGAACTGGTCACTGGGAACGTGCGCTAGCTCTCTAGGCTGGGAAAAGATGCTTCTTCTCACAGGAGAGCGGGCAAGGCTCCCGCCTTACCTCTCTGTGAGGCTAACAGACCCTCAGACATCCTCCTCATCTTCAGCTTGTCCTTGATTTGAATGGTTTCTGGGGCAGCACTGCTCACCTCCCTCTCTCAGGGGTCCTGGGTCAAGCCTTGGTGAGAAAGGTGGGAGAGATCACCTCCATCCCCAGTGCTTAGGTCATACACACTAGCCTGGCTGACCCAGCCATCCAGGGGAGAGATGGCCCTTGGTTATGGAGGCTTCCCAACTCCATCCCCATCCCATAAACTCAGCTGCTTCTTCAAATGGGTTGTTAAGATGGACTGAAAAGAAGCTGTAGGTCAGGTAAAAGGGAAGAAGTGAGCTAATTGACCTCACAGCTTTACAATAAATCCATCTAATGAGCGAGGCATTCAATGTTTTTTTAATCATTCAGAAGATCAGTTTGGTTTTATTTTTCATAAAACTAGCATCAATTTAATTCTTCTGAACAGCATTGAGCTAGCAAGCCAGGAGAGAGGTTGAAGGCCCCACTGGTAAGAGAGGAAAAAAGATTCCCATTTCAGGACTTGGCTTCTGTGAAGACTACCAGTAAAGACCCACATGGTGCTACTGGTATTTCTGGAAAGCAGAAAGACGTCTCAGCAAGCAGGCAGACCTTGCCAGCATTTCTACAGCACCATCCCATCCTCAAGGTCAGATCTGATGGGCAAGCAGAAGAACAACTGGGAATTTACCTGTGGCGAGACCACACATTGATAGCAAGGATAGAAACAGAACTCGCATCTCACTACCATGCCCGATTTATGGCCAGTTGGGCCACAGTCCCTGTCCTGGCTGGCAGTAGTACTGATTTGACTACTGTTGATAAAGGAGAAGGCATAATGGTCTAATGATAGAGAGATGTGATGCCATGCGCACCACTGGAGCAGGGCAGGATCATCTGCAGCTCTCTGTCAGCCACCTACTCTGACACAGAGCCAGCACATGAGGACTGACCTCCAAGGACCATTTCTCCCCAAATCAGGGTTTTTTTTTCATTTGGCTGAGGCCACCATTGCATATTCAACCCCTTTCCATCCTCACCTTTGTCTCCACTGGTCCAGCTGCTGCCACAAAACTGCAAGTTCGAATCAATGCTTCCGCCTCGCAGAGCTGTGTATCTGGGTTTGAATTTGGGAATGCTCCCACAGTAGACAGCAACTGCGGCATGGTACTTAGCTTTAAAATAAGGACAGGACAAATGACTCAAATTCGCAGCATTTGATATGGATAGGAAAAACCAGACACCCCCTCTCCATAGAAGACTAACACAGCAGTAGTGACCTGCAGTCCTGGCCTCTGCAACGGTCTGTTTGACCTCACACTACTCTGCCTGGTGAGGCGCTTGCATTCTAGCACTTTGACAGCTGAACGTTCTACAAATTTGCATGTGTTTTGCTAGTTGCCAGTTGCCCATCCACAACTACAGGATTTCTTTCCTCTCCTTTCAAAGGGTAGGCAACCCACAAGGGTCTCTAGAATTTGACAATGTCTAGCAAGTAGATGCTTTCCAAAGCTAGTTTGAAAGTCCTTTGTTTCTGTAATTCCCACTCAATTTTGGGTTGGGTTTTGTTGTTTTTTTAATTTCTCTTCACAACAAAGAAAGTACAAGGACACAAACAATCACCAGGTGTTATAACTAAAAGAAGGTTTGCACTCTGCATTAGATGTCCCTAATAATTCAGTGGGCTTATTTGATTACTGTATCTGTAGGATGCAAATTGTCCATCCAAACGTCCTCCTTTGTTCTGCTTCATTGTTACAGGGGTTTATTCCCCACTTTCTTTACTGCAGAGACACCCAAAACCAATGTAAACATGGCCTGCCTCAAAAAATTTCTGATCTTGGCTGTTCCTGAAAATTCAAAATTATACACAGCGTGTTTCCCTGCCCCTTATCCTGGCCAGTATCTTCCCCATTACCCAGCCTCTAAGGCTGGGCTCTCACTTGTACAGCATGAAGAATAGCTGCTGCACTTGCCAGCATCTCCAGGGTCTTGTGATCAGCGCTTTGAATGCAGCTTTTGTACACGCTCTGCCTCCCTGAGCCGAGCAGCATTCCTGGGCACGGGCACTGCCACTGCAGGTGAACATCCTCCAGGCAAAGGCTGCAGGAACGGGATTGAAACAAGCCCTGGCTGAAGAAGTCTCCAGTCTGCTGCAGCCCTTTACCTGCTGCGAAATCATCTTGCATTGCCATGGTGGGGGGGGACGATGGGCTCTTTGCAGATGAGAGTCTACTCCATGTGCTGCTGGTCCGTGGGCCCGATACAGCTGCCAGTGGGTTCCCCTGCAGCATCAGGAGCCTACATGGAAAAATAACACTGCTAGTGCAAGTGACAGCCACCAATCCCTGGCGTTGCCCTGCCTACAGGGGTTCTTGCGTATGAAACTGCTCAAGTCAGGTGGTGTTAAAACAGCATAAATATATATTCAAGCTATGTATTTTCCACATTCTGTCAAAATCATGGCCAGAAAGTCCAAATGCTGGAGGAGGACTGCTGTCAGCCTAATGGGGGAAACGTAACTCCACCCCAGCAGCTGCTCTCCCCGTGGCTGTATAAGCATGGCAGCAGAGGCAAGTCTTTCACCGCGCCCATTGCTGTTGGACCCAGCGCAGCTCACTGGAGTTGTTCCCACTGCTGCTGCAGCAGGAGCATCGTTTAACACCTTTGATAACAAAGAGCTGTAATGTCACACTGGACTTGCCCCAAGAACAATGGCAAAAATGGGGGGTTCCTTAAACATATTAGCCCATTATGGCCTAAGTGAGAGGAAAGAGGGGATTTTGCAGAGCATACCTTAGGATAAGAGGTCAGGATGGTAAGCCAGCAGTAAAATTCCTATAAACATCAGTGAGTACAGAAGGAGGCCAATGTGAACGGCTTTTGAAAATCCACTCACAGGTGCCTCTAAAGCTCTGCAAACAGAATGACTATCACATGGTAGCTAAGTGCAGCCAGAAGGATCAATCACAGATACAGTTCAGTTAAATTATTACAGAAGGAAAAATGCCTCTGCACTCAATGGAAGAAGCAAAGGCAGGTCCCTATTAATGCATTCTGTAAGCTTAAAACAAATAACAAAGAATGCCTGTACAAGGACTTAAGGTACCCTACTATCAATCAAACTTACAATCAGAAAAAATGGTATCCTCAAGCAAATTTCAATAGAAATTTTTCATATTGCAGCAAGGCCCTGTACTGCTCCACCCCCTGCCCAAGAGATTTAACCCTGCTCAAAAGCTGTCAAAGCACTCACCTGGAATAAAGCAAGTGATTTCAGAAAGGCTGGAGGTAGCTGAGACAGTTAACCCACTTCTGGCTTTCACCCGTTTTGTTAGTCCAGGTAAATTCACAGAGACAGCTTAAGGTCAAGGAATGAAGGTGCTTACAGGGTTTTTAGAGCCTAATTCCCATTACTTTCAATGAAAGGCATGCACTAAATACCCTTAAAAATACAAATGTAGGTCTATTTGGACTGTGTACTTTAAAACAAGGAATGGAGGTATCATTGTGAGTGTGACTAGGGCACAAAGCAGGGATTAAGATATATTTTCTTTGGTCTTATTGCACAGGATGCATATCTAAGAAATATGCCAGCGGCAATTCTGGCAGGTTAAGATCACCTCCTAAATGAAGCTGAGCATGCCCCATTTCTTAAGGTATTAAAAATGCCCAAAAGAAAGCAGTAAGTACCAGAAATAAGCGTATCCTGTAGCTAGGATAGAAGGCTGCCTCTCCCACTGACTTACCCTGTAACACAAAGCCAGGCTCTCCATGCCTCAGTTTTGTTCCTTTGCCAGGCTGTCCTACCTAAATGCTAGCACGCTATAAAGCATAATTAGGAAGGGCATTACTTATGGCACCTCCATGGCCCCCAAAGGTTTAATTGCCTAAATTCAGGGCATAGTTCCTAATTCAGGCCAGCTACATGATATGGAAAACCGCAAATGTACAGCTATGTAGGGCCACCCCTTTCTCCCTTGCACTGAAACCACTGTAACCAGAACGATAATGGCAGAGCAATTTGCCCACAGCCTGGGGGAAGTGCTGGGTGTGCAGGATTCATCTTCTGCCACTGCTGATAGAAGCATGGAAAACTAGCTGGTGCCATTCTCTGTACAGAGGAGAACAGTGGCAGTGGTTCGCTGCTGAGTGAAAAAAGGTGTTAGAAAATGGCTTTCTGAAGAGGAAAAAATGGAACACAGCTGCATTTGAACAGCTCCAGGCCCTGGTGATGTTTCAGTAGACAGTAACTGTATTTGTCACCCTTCTGCTGGGTTAATCAAAAGGAAATGCATCCTCTGGGATTTTCAGCTTCTTTGGATCATTAGCACCCAGTAAATGAAAACAGAGATTATTTAATGCTATCATTACTTTCTTTCCCAACTAACAAGCTATTTCTCTGGTGGCTTCTCAGCGCAGGAAACATACAGCGTCTTTATATGAAGTATGTTGATGCCAACAACCCTACAGAGCCCATCAGAACTGGAGCCGCTGTGGAGGTTGAACCCAGTATCTCACCAGCCAGAGGCCTGTTGTGAGAATAAAATGAAATTGGAGTGATGACAGTTGTTTGGGGGGCTTTTTGGCCAGTGGATTTCAGCTTACAGGGCCATAATGCATCTGTAGTGTGAAGTTTTTATGTAGAGTATAAAGCTATCGCCCAGTGGAACTGGGCAGTTTCCCCAGGCCTGTGAGACCATCACAAGGCAGATCCCTGCGCTACTGATTGCATCTCTCCCCACTTTTCTAAGTTCTTGGTGTTAAAGCTGCTTAGGTTAGACACACAGCTTACAAGAAGTGCTCCTGTATCTTTCTGCGCAATGATCCAAGCGAGATTACACATCCAAAATCCGTTTTGTTTTACCATTGAATTTACTGTTTTGAGGGATTTCTGAACCAGCAAACTTGCTTCCTCAGATATTTACAGTGCATGGCAAGGAGCACAGACAAAAGATGTAACGTGAAAAGCATCACCCACATGATGCTCTTTTTACAAGTTCTGCCCTCAGCTTTCATTTGGAAGATCTTAAAAGTTCAATGCCCCTATCAAAATCTCCTGCAATGGCTGCTTCTCAGCAGAGCAGGGCTGCTCAACCATGAAACAAGAGTTACCACAAGCAGCAGCTTACCCAGGGTAGCAAATCAAGAGTTAGGAATAAGCTGGTCTGAATGCCAAACCTCATTAGCTCCTTCAAAAAGCACTTGAACAATCTCTCATTCCAACTCTAATGAGGTGTTGTGCTGGACACCACGGTTATTTGAGTACTGTACACAAGTTTGCTCCCACTGAGTGCTGCGACAGTCTCCGCTGGAGCTGTGGCCAAGGGCGGTTGCTCCCCAAATGTCGGTGATCGATTGCTCTGTGGGCTCCCGTGACTGCTGGACACAATGAGACGAGAAGGAGCCAAGTACACTGACGCACCTTTGCCTTGATCATAACCCAGCCTTGACCAAAAGTGTTGAAAGGTTTCCCCTCTTTATCAAGGCACTTGGAAGACGACCCTGAAACTGTGAGATCCTGAGCCCATGCAGGGGTTTGCAGAGCACCTCTTGGTCCTCGCCCTGAGGGGCCTCCGGGTGCTAATGCTGTATGAACAGAAATTAGCTGACAGCAGTAATGGTGCAGGGGCTAGCAGTAGAAAAAGCATGCAACAATCAGCTGCTGCTTCTCTTCTGAGAGCAGGTCTTCATGGCACATAGGATTTCTGCCATGAAGGACTCTAGGAAAGACTCTAGAAGCCCAACACTCAAGGCTTGAGTACAGAAGCAGTCACAATCAGCACCTTGAACTAATATATCCTCAAATTAAGTCCAACCAGTGGCCCATGTCTTGAAATGTTAGGCCAGCTGTTTGCCAGCTCACATCAGTTTCTTGTAAAAGCATTTTCCTTAGAAGTATCGGGCTCGTGTCCCTTGGTGCCTTCCTCTCAGCTGCCTTGGGGAGAGGGGTCTCCCACCCTATACTCCTGTGTGAAGCCGTCCCACAGGGCTACTAAAATACATTCCCTGGCCAATAGTTTTCTCCTGGTAGGGTCCTGCATACTGTTCCATACATCTTTCATAAAGGCACAAGCCAACTCCAAGCACTCTGACTACAGCAGATTTCCACAAACAGTTGCATAAATCCAAGATAACTCCAAGTGAGCATCCTAAGGGCTCTGTCCTGTTCCTGTGTAATCATCAGGCAGGGAAATTCTCAATGATCTGAAGCAATTTTCAGCTGCAACATGGGATCCAAGTTTTGTATTGAAATTTTTCATTATGAGTAACAGGCATTGGGAACACAAGGTGCAGGGCTGGCATGCAAAAGCAGGAGCATATCCTCTAATGAGACCAGTTTAATTGTCCATTTTATTACTCTTATATCTACTACTAAAGTCCCAGTACTATTCTTAGTGCTGTATGAACCTTGAAATACAACAGTTCCCACTGTTCAGAATTTATTCTCTGGTCTTTACAGTATTTAAGCACCTCTGTCTTGTTCAGGGCCTAAGTCCACCATTCAAGCATCACTGAAATATTTAAAGCCTCCATTCACCTAACCTACAAGGTATCACCCAACTCCACAGGCATTTAAATCCCTAGAGTGCCCAAGTGTCCATGGGCTGATGCCTGCTAAACACAGGGGCTGTCTCGCATCTGACCTGCTGCTCAGAGCCCTACACCGTGGTGCCCAGAGGGCCCAATGCAGGATCTTCAGTCAAGGTGGACAAACGCTTATTTTCCAATACCTACCAGCTGGCAGCATCTACCTCGGGTGAGCTGGAGGCCACTAAGAGGTAAAGGAGTAATAAGCTGTCTCTGCAACAAACTGCAAAGCTTACAGGGAAGGGGACAAAAAATGCTGCCAGACATGAATGCGCAACACAGTAGAGCTGGCTAACAAAACGTTGCAATGGTTTGGCTCACTGACCTGACAGAAAACACCACGTTTCCCAACTGCCATCACTTCCAACGTCCGAAAGCGAACAAAGCCGAAGAACAGCATGAGAAGTGGAAGACTGCAGAAGCAGGGCTAGCTCTGCTGCCGATTCATTGTCTGGCCTGCAGAGGAATAGAAATATAGATCTTAAGGCCAGAAATATAAATCTTAAGGCCAGAAAAAAGCTAGGAGCGTATAAACGTGACCTATGCAGGCCATACATTTTGAATAAGTTAACTTTAGTTTCTTACAGGTCAGTATCTCCAACTGAAAAATGTAAATGATGCTTGGAAGCCTTGCAAAGCTCTCAAAGGCCCTAGGGTGACAGATATTACACAAATACAAGCAGTTACCATTGTCATTACAGCGGCGGTCTCTGCAGCAGAGCCCCAGCTTGCTAAATTGTTAGGGGTGAGGGAGCATGGATATTACCAGGAAGAAAGGGAATGAAAAAAAAGTGAAGCAAAGGCATTCTCTGCAGAGAGAAGAAGAGAGAAACAGAGGGAGAAAGTAACCAGCAAAAACCTCTGATAATGAGCAGAGTCCTTGTATCTCAATCTTTCAGAGGGTTTGGTTTGTCCTCCCTCTGCTGCTGTGGCAGGCCAGCATCTCCGCACCCCAAAAGAAATTCAAGATGCATTAGACTGTGAATCTTCCCTCCTCATCCTCCCACATCTTTTGCAGATCCAATTTTCAGAGATTCGTACTTTTAGTAATAAACCCCTTTGAAAACAGAGGCTAACCTGGAGGCAAGTTTGTTCATCAGAGTGGTACTGCTTTGGGAGTAGGCATTTACGTATCAGGGAGCCTGCGAGCTCACTAAAGTTCACTTCTCCTCTCTCTGCTGGAGTAAAATGATTCCACTTGTCCCCCACATCCTTTGGAGTGAGGTGCCAAGGTTAAACTTAGCGAAACACAGCAATTTAAACCATTAGCAAGAGCAGACTTGATTACCATCCTGCAGGGGTGAACTGGCACCCCCAGGAGCCATATAACACTGACCTAAACCTCAGCAGGGGCCGATTCAGAAAGTTGATTTGAGTTCAACCTTCCTTGATGCTACCTGGAAAATAACAGTGTGAACCCAGGAAGGACCAAAGGTGCAGTTCTTGCTTTTTGGCCCCAGTCAGAGCAAGGGGAGTCTGAGCAAGAGCTGAGTGGGGACTTGCCTGTTTGGCCACACACAGCAGTAAAGGGAGCCCCGGGAGTCCAAGGGCAGCACCTGAGCCAAGGTGGGAGCTCTCACTCTGCCGCCTGTGGCATGGCAGAGGCCAGGCTGTCACTTTTCCTATGAAGAGGAGCTTCCCTGACCACAAACCACCCGTCTGCTCTGCAGCTCCCTCCTGTCCTCTCCCCTCCTTCCATCCGCCACCCCAAGCATTGCTCTTCTGCCACACCTCCCAGGAAAGTGTCTCCCTTAAATGACACCCAAACTTTCTGGCACACAGCTGGAGTCACACAGCAGAAGCTTCCCTCATGTGGCTTTAAGACTTTTTGAAACAACTTTTTGAAAAGAAAAAAATAAAAGGAAAAATCATAAAATCTTTCTCCCAGATTTTTTGCCTTCTGGGAGAGACGCTTGCACCAAGCAACCTCCACCAAAGCACAGTAAAAGCAACCCCTCTGCCTGGCTCCTGCCAGCCCCCACCAGAGCACCACCTTGCTGAGAAAGCAACAGCGCACGAGACAGGGCTATCCACCAACCTCCTTCACAAACAAGCGTGTCCTTCACTTTGGAAATCTAGCTCCATGTTGTTAAGCTTGTAATCCCCCCAGGAGCTGTAAAGCCCTGCTGTGGGTTGCCTGCCACAAGGGAACAAGGATTTCTTCTGCTCCAGACCCTGCGTTTCCAAAACCGGAAGCAGGGACGGCCATTTGTCAAGCCAGACCCCTTCCCCAGGAGGACAACAGGCTCCCCATTCCAGGTGTACGAGCTCAGCAAGCAAGCAGTGTCACATATCAGGAATAAACAAGGCTGCATAGCAACCACTTCTCTGAAGAAATCTTGAGTGCGAGATACAAGGACTATCTTTTGCCTGCAGGGCTGGCAAGCAGCTCCCTGGGTGCTGCAGCCGCAAGCACCCTAGGGACCTCAGCAGCACCCACACCTTCAGGCAGGGACACACTCTGGACTGCAATGTGCTCCCAGTCCTTTCCTGCCTGCTCATGACCGCTGCATGAGAATCATCGCTAAAGCTGTGCACAGCGCGCAAGCGAACAGCAAAGTATGCGTCTGCTGGAAACTTATAAAAGGGAGGGGAAAGTTTCCACCCCCTTCACTGCAGGATTTGATGACATATGGGCATGGCAAATTGCTTAGCTAGGCAGTGTGAGCTTGGAGCCCCTCTCGGTTAGATCGGTGTAAGTCCATACCAGCCCTACAGAAAGCACCACATTCAGGAAAGATTAGGAAAAGAGAAGAACTAATTCCTTCAGCCTGGCCCTCTCCAACGTGGCATGGCGACAGTTGCTGCACTCTCCCCTAAATGCTGCCAAACTGGAATTCTCCACCACCCCCATTACAAATATTTTATACCTCTCCCCTCTGCTGTGGATAATTATGCAATATGCAATGCATATTTAGTTTTGCTACTCTGTGTGTTTTGTTGTTATTATGTTCACTCAAAAGCTACTTTCAAATGTAAAAATATTTTCCATCATTTCCATGTCTAGTTTGAAAATCTTCCATAACAAGGTCACTGCTGGCTGTTTTTATAAACACCCATGTACACAAAAAGAGAGAGAAATTTTGTACAGAGGTGCAAGGGCTCACATGAGGTTCTCTGTTAACCATGAGGAACAGCAGCTCAACCTGTCTTTACAATTATTTGGATGCAGAGTGTCCACATGAATATCATGAGAAAAAGAATTCACTGAGCAGCGAGTCCCAAGCCATTGTACCCAACCTGCAAGCCAACAGATAAGTGGGAAGGGTTTTTTTAGCTGTAGAAATGTGCAATAACAGCTCCTACAAGGGAAAAAAACCCACAGAAAACCATCTGCAGGAGTTAGCAATCCTCCTCCAACTAGCAAAGGCAGCACCCTGTTGCGATTTGCAAGGTGACTGTCACCTCACTTGGTAAAAGCAGCAGCAAAGCCAAAGGGAAGCATCTTCCTGTCACTGCCGAGCCACCCCGTTGGTAGTGGCACTGTAGGAGTAAAGGATTCAGCCTTACAATGAGTCACCTTAAACTACATGATTCTCTCAGCTTCTCCAAGGCTGAGTAATCAGATATGTGAGAAAATAACAACCCTATATATCACAGAATGGCAGAAAATGAGCTGACTGCAGCAAATGGGTCTCAAAATGTGACATCTCCTGCATGAAACAGGAGAATTCTCCCAACAGGCTTCTCCCTTTTGCTACAAAGAAGAGGCAGAGGACAGGCCTCAGACTCTGGCACTGCTTTAGACCTTAGGAGACACAAGGAAAATTCTGCCTCAGCCATGTTGCAGGCTTCAGGCAAGACTTCATCTGCTCCAGCTCCTGCCTGCAAAGCAAGCATAGCAGAAATGCTGCTTGTTCACCTTTCTCCGTATTTTCTTTTAAGGCAATAAACCCTTTAAGGGAGGGAATTGTCTCTTCCTACACGTGTGTGCATCATCTAACAGAGCTGGTCCAGTCATCAGCTAGGGACATTACCATAAAATAGTGGTGGCAGTAGCACTTTCCCCAATACAGTGTTCGGTTGTTCCCTTTAATTAAGGGGCCAGCAATGAGCTCCCAGCTCAGCTCTAGTGAAAAAGTGAAGCTCCTGGGTGTCTCAAAATGAGCACCTCTACAGGGAAACAGCATTAGCAGCCCTGAAAAGTGTGACCCTCGTTAAATCACCAAAAGTAACAAAAGTAGAGCAAAGATGGTCAGCTGGTCAGACTAAGACCACCCAGGAGCATCTAATGTCCAGTCTCCCTCCCTGACCACCTGCTTACACTCTCTTTTCTTTTGGCTCAGTAATATGGAAGCTGATGGGACAGATTCAACCAAAGAGAAACCCGAAAGCCTACATGCTTAACCTTAAAAACAGTAAGCCAAAGTTTTATTTCACCCTTTCTAAAAGGAAGAAAAAAATTGCAGCCATAATCAGGGAACAGAGTACTTTCCCTCCTGAGCCTAACTTGTGTCAGACCCACTTCATCTCCAGCAGCGTCACCCACATGGCCGTGCTCTTACGTCACCTGCACACCCTGTACAGGGGAAGGGGCAGTGTCCATGTGCTCACATGCATCCTGGAAATGAACCTGGTGATGGCTATCACGCCGTTCCTTGAGGCAGCCATGGGATAAACCTTGCTACGAGGTCAAACCCTCTCTCTCAACCATCCATAGCACCCCAAGCACCTCTGCCAGTCGCCCCTGACAGAACAGTCCAATCACCCCTCACAAGTTAACAAAACAAATTGTCTTGAAATCCCCTTTCTCTAGACATGAAGCATGGCCCCTGTATTCCAACAAACACATCTTGGACTTATTTGGCTAAACCTCCGCACTCTGCTTTGAAGCCTCAGGGCACCGTAGGGCTGAGCAGGGCTTTTCCCTCATCCACAGCAGGGATGGAAATCATGCCATCTTAATGCTTGTATCTAGAAACCTGCTCAGCTATTCCTCTCAGCATGTTTTCTTTCATATGGCACACTTGCTGAGCAGCGCGGCCCTTTGCGGCAGCCTCCTGGTGTGCAGGCAGCTTCTTTTTTGTTCACAGGAACATCTGCCAGATTGGGAGCCCTTGGGCTTTCCCCACGGCAACCTTGTTTGTGCATTGGGCAAGGGCGATGGATACCGCATGGCTTCCGAGCCCGTGAGGGAAACGGTCCAGACACACAGAGTAAATGTTAATTAGAGCCCAGCAGACAGTGTTTTAGCCAGTGAGCTTATACAGACCTTTTTAAAATGTTCATTTTTATCAATCTTGAATTTGCAGTGATAGGAAAAGAGAGAAAAAAGCTGGACAGACAACAGGAAGAGTACAGATACTGCTGTATCTGCGTTTCTCTATCTGCCTCTATTTTGCCCAGCCGTGGGGAGCATCAAGACCTCCCTGGCTTTTCCTTATTCATTAGACACTGTCCCCTAATCAACAGGGTCCCAAGGGCTTTGAGAGGGATACCACCTTCTACAACCTTTCCTCCACCAAGTGCTGTCATGAAGAATAAATCAAATTATCCAAAGAGTGACAAGAGAAGTGTGCAGGGCATGCACCTCAATGCCATGAAAGGCAAGCAGAGAGGAGCTGTTAAGATACAAAAACATGCAAGGTATAAAAACCTGCGGCTTCAGCATCTACATTTTCAGAAATCTCTGTTGCAGTGGAAGACTTCCGCACCACTGTGTACTGAGGCCAATGCCTGAAACAAAAATCTCAGAAAACCAGTTCTTCGATTTCCTTAAAGGAATTCCTTTCATGTGTTTTGTGAACAAAGCTCATGAAAGAAAACAGGAAAGGAAATGACAACTTTAAAGTATAAACACACAGACTCAGAAACACTAAGGTCAGGGAAAATTATGACAGTAATACTTTGGACTCATAATTATATTGCAACTTTCCTCTGATGAGCCCAGAGCAGTTTGTATTGCCACAAGTGGCACTTAACACCTCTTCACGAGGTGACTCAGGCAGTGTTAAAATACACTGGGAAACTGAGGCAGGCAAAAGTATTCCAAACCTCACTTAGGACCTCAAAGTAAATAAACTGCAGTGAGACCAGCAAAACACAGCTTCTCTTGATCTGGCGACAACTCTCTGTGGCAGGGTAACAATTGGGATTGGGTCAGCTGGAGGAGAAAACGCTGAGGTGTTTCAAAAGGAAGTCTAAAACAACAGAATCACAGAATCGTATAGGTTGGAAAAGATCTTTAAGATCATCGAGTCCAACCGTAAACCTAACACTACCAAGACCACCACTACACCATGTCCCTAAGCACCTCATCCAAACGTCTTTTAAATACTTCCAGGGATGGTGACTCCACCACTTCCCTGGGCAGCCTGTTCCAATGCTTGATAACCCTTTCAGTGAAGTAAAATCTCCTAATATCCAGTCTAAACCTCCCTGGCACAACTTGAGGCCATTTCCTCTTGTCGTATCATCCAACGTAGGGTTTAAGGACACTACTATCATTTACAGAGGTACTATATTAAGAGCTGCCAGCTAAGCATTATCAGAGCCAAATTTTTTTGATGGAGAACGCAGTGATTCCACAAAATCGATGTGATCTGTGAAAATGTGCTTGTTTCAACTATTTCTGTGAAAAGGTAAGTTTTAGACCTGAACATTTGAAATTTTTTCTCAAATTCTTCCGTGAAATTATAAAATTATCTCCATTCTGAATAACCCTAATTCTATGCAGTGAAAACCTACCTACCACCTACCTCAGACACATTTCTACTCTCCTCACTCTCCTCACTGGTCCCGAGTCAATGGACAACATGTTGGGGACCAGGGGGGTAAAGCCCCTCCCACTGTAAGGGAAGATCAGGTTTGTGACCACCTAAGGAACCTGGACATATACAAGTCTATGGGACCTGATGAGATGCATCCCAGGGTCCTGAGGGAATTGCCTGATGTAGCTGCCAAGCCACTCTCCATGATATTTGAAAAGTCATGGCAGTCAGGTGAAGTCCCTGGTGACTGGAAGAGGGGAAACATTGTGCCCATCTTTAAAAAGGATCACCCTGGGAACTACCGACCTGTCAGCCTCACCTCTGTGCCTGGCAAGATCATGGAACAGATCCTCCTAGAAGCTACACGAGAGCACATGGCAGACAGGGAGGTGATTCAAGACAGCCAACATGGCTTTACCAAGGGCAAGTCCTGCCTGACCAACCTAGTGGCTTTCTACGAGGGAGTTACCACATCAGCGGACAAGGGAAAAGCAATGGATGTCATCTATCTGGACTTCTGTAAGGCCTTTGACACGGTCCCCCACAACATCCTCCTCTCTAAATTGGAGAGATACAGGTTTGATGGGTGGACTGTTCAGTGCATAAGGAATTGGTTGGATGGTCACATCCAGAGGGTAGCTGTCAATGGCTCAACATCCAGATGGAGATCAGTGATGAGTGGTGTCCCTCAGGGGTCCGTACTGGGACCAGTGCTGTTCAATATTTTCATCAATGACATTGACAGCGAGATTGAGTGCACCCTCACCAAGTTTGCAGATGACACCAAGCTGAGTGGTACAGTTGACACACCCGAAGGACAGGATGTCATCCAGAGGGACCTGGACAAGATGGAGAAGTGGGCCTCTGTGAACCTCATGAGGTTCAACAAGGCCAAGTGCAGGGTCCTACACCTGGGTTGGGGCAATCCTCTGTTTCAATACAGGCTGGGGGATGATGTGATTGAGAGTAGCCCTGCGGAAAAGGACTTCGGGGATGGACGAAAAGCTGGACATGAGCCAACAACGTGCGCTCGCAGCCCAGAAGGCCAACCGTATCCTGGGCTGCATCAAAAGCAGCATGGTCAGCAGGTCGAGGGAGGTGATTCTGCCCCTCTACTCTGCTCTGGTGAGACCTCAGCTGTAGTACTGCGTCCAGCACAAGAAGGACATGGAGCTGTTGGAGCAGATCCAGAGGAGGGCCACGAAAATGATCCGAGGGCTGGAACACCTCTCCTATGAGGACAGGCTGAGAGAGTTGGGGTTGTTCAGCCTGGGGAAGAGAAGGCTGCAGGGAGACCTCATAGCAGCCTTCCAGTACTTAAAGGGGGCCTATAGGAAAGATGGGGACAGACTTTTTAGCAAGGCCTGTTGTGACAGGACAAGGAGCAATGGTTTTAAACTAAGGGAGGGTAGATTTAGACTGGATTTAAGAAAGAAATTTTTTACAATGAGGGTGGTGAGGCACTGGAACAGGTTGCCCAGAGAGGTAGTAGAGGCCCCATCCCTGTAAACATTCAAGGTAGTAGAGGCCCCATCCCTGTAAACATTCAAGGTCAGGTTGGATGGGGCTCTGAGCAACCTGATCTAGTTGAAGATGTCCCTGCTCCATGGCAGGGGGGTTGGACTAGATGAACTGTAAAGGTCCCTTGCAATCCAAAGCATTCTATGATTCTATGATTTCCACATCAGACCTTGATGAGACAAAAGCCTATTTCTGGTGCTTCTTCAATATTGCAGTGGAGTAGAAATTGCTATATGCCTGGGAAGTCACAGAGCATATTTTAACTTCTGTAAGGGTTGAAAAAAGGACTTCAGGATGCTTCTTGGATATTCATGATGCAAAGGGATGCAGGCAAATAAGCTCCAAGCTGCAAGTGTGCCGTAGAGGACAAGGATGAGGTGTCCCAGATACTCAAGCACATCACAGCACCAGTCCCCAAAGAGGACCCACAAACTGGAACAGAGACCTCCATGTGGCAGCAGAAAAGTAGCCCAGTTTAGGATTGCCCAGAGCCCCACTAACACCCTCTGGTGGTCCAGGGCACTGTATATGCACCATGCTTTGCTACCTAATTCATGCAGGATCATGTGGTCCTAAACTAAGGCCACTTGGTTCCCCATGTTGCTAATCTAGTTAACTGCATATTGGCTAATTGCGGGCTTTAACTCTCTGCCAAGTGCAGCATCTCGCCATCTGTTTGCTCTGGCTACCTGAAGAGTCAGCAGCCACATGAAGCCGCACCTCATCTGGGGACGCAGAGAAACCAGCTGCTAGTGCCTGCTGTCTAGTACAAGTCTGTGTTTCATTTGCTTTATCATAATAGAACTGTTATATAATAACAGGGAGGGGGGAAAACCAACACCAAAACAAAAAACTAGTCATCAGCTCAGGACACCCTTTGCAAACACAAAGTCTGGGGGCAGATGGACACAGGGAAAAAAAAAAAAAAAAAAAAGGACAGGACCCTGGTTCTTACACAGGCACGTCAAAAGCAGGGCCAGTGAGCCAATTTGCTAACCCAGTGGATGCAAATACACCTCTCATATTCCTGAGGGTTAGATATGACTCAAAAGGCCAAAGCCTTCTCCCCAGGTTTACCAGAATTTACCCCAAATAATTTTGAAAACGGAATGCAGCTGCTATGGTTTTTACCAAATGCCCAGTCTCCTGAACGTCAGCATGGGTACCTGTCTGCTGGAGGCAGACCTGGGCTGGTGCACCTCTAAGGGGCTGGGCAAAGTCCGTTAGCTCCATCAACACTGCACCATGGACCACTCTTACAGAGCAACATGTGGTGCTAACTGCAGCCCTGCTATACCCACTCTGCTGCCTTGAAGTGCAACAGCAGCGGTTACAGACCCTGATGACTTGCTTTTAAGTGCTTCGGCGAGCTACTGTACACAGTGAGGCAGCTGCGCAACATCAAAGCTGCACAAAAAATAAAACACTTTCCCACAACACCACATTAAAGCCAAGGCAAGAACCATTAATTGAGCCCCAGTGATGGAGAGTTCAGTCCTCAGACTCTAAAATCCTTCTGCTCCTACAGAAAGATTAGTTGCACTTGTCCCAGGAGCTCCATTTTTCCCCTCAATACCATTCATCTGCCGAGCAGAAAATCTGTCAGCATAGTTTGGGGTGCAGGGCTGAGGCTTCAGGACTGCATTTCTGATTTAAAGGGCTCATGAAGATTACAAGCAGAAAACATACAACTTCAAAACCTGTAAAACAACAGGAATGTTCATGGTAACAGAGACAGACCACCATGGAGATGAAGGATGAAGGTGCAGGGTAGGCATGTTTAGAAGCCTACATTTTCCCACATGTTTTACCGGGTGGCAGCCACCAAACCATGTTTGGGATGCTGGACCTGCTAAGCCCTCTCAGCCCCCCATAGCACAGCACAGGTCAGACAACGGCTGGCCCTGAATCCACTGGGGGAAAAGTGACACAGAGAAGAGAGCTGTTTCTTTACTTTAAGTCTTACAAACAGCTGGAAAAGATCTTGTTTCATTCATTTCTGAAAGAGGAAAAAGTGTGATCATTTGGATGGAAAAATAAAAGTAAAGGATTTATTCAGGCTCTTGAAAATCCATGTAATGAAGGTAATGGAGACTTGAAGTGGTGATAGAGACAAGAGAAATTAGGCCTGAAACTCATTGTACCTGCCATCAACTTTGAAGACGTCCTGAAAAACACTTTCAGCTTCCATCAATCCCTGATAAGAGCTTGGCAAAGTGCATACCACAAGCTGGAGGAGACCCAGACTCACAGGCAGGTAACAGCGTGTCTCAAACAGACGGCGGCGTAACAGCTTCTTCCTCACTCTCCTGTACTGGAGGACGTCATGACAAAATAAACACAGAGATGAGACACGATGAGGAAGGACCCCATTTCCTTGTTAACTGCTTTCTGTTCAAATCTTCTACGTCTCCAGAAATTAGCTGTCTGAGCACTATGGAAAGGAAAAATAGGCACAAGCTGGTAGATTTTTCTTAAAAAAAAATTTAAAATCTGAGTATTTACAGACCACAATAAATTCATGGAGAAGACTGCAGTGGTAGATGGATATATTCCCCTTTTCACCTTCACTATTTTAAACAAAACTCTGTGCCTACGGCGGCAAAGAAGGTTTGTATAGCTACCTTGAATTTAACTTGTGTGAAAGGGGTGATGGGTTTTTGTTTTGTGTGTGTGTGGTTTTTTTTTTTTTTTTTTTATATAGCTGGTCTCGAAATAAAATTGCATAGGATGCAATTCTGCCTCCCCTTCCCATCCTTGAACCTGCAGGGGGGTGGAAATAGTAGAAATTAGAGGACTGAGTCTGACCCCGCTGAAATCAAACAGCCGCCGTGCCCAGCCTGTGGACATTTTGAGAAACAGCTCCTCTTCTGAATCGCATTATCCCTGTCAGCCTTGGGTAGAAAATTATTTCCAGTCACTAGCCCACAGCAGATGATAATAACAAATGAAAAATAGCCAAACTATCATTTACACTAGATGCCAGAAATGAAGTATGGAGGAATTCTGTGGGCACAACACATCAGTGGGAGAACCGAGGAGGAACAGCATTGCCCCTGCCCACTCCGAGGCGGTGGCAGCACAGTGGGAACAGCTCATTTAGCAGACAGCTCTTTTTCATCAAGCTGGTAGCTGTGTGCTGAGCCTTTTGTACAAAGTGGAGTTTGCTCATGAAGAGACAAACAATGAGTATATTGAAATGCCATAAATCCCATGTTGGCAGAGCTAGGAGCAATTCGAGCCTCCATGCAAAATTAGGCCTCGTGACTGCACCTAGAGACAGGCAGGTAATTGAAACATCAGTACATCTAGAAGAGACCATGTGAGTGCCGAAAAAAGGAGGATTTGGGGGCAGGGAGAAAAACTTCATGTGGAACTAGTGGCTGGGTAGAGATGACGGCTAACCAATTTGTGGATCCCAAGTCAGCAGCTCCTCAAGGCCCTGCAAAGTAGATCCCACATGGCCTCACCAAGAACAAGGGTTAGCAGCTCGAAGGGGTGCTGTGTTTTGCAGTGCATATATACCTTCTCATATCCTCTCTGCACTCCAGCTGCAACAGCATGTTCTTCCCCACATCTTGTTGATGGTCTTGCCCAGCTACACTGCAAGCTTGCTCAGGCTGGAGATCCTTTCCGCGGTGTTTTCCTCAGGAACAAGGGAAGTTCAGCAGCATGCACTTTGCCTCCACCACGCATTTTTCTGCAAGAAACTCTAGGCATTCAGCCACAGATAAGAAAACATTTTGGTAAACTAGCCAAGTAGGGTTATCCCTTCTTTGCCAATGGGGAAATTGAGGCACAGAACTTGGAAACACAAGTTTTCAGAGCCTTGGCTGTCACTGGTTTCCCATTGCTCAGTCCTGAGATACTTTGGATACCACTGTGATAGCTTCAGCTGCTAAGGAAACAAATCTCTTCCATACACCTTACTCACTCTGTGTCATTCAATTCCTCATCTGAGTGACAGCGATTATGTTGGCTGTTTCACCATTATCTTAAAGCAAAGCCAGGACTTCACCATCTTTCTCGAACATAAAACTCCATCATCTAGTTAACAACACTTCCTGAGGCTTTAGCAAGGCTTTTTACAAGACATGCTGCCTCTTAAGAAATGAAAGGACTGAAAAGATGAACTTCCCACAGGGAATAGCTTTGTGTTCTGCTGTGGGGCATCAAGTGCTGCTTTGTATCAATGTGGGCATTCCTTAATGCCAAATTTGATGATTTTTGAGCAGTTACTGAAAGACAGTGGAGGTTTGCATTGTTTGTACCTAGGAGTAGTAAGATAAGCGCCCAAACAAAGAAGTGTCCTTGAAATCTGGGTCTAATGGCAAGCTTAATACTGTGACAGTATTATGTAGTATAAGTACAATACAGTATAAGAGCCTCTGCTGGAGGCTCAGGTAGGGTCATCTTCCTCTCTACAGCTGCCAAAGATCTCTGGGTCTATGGGACAAATATTGACCATGAAATTATAATAAGCCCTAGGACTGATTGATTCTGGCTGCTCAAGTTTTTTGTTTTGGGGTTTTTGGTTTGTTCAGTTTGGTTTTTTTTAACTCTAGGAGCCACAGGAAACCATGAGAGGAGATGACAGTTTAGGTCTTACCTCATTTCCATCAGTGCTAATAGCAAACCTGTAATGGATTTTAAATGTCAGGGAAAAACCTTCAGCACACAGACTAAAAGATGGAATAAAGCTTCTTTATGTAGCCTGTTGTCTGTGCATTTTTTAAAAGATGCAATAAAAACCTTCACTGGAAATATATTCTTCAATAAAAATACAAATTTTCTCCAAACACACAGTTTGGTTGTGATCTTTTATTTTCCACAGAATGGGTAAAAAGGATCAAAACAATTTTCAGCTAAACAGTAGTTGAGATGTCCAGAAACATTTGACAAAGCAGTGCAAACATGTGAAACAAAAAAAAGCTCTCATTTTTATGTCAAGTTCTTGCCTTGTTAAGTTTCCACTAAAAAAAAAATTATATTTTGACTAATATGCCTAGTGCTTTTGTAGGAAGTTTAAAGTTTTAGAAATTTCCCAGAGAAGCTACAGCTTCTGAGAGGAAGTTCTTGGCCAATTTTTTTCCTAAAGAAAAGGAATGGCCCACTGAGATCTCACTGGTCCCACTGGTCCCCAAAGAAGTCCTAAGGAGAGCCCCAGAGGAGCCGTGGAAGGAACATGGTGCACACAAGACTTGCACACACTCCTGCAATCCAGATCGGCACAGCATTCAGTAACGGAGCCTTGCCTGGGATATACCGAAATGTGTCACCGCTTCAGCCAGCAAAGGAGTGAACATAGAGACTGGCTGCAGAGCCCTGAAGCCTGTTACACCGGGCATTTAAGGCAAGCCTAACTGTGTGTGATGAAGGAAAACCACAGACCTGATCCTCTGAGCTCTAATGCAGTCTGTTTGGACTGAACATCTGCTAAGGCTCACCCCAAAAGCCCTGGTGGACCCTTGCATGGATGGGTCCAGGCACCCTCCTCACCCTGGCCAAAAGGCCAGCCGCTGTCATTTCAGCATCTGAGTGGCCTTCCCGGTGTGAAGAGAGATGCAGCACACCATTTCTTTGAGGATCAGTGCCACTGGCTACAGGCTGCTTTTTCAGAAGTGTCAGAGTTTTGTGTACCAGCCCTTACACATAAAACATATCTGCTACAGAGCTATCGGTGCATCACCACAGGAGACAGGGAAAGAGCTGGCATGCATTGAATATGGTTTTCACATGCATTTTGCTAGGAATAACAAAGGCTATTATAATCCTGCATTCCCAAATGATCCTTTAAAAAAAATGTTGAAACTATGTCTCAAACGCTAATAAGTAAAATCTACTCCCATGCAACTAGCCAAGGAGTTCAAGTTCCTTTGGCAAAGGGCATTAACCACAAAGCAAATAACATGTTTCCTGCAAGAATGACAAGAAGGGAGACCTACCTTCATCTTTGTTTTTTGTTTACATGCTTCCATTAGTACCCAGGGAAGTTTAACTCTGGACTGGGGGACATGGCATAGTCAAGTCCTCAGGTTTCAGCACTCCTCTGGCCATCCATCACCCTGCAACTTCTCCTCAGCAATTCAGTCCCGAGGCATTAAGCTGTCACAGCTCACTAAGAAATTAGACTTGATGACACCTAAGCAGATTCATTAATGCATTAAGCAAATGCAATCTGATTGGTTCCTTTTTTTAGGCGTTTGGCAAGCAGTGTGCAAACAAACCTGGAGGATGAGGCTCCCGGGGGAGGGCAGGCAGCTTGCCAGTGTTCTTGCTCAAACGGAGGGAAAGAAAGTACCAGCTCCACAAAGCCGCACTAGAAGAATTTACAACCTACTGCTTGCTTCAAGACAGTAAAAGACAGAAGGTGGCATCAGTTGCTTCTGCCTTCTGGAGAGATGATGCAGTTTCCATACATGTCATAGCACACAGGGCATTTCAACTGTAAAGGCAATGTAGCACTAATCATGACCAAAACAAATCCCAAGGGACTAACCATCCCTTGCATGTGGACTGAATGACACACCTCTAGATTAATCTTCAGGACCATACAGGGAATATTCTCGTCATCCATAACCACGTGGCTGCTGGCTATGCAGCTGCACTGACTTACAACCTTCATCGTTCACTGCTTTTCCATCCTAACAACACAGCCCAAGCAACGAGGCCACCAAACCAAACCAGTGTGAAGGGAGGCAGTTGCTGGTGTCAGGCACGTATCTTCGCTGTTAATTCTGTCACGTCCCATAACATGCACCAGCTGTCACAGGTGGTGAGACTCAAACATCTGTCATTCCCAGAGACTCACATTTCATTACTGATAAATATAGCTATTGGCCCTGTAATTCGGTAGAGTTACAGTTTTGCAGGACACTTGAATACATTATGATTGGCATATATTTGACTTGTGCAGGCAGCTTGCCCATAGTACTTTCACCTTGGGCTATGATCTCATTAGATCTCACGAATTAAGCAGGACCAGGCTGGAAAGATACTTGGACGAGAATCCTTAAGTGCAACAGGACACAGGATACACAATTCCATAAGAAACACACTTCTCGGAGAGACTACTATATGAACAGTTTGGTAAGACATTTTGTGCATGACTGCAAAATATGCCTTCTTTGGTTGGGGGAGAAATCAGTAAAATCCACACCGGTATGGTCTATACATTAAGGATACCTATACTTAATTATAGGAATATTACCTACGTGATCTGATCAAATAGGTTGTAGCTATTTGTATTCTGCTCAACTAAATTTCCCCTGAGGCACTCACCGCATGCATTGCCGTTCTTCACTGCAAGGTGGCTGTAAAGCACCTATATGGCCGAGGGTAAGGCAGCAGTTCCCTGCATGGCACAAGAGTGGCTGTATGCTGGGTCAGACTGAAGGTCTGCCTTGCCCATAGCTGTCCTCTGCAGTGGGCTGTAGTAGACGCTGGATGAAAAGTAAGAACAGGCAGGCACATAGCGGTCCTTAACCTCCTCTCCAAGTTATTTTAATTTACTAGAACTAATGCTTTTGATTATTTTTCTATAATAAACACAAATGCCAGCCTCATGGTTCTGGAGAACCTAGCAAGAACAAAATAACACACATGCAGCTCAGAGCTTATTCCTTCCTCCAGTACCCAAGGAGTCCACAGAGCCTGACACTGCAACCATCTCACTGTAATAAAGTAATTCCCATTTCTCATCTAGGCTTTGCACTCACAGATGGAAAGTCCTCATGTGCCACTTCTCCAAGGAAAAGGCTACCTAGATTGCCACCGAAGGAAGTGAGGCAACCAGACTTCAGAACCCCTACTGATAATTCCCTCATTTTGTTTTAAAAATCTTTTGTTTCTCTCAATACCTATTTAATTCTACTGCTGAATATTTAAAGAGATAAGATGCTTTGCTAAAGTTTTAACTTAGCTGCTGGTTCAGGTAATAGCTGATAAAGCTCTCGAGTTTTAAAGCAAAACAGTATCTATTGACACAGATATTTCCTTTGTTTAGAAAAACAAGCTTTGGTTGAAATGTTTGTGAATAAATTAGATGGCAAATATAGCTCATTTTGCTATCTACAATCCAATACTGACTTTTGTGCAGAAACTGATTATTAGCAAATATTTTCCAAATAGCTCACAGAAGCAACATTCAGCTGAGTAATTATTCTTGGAACAATTCGCCACACTGCTGCCTCTGCACTCGTAGTACATGCACAAGTGGGTGCTCAAGCCATATGGCATTGTTTCTGCTTCCTAAGTAATTGAAGCAGGCAAAAAACAGAAACAAAATGAACCCTAAATTACAGCTGCTTTTCAGTTTGAATTTTGAGCAAGCAATTATATGTACTAAAATTCTTGAATCTTTGCGATTTCTGAATATTTCACTGAACAAACCAGTAGCTAGGCAAAAACCCTCCTGCAATGGCAACCACAATGCAGCTTTTCCCAGAAGATATCACAACATGGTTGTGATCATGCGTTTTATTCACAAAAACATAAACCAACCTTTCTTCAACCCATTTCGGCCTGCTCTATTAGTTTTTCATCACAGGACATCTTAGTGAGTCTGAAGTTCTGGACAAAGCAGTCATTTACTGCGAAAGAAGGTATGGCTGTGTCAAAGTATAAGTTTTTATGAACATTCCTACTAGACAGATATTCAGGGGCTCTGCAACTGCTTGGATAACACTGGAGAAGGCATTTCTGTTTCCCATGCCCCCGGTGTCCAGAAGGACACAAGACCACACAGTTCCACAGCCCCACACCCCCACAAGCTTCCTCTGGCACCCATCCCACCCCCTGCTACCTCCACAGGGAAACACTTCTGCTCATGGCCAGGTCAAGGCACACAAGCCCCAAACAGCTGCATATCTCAGCGGTAGAGATGAAGGAGTAAATCGATGCCTGTCCATTAGCAGCCCTGTCCTTGTTACACCCAGTTGAAGCATGGCGCTTGCCTCTCCTGAAGGACAGCTGTATGAGCACAAACTGTATGGAGCTGGAAAGCAGCAGTAAGAACTTTCAGCCCATCATTGCATTATTTTGGTTTTGCTTTGACACATCAGGAGGGTTACATGAAGATAGACCAGATCCCAAATAGGAGGCAGCATCACCATATGAATGACCCATTATATTCTGGGGAAGGGAGTGGGAGAAGAGGAAGAACCACCAGGATGCAGTGTGGTTTGCCTGCTCATCACACAAAACCTTTCCCAACACGTCTAACATACCAGCAGTCTCCTGACCAACAGCTGCAAAACCTGCAGACTCCTGCATGACGCTTAAATAGTTAAATATATTTCAGTGCACAACCCCCTACCCTCCTATTTCCAAGTAGGAGTCAATGGCCCTGTTTCACATCTGGCCATCACTTCATTTTTTTTTTTTTTTTAAAGCTGTGTAATTAAGAGCTTATATAAAATTGATTTAAAGAGAGTCTGCACTCTGGATGACTCCACTGAGAGCGAGGTAAAAGAGCCTTGACAGGTCAGGGTTGGGTTCATTTGCTTTGTTTCCTCGAATAGCTGAAGTTTCAAGGAGGGGTCCTAGGGAGTGCAAAGGATCTGAACAGAGGTGTGACTGGAAACCAGATCCCTTGGGGATCTTCAGTTCTTGTCTAATTCATAAATTTCCCAACAGCTCACATCAAACACTCTGAAGCAGAGATCAGGGCTGGGTTTATGCCCTCCATTAGGATGAAATATTGTATCTGCCTACAGCGGGGCTCTGGTGCCTTGCTCTAAAATATGGAGCCCAGGACTGCCAGAGACAGGACTCTGGACAAGATGGGTGACCTAAGCCCCATCCTACCTGTCAGTTCACACATTCCTGATTAAGCACACCTCATCTTTCACCTTTGTGAAACAGGCCAGTTAAGTTAGCTGCAGCTTTGTTCCTCTTGCAAACCTCAGCCTAATTTTCAACTAACTGATTTCACAGCCCTTTGCAGCCACATAATCGATAGCTTATTTATAAATACTTTCTCAAGCTTCATACAGAGTGCCAGCAGGTGGTCGTCACAGCTCCAAAACCAAGTGCACACTCCAAAGGCAGAGCTGGGTGGATACACCTTCACATCTGTGCCATCATTAGCAAAACAAATTCAATAACATATAGCCAAGGTGTTTCGGAGCGCTCGGCAAAGATTTGTGGGTTCGGATGCAAGTGCTAAGCAGCCTGCAGAGGCTATTTGAGGGCTAATTGGGAAGGGAGGAGTGAGCAGGAAACCACAGAGCAACGTAAGGGGTGAGGACCACTGTCAGTCAAGAAGGCAGTTTCTTATTTTCAGTCAGATCATCGACCCTCAGCTCCATAGCCATCCCCTATTCTCCTAATACGTTACTTGCTATATAAGAGCAGTTTGGTGCTCACCAAAAAAAGGGGAGTTCTTCGTCTCAGTCAGCCTGTTACCCGGTCAGGCATCCACACCCCAAACGAGCTGTGGGAGCCGGCCCTCTGAAACAAGGCTGGAAACTCTCTGAAGAGCAAGATGAAGCAAAACCAAAGCGGTTCCTGAATTTTCCCAAGTTAATAGCACCTGTTTAGCACATACCGTTTGGTGAGGTATTGGGTGCCCGTGGGGACACACTGGGAGCGGGGGGCTGCAGGGCGGTCTCTGTGAGGAGAGGCCCGGGCTGCCCCGCGCCAGTCAGGGCCGGTTCCGGCTGGTCCTGCAGCAGCCCCGCCACAGGGCAGAGCCCAGCCCATCAGCCACGGAGGTGGCACCACAGGGAAAATGTGCTTAAGGAAAGGTGAAATGCCACAAAGACAGAGAGGAGTGAGGAGAAAAGTGAGAGAAACCGTCCTGAGAGCACCGAGGTCAGAGAAGGAGGAGGGGAGGAGGTGCTGCAGGTGCCGGAGCAGGGATTGCCCTGCAGCCCCCAGAGAGGAGACCACGGTGGAGCAGGTAGCCACACTCAGCCTGTGGAGGACCCCACACTGGGGAAGGTAGATATTTCCTGAAGAAAGCTGTGGCCTGTGGAGGACCTGTTCATCCCGAAGGACTGCAGCCCATACAGAGTACCCACGCTGGGGCAGGGGAAAAGTGTGAGGAGGAAGGAGCACAAGAGAGGAGCTGGGCTGGCCACAGCCCTCACCTCCCTGTGCCACCCCATCGAGGGTGACAGGGGAGGTAGAGGTGTCAGGAATGAAGGGGTGAAGTTCAGTCTGGGACAGAGGGGAGGGCAAAAGTGCTGTTTCACTTTTGACTTTGTTTCTCACCATCCAAATCTCTTTTAACTGGCAATAAATTAAATTCATTTTCCCCAAGTGGGGTCTGTTTTGCCCATGATGGTAATTGGTATGTGATCTCCCTGTCTTTATCTCAGCCCATGAGCTTTTTTCCATCTTATTTTCTCCCCGGCTGTCCCATTGAGGAGACAGAGTGAGAGAGCAGCTGGGTGGACAGCTAGCAGCTGGCCAAGGTCAACCCACCACAGGTGACATTGCTGCACTGGCACCGTAGTGACAAGAGGAGATTAAAAACGTAGGATCTCCATGTAAGCTCCAAGAGAAATGTGGGGTGACTAGGCTCCACAAAACCCGCTCTAATTGCTACAAGATGGCTCAGATACAAAGGCAAGAGGTACCAGTATAAAACACTATGGTAACTCCTAGAGGCCCCCTTTGGCAAGGCCTGGAAAGCAAGGGAAGATAGCTGCAGCTGTTTTAAGACTTCGCATCGCTTGCAGCTGTATTCATATTTCTAAAAGGAAATTACAGGGCAGCACTCGAGTTCTTCCCTTGAGGCACGTATCAGAGGTGAATGTGCAGTCACTCATTTTTGTTTCCCCCCCACCTCTAATGAACAAGGATTTCTTGCACACACATACACCTCCCTTCTGCTCCGTCAGCCTTTCCTCTCTTCACATACTGAGCTGGAATTGTTCCCCATGAAATCATACTTTAAACCCTTTTAGAGTACAAAATGCAGAATGCTGCAGTTAAGATAGCTGGAGCAGATGAGACCCCCCCAAGCCTCCCCTCTCTTCAAGATATTACAGCACTGTCATACAAAACAGCGTTAAGTGCTGTTTTTCAAACGGCACTGTTTATTTGGCCCTGGCAATTGAGAGATGTTAACCAAAGGAAAGACTGACAAACGGAGGGATGCCGAGAGGAACAAGAGCGGGCGCTCATAGGTGATGCTAATCCAGCAACTGAAAGCATCAAGCTGACTGGGGAGGTTAATGGAAGGAAGATTTGTACAGGAGAATCTAATCTAATCCTTCAACAGCCATAATGTGATGACACTTGGAGCCCCACTCAGCAAGCCCTATTTTTGACATTCAGGGCACTTCTTAGCAGATGCAATTAAGGCTCTAATCTTAAATCCTCAGGAGAAAATAAATCTTGGGCCTTGTCTAATCAGTCATTTCCTCTCCTGAGTGGCACAGTGACATCAGCTCCTGTACCTGGCCTCAGAGTTGTATGCTGAACTCCCTCCAGCAGTTTGCTAGCTCTCAACAGTCTCAGTAGATGGTACCTACGACCCTCCTGGGCCTCCGGGACCTCGGCTACTCTCTCCACCAGTGAGAAGCTCCTCCGGCTTCTCCCAGCATATCAGTGACATCTCAGTATCAGACCCCTTCAAAAGGACAGCCTCTGCAATGTATTTAACCGCATACTTCAGTCTAGAGCAGAAGTTTCAACTGTGGCAAATGCCAGTCTGCAACCATCACTGCCTTCAACAGATTTGTGGAGACATCAAGGGGGAAACATGGCGTTTACAGAGGAACTAATGGAGGCATTCATTTAGAATAGTTTTTTTGCAGTCACCCCCTGAGAAACAAAACGACTGCCCAGAAATACAGCTATCCCTGCCCTAACCTCAACATTTCACTCTGACCCCCTCCCCTTTTCACACTAGCCCCTACCAGCAGAGAAAGGTCTAAGTGTGGACAACAAAGCAACATCACAAGGTTTTAGGACTGGCACGCCAGCCAGCAAAGAACAGGGACTTGCTGTTTCCAGACCACCTGCGTATTCAGCCTGTTCACCAATACATTAGGCTTGGTTCTCTTGGGAGGTGCTTTTTGAAGCCACAGGAACTAAAGGTACACTTAAAAATTGATGCAAGTTGAGATTCTGTGCACCCTAGCAAAGCTTCATGCACCAGAGAAACACACTGTGCAAATTAATTTGGACACATAGACCATGCTTATTTAACTCCCTTTTCTACAGATATGTTCTCATGAGGACTGGATTGGCATCCTTTATGGTCCGTGAGTGCACTTAAGTTCTGCGTATTTCCAAAAGTGGTATTACTGCTTTACTTAAAAAGTGATCATCAAGTTCTTTCTTTTTTTCTGTCATTCCAACATTTGAAGAGCATTGCAACAGCCTTCCCCACAGAGAAGACAGATCAATGCAGCGCAAGACAAGGAGCCAAAAGTCACATTCAAAGGGGCACACGCTGAGGCTTGCCTGCGCGATGGACCACAAAGGCCTGGGGACAGATCCCAGGCAGCGCAGAGGGAGGTGGAGTACTACAGCGGTTTTGTGTTAGCTGCGTTTTCCCCACCATTTTGCAAAACAATCAACAGTTTGGAGCTGCGGACTGAAAGACAAGAAGAAAAGCCTACCTCGATAGTTATTTTGTCTCTTCCAATCCCCAAAAGTTACATTCCCCCTTCTGAGGGTATTTTAGGTGTTTCACTGCCTGGCCTAGCAAGAGAAGCAGTCTGACATTTGGTCCCCTTTCCAAAATAGTTTGGATTACAGCACCGTTATCAACACATCCATTTTTAAATGTTGGACTGACTAGTCCCAGGAATACTACTGCTTCCCACAGCAGTTCTGAACAACAAAGAACTGAGAGCATTGCATCTGGCGAGTGGCTCTGGAGCAGGATTTCACTTGCACTGCTGCCCTCTGCACTACCCCTCAGCAGCTCTCCTTGCCAGGACTGAGTGGGAAAAAAAATTTTCAGGAAAAAAAATTTCAGGTTCAAATCTGAATTTAAGATGGATGAATTCAATGGACTTGAATTTAAAAACAAGAAAAAAAAAAACCCCAACAACATCAACAAAAACACAAAAAAACCCAAAACTGACATAATTGGGGATTGTTTTATGAGTACCTAAAGGAGATTAAATGAAAATAAAGTCAGTTTAATAACAATCAATTCCAAAGAAAAAGTCAGCAGTTCTGTTAGAATACTAAAATGCTTCAGCCTCTCCCCAATAAAACAGCCAAAAATCTTCAAATTTTCTCTTCAATTTTTCCCTCCCTTATCATTCACTTCACCCTCTCCCTTTTTTGTACATCAAACTATTAGTCTGCTCAAAATTCAGTTTTTCTTCTGCAAAAGTACCATTTCCAAGCTGAATTGAAATCTCATTTCAAACTTCAAGCTTTCAGAAAACCAAAGCATTCAAGACACCACTTCTGAACTAAAAAGCAATCCATAACAATATACACTTCTCCTAAAAGACAATCGGACTAAAAGGAGACCATCCATGAAGAGCAGTGAGGACTGCAGTTCTGACCTGTGGTGCAGAGACAAGGGTGGCCTTGCCCGGCACACAGGAGGAGGATGTTAATCAGCCCACCAGTGTGTGCAGTGTGGTTTCCTACTTGCAACATTTTGGAAGCACCAAGAAGGACCTGGATGCCACCTAGTGCTGTTCCACTCAGGCTTTAATTGTATAGAAATGCAAACGCTAGTTTTTCCTGTCTTTTACAGGCTTAGCACATCTTGCAACAGGTTGGTTTATCACCACTCCAGAGGGACGCCTTTGGAAGATCCAGGGATGTGCAGCCAAAGCCTCCTGCACACTCACAAGCACGCTGGGTGCCAAGCAGATGGTTGCAGTTCTTCTTCTTGCAGTTTCTAGCAGCGGTCATCACGGCACTAATACACATTAGAAAAAATCATCTAGAATAAGCAAAGATTAGCAAACTAAGTTAGAACTTATGGAACTTGGGGGTGGGCGGGGGGGTGCGGCGCCAACCCCTGGAAGCACCAACCAAGCTCCAAAATTGTTATCAGACCCCTTCACAAAGCAGCAGCAAGTGCAGGTTTCAGTGCCTTACAAAGGGAGTCTTCTGTGGCTTTACCTTAGTTAGAGAGAAATTTAGTTACAGATAAAGGGAAAAACCCTTCCTCTAAACATGAAAATATTTCAGTGGAAATGAGGAGACTGTAGAAAAGGAATTGTCACTTTGAAACTCCCTTTATTTATAGGTAAAGACATTTAGTTTGAAGCATCCACCAGAGTTCATATTTTTCCAGAACAGCCTTCCCTTCATCCTATTAGTTTCCTTTTCCAAATCTTTAATTGTATCTACAAACTCTATTTCAGCTACACACCTTGCTTTGAGGAGCCCGAACGCACGATAAAGCTTCAGAGAACTGCAGGTTTGGAGAGGACCCAAGCTCCTTCCAACCTATAAGTGCTGGAAGCCAGTCAGCTGAAACAGTGACTACAAGTACCCCTGTTCCTACATCCCCTGAGTTCACACCATGAGATTTTTTGTATTACAGAAATCTCTGAACCAACACAGCGCAACTCCAGTGAAAGCAGATTCTACCAACCTTCGCTGTCAACCCCCCTTCCCAGAAAATCCAGGTTCAGCGGGGGCGGAAAACATTTCTTTGATCTAATTACAGGAACTTCCAACTTGAGGCAGCTGAAAGGGTCATCGGTTCCTGTACCAGACAGTCTGTGTGATATCATTTCAATCTGACTTACCTCTACACCACATTTTTGGGAAGTGTCACAAATGGTCTCACCCGATTCAGAGTGGGAAGATTTTTAATACTTTCATTGATGTGGACATGAAAAAGATTCTTGTTGATGCCAGTTTCCCACAGCAACTGTTGCCATGGTTATAAATCATTTATTGCCCCCCATTGGCCAACAGCTGAATATAAAGAATGAGTTTACTATGTGCGAGGGAGCATGACAAACGCACAAGCCTGCTCCTTCTGAAACGTGCCATCAGGCACCGAAATACTGTTGACTTTTATTGCAGGGGCTTTGGGAAGCCACTAAAATAACCAACAGACAAGTGCTCTCTAATGTTGATGAAAGCAAACAGTCCTCCAATTCACAGACGCGGAGATCAAGGGGGTCGTAAGCTTGTGTGTGCAGTAACCATCGTGGGAGGAACCTAGAGACAACCCCCTCCCCTCGAAGCCCCCATGGAACTTAAGAGAAATATTTTCTTCTCAAGGACAAAATGCACCATTAATTCCTTAAGTTATTCCTAAATAACTTAGAGTACTCATTACTGAGCCAAGGTATTTGAAATAACTTAGTTAACCCCATCTCCATGATTAGAAGAGCTTTGGATAGGCTCCAGGTCTGACCATGACTTCACTTCCCCTCCTAGATAACGTGAGATTCACTCACACAAATCTTATTTCTCTCTCATACCTCCTTGCTGAGCAATTTGGTATCTTGCTGCCAAAACAGAAACAGAGATGAAGGCACTTGGACAAAATTTTCCTCATGCAGAGGCCCAGGCTCTCTTCCAAGCAGGGTTTTTGTTATGATCTTCTTGATTTTGCAAGGCCTGGGTATAAGGTAGTTTTGGAGAAAAGAGCCAAAAAAGAGACTATGTTTAGGCAGCAGTTGAGTCAAAAACAATCATGCTGGCAACAACCAAACACATTTTGGCAAGTTATTTCCTCTGCTCGAGTGCAGTGGCTTCCCACATGTTATTTCTGCAACCCCAACAGGAAGTGGATCTCTCTCTCCAGTTCAAAACAAGCCCTTATAGATGTTTAAATGAACTGAAAAACACCACAGCTGTCACAACATAAGAGCTGAGGCATCCAGACATCGTAACTTAATATTACGCACTACCTGCTTTAGAAGATCACTTCCAAACCACAGCTCCAGCAGCCCTCCCAGTGACTCCAGGTGCTCTGCACACCCAGTCAGAGAGCTTAGGGACCTACAGGCTGGGAGGCGGGTGGTGAGACTGATCCCAAACCCAATCCCAAACTGGAAGGGTATGGCCACCTGGCAACCAGCTGAAGTAGCAGTCACCCATTTTTAGCAGACTAGAGATGTAGGAATAATTTTTCCTTCCAGGGTCAATCATACTGCTCTCTAAAGCAAAACTGAAGTTTTAAGCCACCCACCATAAATTACCTCACAAAATATCTGACTTTCCTACAAACCAGGGAAACAGAGAGTCTCTTGGATGGTTCATCAAGGTCACACAGCTGTAAGTTTGGGCACACCTGCAAGGAAACAGTGTCTGCCACAATCACTCTCTCCAGCCCCCTCCTTCCAGGGAGCAGGGAACCAACATCCCAAAGGCCACGGATGACTTTCTAGGGGATTTAATCTTGGTTTATGCACAGGTTAAAGGGGCAAAGGGCAAAACTCTGCACAGAATGAGTTTTCCTTATCACCAAACAGTTCCCTCCCACACAAAGAAGGGTGAATAGAGTACCAAGCCCTCGTGTCATCACGAGATAGCCTAAGCTACAGCTTGGCTATCAAGCTATAATGCCGTCTCCGTAATTTTCATGTGCAGTTTTCAAATGTCCACATGCTGATGTTCCCAGTAATCAGGAATTTTCTAAGAACTAGTTGTGCATCCTAAATCCTTCCTTCTTTTCTCCCCTTCCACATCCTCCTCCTCCTCTACCCTGTCTCCAACAGCATGTTTTGCTTTTGTTTGCTTCTTCTTAACCAACGTCATTGAGATAGTCATTTTGGGACACAGAAGCCATTAGCAAAAGTAATTTAAAGGATGAACCAAAAAAAGTTTGGTTTTTTTTAAAACCAATTAAATAACTTCCCATAGCATGCAGGGAGACCAAAAGCAAAACATCCATAACTACAAGTCCTCACACAGCAGAAGCTTTAACAGACACAGGTGCATATCCCACAAGGGCAGCTCTTATTCCCCTACCAAACTTCTGAGAATCAGATGAAACGCTGAAATATTTAGCAAGAGGCAACAAGCAACACTTGCACCAAGTCCTGGTGTAGTACTAACTCCCTTCGGAAGCAGGACCATAACAAGAGGGGAGAATGGGAGCCACACCGCCTTACAGCAGGATGCATTTAGCAACAATCCGATTATGCCATCCTCAAAGGCACAAATCACAGGTTGCTAGATTGCTCTTGCGCCCGGTAATCCCAGGAATTTTTGTGGAGCTGGCGTGACACCCCCTGGCCATCTATGGTATTGCTCCTTATCACATTCAAAGTTTATTTACTTCTGTAACCTGGAAGTAAGGCCACCACCACATGAAAAGCAGCAAACAAAAATCCCTTATGCTGTGCAGTGGTGCCTGGAAAACGTTAAATACACACCTATGAATAGGACACAATACTAGTCAGGCAAATAAAAACAAAAGTACGCCTCAGAGTTTCCACCCTATTCATGTGTTGACTGCTCAACTGCAGAGGCTTGCTCTGGACACACCTTGGACTCTTTACAGAAACCCTCATCCAACCTGCACTGCTCCAAATGAGCAGCTAGTTTCTCTCTTTCCTCCCTTCTCTCTTCATTGCTCCAAAACTACCAGGATTAGGGCTGCAAGGGAGGACCTACCCCAATTCCAGCCTCTTTCTCCAGACGATGCTGCATCTTTGAAAGATGAGGACACAAACAGCTTAGTCATCAGCTGGCTGAGACCTTGGCTTTGCAGATAAACAGTTGTAAGAATTAGAAAGTGCACAGAACCGTCAGTTATCAGCTCTGAAGTGAGGGAAATTTTTGGAACTACCAGCCCAATTGCTTGCAGCTGCCATACCCAAATGGTTTCAACACCGAACAGCTGCTTGAAGATGATACAGGCAGAGGGCTCAGAGGACAGCGTGACCTGGCTGTCATAACACCAGAGTGCAAGACCAGAACTCGTACCCCTGCTACCAGCTTGTTGTCCAATATTGAAACAGATGTGCAGAATCTCAATGTCGGCGAGACCAAAGAATGAACAAAACGTTCTTGAAATTCCCCTCCTCTTCCTGCTGCCAGGTTTTCCACAGCTCCACTCCTGCAACATGTTTCTGGTGGACCGAAAGGGTGGCCACAGGTAGTGTCCACCTTACAGGTGCAATGGGGAGTGTGGCAAGTTTCCAGTGCCACCACTCCCCATACCAAAACAGTACCAACAAGATACTCAGCCTGCTCTTTGACCCCAACCCAGGGCTCCTGCTTCGACTTCCGGAAAGACTGGGGGACAGATACATGTAGGGCCTTGCACGACCAAAACACAGCTGCTCCTTGTGTCACTCCGCGCCCCAAAAGCTCAGCAGAAC